>NC_138733.1:14319575-15050152 GCF_965113295.1 Leuciscus leuciscus | reverse complement strand
CTGCTTGTTTCCTTTCCTAAATCCTTAAATAAAAAAATTAAATAAAAAAAGTATCTGAACTAGTTCCAAAAACCTGCAGTGTTTTAAACTATATTGAGAATAAATCTTATAAGCGAGAAGAGGAGGGAATTGTGTTTATAAAAGCCACCAAATGAGTGATGTAACGGTCAAAGAGCAGCTTGGGGGTGTCGACAAATGGCTAAAGACCAAGAGAGGTCTTGGTCCTTTAGGTCGCAGATAAAGCACACAGTCCAGAGTTCAAGGAAGTTTCAGAGCGCTCTCATTTCATCATGACCCATGTGACTCTTAAACACTTGAGTCGGCACAGCATTGTGGGTATCTGACATAATAATCCTTCCGATTCTTTCTCATCCGTTCTCTTTCAGAGAATCTAAAACTGCAGTCACACAGCTGCAGAAAATCTTTTAAATGATATCAATCTACCAAAATCACTCTTTTTAATCCAGGATGAAATACTTGATTCTTTTGCATTTTTCATATGATCTTTTCATCCTTAGGCAGTTCATATCTTTCCACTTTTTATCTTTTATCGTTTTAGAGCACATTAAAGCGTTAGACTTTAAAGTTACACTTTAACACCGTTATTAAACTGGACTTCGCAGCAGTAAAATCAATGGACTGTCGTACTTTTAATCAAGGAAAACTGTTTGAAAAATTAAATGATTTGAGGGAATGCAGAGAAAATGATTATTTTGACCCTTATCTCACACCCAGACTTTTTTACCATTATTATATTTTATTATTTATTTATCATTACCATTATTATTATACATAAAAAAACGTATACATTGCATATTTAAAACAATTATAGTCTAAACAGAGGGAAATAATCACAAACCTTTTCAGTGATATGACAATATTCTATAATGTGAAAATAATAATTTTCTATGAAATTAATAATGTTCTTATAATTTATTCTGTTTTTTTTTAACTGCCCCAGAGTTATTTCCTCCCCACTGAATAGTTTTGTCCCTGAAAAAACTCGAAATGTTAGCTGCAAATTAGACTTAGAGAACAAATAATTCCAATAATTTCCAAAACTGTCATTTTATTTACAGAATGTTAATAAACACACACCTACATCATCTGAGATGTGATGGAAATTACACTGTAGTGGAAATGATAATGACTTCCAGAAAACAAAATTGACAAAAATAACACATTACTCCCATGATGCATGCATGCCCACTGATGGACACAGTGGACCAATAATTTTTTGTTTTGTGGAATATTGCATTATTTACTATAAATCATTTATCCATGCACATTATTATTATTTTATTTTTTTAATTCATGTACCTTCATAATCTTTAATCAAAATAACGTCCCTTTCCTCTAGCAAGACAACTCTTTTCTTCTCTGGTTATGTGTTTACAGGTACGAGGGCGGGACAGCATGTCACTCAAATGAGATCGACCAATAGCAAACCACAATCATCCAATCAATTCCCAAATGGACAAAATCAAGTAAAACCCTACTTTTTTTCCTTGTCCAAAGAAACCATTTCACTTGAATATATATCATAATATGAAAAAAAAAAAGACTATTTCAGCTTCCATTTAATCCCAACTTAAAACATCTGATTGATATATATATATATAAAACTTTTTTTTATATAAAAACGGAGAGTGCATTAGAAGTACGTTGGGACGTTGGGACAACTGGCCTAAAGAACCAGGTGTAATTCCAGATGAGTAGGACCTCTTGAGATCTAGAAACCTGAATCTGATCTAGAAAATACACAACAAGTAAGCCATGGACAGATATACTTGTTTTCAGTTTTGTTTCATCAAAATGTAAACAAACATTTCTTCTTAATAAATACTGTTTACCTCCTGCTTTAAGTGAACCAACTTTAACTGGACTCTACAAGGAAAAAAGCTCTGCATTTTGAGAATAAAGTAAAATCATTTGTAATAAGCCTAATTTACATAGAAAGGTGCCATGTTTGTGCTGAAAAGAATTACAATGACTTAATTTACATAGCCAGGAAGCAGAGCTATTTCAGCGCATTTAGTGCCTGGCTAAACTGGATTGCAGGTGGTTGGTAGTTAGGCACCACTTGCAAAACTGTTTAGTGAATTTTCTGAATTTTTAGTGAAGAGGGTTTTCAAACACAGCTTTAATTTAATGGCTGGAGGAGACCCAACTGATGATTCTCTGAAAGCATCAAAAACTGAACAAACTACCCTCTGAGTAATGTGCAATAGAAGGTCTGTTCCAATGTTTCGGGTGCCCTGTGGTTAGAGCTTATGTGCCACGAATGCAGATTGTGTGGAAATTCTCCTCTGATTTTCTTTCGGGAGTAAAAGGTTTTTCTTTAAGATCCATTTACTTGTCCTTTTCGTTAAAAAAGGGCAGCAGAAATTCAGCGCTGTGTGTGGAACGATTCGACAGGCCTTAAGAGAGAGTTTGATTGACATGTGTTGTCCTCCATTCTCCGCCACCCCTGCTGAGCAACACATCACCCCTATCTCTCATCCTCCATCACTCCAGGCGTATTCCCGGAACTCGCCGCAATCAGCTGAGCACACCTGTGGAGCAGCCTTGGTTATAAAGCGCTGCCATCAAGGGCACAACATCTGTCAGCTCATGTGACCTAAATCATGTGATCTTAAGATAAACACAGTTCCACCTCTTATCACTAAACACCTCTCGCATGTGGAACAACAACAAAACAAATACACCAAGTTGGTTGTGTTGGTTGCTGATTCAACAGCCTCTGAACAACATTCCTGTCAAGAAGCTATAGGTCAAACCCTTTCTGTAACTCTAAACCCAAACCATAAAATCGTAAAATCACAAACGAAATCACTTGAGTAGTTCACTTCAGAATGAAAATTTCCTGATAATTTACTCACCCCCATAACATCCAAGATGTTCATGTCTTTCTTTCTTCAGTCGAAAATAAATTAAGGTTTTTGAGGAAAACAGTCCAGGACTTCAATGGGGTACAACAGTTTAAAGGTCCAAATTGTGGTTTCAATGCAGCTTCAAAGGGCTCTACACGATCCCAGTTGAGGAATAAGGGTCTTATCTAGCAACACCATGGCAGGCCAGGAAGGGCAATGTGGGTATGTGGTGTGAAGAAGGACGTGGCTGAGAACTGTGGGAGCGGAGAGAGGAGAGGATGATAGGAGGAGGAGTGACGACAGTGAAGGACGAGAGAGGACCAGGCATGGGACATTTATCTTGTAGTTTGGTTTCCAGTCATCCGTGAGGGCTGTCGCTTTACTTTTGTTTTGTTGTTTATGTCTATTTTGGGATTAAAGTTATGTTTACTGGTTCCCTCCTCCTTCTTCCCTTATCGATGAACTTCGTTACGAATATTTCCACCATTTTCAACCTAGTTTGAAAATCCAGTTTGTGGAAATGTTCAGAGAAACAAAGACTTTCTTCTAGATTTCAGATGACGGCACCAGTCTCCATCATCCCGACGTCACATCCAATCCTAGCCGGTTTAAAAGACTGCCAAAATATGTCTTATGTCATTACAGAATTTTAGGAAAACTATAAGGTGATACTTTAATGATCTTCATTAGGTTTTCTTATGGAAGTTAAGTCAAGTCAAGTCAAGTCAAGTATATTTGTATAGCGCTTTTCACAATACAGATTGTATCAAAGCAGCTTCACAGTATTAAATTAAAATAACACAAAGTTTGTTTCAAGCGGAATTTATTGATTGATAAAATTAAATTAAATATCCCCAAAATATCCCCAACTGAGCAAGCCAAAGGCAACAGTGGCAAGGAACCGAAAAACTCCATCAAGTGACTAATGGTGTCCTAAAACTCCATCAGGTGACCTAATGGAGAAAAAAAAACCTTGGGAGAACCCAGGCTCAGTCGGGGGCCAGTTCTCCTCTTGCATTTATGAGCTACAGGCCGGATTGTAGTTTGAACTGTAAGATTATATGAATGCCTGGCTGAAGAGATGCGACTTTAATCTAGTTTTAAACTGGGAGAGCGAGTCTGAGCAACGAACAGTATCAGGAAGACTATTCCAGAGTTTTGGAGCCAAATGTGAAAACGCTCTCCCTCCTTTGGTGGTTCTGGATATCCTAGGTATGACCAAAAGCCTTGAATTTAGTGATCTTAAAGAGCGCGATGGATTATAGGGCGATAGAAGATCCGTTAAATAGACTGGAGCTAAGCCGTTCAGGGCTTTATAAGTCAGTAGCATTACCTTGTAATTAATACGGAACTTTATAGGTAACCAATGCAGTGATGATAAAATTGGTGTTATATGATCATATTTTCTTGATCTCGTAAGAACTCTAGCTGCGGCATTTTGGACTAACTGTAGCTTGTTTATTGAGGATGCAGGACAACCAGCTAATAAAGCATTACAGTAATCCAGTCTCGAGGTCATGAATGCATGAACTAACTTTTCTGCATCAGAAACTGATAGCATATTACGTAGCTTAGCAATGTTTCTAAGGTGGAAAAAGGCTGTTTTTGTAACATATGAAATATGATTTTCAAAAGACAGGTTGCAATCGAGTATAACACCCAGGTCTTTTACTGTAGAGGATAAAGTAACAGGACATCATATGATGTTAAAGTTGTATTGTGCGAGGTTTTGTAGGCGGTTTTTTTAACCGATAAGTATTACCTCTGTCTTGTCTGGATTTAATAAAAGAAAATTACATTATATTTTAGTGTCATCAGCATAACAATGGAAACTAATTCCATGTTTCCTTATAATATTTCCAAGTGGCATCATATATATTGAGAATAACAGAGGGCCTAACACAGATCCCTGCGGCACTCCATAGTTTACTGGAGTTATGATTGATTTTTCTCCATTTAAATAGACAAAATGGTAGCGGTCAGATACAGTAGGTATGATTTGAACCAGCTTAATGCTTGTCCTTGAACACCAGTATAATTTTGTAGTCGATATAAGAGTAATGTGTGATCTATAGTATCGAACGCAGCACTAAGATCAAGTAAAACTAGTATTGAGATACAGCCTTGGTCAGAAGCTAAAAGTAAATCATTTGTGATTTTAACGAGCGCAGTTTCAGTGCTATGATGCGGTCTGAATCCAGACTGAAACTGTTCATAGATATCATTTTGTTGCAAGAAAGAGCCCAGTTGAGCGGACACCACTTTTTCTAATATTTTAGACATAAATGGAAGATTTGAAATGGGTCTATAATTTGCTAGATTATTATGATCTAATTGTGGTTTCTTAATGAGAGGTTTTATAACTGCCAGTTTAAATGTTCTTGGAACACGACCTAAAGATAAAGACGAGTTAATAATATTGAGGAGAGGCTCTTCCACTACAGGTAACACTTCTTTCAGTAGTTTAGTTGGTATAGGATCTAATAAACATGTTGTTGTTTTAGATGAAGTGATAAGTTTATTTAACTCTTTTTGTTCTATAGTTGTAAAGCACTGTAATTGTTCTTGCGGGGTGATAATTGAAGCTGAATTATAAGGCGCAATTGAAGATTGAACGTTTACAATTGTGGTTCTGATGCTTTCTATTTTCTCAGTGAAGAAGTTCATGAAATCATTACTACTGAACTGTAACGGGATATTTTGTTCGGGTGACATCTGTTTATTTGTTAGTCTAGCCACGGTGTTAAATAAAAATCTTGGATTGTTTTGGTTGTTTTCTATTAGTTTGCGGAGGTGCTCAGCCCTGGCCGCTTTTAGGGCCTTTTTATAACGTGACATACTGTCTTTCCACGCGATTCTAAAGACCTCTAAATTAGTTTGTTTCCATTTACGCTCTAAAATATGGGTTTCTCTCTTTAAAACATGCGTAGTATTGTTATACCATGGTGCTTTAATTTTCTCTCTGACCTTTTTTAATTTAATAGGTGCAACCACATCCAATGTTCTAGAGAGAATGGTGCTCATAGTGCTAGTTAGTTCTTCTAGTTCATCTGTTTGTTTGGGTTCAGGCAGCAGCTGAGACAGATTAGATAAGCAATTTGAGAAATTATCTATGGTGGATGGGAGGATTGTTCTGCCTGGTTGATAACGCCACACCGCATGACATATTACAGCAGTACGTAATATGCAAGTTACCATGTAGTGATCAGTGACATCATCACTTTGTGGAATGATATCTATATCGGTTGGATCGGTTCCATGTGATATAATTAAATCGAGTGTATGATTAAGACGATGAGTTGGTCCGGTGACGTTTTGCTTGACCCCAAATTAATTTAATAAATCTGTAAACGCAGCCCCTAACGCATCATTTGGATTATCTACGTGTATGTTAAAATCTCCAACAATTAATGCTTTATCGACATTGACTAATAGGTCTGAGAGAAAATCTGCAAACTCTTTTAGGAAATCAGCGTAAGGCCCTGGCGGTCTATATACGGTAGCCAAGGCTAGAGATAATAGGGATGTTTTTCTAACATCTAAGAGCGTAACATTTAGTACAAGTACTTCAAATGAAATAAACTTATAACCCGTTTTCTGAGTAACATTGAGAATATCTCTATAGATGGTTGCAACACCGCCGCCACGACCAATCAGACGGGGCTCATGCTTATAACAGTATCCAGATGGAGTACACTCATTTAGACCGAAATAATCATTTGGTTTAAGCCAGGTTTCAGTAAGGCAAAGTACATTGAAGCTATTATCTGTGACTATTTCATTTACAATAACTGCCTTAGGTGTGAGTGATCTAATGTTTAGAAGACCTAGCTTTAGAAATATTTTTTGTTTACTAATAGAAACATTTTCTGTTTTAATAACAATTAGATTTTTCCTAGATCCTGCAGTAGATTTATTATTTGATCTCACTAAACGAGGAATAGACACGGTTTCTATGCAATGTTCTACACTAGTATTTATATCAGTTAAATTGGTGCAGCAGAGACTATGATTTGGACTTTTGGTTACTAGTCAAAGGGTATTTAACATTTTGGAGATGTTATCCGACAGAAGATCCGCTCCGAATCTGCTTGGGTGTAAGCCATCAGCACGGAAAAGCCTAGGACGCTCCCGAAACAGATTCCAATTATTTACAAAGAGCAGTTTCTGCTCATTGCACCATGACATTAACCATTCATTTAGCGCAAATAATCTTCTGAACTTTTCATGCCCTAATCGGTACGTGGGAAGCGGTCCTGACACAATGATCGTTGTTTCAGGCGATGTACTGCGTACCGTATCGATTAGATTCCTGAAGTCTTTCTTCAGAATCTCCGTCTGGCGCAGCCTGATGTCGTTCACTCCCGCGTGCAAGACCACAGTTCCGACGCGCTCGTCACCGTTCAGGATCTCGGGAACGTGAGCAGCGATTTCAGAAACACGAGCACCAGGAAAGCAGTGACTGTGCACCTTACTTTTACCTAATGTAGCGTGTACGTGCCGAACGATGGAATCGCCGATGATCACAGCATCGCGTTCTGTTTCGCGAAGAGGGGAGAAGCGGTTTTGTGTGGATAACTCGAAAACCGGGAGGGTCGGAGAAAGTCTTGGTCTAAACCTGACTCGCGTCTTCCGCTGCGGGACCACCCAGGCTTCGTGGTGGCGTGTTGGAGCCGGAGTGAACGAGACCATGGCTGATCGCGACCGATGCTGAGGAACGCACGGAGTAGACGCGGTCGGAGTCAGCGGGTTAGTAACGTTAAACACTGATTTGTGTGCATCGGCGCGTGATGTTTCAAGAGCTAAACACCGGTCTCTCAGCTCGGCCTGTCTCAATAAAAGGTCGTGGATCTGTTTCTCAACAGCTTCCAGCTCAGACTGCAGTGCGTGCAGCTCAAATGTGTCCTCACCTGCACCAAAAGGTAGACTACTTACATCTGATATATTCGCCATTTTAACAGATGGACAGTGAGTTAGCAACGAATCTACCAGTGATGCTATCAATATTAATACTAATTTATGACTGAAGTCTTGGATATAATCCGTTTTTTTTTTTTTTTTGTGGTAGGGGTGTAGAGTAGACGCACGATAGGCGAAAAAAAATGTTTGTTTGTAAGTGAATGTGGAGAAGACACGTTCAGCCGTGATCCACGGACGTACCTTTAAGAGTATCCAGCGTTGGATCACTAATAGGCTTGAGACGCGTCTGCTCAACAGTCCGCGTTGTAACTATGAGGTTTTTTAGTGGTAGGGGTGTAGAGTAGAGTTAAGAAAGAGCCACCAATGAATGAATGAAGTTCTTCAGGACAACCCATGTCTGTCTGTCCAGGACATCTTGCTGAGTAAATCACATTAAGCTCATAGACAGAGCTGTGCTTCATTAAACTTCTATTATAGAAAAGAGGGACTTTCACATTGCGAAGGAGAGGGAATATCAGCATGCCAATGTAGGCACACACATTACAGATTCACGCTAAAGCTGAAAAAAACACCAATCCTCAAAATGTGAAATGTGTCAGAGGTGATCTGGAGCATATCCACACGTGACATTCTGTCTGAGACGCAATGGCCGTGCATTTGAGAAGCTATTGAGATGTGCCTGGTAAAGGGAAAGACGAGGCGAGAGAGTGACAAGGAGAGAGAAGCAAAGAGATTCGTTGGCAACGTTTCCAGCTTAGTTTACCTGCAATGTTTCCCCTGAGAGGCCAAATCACGAGGCAAAGGCATTGTACTCTGAAAACAAACAGCAAAATCAATAAAACCAGCTTTACCAAATTGGTTGCACATTAGGGTTTACCTACCTCATTTAGAGAGCCAATTACCTCAGTAGTTCAGAGCTTTATTATAATTACTAATGCTGCTGTGCTCCAGTTGATCAACAATAATTTATTTCATTTCCACACAGAGTATGATCTATATAAACTGCTGTACCAGAAAATGTGTTACTTTGATTTGAGCAGACCAAACTGATCAAACACTTTCACTTTTGTCTAGTCATCATAGAATTGTTTTCATCAACAGGTCAAGTAAAATCAGTTTTCATTTTCACAAAACACAATTTCAAATCAGTTTTAAGGATTGGATCATTATATCATCAAATGTATCATTACCTTGACAGATACATACCTATATTGTGGTAAAAGAGTTTGGTCATATTGCCCACCCTATTATTCTTATCTGTTAGTTGCTAGAAAGTTATTCCATGATCCTGTATTTTTTATTAGTCCTTTGATTAGAAAAAAGCTAATTAAATGTTTAACAATTTAACATAAAAGTTTAACAATTCAAAAACAATTTATTGAAATTTTAATCAAGTCTGTAATTAACTTTTTATTTTCATTTGATTCATTTAAATAACATTGCAATAATTGTATCAAAGTACTTCAATGCAGAGCTTCACATCATATGCAATAATTTTATCAAATTACTTCAATGCAGAGCTTCACATCATATCTAAAAACATTTAATTATGTTGTATAATTATGTAAGTAAAGCTCAACACAACATCATAAAAAATAAACAAAATAAACAAAATGCTTATCTGTCCATGTTCTTAAAACACATTTTTCTCCCACAAGTTTATCATTACAATAAACATTACAAAATGTCCAATAGTGAACACACTGAAGCATCACAGAAGAATATATAATATATTCATGATTGTTTGGTTCATGGTCATTTCCACTTCTGTACATGCCAAATCATGTATTGTGTCTAATAGAATTCTGTAGTGGAATAATACTAATACTACTTTTTATCATGGACTTTTTTTTATATCAAGATTAATGGTGTGTTCCAGGCAACCTGTAACCCGTGTTTTTTCCAACCTTATACCCGTGAAAGTGCACTGGAACGGCAGTCAAACCCGTGACTTCCCACCCGTGAACTCGTGCTAGATCGATGTACTCCCAGTTATGAGCTCTGACGTCACATAGCCCGCGAAACCATACAAAACAACAATGGCAGCCCCTACGGATGCAGTGTTTCTGCAGGCGGTACACGGTGAGAATACACTTTAGGACAATATAACGTTGCAGTCAAATTAATAATAATATAATAATACACACACGATTATGTATTACAATGTTATGTGTCTGAAACAATAAGTATGTCGTGAAAGTGTATTGCCGCATGGAAATGTTAAGGTGACGTAAACCTGAACTTGACTGACCTGGAATGCTACAAAGTCGTGAGTCGTGGTTTGAAGTCGTGATTTACATGCTCAAAAACCTGCCTGGAACGCAGCATTAAAGTCAGGTACAAGGGTAAAAAAAAAATATAAAAAAAAAAAAAATCTATATATTTTATATCTATGAAGACCATTATAAAAAATCTGGTAAAAACATTTTTTTTTTCATAAAACAAAAAAGGAGAAACCCCCCCCCCTGAAAATACTAGGTTACAAAAACATCAGCTTTTAATGTTGGTTATGTAGGTTATGTTATCTGCTTTGTAGTTAGTGCTCCATGTTGAAATGTCCAAAATTCCAAAATTCCAATGCAGTACAACAGTGTAATTGCCGTACAAGTCTTATTCACCATCACAGTTTTAAGTGTGTTTTTGTCATACTGCTAAAGGTGAAACAGTGCGAGTGCAAGGCGGAGCCACTGATAGCGCAGTTACACTGCAGTGCTCCTGATGGATGAGTATCTTTAAACCTTCGTTGAGCGAAAGTACAACAGGAAAAACATGGCGAGTTCACTACAATCCCAAACCAGAGCAGGAACTTGATTTAGATTAATGGGCCTGGTTCTGACAATGTGAGTATAAATGACCTCCAGCACGTGGTCTCTACAGCAAAATCTAAACTGTAAATGGTGAGCTGAGCGTTAGTTTCAGCCATACCTGCCCCTCCTCACATGATCTCCACAGGCCTTTGGAGAAGACAGCAGGCTCTTCTATTTTTCTTTGCTTGGTTGCACTTTTGATTTCTCACCCACTCATCCTGCTGGGTTGCAGATTTGTGGAGGCTTCCAGACCGAGGCGCTCCCCAGGCTGAGGGTTCCTTTCACAACGGTCTCAAAACTCATAGTTTTCTTTGATTTGACTGCTCTTCCCCATAATGCACAAATTCAAATAAAATGAACTCCGTTTGCTCAACTTTACTAATCAATTTTCTTGCTTTATTTGGATTTTTACCTAAAGATTGGAGATTACAAATGTTGCTTATTGTAGTAATGTAAATTTGTTTCTGTGAAGTGGTTCTAAACATTAGATTGTTTGGTAACACTTTAGTTTACGGCACAATTCTCACTATTAACTAGTTGCTTATTAGCACAAATATTACCAGGATATTGGCTGCTTATTCTGCATGACCATATTCCAAATCCCTTAGTCATACCCAATACCTAAACTTAACAACTACCTTACTAACTATTAATAAGCCGTAATTAGGAGTTTATTGAGGCAAAAGTCGCAGTTTATAGTTAATAATGAGAATTGGATCATAATCTAAAGTGTGACCGATTGTTTTAATGGGGCAGTAAAAAAAGATTCAGCGATTATATTGCATCATCATGTAATAACATCACATAATTATACACAGACATAAACAAACACATTATGTTCACATTAAAAAGACATCATAAACAAATGTACAATATGCTCTTATTTTCAGTTCGCTAATCGGCTCTTCAAAAGGATCACGATACCAACATGGCCAAAAGATATGGTTCTTGGTTTAATTGAGTCAGTTAGTTATTAATATTGTTCATTTTGAGACAGACATGTTTCGACCAAGAGTCTTGGTTTAATGAGTTAGTAGTTGTTTACCCAGCTCATTATAAAAGTTGTTTCTGAAAAACAACTTTGATTCTGAAAGTTGTTCACCGGCTCATTGACAGGCTGTCATTGCAAATAAGGAATGTGTTCTTAAAAGCATAGTTCACCCAAAAATGTAAACGCTGTCATCATTTAGGATGTCAGTAAAAAATTGTGTGACTGACTTTCTTCTGTGGAACGCAAAATATATTTTGAGGAATGTTTGGAACAAAACAATATTGGAGCCCATTGACTTCCAATATATGGAAAACATCGAGACATTTCACATAATATCTTATTAATAAAATAATAATTATGACTCGGTCAGTTAGTTAACCATTGTGAATAACATGTTTTGAAAGAGGTTCCCTTTCAAGGGAACTCGAGCTGCGTCGAAACGCTGAGGGAACGCCCCTGCGTGAGTGCGTCATGAAGCACGTATGGAATCAATCCAATGGCGAGACGGAACGTCATAGGCGGGTGACGTCATCGACCAGGAAACTATAAAGCACCCCAGAGAACACAAACGCGCTAGCTTCTGTGACTTCAGCAAGCGCTCTGTGTTTGAATCATATTGTCTCTATATTGTCAAAGTGTTTTTGTCTGTCTTTAGTGTCACTAAGCAGGAGTTTTTCACATATATATATATATATATATATATATATATATATATATATATATATATATATATATATATAAAAACTACATATAGAGATGGCGAGTGAACAACAATACAGGCTGTGTGTTCATCCTTGCACTCGCTATATTACGAGTGGGGATACACACCAGCTGTGTGTTGTTTGTTTGGGAGTGCAGCATGCCCAGTCAGCTCTCGAGGGAGCTGATTGCGAGCATTGCGAGCGTTTTCCTCTTAGAACGCTGCGCTGCCGCCGATCACTCTTTGAGGAGGGTGGTTCGGTTTGCGCTCCCCGCGGCTCGGGTCCCGCTTCTGTCGAGGCAGAGCGGCGACGTCAGTCGTGGGGTTCGCAAATGGATCTGACAGAGGGGTTTGAGATGGGCTCTGCCTTATCTCAGCCTTCACCTGTCAGATCCAGTGCCTCAGTTCCGGGTTCGGAAGCACGCGCTGCGGTTTCTTCCCCCCGGGCTGAGGTCCCAGTACCGCAACTATCCAGTTCTGAGGAGCTGGATGTTGTTAGTATTGGTACAGGAGATACTGAGGACTCGTCACCCCAGTCTCCTGCAAGTGAGGAATTAATGGAGGTGCTCACTAGAGCTGTGCAAAAATTAAATATTGAGTGGCCCGCAGATAGACAGGAATCTAGAACAAAATCAAAACTAGATGAACGTTTTCTGCCCTCTCGCTTGCAGCCTCCACGCAGGTGCCTACCGTTCTTTCCAGACCTCCACACTGAGGTGTCGAGGTCCTGGAAAAGACCGGTTTCCTCCCATATCTATGCACCTCAGACTTCCACATATTCCAATATCGTTGGTGCTAGTCAGTACGGGTATGGGTCGATGCCGAAAGCTGAAGAGGCACTAGCTAGTCACCTCTCACCTGAGTCAGCGTCATCTTTTAAGGCACCTGTATTACCCACCAAGCCACTTCGTAACACTTCGGCTTTGGTGGGTAAAGCTTATTCGGCGGCAGGTCAGGCAGCGGCATGCCTTCATGCAATGTCCATCTTGCAGGCATACCAAGCTGATTTGTTAAAAGATATGAGCGAAAGTGAGGAGGTTAGTACAGATACTGTCAGAGAGTTACGTCAGTCAGCAGATCTCGCCCTCCGTGCCACCAAGGAGACGGCCAAATCAGTCGGCCGTTCTATGGCAGCCCTGGTGGCCACGGAGAGGCATTTATGGCTAAATCTTTCTGGCATGAAGGAGAGAGATAAATCCTTTCTCTTGGACGCCCCGCTTAATCCTGCGGGCTTATTCGGTGACTCAGTGAACACAGTCATCGATAAGTTCCAGGAAGAGAAAAAACAGGCGGCAGCGTTCCAAAAATTCCTCCCGCTTAGAGTTCATGTCTCTGGGGCTGCGGGTAAAAAAGATCAGCCTCAGCCGTCGACTAGTTCCTCACACCGGGCGCAACAAAAGCAGAGTGTCGCGTCTCGCGCTCCCCCACAGAAAGATTGGGACGCGGCGCGGCACTCTCAGACGAAGTCTTCGAGGGGTAAAACTGATCTGAGGACAGTTATTATTGCCAAGAAGGCTTCGTCTAAGAGAAAATCCTGATGCTCCTGGCGTCAGGATGCTGAGGGTAGTCAGAGAACTGAGTTCACCGCATCACACGGTGCCAGGGCGTGGACGGTCCCGGCGAGTTTTTCCCCGAGGGGAGCTCGCCTCCTCCGAGGAGGGGTCCAGAGCAGTCAGGCCAGTCTCGAGAGGCTGGTACCCTTAGTAGATTTTTTGGCGGAGTGGAAAAGCCTTCCAAATATTTCTCAGTGGGTCCTGCAAACGATCGAAAACGGTTACGCTATTCAGTTCAGGTCTCGTCCACCTCGATTCAGAGAGGTCCTGTCCACAGTGGTGGGCCCCGAGCAGGCTCTGGTAATGGAACAAGAGGTAGAGACTCTGCTGCGAAAGGAGGCTATAGAACGGGTTCCTCCTCCCAGCAGGGAGTCAGGTTATTACAGCCGATACTTCATAGTTCCGAAGAAGGATGGGGGGTTGCGTCCAATTTTAGATCTGCGCCTGTTAAATCGCACAGTAGGGAAGCTCAAATTCAAGATGCTCACTCTCAAGCAGATCGTGTCACAAATCAGATCCGAGGACTGGTTTGTCACGATAGATCTAAAGGACGCCTACTTCCATGTCTCCATTCTTCCACAACACAGAAAGTTCCTGAGGTTTGCTTTCGGGGGCGAAGCATCCAGTATCGGGTTCTTCCGTTCGGCCTAGCTTTGTCTCCCCGCACATTCACGAAATGTATGGATGCAGCTCTGGTTCCGCTGCGACTCCAGGGCATTCGCATTCTAAATTATATCGACGATTGGTTGATTCTAGCTCAATCGGAACAACAGGCGGTTCGGCATCGAGATGTCGTTCTCGCTCACATCAAGAGATTGGGTTTGAGGCTAAACGCCAAGAAAAGTGTGCTTTCTCCATTACAGAGGACCACTTTTCTCAGTGTAGTTTGGGACTCGAGGACGATGCAGGCACGTCTGTCTCCTGCTCGTATCACTTCGATCCTCTCAGCGGTGAAACAAGCAAAGCTAGGCCAGTCACTCACTGTAAAACAGTTTCAGAGAATATTAGGTCTCATGGCAGCAGCAGCGTCCAACATTATACCTTGCGGCCTGTTACACATGAGACCGTTGCAGTGGTGGCTCAGAACCAAGGGGTTCTCCCCGAGGGGAAACCCGCACCGCATGATCAAGGTCACGCGACGATGTCTTCGTGCCTTGGTTATGTGGAAAGAACCTTGGTTTCTCTCCCAAGGGCCCGTGCTGGGAGCTCTTTGTCGTAGTGTCACGCTAACGACGGATGCCTCCCTCACGGGTTGGGGAGCGATCATGAGTGGTCGCTCACCCCAAGGTCTGTGGCAGGACCATCATCTCTCATGGCACATAAATTGTCTAGAAATGTTGGCGGTGTTTCAGGCTCTGAAACATTTCCTACCAGACCTCAGGGGTCATCATGTGCTCGTCCGGTCAGACAACACATCGGTGGTCTCTTATATAAACCACCAGGGGGGTCTGCGTTCGCGCCCCTTGTACAAGCTGGCTCGCCATTTCCTTCTGTGGGCCCAGGGGAAACTTCTTTCATTGAGGGCTTTGTATATCCCAGGGTATTTAACCCTCTGAGGTCGAGAAACGCGCCGACGCGTTTTGCTGGATTTTTTTCACATAGCAGCAACATAAACTTAAATTACTCCGTCATTTATGGTTATACAGAAAAGAGAAATATAAAAAAATAATCTGTGATATCCAGATTGTCCACTTACAATCAAATCAAAACATTGTGCTTTTGTAAAATAAAGAAAATAAACAGGGTGTGCGTTCTGCCTCTCCGTCGCAGTGAACTTTTTTTTCTTGAGCACATCTATAAACTGAAACAAAACTCAGCGAATACTTCTCACACATTTATGAGCCATATACCTTTATACACATTTAAGTGTGTACTTTTAAATGATCGGATTCAAACTGAAAACAAATATTCTGTTTAAGTAATTTGTATAAAACCAACAGGATGTCCAGTATCTCAAACGCTTGCTAATTACTTTTTAATTCGACACGCCCACTCGCGCAAAAGAGATTCACATGCAAATCTCCACATGGAACGCGAACGCCCTCGTTACCTCAAACACAAAACACCAAAACACTTCACAAGTCTCTGCTTTTCGTCGAGTTTGGAAGACACGTCTGAGCTTACATTGGATTTAACTCTGAAGAAGAAGAACACGATTTGAAGACAAGAAAGATGTAAGGTAAGAAATTCTTACTTATTAGTTTATGGGATTGTTGCATAAACTTCACATTGCAGTTGAACTGTTGCTAGATATATGGTGAATATTATACTATTTAGACCCGTGTTTCCTGTTAAATACTGTTTGTGGATATCTGCTCAAACATAGATATGTATAACCATAATGTTTAATATTTTGGAGCGCGATGGCGTTTGAATGTATCATATTTTGGAGCGCGCTGTGGGTTTTAATGTATCATATTTTGGAGCGCGATTGCGTTTGAAAGGAAAAATGCACCAAACATTAGGCTTTATGTTTTTACTATTATCTCATTTCATATCATCATAACGAATGGAAACATTTGAAGTAACATATGATAATCAATATATTTTTCTCTAGCGTAGTTGTTCTTGAAATCTTTTGGAAGATTTAACCCTCTGAGGTCTGAGCTGTTTTCTGGGCCTGGAGGTGTTCTGACATGCTCTGACATTTGTGTTTTTTTCTGTTACTAGTGACATTTTCATGGCTAAAGTCTAATTACACTATATTCAGCACAAACTCTGCTACAATAATATATCAGCAGCATGTATGTAAAAGTTTGTAGTTTTGAGATAATGACATTTATGCGTGGTTTGTGAAAATACAAAAAAAATTGTCACTGAAATAAGGCCATGAAACCCATACTGATTATTTCTTCACAAGACTTTTGAAAATTGTATGACGTAGCCTAGAATATTTGCTCCAAAACTATGTGAAAATCACCCTGACTGCTCATTCAGATAAGACAATATATTGATTTAAAATTTCTAAGACGTGTTTTGTGTGACAAAGCCATATTCGAAGAGGCGTGATCATCTCATGAATATGTAAGCTTTTAACACCTGAGAAAGACAAAGACACTCCCCTAACTGCCCTATTAGGAGCGATCAGGCCCTGTCATTCAGAGCAACCTTGCACAAAGAATGAGGAGATTTAAAAAAGAATGGCTTTTAAATTGTTTGGATTTATTTACAACACAATCCAAAAATACAAATGACAAAAGAGCACATTGAAAACAATGATCCAAAGACAGAGACCTTTGTGCCATTCCTAAAAACATTGTACATACCATTTCCAAGGTGTTTGATTTTCACTTTACCATGTTCATGTACAGAGACTCATGTGAATGTTGAAGTCAGCAGGACTCAGTTGCATCTGGTCCCTGAAAGAAAAGAAAAAAGTGAACATACTGGTATCAAGAGAAACTAGGCCTGCACGATTTTGGGAATACATTTTAGATTTTTCTGGTTAAAATTGCTTTTTAAAATTCACAGAATACACACACACACACACACACACACACACACACACACACACACACACACACACACACACACACACACACACACACACAAATGTTTCCAACAATATATAATATAAAGAACACCATATTTGTTGTGCCTTGTAGGCATAAGCTATGTGCAGTACTGCATAAAATAATTTTATTTTACAAAGCAGCCTATAAATCTTCCAAAAGATTTCAGTAACAATGCTAGAGAAAAATATATTGATTATCTTATGTTACTTCAAATGTTTCCATTCGTTATGATGATTTGAAATGAGATAATAGTAAAAACATAAAGCCTAATGTTTGGTGCATTTTTCCTTTCAAACGCAATCGCGCTCCAAAATATGATACATTCAAACCCACAGCGCGCTCCAAAATATGATACATTCAAACGCCATCGCGCTCAAAAATATTATGGTTATACATATCTATGTTTGAGCAGATATCCACAAACAGTATTTAACAGTAAACACGGGTCTAAATAGTATAATATTCACCATATATCTAGCAACAGTTCAACTGCAATGTGAAGTTTATACAACAATACCATAAACTAATAAGTAAGAATTTCTTACCTTACATCTTTCTTGTCTTCAAATCGCGTTCTTCTTCTTCTGATGTAAATCCAATGTAAGCTCACAGCGCGTCTTCCAAACTCGACGAAAAGCAGAGACTTGTGAAGTGTTTTGGTGTTTTGTGAGGGCGTTCGCGTTCCATGTGGAGATTTGCATGTGAATCTCTTTTGCGCGAGTGGGCGTGGCCGAATTAAAAGTAATTAGCAAGCGTTTGAGATACTGGACATCCTATTGGTTTTATACAAATTACTTAAACAGAGAATATTTGTTTTCAGTTTGTATCCGATCATTTAAAAGTACACACTTAAATGTGTATAAAGGTGTATGGCTCATAAATGTGTGAGAAGGATTCGCTGAGTTTTGTTTCAGTTTATAGACGTGCTCAAGAAAAAAAAGTTCACCGCGATGGAGAGGCAGAACGCACACCCTGTTTATTTTCTTTATTTTAAAAAAGCACAATGTTTTGATTTGATTGTAAGTGGACACATACAAAAGTAGAAATATCACAGATTCTTTTTTTATATTTCTTTTTTCTGTATAACCATAAATGACGGAGTAATTTAAGTTTATTGTACTACAATGTGAAGAAAATCCAGCAAAACGCCGGGGCGCGTTTTCCGACCTCAGAGGGTTAATTTATTGTTATTATTATTTTATGCAGCACTGCGTAGCCTATGCCTACAAGGCACAACAAACCTGGTGTTAATTATATATTGTTGGAAACGTGTGTGTGTGTGTGTGTGTGTGTGTGTGTGTGTATTCTGTGAATTTTAAAAAGAAATTTTAACCAGAAAAATATAAAATCTATTCCCAAAATCGTGCAGCCCTATAGTTTCTCTTGATATCAGTATGTTCACAGTTTTTTCTTTTTTTTTTCTTTCAGGGACCAGATGCAACTGAGTCCTGCTGACTTCAACATTCACATGAGTCTCTGTACATGAACATGGTAAAGTGAAAATCAAACACCTTGGAAATGAAAGGTATGTACAATGTTTTTAGGAATGGCACAAAGGTCTCTGTCTTTGGATCATTGTTTTCAATGTGCTCTTTTGTCATTTGTATTTTTGGATTGTGTTGTGTTGTAAATAAATCCAAACAATCTAAAAGCCATTCTTTTTTAAATCTCCTCATTCTTTGTGCAAGGTTGCTCTGAATGACAGGGCCTGATCGCTCCTAATAGGGCAGTTAGGGGAGTGTCTTTGTCTTTCTCAGGTGTTAAAGGCTTACATATTAATGAGATGATCACGCCTCTTCGCATATGGCTTTGTCACACAAAACACGTCTTAGAAATTTTAAATCAATATATTGTCTTATCTGAATGAGCAGTCAGGGTGATTTTCACATAGTTTTGGAGCAAATATTCTAGGCTATGTCATACAATTTTCAAAAGTCTTGTGAAGAAATAATCAGTATGGGTTTCATGGCCTTATTTCAGTGAGAATTTTTTTTTGTATTTTCACAAACCACGCATAAATGTCATTATCTCAAAACTACAAACTTTTACATACATGCTGCTGATATATTATTGTAGCAGAGTTTGTGCTGAATACAGTGTAATTAGACTTTAGCCATGAAAATGTCACTAGTAACAGAAAAAAACACAAATGTCAGAGCATGTCAGAACACCTCCAGAGCCCAGAAAACAGCTCAGACCTCAGAGGGTTAAATCAGGGGGCAGACATCCTGTCGAAGCAGGGGCTGAGGCCCGGGGAATGGAGACTCCACCCCGAAGTGGTGGAGCTCCTTTGGAAGGAATTCGGTCGTGCCGAGGTAGACCTGTTCGCTTCCAGGGAGACATCGCACTGTCCACTGTGGTTCTCCCTGAGCTATCCAGCCCCTCTGGGGTTGGATGCCATGGTGCAGGCGTGGCCGAGGTCACGTCTGTACGCATTTCCCCCGATTGCTCTGCTCCCAGGAGTTCTGGAAAGGGTCCGTCGGGACGGGGTCAGTCTACTGTTGGTAGCCCCGTTCTGGCCGGCCCGAGTATGGTTTGCAGACCTAGTGTCTCTCCTCGACGGCTCTCCTCTGGAGATTCCGATCAGGAGGGACCTTCTCTCTCAGGCGAGTGGGTCGATCCTTCACCTCCGCCCAGAACTGTGGAAACTGTGGGCTTGGCCTCTGAGGGGGCCCAGCTCATAAGTTCTGGTCTCTCAACTGAGGTTGTTGAGACCATTCTCCACTCCAGAGCTCCGTCCACGAGGAAGTTATATGCCTTGAAGTGGAGATTATTTACTTCTTGGTGTGGAGAACACCAGTTGGACCCGGTTAACTGCCCGGTGGGTGTAGTGCTGGAGTTCCTGCAGGAGCGCTTCTCCACAGGGTTATCCCCATCCACACTGAAGGTGTACGTGGTGGCACTAGCGGCTTACCACGTCCCTTTGAGTGGAGTCTCTCTGGGGAGACACCCACTTATAACACGCTTTCTTCGTGGCACTTTGAGGTTGAGGCCAGCAGTCCGCACGAGGGTACCGACTTGGGATCTGGCCATTGTTTTGGAAGGTCTTCCCCTAGCTCCGTTTGAGCCTATTGAGGAGATTCCTGAGAAGTTTCTCACTCTTAAGACTATCTTTTTGCTTGCTATTTCGTCTCTCAAGAGGATTGGAGACATTCAAGGTCTCTCGGTTTCTCCCTCGTGCTTGGAATTTTCGCCTGGCATGGTGAAGGCCTTTCTCCATCCCAGGCCAGGTTATGTTCCGAAGGTTCCAACTAATGTTGTTAGGCCTATCGTACTGCAGGCTTTCTGTCCTCCTCCTTTCCAGACGTCGGACCAAGAGAAACTAAACCTGCTCTGCCCAGTTAGGGCTTTAGATGCTTACGTCCACAGAGCTGCCCTGTGGAGGAAGTCTGAATAGTTGTTCGTTTGTTTTGGGTCACCCAGGAAGGGATGTCCTGCATCTAAGCAGAGGATGAGCAAGTGGGTGGTTGAGGCTATCTCACTTGCTTACGAGTCGGCTGGTCAGCCTTCACCTTTGGCTGTACGAGCTCACTCTACTAGGAGTATGGCCGCTTCTAAAGCTTTACTGTCAGGAGTTTCACTTCATGATGTCTGTGATGCGGCAGGCTGGTCCTCACCGCACACATTCATCAGGTTTTATGATCTTGACCTCAGCTCCACTCCAGGGGCGCAGGTGCTTTCGTCCGCTTGTGCGCTCTGATTTCACACGGACGGTCACTTGCTCGCATGGCGACGTGGGTATTAGCGTTCCCGCAGCGTTTCGACGCAGCTCGAGTTCCCTTGAAAGGGAACGTCTCGGTTACGTATGTAACCCTAGTTCCCTGAAGAGGGAACGAGACGCTGCGTCGCCCTGCCATACTCCCGGCATTCCCGTGATCGACTTGCTTCAGCCTATCAGAAGCTAGCGCGTTTGTGTTCTCTGGGGTGCTTTATAGTTTCCTGGTCGATGACGTCACCCGCCTATGACGTTCCGTCTCGCCATTGGATTGATTCCATACGTGCTTCATGACGCACTCACGCAGGGGCGTTCCCGCAGCGTTTCGACGCAGCGTCTCGTTCCCTCTTCAGGGAACTAGGGTTACATACATAACCAAGATGTTCTTGGTTCAATGATCTGACATATTATTAGTTGGATATGTTTGAAAGTGTCACTTAAAGATTCAATAAATAAGTTGTTAAATCTCTTGGACTGTATCAATCTGATTAGTGAAAGCTTCATGCATACAGTTTTTCTGATTTCAAGCTAGAAACAAACCGTTGCGAGTCATCAGATTCACTGAGCTTGACAGCTTCATTTGTAATACAAATAGGACGCATCCCTTACAGTTATATAACTCAATTTATAAGTTTATGCAATGGGCCCCAAGAGATCCATCTCTGCCGTCTGTGCGTGAACATGTTTGGATGACTTCTACAGATTTTATGCTAATGAGTAGTTCTGCTGTCATTCCAGCATTCTCTTACCTGTACTCGCCTCAGTACCTGCCGCCACACACAGTCTCCGTCTGCTGTAAGGTGATAATGTAGAGATTCCCCTTCGATTGCCCTGGAGGATGGCTTGAACTCCTCTCCATTACTATCATTAACAGACTGATAAAACAAATAACAGTTTCATTAGAGGAGGTTACAATTATCAATTGATTCATGTCAAAATAGCATTCTAGGTTTCACTCTCTTGCCTGTAATTTATGCCGCAATCTTTGTAGTGCTTCAAGTCAATTAACTCCCTACATTGCCATTAACTCCCGGCATTGCAATGGCTGATAGGTTCCACTTCAACAACTAAACCATTTGCCACCATTAAGTCAAACAAACTTCATCACGATCATGGGATTTATTTAACATGGGAAAACTTAATTGGCACACATGAAATATTTGCGAGTATTGTGACTATAGAAGACCATTGTAAGGCCAGATGCTCCAACACCGGGAGTCCTCCAGTGAGAATGGATGTGCGCACAGTCAATTGGATTCAGAGGACTTTAAATAATGTTGAAACTAGGTCATTAGGGAGGTAATGCACTCCCCACAGAGCTTCTGACAGCCATCATGTCTCATTAGCGTGTATAACAATCCCAATCAGTGATCAATGATAAATAATCTGGGAAAGCAAACCATGACAAATTGTATTGGTGAGTTAGTAATGGACTAATTTTCTAAAATGTTTCACAATGTATCTTGTTTTTTATTGTCCCAATAGATCAGTGTATGAGGTTTGAGATATAACCTGTGTATGGTTTGAATGCTGCAAAAGGGGTAAGTTCATTTCGATGATCAAGAACCACTTCAATAATTTAGCTCCAGGCAAAATGGCAGCATTTGGGTCGAAAAATTGACAAAGTGTATCATTTTTTTCCCTTCGTCTGAAGTATAATGAAGCTCTTTTTTTCACAAAAGCCACCATTAATTCTGAGCTAATGAAGGATATTGGTTTAGTAATACATTACAGCAATTTTGATGACTGTAATTTATATTCAAGATACTAAAGCACAGGTGATTGCTTCAAATTAATTGGCTTTGCAAAACCAAAAACACTATACAGCCCATAAGACAAACACAACCATCAGGATAATTACAATCATAATTCAAAGCGGACATGATCCTACACTAACCCATTATCAAACATCAATAGCATTCAACCTCATGTTTGAGTAAACATCCGTTATAAAACACAAAGTGAATCTTGTTAAGCTATAGACAATGTTACTGATACTCAGAAAGTGGAAGGAGGAAACTGGGGTCAAGGGGGTGTGAAATTCAAACACTCTCAGAAAATATTAAAGTGTAAATATGGTACAGTACCTTTAGGAGTACAGATTGTCAGTGGAGCAGTATCCTCAAAGGGATATATTTGTATCTTATCTACCCTTAACGGGTCACTGTAGTTCCTTAAGGGTACATAATATTAATACTCTAAGGTACTAAAATGCACCTTTCAGGGGTGGATAAGGTAAAAAGTTGTCCCTTTAAAGGTACTGCCCCAGTGACAAGATGTTGTACCCTAAAGGTAACATTTTTGCATATTTTTCTAACAGTAATCAATGTCAGTCTAACCCTCTTTTCTAACCAGACAGACATGGTAAACTAAATCTGACACAACGTCAGAATATGCCAACTTCTCTACTATATAGTATGCAAAACACAGTAAGATGAGAGTCGAGGGACATTATTTCGAGTGCTTCAAAATAAAAAGTTGTTCCTTGCAGTTAAATTGTACTTGTTTGATATTTCTGCGCAAATTACTTTGGGGGTAATACAAGGACAATACCAAGATTCTGGATGTACCTGCAGTATGCCATAGAATGTACACACACTGCATACCTAACATACCCACTTCATCCCTAACATACCCACTTCATCAATATTGGAGATGTCTGCATTTAGTCAAATATACGGTATATACCCATCTAATTTTTCAACGTGGAAATAAGCAATTTCTTATGAATGTATGAGACTTCCACCGCTGAGACATAGCCACTAAATAAATGTAAGCTTAGCGTTAAGTTCTGCCAGGAAGACTCAATCAGCGCGTCATGAATTAACTCACTTCTAACCAATCATGTGTTAACACTCTCAGTATAAAAGAATGGTACTTACATCCGTCTGAGTTCGCAGATACTGACGGCGCCAATTACCTCCATCCTCCCCAACCACCTCCAAGATGGTCCTTTCCCTCCATCCTCCCCACCACCACCAGGATGGTCCCTTCCTTTGCCTCCAGGGGGTCGGCTGCGCCCCTGCCTTCATCTTCAGGCGGGATTTGCAGATTCCGTTACCCTCGCATTGCTTGCTAAGGACGGGGCCTACGCCAAAGACTATGCTTGCTGAGCTATTAATAAATTTACTTGTTATATCATTTTATCTCCCGAGTCTTTCTGGTAGAACTAGAAAAACAAAGTACAAAAAAGGCAAAACTATTTGCACTAAAACAGTTTATTCATGGATATGATAACAAATTAAAATAATATGATAACAAATACTGGTTTGCAGAATCAAGCGGCACAAGCGTTTTTGCATATACTTGAAGCAGCTGACACCGGATTCCTTGCACATTCAAGTTCAAATTTATCGTGCCCGCTCTTACGTTAAAAAAAGGGGCATACTCTGAAAGTACACAATTTCGCCAAGGGGCGAGCGACAAGACGTTTTGTCGATCACTTGATTTCAATTTCCATGATGTGGTCTTGGTTGGCACCGTCCACTACACCATCTCATTGGTCCCAATTCCCACATCCACATAGTTGTATATTAAACATTCAATCTTTTGATTGGCTGTGACTGTGCCATGTGACTGGAAACGTGTTAGTCGCATCATGCCTGGTTAGTAAACGTTGTAACATTTGTCAAATTACAGCTTTTAATTCTTGTTTACAATATATTGTAACTACAAGATCTACAGTGCGTGTAAACTAATTGCACATGGATTGTGAATCAGTCACAAACTCAAAATATGTAGAATATAGCCAGTCATTGTTTCAGAGCTCACATATGATGTGAGCTCACTCAGCTCATACAGGAAAAATACACCAGTGCCTTTTTTTTTTTCCTTTT
The DNA here is from genome assembly GCF_965113295.1 of Leuciscus leuciscus. Taxonomy (NCBI): domain Eukaryota; kingdom Metazoa; phylum Chordata; class Actinopteri; order Cypriniformes; family Leuciscidae; genus Leuciscus; species Leuciscus leuciscus. The sequence goes on along the minus strand of NC_138733.1, from coordinate 15,025,242 downwards.
AAAGGCGGACATATTACAACCATATCTGCTTTTACTCTAGGCCTATTCGGGGTTATTAATATCACCTTCTCTACCCTGTTTGTGGTAATGCTGCATTCACAGGGGCTCAAGAATGAGTGGTACAGCAGCAATGGCCCCATTGTGCATCCCGGCTAATTACACCAGAGGCCTGCTAAAACATTGTGGGTCCTCAGTAATGGTCATGACACAAGAAGAGATGGAGAAGAGGTGTCTCCATTAAGACCACACTTGCGTTGGTCTGCTGACCTCAGTTTGAAGAGCCCTATCTTTTGTGTACTAATGTTCTGTGCACGTTAGGAAACAGCGAAGCTTTGTCATTTCCTTCAAAGACAGGAACATTTTACACTCTGTTTGGTACATTTTTGACAAACACATAAAGCCCACAAGTGTTAATATTATATACCTAGTTCTGGCATGAAACTCTACATAGGTCAACATTCAAACAAATACCTGTGTTGCTGTTAGCAGTTTGTAGCATTCTTTCAGAAACCCCCCACCTTCCCCAGCTCCACCTGTATAGATCTGCTACGGGGGTTAAATCGTGTATTTTACAAATGTAGCAGAAGCAGCATGTCTTATATGCTCACAGCAATGTCTGTTAATGTATTGGCAGTAGCAAGTCTCGAACTTGCTCTGCAGCAGCGTAGTAAATATATTCTGCCAAGACCAAACACATCAGCATTGCCATATCCACTACCATGCCAATCTCTATTAACATTCCAATCTCCCGAGAGTTGCCATGAATATTTTTTTTTTGTTATTTGGTCTACGCGTTGTGTTACAATATGCGTAAATATAATATGTGGTTGAATTTAAAAAGGCAGATGAAAAGCCATTAAGTGGAAATAAGCAGTGTTGGGGGTAACTCATTTCAAGTAACCTACGTAATCAGATTACTTTTTCAAGTAACTAGTAAAGTAACGCATTACATAAAATTTACAACAAAATATCTGAGTTACTTTTTCAAATAAAAAAATGCAAGTTACTTTGTTTTCCCATTTATTGACTGACAGCTCTCTTATCCCCATGTCGAGACAAATTGAAGTTCAGAGGCGTGTGTAATCATGATGGTTAATTTAGTTCTAGACTAAATGTGAGTGTGCATTTACTCATCTCACTTGCACAAAAAAAAAGATTCAATATTCCTCAAAATGAATAAAATAAGTGAAATACAGAATCAGAATACTATGCAACCTCCAATGTTAAATAAAACACATTTTTATGCATTTAATCTCACTTTGATCAATCTAGGCTACTTGCTTCTGACCTTCGATGAATCAAGTTAAACCATAAGCAAAAATGACTAGATATTTTTGTTTATATTGATAAAGTAAGTGTTAAACTTTTTTCTCCTGCATCCTATTCTTCCGTTATCCAGAATGGCAGCACAGCTGAAAGGTTTGCTTGAGCTGCGCCCTCTACTGTACAGGCGTAAATTTGCATTTCCTTCAGCCTGTGGCTTATTATTTCACTTTTGGTGTGAAAGGGTCTTTACATTTGCCCCAAAATACAACTTTTTGGTTATAAAAACAAGCCCACCACAGGTGAAAAAAAGTAACGCAAAAGTAACGTGACGCATTACTATTCTAAAAAAGTAACGCAAGTAATGCAATTAATTACTTTTTAAGGGAGTAACACAATATTGTAATGCATTACTTTTTCAAAGTAACTTTCCCCAACACTGGAAATAAGCAAGGAAATAAGCAAGGAAATAAGCAAGACTTTGCACATTTGCACACAAATTCAAGCTATTGTCCTACCCGTCCTTCGGATGAGACGTAAAACCGAGGTCCTGACTCTCTGTGGTCATTAAAAATCCCATGGCATTTCTCGTAAAGAGTAGGGGTGTAACCCCGGTGTCCTGGCCACATTCCACCCATTGGCCCTTACCAATCATGGCCTCCTAATAATCCCCTTACATTGAATTGGCTCTATCACTCACTCTCCTCTCTCCACCTATAGCTGGTGTGTGGTGAGCGCACTGGCGCCGTTGTACTGTGGCTGCCGTCGCATCATCCAAGTGGATGCTGCACACTGGTGGTGGTTGAGGAGAGATCCCCTGATATGATTGTAAAGCGCTTTGGGTGTACAGTAGTACATATGAAAGCGCTATATAAATGCCTCATTCTATTCTATTCTATGGCACAATGAAAACAGTTAAAACCAGGTTATGTTACAGCAGTACCAAACAGTACAGTCACTAATCAAAGTTGGAAATCTCAAAGTCATAGTTCACCCAAAATGAAAACTTTTGGAGAGTCTTCACACAGCTTTTCCCCCATATAACTCCAAAAATGACAAAAGCACCATAAAAGTCGATGACTCATGTGCTATATTCCAGATCTCCTGAAGTCAAAAACCACTGGACCTAGATAATTAAGTCAGTGAATTGAACTCGAGAACTGGATCAGTGAAAGGATCATTCTTTTGAACTGGTTCTATTCAAAGAACCGCTTAATCCAGTTCACATACCGGACTGAATGGACAATCAAGAGTTATGTTCAACTCCAGACTCAATGAACCAGTTGCAGCCTTTCTTCAGTAAGCAGCTCACTGAAGGGGAAGATTATCAGTCAATAACATGTTCCCCTGGTCTAACAGACAAGCCTAGTCCCAGACTAAAATGCAATATTGAGCTGTTTTAACGGAAAGCAACTTTCAGTGACATATCTTAAAATATGTCAATGCCATTGTTTTTATCTCAAGATGCAGTACTGTTTTTTTTTTTTTTTAAGGCATGTTTAGAAAAGCTACTTAAATGTCCTAAATCAAGGTCTAATTATGGCTTAATCTAAGCCCTGTCTGTGAAACCAGGCTGTTAAATCTCTGTTCCTCACACAAAGATATTGTATGACTTTAGAAGATATTTCATTTCTTTATCTTTGATATGGAGTAGGAGTCATTTACAACCATCCGAGTAAACAATGCTGGATGACTATGATTATTTATTTATATATAAAAAAAAAAAAAACGTAACAGCTGTCTGTTATTTTGTGCTATGGCTGGAAGATAATGGAACAAGCTGTACTCTTAAAGTAGCTTTGATGGCTTCACATTATAATTATGTAAGTGCATTAGTACAGGCAATTTAGAAATGCAACTGAATGAGATGCTTCTATGCAAAGGATATAGATACGAAAAATCTCATTTTTATAAGCGCGGTGGACTAAATGGATCTGTTAACAAGCAAAGAATAGAAAGTTCGATTTTGCGAGTTTCAATTAGTGTTAGGTTTTGGATTTAGTTGCATTCAAATCATATTTACATTTACATTTAGTCATTTAGCAGACGCCCTTATCCAAAGCGACTTACAAATTAGGACTAAGTTCAGCGAGTCATCATAAAGAGGCAAAAGCAACAACAACGCAGGAAGTGCTCAAAATACGAAGTTCAGGTATTATTCAGAGTAGCATAAGCCTGATAAGTGATGTTTCAAAGGGAAAGGATTTTTTTTTTTTTTTTTTTTTTTTTTTTTTTTTTTTTTCTATAAGGTTAAGTGCTCACGGAAGAGATTGGTTTTCAGCTGTTTTTTGAATGTTGTCAGGGATTCTGCATTCCGGATGAGGGTGGGGAGAGCGTTCCACCAGCATGGAACTGTAAATGAGAATGTTCTGGAAAGTGATTTTGTGGCTTTCTGTGATGGAACCACGAGACGTCGCTCGTTGACCGATCGTAGGTGTCTGGTAGGGATGTAGACTCGTAGGAGTGAGTGAAAGTAGGAGGGAGCTGAGCCTGTGATAGTTCTGTAAGCAAGCGTCAGTGCCTTGAACTTGATGCGAGCAGCTAGAGGTAGCCAGTGCAGAGAGATGAACAGAGGAGTGACGTGGGCCCTCTTGGGCTCGTTGAAGACAAGACGAGCTGCAGCATTCTGGATCATCTGTAGGGGTTTGGTCGCACATGCTGGGAGTCCAGCCAGAAGGGCATTGCAGTAGTCAAGCCTAGAGATGACCAGGGCCTGGACGATAAGTTGTGTTGCATGCTCAGTTAGGAAAGGCCTGATCTTCCTGATGTTGTGCAGTGCAAACCTGCATGATCGAGCTGTCTTTGAAATGTGATCTGTGAAGGTCAGCTGGTCATCAAACGTTACTCCAAGATTTCTGACCGATCTTGATGGGGTGATTAATGATGACTCTAGCTGGATGGTGAAGTCGTGCTGTAGAGACGGATTGGCAGGGAGGACGAGAAGCTCAGTCTTTGCCAGGTTGAGCTGCAGGTGGTGTTCCTTCATCCATGTGGAGATGTCCGCCAGACAGCTTGAGACCCGTGCAGCTACTGTGGGATCATCTGGTTGAAAGGAGAGGAAGAGCTGTGTGTCATCAGCATAGCAGTGGTAGGAAAAACCGTGTGCCTGTATGATGTGTCCCAGTGATGTGGTGTAGATGGAGAAGAGGAGGGGACCAAGAACTGAACCCTGGGGAACCCCTGTGGTCAGCTGATGTGCTCTGGATACCTCGCCTCTCCATGCGACCTTGAAGGACCTACCTGTGAGATAGGACTCAAACCAGTGGAGTGAAGTTCCTGTGATGCCCAGTGATGAGAGGGTGGACAGAAGGATCTGATGATTCACCGTGTCGAAGGCAGCAGACAGATCCAGGAGAATGAGGACTGAAGATTTGGAAGCAGCTTTTGCGATACTGCAAACAAGAACACGTAATTCAGCCTTTCTTACCCTGCTTGAAATACAATACAAGATTTCTACAAAAATATTCCCCTTATCCTTAAGCATATAGCCTATGATATCTGAAAGTAAAAAAAAAAAAGTAAAAATAAAGATATATATATACATACTGTATATACTGTATGGGGGGCCAAACATAATTCTATGTAAATCCGAATATATAGTTAAAACTCTGAATATATAGTTGTAAATCCTGAATATATAAATGTAACCCTGAATATATAGTTATAACTCTGAATATATAAATGTAAATTCTGAATATATAGTTATAACTCTGAATATATAAATGTAAATCTGAATATATAAATGTAAATCCCGAATATATAGTTAAAACTCTGAATATATAAATGTAATCCTGAATATATAGTGATAACTCTGAATATATAAATGCAAATCCTGAATATATAGTTATAACTCTGAATATATAAATGTAAATCCTGAATATATAGTTATAACTCTGAATATATCAATGTAAATCCTGAATATATAGTTATAACTCTGAATATATAAATGCAAATCTGAATATATAAATGTAAATCCCGAATATATAGTTATAACTCTGAATATATAAATGTAAATCCTGAATATATAGTTATAACTCTGAATATATCAATGTAAATCCTGAATATATAGTTATAACTCTGAATATATAAATGCAAATCTGAATATATAAATGTAAATCCCGAATATATAGTGATAACTCTGAATATATAAATGCAAATCCTGAATATATAGTTATAACTCTGAATATATAAATGTAAATCCTGAATATATAGTTATAACTCTGAATATATCAATGTAAATCCTGAATATATAGTTATAACTCTGAATATATAAATGCAAATCTGAATATATAAATGTAAATCCCGAATATATAGTTATAACTCTGAATATATAAATGTAAATCCTGAATATATAGTTATAACTCTGAATATATCAATGTAAATCCTGAATATATAGTTATAACTCTGAATATATAAATGCAAATCTGAATATATAAATGTAAATCCCGAATATATAGTTATAACTCTGAATATATAAATGTAAATCCTGAATATATAGTTATAACTCTGAATATATCAATGTAAATCCTGAATATATAGTTATAACTCTGAATATATAAATGCAAATCTGAATATATAAATGTAAATCCTGAATATATAGTTATAACTCTGAATATATCAATGTAAATCCTGAATATATAGTTATAACTCTGAATATATAAATGCAAATCTGAATATATAAATGTAAATCCCGAATATATAGTTATAACTCTGAATATATAAATGTAAATCCTGAATATATAGTTATAACTCAGCATGTGAGCTCCGCTCAATATTCCGCTCTATGCCAATGCGCTCCACTCAATCGCTCACGGCCCAACCGCTCAAATCCCGCTCCAACATGAAATCTCAGTGTAACGTAGGCTTCTGTACTATAGCCTTTGTTGATTATTTTTAAGGCATTGTTGGGGGCATTTGCCATTTTGCATAGGTGGCCTCAGCACATTGTTTGTGTGATAATAGGCCATTCTTTAAACTTTATTAGTTTCAGAAAGATTCTCGCGGATACAGAGACAGTTGAAACAAAGGCAGATCTTTATTTTACAAAAGCACAAGGTTTTGGTGTTATTGTGAATGTACACAAATAAAAGTAGACCATTTGTAGTTGTCTTACACACTAATCTGTATGGCCAAAAATTGACGGAGTTTCTTCCGCTGTCATTAAAGAAAAATCCATCATTACACTGATGTGATTTTATGTTGTTATTAATTATATTATCCAAAATTGTATCAACTGGCAAACCGTTAGGCAGTAGATTAGCTATAGGAGTAGGCAATCTACTGCCTAAAGGCGGCCGCACACCGGACGCGCAGCTCAGCTCAGCGCCGCGCCGCGCCGCGCCACGTCTAGGACAACTGTCACCTGAAAATCCGATAACATCAGCAATTTTCTGATTTCTGTAAATAAATATAAAACTAAATGTATATTGCAGCACAGGGTGAGGTCCGTATATACATTAACTACGATTTGAGACACACACATGTAAATTTTATATAAAACTATGTAAATGGTGCCCTGTGGCGCGGCAGGATTTTGAACACGGTCCTGAGCCGCCGCGGACAGACGCCGAAAGGCGCCGCCGGTGTGTGTACTCTCATAGAGAATAGTGTGTTCGAATTTAAAAGACGTGGCGCTGCGCGGCGCGCCGCCGAGCTGCGCGTCCGGTGTGCGACCCCCTTAACGGTTTGCCAGTTGATACAATTTTGGATAATATAATTAATAACAACATAAAATCACATCAGTGTAATGACAATGTTCTTTGCATGAAAACACTTAAATTAGCAGAATTATATTCGTATAGACTGAGATGTAAAGAAACAGTTGTGGCCACTATCGTAATGAACTGTCAATAGCGATAAGGTATAGCTAAGAGTGCTCCAGATACGAACGAATGACTTACAGAAGGTATTCTTAACTAAGAACGTTTCGGGAAACACTTATTAACGTTAAGGTAAAGCCTGAGTTATAACTTAAGAATGATAGCGTAAATAAGGTTTTCGGGAAATGCAGCCCAGCATATTATTTAAACATAAATATGAAACTAAATAAGCTTTTCTCTAACCCTGTACAACGAACGCGCCAGCGCATTCTGATGGATTTTTCTTTAATGACAGCGGAAGAAACTCCGTCAATTTTTGGCCATACAGATTAGTGTGTAAGACAACTACAAATGGTCTACTTTTATTTGTGTACATTCACAATAACACCAAAACCTTGTGCTTTTGTAAAATAAAGATCTGCCTTTGTTTCAACTGTCTCTGTATCCGCGAGAATCTTTCTGAAACTAATAAAGTTTAAAGAATGGCCTATTATCACACAAACAGTGTGCTGAGGCCACCTATGCAAAATGGCAAATGCCCCCAACAATGCCTTAAAAATAATCAACAAAGGCTATAGTAGTACAGTAGCCTACGTTACACTGAGATTTCATGTTGGAGCGGGATTTGAGCGGTTGGGCCGTGAGCGATTGAGTGGAGCGCATTGGCATAGAGCGGAATATTGAGCGGAGCTCACATGCTGAGTTATAACTATATATTCAGGATTTACATTTATATATTCAGAGTTATAACTATATATTCGGGATTTACATTTATATATTCAGATTTGCATTTATATATTCAGAGTTATAACTATATATTCAGGATTTACATTGATATATTCAGAGTTATAACTATATATTCAGGATTTACATTTATATATTCAGAGTTATAACTATATATTCGGGATTTACATTTATATATTCAGATTTGCATTTATATATTCAGAGTTATAACTATATATTCAGGATTTACATTGATATATTCAGAGTTATAACTATATATTCAGGATTTACATTTATATATTCAGAGTTATAACTATATATTCAGGATTTACATTTATATATTCAGAGTTATAACTATATATTCAGGATTTACATTTATATATTCAGAGTTATAACTATATATTCGGGATTTACATTTATATATTCAGATTTGCATTTATATATTCAGAGTTATAACTATATATTCAGGATTTACATTGATATATTCAGAGTTATTACTATATATTCAGGATTTACATTGATATATTCAGAGTTATAACTATTATATTCAGGATTTACATTTATATATTCAGAGTTATAACTATATATTCAGGATTTACATTGATATATTCAGAGTTATAACTATTATATTCAGGATTTACATTTATATATTCAGATTTGCATTTATATATTCAGAGTTATAACTATATATTCAGGATTTACATTTATATATTCAGAGTTATAACTATATTCAGGATTTACATTGATATATTCAGAGTTATAACTATATATTCAGGATTTACATTGATATATTCAGAGTTATAACTATATATTCAGGATTTACATTTATATATTCAGAGTTATAACTATATTCAGGATTTACATTGATATATTCAGAGTTATAACTATATATTCAGGATTTACATTGATATATTCAGAGTTATTACTATATATTCAGGATTTACATTGATATATTCAGAGTTATAACTATTATATTCAGGATTTACATTTATATATTCAGAGTTATAACTATATATTCAGGATTTACATTTATATATTCAGAGTAATAACTATTATATTCAGGATTTACATTTATATATTAAGAGTTATAACTATATATTCAGGATTTACATTTATATATTCAGAGTTTTAACTATATATTCAGGATTTACATTTATATATTCAGATTTGCATTTATATATTCAGAGTTATAACTATATATTCAGGATTTACATTTATATATTCAGAGTTATAACTATATTCAGGATTTACATTGAAATATTCAGAGTTATAACTATATATTCAGGATTTACATTGATATGTTCAGAGTTATAACTATATATTCAGGATTTACATTTATATATTCAGAGTTATAACTATATTCAGGATTTACATTGATATATTCAGAGTTATAACTATATATTCAGGATTTACATTGATATATTCAGAGTTATTACTATATATTCAGGATTTACATTGATATATTCAGAGTTATAACTATTATATTCAGGATTTACATTTATATATTCAGAGTTATAACTATATATTCAGGATTTACATTTATATATTCAGAGTTATAACTATATATTCAGGATTACATTTATATATTCAGAGTTTTAACTATATATTCGGGATTTACATTTATATATTCAGTTCCCCTTCGAGGGAACTCGCACTGCGTCGTCGTCGTGACGACACTATGGGAACGCCCTCAGCGTAACGCATCTGAAGCATGAATGAAATCTGTCCAATCCTGATTGGTGCTGCGTCATGACGTAGTAGATGACGGCATAACCGGAAGATACAAAGGGACGCCGGCACAAACACACGTTAGCTTTTTGCTCTTCAGCAAAGCGCTCTGTGTGAAACTGTTTGTCCTATTTGGTGTTGTTTGTCCTATAAGAATTGTCCCAAATAACGTCTGCATTGCAATATAGAATCTAGTGGCTCGGATCTCGCGTTTGCCGAGGCAGCGCGTAGGTTGCGGGTCTACTCTGCAATAAAGATTCTGTGACTGATCTCGCGTTTGCCGAGGCAGCGCGTAGATTATGTCTGCATTGCAATACAGAATCTATAGCTCGGGTCTCGCGCTTGCCGAGGCAGCGCGTAGATTACGGGGCTACTCTGCATTAAAGATTCTGTGTGGGTGCGAGGCATGCACAGTCAGCTCCTGAGGGTGCTGGCTGTGTGTTCATTGAGAAATATTTTGACGCACACAGCCGTGCGTTCCGGGTGTTTCAGCCTCGCGCCCGTTGGCTTTCTTCTCGAGAGATGAAAGCCAAATATATTGTGAACGACTCGAATCTCGCGTTTGCCGAGGCAGCGCGTAGATTACGAGTCTGCTATAAAAGGGACACACACGATCTGTGAAATAATACTGTTTGGGTGCGAGGCATTCACAGTCAGCTCCTGAGGGGGCTGGCAGTGTTCATTGAGAAATATCTCGGCGCGCGTGCATAGAAAAAAGCCGTGCGCTGTCGGATGTTTCAACCTCGCAATTGTTGACATTCTTCTCGAGGGATGAAAGCCGAATATATTGTGACCGACGGCTCGAATCTCGCGTTTGCCGAGGCAGCGCGTAGATTACGAAACCGTTTAAATAAATATTAAACTAAACAAACAGTATTGTCTGGTGATTATGGCTGCATTTAATTCTTAATGGAATTAAAATGATGGAATATTATCTGACTTTGAGAAGTTAGATATTTTAATTCAGCCTACCACCGTTTCACTTATCTAGTGTTTTTGGCTGCATTTAATTTTGAGGAATTAAAATGTTGAGCCTCGCACCGACAGGTGCAAAAAGAGTGTCGCCTCCCGCGCCCCTCCCGAGGGAGCCTGGCAAAGGAGACAGCGCTCTTGCGGCAAGCCTTCTGAGCCTAAGGTCGATCTGAGGACCGTCCTTTATGCAAAGAAGGCTTCTGCCAGGTGGTCCTAGCTGCGGCCGGACCACTCAGAGCTGTCCCCCCCGGGGTGGAGCGATCGAGGTCGCTTCCCCCCGGAGCTCTCAGGAAATCAGTGCTGTGTTCCCGCCGTCCAGTATGCTTCGGGCCACACTGATTTTCCGCGCACGCACGCCGCTCCAGCCGCCTCTAGAAAGACCTGCGGCTGGGCAGCGAACGCGTCCGCACACCGAAAATCATTCTCGACTGCTCCCTGCCGGTCAGCCGCTTCAGGGGGTCGGGAATGAGGCTCGGTTGACACCCGAGGCCAGCCTTGAGAGGCTGGTTCCCTTAGTAGATTATCTCGGCGCATGGTCATGCTTCCGAATATATCTGCGTGGGCCCTGCGTACTGTAGAGCTGGGTTACAGACTGCAGTTCAGCTCCCCTTCCCCGAAGTTCAACGGGGTGGTCTGGACTGTGGTCAGCTCAGAGCAGGTTCGGGTTATGGAACAGGAAGTTCAATCCCTGTTGGTCAAGGAGGCCATAGAACGTGTTCCTCTGCCAGACAGGGAGTCCGGGTTCTACAGCCGGTACTTCATAGTTCCCAAGAAGGATGGGGGGTTGCGTCCAATAATAGATCTCAGGCACTTGAATCGTTCTCTGAGGAGATTCAGGTTCAAGATGCTCACAATTCCAGCCATCGTGAGTCAGATCCAGTTCGAGGACTGGTTCGTCACGATAGATCTGAAGGACGCATACTTCCATATCTCCATCCTTCCATGTCACAGGAAGTTCCAGAGGTTCGCTTTCGGGGGCGAAGCGTACCAATATCGGGTTCTTCCCTTTGGCCTAGCTCTTTCCCCTCGCACCTTCACCAAGTGCATGGATGCAGCGCTGGCTCCGCTGAGACTCCAGGGCATTCGTGTACTCAATTACATCGACGACTGGCTAATATTAGCCAAGTCGTACGATATGGCAGTTCGACATCGAGATGTCGTTCTCGCTCATATCAGGTGCTTGGGGCTGAGACTCAACACGAAGAAAAGCGTGTTGACGCCCTCCCAGAGGACTACGTTCCTGGGAGTGGTATGGGATTCCACGACGATGCGGGCACAAATGTCTCCTGCTCGGGTGGGTTCCATACAGGCGTTGGTCTCCAGAGTGAAGCTAGGCCACAACCTCACTGTGAAGCAGTTTCAAATACTGCTGGGGCACATGGCAGCAGCGTCCAACGTCATACCTTTTGGCCTGCTACACATGAGACCCCTACAGTGGTGGTTGAGAGCCAAGGGGTTTTCCCCAAGGGGAAATCCGTTCCGTATGATCAGAGTAACGCGCAGATGCCTTCGTTCTCTCGTCATATGGAGGAAACCTTGGTTCCTGTCCCAGGGACCGGTACTGGGAGCATCATGTTGCCGGAAAACCGTTTCAACAGATGCCTCCCTTACTGGTTGGGGCACGGTCATGGACGGCCGCTTTGCGAGAGGTCTGTGGGAGACCCGGCACTCTTCTTGGCACATCAATTGCCTGGAAATGCTGGCGGTCTACAAAGCTCTGAGGAGCTTTTTCCCAGACCTCCGCGGCCACCATGTCCTGATACGCTCGGACAACACTTCCGTTGTCGCGTATCTGAATCACCAGGGGGGTCTGAGGTCGCGCCCTCTATGCAGATTGGCACACCAGATCCTCCTGTGGTCCCAGGGGAAAATATCGTCTCTCAGAGCGATGTACGTCCCCGGGGACCAAAATCAGGGAGCAGACGTCCTGTCGAGGCAGGGGCTGAGGCCCGGGGAGTGGCGACTCTACCCAGAGGTGGTAAAAGCCATATGCGTGAGATTTGGCCCGGTGGAAGTGGATCTCTTTGCGTCTCAAGAGACGTCCCACTGTCCACTGTGGTTCTCTCTCAGACATCCAGCTCCGCTGGGGCTGGATGCCATGATGCAGACGTGGCCGAGGCTGCGTCTGTACGCATTTCCCCCGATCGCTCTGCTCCCGGGAGTCTTGGAGTGGGTTCGCCGAGAGGGGATCAGTCTACTTTTAGTAGCACCCCGCTGGCCGACCCAAGTTTGGTTCTCGGACATTATAGCTCTGCTAGACGGCCTCCCGTGGCAGGTCCCTCTGAGGAGGGATCTGCTGTCTCAGGCAGGGGGCACAATATTTCACCCCCGGCCAGAGCTGTGGAACCTTTGGGTCTGGCCCCTGAGGGGGCTCGGTACCTAGAGGCTGGCCTGTCAGCAGATGTTGTCGAGACCTTACTCAGCTCCAGGGCTCCCTCTACCAGGAGACTGTACAGCCTGAAGTGGAATGTGTTTTCCACTTGGTGTAGAGAGCGTGAGGTGGACCCAGTTAAACTGCCCAGTGGCTTCAGTGCTGGAGTTCCTCCAAGATCGTTTCTCCGCCGGTCTTACCCCGTCCACACTTAAGGTGTATGTGGCTGCCATTGCGGCTTTCCACTCGCCTATAGGTGAGGGGCCTTTGGGGAAGCACCATCTGGTTGTACGTTTCCTCCGTGGGGCTCGGAGGATGAGGCCTGCGGCTCGCTCCAGAGTTCCAACCTGGGACCTGGCGGTGGTACTTGAAGGGTTGGCTGAGGCCCCCTTCGAGCCACTGGAGTCGGCTGAGGCAAAGAACCTGACCCTTAAGGTGGCCTTTCTCCTTGCTATCACCTCTCTGAGGAGAGTGGGGGATCTCCAGGCCTTGGCTATAATGCCAACTTGCCTGGAGTTTGCCCCTGGCGGAGTTAAGGCCATCTTACACCCTAGACCGGGCTATGTGCCCAAGGTGCCATTTAATGTGGCACGGTCAGTGGTTCTTCAGGCATTCCATCCTCCACCTCACGTGACGGCGGAAGAGGGGAGACTTCACCTGCTCTGACCGGTCAGAGCCCTGAGAGTGTACCTTGAGAGGTCCTCTCAGTGGAGGAAGTCAGACCAGTTGTTGGTGTGCTTGGTTCACCCAAGAAAGGGCTGCCTGCATCCAAGCAGACAATCAGTAATTGGATTGTTCAGGCTATAGCCATGGCTTATCAGGTGCGCAGTCTGCTTTCACCTATAGCTGTGAGGGCTCATTCTACCAGGAGCATGGCCTCCTCGGTAGCCCTCCTTTCTGGAGCCTCGCTTCAAGATATTTGCGAAGCGGCTGGGTGGGCCACTCCACACACCTTCATAAGATTTTATAGTCTGCAACTCCCTGTGACGCCTGGCGCCAGAGTGATCGCGTCCTAAGTGTGCCTGGTCTCCCAGCTTCACACTAGGGTGGCGTGCTTACGGTGTGGCATAGTGGGCATTGCGTTCCCATAGTGTCGTCACGACGACGACGCAGTGCGAGTTCCCTCGAAGGGGAACGTCTCGGGTTACGACTGTAACCCTTGTTCCCCGAGAAGGGAACGAGACACTGCGTCTCGTCGCCACACCTATCACGGGCAGAGCGCGTGCTTCATCGCAAAGGAGCTAACGTGTGTTTGTGCCGGCGTCCCTTTGTATCTTCCGGTTATGCCGTCATCTACTACGTCATGACGCAGCACCAATCAGGATTGGACAGATTTCATTCATGCTTCAGATGCGTTACGCTGAGGGCGTTCCCATAGTGTCGTCACGACGACGACGCAGTGTCTCGTTCCCTTCTCGGGGAACAAGGGTTACAGTCGTAACCCGAGACGATTTACATTTATATATTCAGAGTTTTAACTATATATTTAGGATTTACATTTATATATTCAGAGTTATAACTATATTCAGGATTTACATTTATATATTCAGAGTTATAACTATATATTCAGGATTTACATTTATATATTCAGAGTTATAACTATATTCAGGATTTACATTTATATATTCAGAGTTATAACTATATATTCAGGGTTACATTTATATATTCAGGATTTACAACTATATATTCAGGATTTACATTTATATAGTCAGAGTTATAACTATATTCAGGATTTACATTTATATATTCAGAGTTATAACTATTCAGGATTTACATTTATATATTCAGAGTTATAACTATATTCAGGATTTACATTTATATATTCAGAGTTATAACTATATATTATATTCGGGATTTACATTTATATATTCAGATTTACATTTATATATTCAGATTTACATTTATATATTCAGAGTTATAACTATATATTCAGAATTTACATTTATATATTCAGAGTTATAACTATATATTCAGGGTTACATTTATATATTCAGTATTTACAACTATATATTCAGAGTTTTAACTATATATTCGGATTTACATAGAATTATTTCCTGTTTGGCCCCCCATAATATGGTATATATATATATATATATATATATATATATATATATATGTGTGTGTGTGTGTGTGTGTATATATATATTATATGTATGTATGTATGTATGTATACACACATATATACTATTTTATTGGCAAATATAAATCCAGACCTCATCAGACATCTTATTTGATATATTATTTAGCATATGAAATAATATATTAAATGATATGTCTGCTAAGGTCTGAATTTAGTAGACTATATATTGCCTATACAATATTATTTAATTTTAATTTGGAATGACAACAGAACTACTCATTAGCATAAAATCTGTAGAAGTCATCCAAACATGTTCACGCATGGCAGAGATGGATCTATTGGGGCCCATTGAATACACTTGTTTACAAACTTGTAAAAACAATTAAATATTGTTTTTACTTGAGAAATTAGGCTATATGATTAAAATAATGTAATTTGTTATATACACATTCATACAGAAAATATCATGCCATATGACATACGCAATGTTGCAACTTGAGCCCCATTTATGTTTAAAACCTGCCGCAGATGTGAAGAAGATTATTAATAAATAATGACTTGATATGATATACATGGATTTTCTTCTGTAAGTCTCCCAAGTGTGTAAAGAGCAACCTCTGTGCAATAAAATGTCTCTCTGGGATGTACTAAAGAACCACATGTTTACCTTAAAGATGATGAGTACATCCTTCTGCACTCTCAACTCAACTCAAGAAAAGAACAGTTGCTATAACACCCAAATGAGTAAGTAAATGATCATTCTTGACAAAAAAATCCCACTTATGTAACTTTAGCGTAGAAATGAGGCTTGCCACTCCAGACGTACTCTTAAACCACTCACACAATTTTAACAGGGAAAACAGACAGATTAAATATATAGCCTATCCTCCCACTCCTCTACAGGCCTGCTGTCCTGCTCTTGTGAACTGGCTGGTTCTCAGCAGAGCACTAAAAGCTATCTCCAAATGCACATGAGATCGGGAGAGCAATTAGGCCCGATTAGCACCGCAGATGTTGGATGCCACCAAGAAGAAGTCGTTCTGCACAAGTAGACTGTCAAGTGTAACAACCCCTCATCTCATTTACCCACCCTTGGGCTGGCTTCTCAGTGAGCTGTGCCTGTGCGCTATACATAGAAGGGTTGAACACACGTTCACTGACACCCTGTGCTGTGTTTCTGTACAGAAATTTGTTATAAATAATCCTGTCTCATTGATTATTGAGGAAGTGCACAGAGGAACTGTAATCTGTGGATTTTAAGACTTGCCAGATAAAGTAAAAACATATTACTCACCCAGTTTGGCAAAATCAATAAGGCTATGTCCATACTGCATGCAAAAATGGCCTGAATTTGATCCTCCACCCCTCTTAAGTGACTCAGAATTTTTTTTATTTTTTTTCTCTCTCTCTTCTTTAACAGTGTGAATAGCACAAACCACAATTGGGCCACTTCCATTTGTGGAACTAGATCTGATACAGGTTGTTGTTTTGCAATGCAACCTCAGTCTGAACAGTCATATCAGAATTCATGTTACTTTTACCTTTCTCTCACTGTGTTAGCTGCAGCCAGAAATAAAAATTCTGTTATTTATTCACCTTCATGTCATTCCGTATCTGTATGACTTTCTTTTTTAACATGTAAACATCTATTTTGTGAAATGTCTCAGTGTTTTACTGTATGTCCATGCAATGGAAGTCAATGGTCACCAAAACAGTTTGGTTCAACATTTTTCAAAATGTCTTCTTTTATGTTCCACAGATGAAAGAAAGTCATACAGGTTTGGAACGACATGAGTGAATCATAACGGAACTTAAATTGTTAGGTGATCAATCACTTCAGCCAGACAAATAGTACATGCCACTCTCAAACTAAATATAGGGTAAATTTTTTATTTTATTTATTTATTATATATATATATATATATCAATTAATTAATACTTATAACTTAAATGCACTTTTTTTATTTCAAAATAATTTTTAGGGAGGCAAAGCCCCAAATGTGACCGTAATAAAGCTGCCCTGATATGACAGTGAATACATATATTAATATATTCATAATAGATATTAATAATTGATATTTTTGTCATACTATTTAAAAAACCGCAGACCCTAATGACTAACCTTGTCTTCGCATAAAAAGGTTAAATGATATGTTCATGTTTTACGAAACTTATATCTATGTGATACATGATATTTGTTGAAATTGAAATTATTAAGATGTGTACACATGCATTCAAGGTGTAAGAAAAATGATTACATTTTATACTGTATACTGTATGATTTCACCATATGCCATTTTAATCCAGTTGTTTGTAAAACATACTGAGTACAAGGCTAAAATAAATCTTAGTTTCACTGCTCTGACTCATTTGTGAAAGGAATTATTTTTCTTTATTTCACACAATGATATTCATTGCATTTATTTTGATCTTTTGAAAAAAAAAAAAACGCTGCCAGAATTTCGGATTATATAATTATAAATTTAGAATTGAATGAATAGGAACAAGATTTGTCTTGTACTGTGTGATGATGACAATGGCTACATCATTCTAATAAATACTCCCCACTGAGTGTGTAGGCTGGCTATGTCACTTTTGTTTTTTGGCTGAATTGAATATACTGGCCGTATTCAAAGCCTAAGACACCCAGCTGGTGGGAGTCCAAAGGCTAGCATTTGTATGACTATAGTCCTCTGACGCAAATACAGAGGAAGGGTATTTCATAATGTTAGCTTTTCAGTCTTTCATTTCTCAGAGAAAGAGATTGTTGTTTTAAAGATGTAAAAACATAATACCTGTATTCAGGATATTTTCTCAAGTCTGAGAACGCCTTAAAAATCTGGGGTGAAAGGTGCATTTAAAGGTGCAGTATGTAAAATTGACAGCTAGTGGTTGAATAAGGTACTACATTCCATATTTAAAATATTAGAGTGTTTCCCCAGCTCCCTCCTCCTCAAACTCCACGTTCACACGGTTTGTCAGATTGAGGACACGCAACAGGAAAGAGCGCAATTGACAGTGGAAGGCTTCGAGCCTGATAATGTAAGTGTGTGAGTTGATTTATCAGTGTTTTAATATTCTTCTGGCCATAGAGGTTTTTAGATGGATGCCGAGGCTTTTTAGGTCGGGTAGAATCTGTGATCTCTGATCCAGTTCATTTGCTGGATTCCATGGCTGCAATTTTCCACCAACTGGCTGAGTAAATTGTCAGTGGGCGGGATCACACGGACCAAAACAAAAACAGACATTCCAAAACGGAACGCACATTTCAAAGTAGAATAAAGGTCCTTGCACACCGAGTCCGAAATCTTTGTATGCGTTTTTTCGTATTCGTCATTCAGTGGCTCTGAATTGTCAAAACAATTTGCAACTTGCTACGAATGCGAAAACACCGAAAGTATTAAAAAAAAATCTGATGGATTGTTTAAGAAAAACAATAGTGTGAACTTAGCATGTTTTCTGCAAACGTGGTATTTTTATGCAAATAGATGGATAGATGGACAGATAGACAGAACTATGCATTCTGCATTTTGTTAGATTTTATATATTTGAACCCCAGTTGCTTTCAAAGTAGGCTATTTTTTTTCTTCTTAGTTAGGCTTTAACTTAATTTTAATAAATTGAGGCTGTGAAAATTGAGCCGTGCTCTTTAGTGTTTCCGCCAGTAGTTACGCACATTCAGAATTAGCCGGAGGATCTAATCCGCGTTGTTTAAAGCAGTTTCATTCTACACGAGAATGACATTTTAGGTATTTGAGGCAAGTGCCATTTACTCAAAGGTCAAACCAACCGCTAGAACCATACATTTCATGCATTTCTGGCCTGTTTCATTTTATATTTAAATCTACTGGAACTAATACGTTATTAAAAGAACACAGAATGTCGTGCCACAGGGCTACAGATGATATGTTGGACACGACTGCAGAGGAAATACTAATGAATTTCTTCATGGCAACTCATGGAGATGGAATTTGGAATTTATACAAAAGTGTTTTGTTACTAGGCTACTGAACACATCATCATATTTCATTAATGTACAGCTATTGTGTATTTTTACAGCTATTGTATATTTATAGCCTAATCATTGTAATTAAGAAGAAGAACATAAAACACCAGATTCTCACAGGGGTTTGTTATGACTGTGGATTACCAAAGACATTTTCTCTTCTCAGTGGTTTCCTGGCATGTTTCTCTGACTCAAGCTGAGATTTTTCCTAGAGACTCTTCACGCTAGAGAACCAGCCAATTCCACTTGACCTCCACAAGTCAGCCAGAACTATAACCCTGCTGATCGGCCCAAACCACAAACTTTGTCATCACCTTGACTGTGGTGACAACTGGATTTTTGGAGAATGCTTGCATGCAGGAACATTTATGTGACCCTGGATCACAAAACCAGTCACATGTCGCACGGGTATATTTGTGGCAATAGCCAACAATACGTTGTATGGGTCAAAATTATTGATTTTTTTTTTATGCCAAAAATCATTAGAATATTAGGTAAAGATCATGTTCCATTAAGATATATTGTACATTTCCTACCGTAAACATATACAACATTTATTTTTGTGAGTGAATGCAGCACAATCGCGAACATAAATAGACAACTTTAAAGGCGATTTTATCAATGTTTCGATTTTTTTGCACCCTCAGATTCCAGATAGTTGTATCTTGGCCAAATATTGTCCTATCATATCAAACAATACATCAATGGAAAATTTATTTATTCAGCTTTCAGATGATGTATAAATTTCTATTTAAAAAAATTGACTCTTGTGACTTGTTTTGTTGTCTAGGGTCACATATAGTGACATTTAAGACCTCAAGTGCTTCAAATTATGAGCTACAATTGAAAGCTGTTCAGAACCTGGAAAGGTTTCTGTAACAGACACTGTCCCACATTCACAAGATAAGAATTTTTTTTTAAACATATTAGTTTTTAATTGTAAGATGAGTTGTTTAACTTATATAGCTTTTGCTAGGCAACAGATCAAATCCCAATTATTTGTTATTTATTTTTTTAATAAACAGTAAAATATTATATTATATCTGTTTTATCTGAACATTTGAAGACGGGCAGTAAATTATGGAAGCAACACAGAAAATATATGCTATGCTAACTATTTCTCTTACTATTTGTCATGTACTTGGATCATATCATTATCAAACAAACACTGTTATCAAACACTTTGACTGGCTAACAAGAATGAACAAGCAACACAATAAGGATAATCACACAGTTATAATCCAATTCAACAGAGATAAATTGTGATCCTTCCCCTCCAGAAAAGAAAAGTAACATTATCTGATAAAATTATGAAGCATTAATTCTGCCTTGATTTTGCTCTGATTATGTGTTGCCGAATTTAAGTGCTTCCATAATTCAATTAAACCCTGCTGCAAACATAATAATCAGACACAGTTTATGGTCTCAGCATTTTGGCAATCCAAAGAGCCCTGATGGCTCTATTGTCCTACAATGCGCCAAAGGCATATAACATTTGAACAAGTTTGATTGAATAGTTCATGATTACCACTTTGTCTGGCCTCTTGTTGGGCCCCCAGGTGGCACAAATCAATGCAACACATATATTTACATATGGCACTTGTGCTGATAAGAATAGAGAGGAATACAATTTTTCACTCATGCTTGAAATTTGAGAACATTTGGGTTTGGGCTTGTTCCCAGTACTGGCTTCTTCATTTAGTTTGAGTTCCAGTATTTGTTTTGGTTTGCATTATATTTATTCTGAGCCCTGATTTAGATTCACTGCAAACTAGACCATGTTTAAATGCACAGATACTGTCAGTCTAAATCAATTCAGCACAACTGCAGATTCCTAACGAATGTTTTTTTTTTCCGTAAACGCAATCTGACGAAAACATCACATGCATTCTGCACATGTGAAGAGCGTTGTTTACTGTCAGCATTACCATAGCAGTGAGAAACTTCTTGCGAGTCCTGTCAGAGAAAACAACATAATTGCCATGTTTGCCTTTCTAACATATCTAAATATAGGCTATGGTGAAAAAAAAAAGGTTTTGTTTTCACGTCGATTAACATACACAAGTTAGCCTAATATCTCTGGATGAGAGTAAGTAGATTGCATGTAATGGAAACACTTTTAGAATGACACCGCATTGTTATTTTGGGCTATGTGACTTTTATCAAAAAAAACAAAAAAAAAACAAAAAAAACATTAAGCTCCCATATGCTGCTAAATGAGGTTCCTGCACTGAGTGTTGCGTCATTTAAAAAAGAAAAGAAAAGCCCTCCCCCTCCCCCCAAACAACTGCTCTATTTTCAATTAGTGCTTGATGTCTTTGAGAAAGATTTGTTTCAGTTCACTAGGGAAATCCTGAGCATTACTAAAAACTATTTATTTACTTGATTCACAATGAAAGATACCATCTCATTAGTATCAAATATCTTGTCCAGATCTGCAGCTGATACTGCAAGTCTTGTAGCCGTTTCTATTGTAATTTGGATAATGAATTAACATTTGAATAATAAGTGACACAGCAGGTGGTCACAGCATTTTCAGATAGCAGGACATCCAGCGTGCTCAGCAAGATATTCTGAATCAATCAAACGTATTGGAAGCTACAGGAATCCAAATGGGGGACACAGGTCAGATCAAGAAGAGAGAGTTCATGTGTATGAATGACAGGCTATCAATATTTTTTTCTTTTTTTCTTTCTGCTGATTTTGTATCTTGGAACTGCAGCATTAGATGGTATTTATAATTAAAGAAAGGGAATATTGTCATTCTAGAGATAATTTATTGGACAAATTTGTATATATGCCTCTGTGGACAACATGAGTCATCAATATTTCTGGTTTAGTTTGAAGTAAAAAATGACTGTGAAATAAATGTGTGTATACATCTGCTAAAAGTGTATTTTTTTGCAAATTTTATTTCGTCTTTTATTTCGGTCTTCAACAAGAGGCTAAACCTCCGTATGATGCATGTCAAAGTTCATCGGTAAAGCACAACAAATGCAACATTTCTAAAAGGAATTAACAAAGCTCAAAGGTCGCTTCAGAGGAAATAGAGGAGGTTTACCATTTCAAAAGCAGAGTGAATCAGGTACACACAGGGGTTTGAGTATTTCAAAGTGTCTTTTGAAGTTTCATTCTGAAAAGCCTGCTAAAACCACCCAACAACTGACGGTTTTGGAAACCTTTGCCACTTTTATTAGGACAGCAGCTGCAGCGTTTGTTGTGAGAATACTTGCCGATTTTCTCACTCTTGGTTTATCCTCAAAAATTCCCAATGACTTTTAATAAATTTGGATCGTAATTCCAACAGTAAAGCAATGCAAATGCTTCTGTTTTTCCTGCCACAAACAGGTGGATGCGGGGGAGCGACGTGTCCTTTCTGAGATTAGTGTCGCTCTTGTTTAACACGAGAGATTGTCACACGCTCACTTTTGGCAAAACGAAATGTCATCTATGGAGGCGGGGGATTAATTTTTAGATAATTAATCCCTGACACGCGCAAATGTGACGTTGTGTGTCATTCCAAGATGTTCTATTCTTTTAAAGGTGTCATTAAAATCGCATCACCTTAAAATGTTATGAACTGAGAGTGTATTTATTTCGCTGGCAAAATCACCACGATACAACAGAAGATGCTACACATTAGAAAGAGTAAAAGAGATTAACTTGCTTTTAATACCCAAGGTTTTTTTTTTTTTTTTTTTTTTTTACATTGAGATGATTGTGAAGACCGAAGGTCCTCCAGGTCAAGAAGTAACAATGATTTTTACTTGGAAGTAGGAGTGTGACGATACACTTAGCTCACGAGACAAGAAGATACACGGTATTGGGTTCACAAGAACGAGACAAGACGATATTTTAACACTATTTTTAAGAAATCTTCAATGACAAAATATGTGACTGAAAGTCAAAATGCAAAACAATGCAGGTGCATTTTTAAATGTTTTAACTAATCTAGGGCTGTCACTAATGATTATTTTGGCAATCGAGTAATTGGGTGATTTATTTATATATATATATATATCTTTCTTTTTTTTTTCTTTTTTTTTTGAGTAATCGGATAGTATTTTTTTGTGGCAATAAAAATTGATGCAAGTGAACAAGAGTCAGACTGGGGAAAAAGTTGCTGTGATGCCAAACCCCCTTATGAAAGAAGAAAGCTGTCGTGTTTACAACTGTGACAGTAAGCACTTATCAGGAATAAACTAAAAACTGGATTTTCAACAGTATGTGAAAATTACGTTCTTGAATAAATTGCAAAAGGTTCATAAATCTAAACATTAAATCTTGTGAAATATTAATGAACAAACTAATATCAAAAGTTGGTTCCAACATGGCATGGTAAAATGCCCTTAAGATCAGAGATTATGCAGCTATATGGACCGAGGAATTCAGACAGTACGTATTTAGCTAAAGTCCTTTTACCTCATCTTCATCTCTCTCTCTCTCTCTCTGTATGTGACACAAATACAAAATCACATAAATATATAACTCTGATTGCTAATCTGTCCATCCATCTGTACGCATACTTTAACAGATGGGAGAGAAATCATGTAATTTTTAATAGTAAAGATGGTA
Organism: Leuciscus leuciscus; assembly: GCF_965113295.1. NCBI lineage: Eukaryota > Metazoa > Chordata > Actinopteri > Cypriniformes > Leuciscidae > Leuciscus > Leuciscus leuciscus. The sequence goes on along the minus strand of NC_138733.1, from coordinate 15,001,705 downwards.
TTTTTAGTCCCGTCATTCCCCCACAGGAAATAAAGCTCCTCTCAGGTTCAGAGAGTGAAATTCAGAAGAAAGCGTGGGACATTTACAATAATCTGAAACAGTGTTGGGGAGCAACTAACTAAAAATAGCGACGCTACTTAACTATATATTTTCGTCAGGTGCTTTTGAGTAGCTTATCCATAGCTTTTCTAGTAAGCATGTTTTCCAAACTGCAAAACAATATGAAATATTTATTATCAATGTAGATTTTTTTTTTTTTTTTACACACATATATATATATATATATATATGTGTGTGTGTATATGTGTGTGTGTGTGTGTAAAAATACAAATATATATATATATATATATATATATATATATATATATATATATATATATATATATATATATATATATATATATATATATATATATATATATATATATATATAGTTCAATAGAACAGAATTCATTTGAAATATAAATATTTTGTAACATTATACATTTACTGTCAATTTTCATCAAAGTAATGCTTCCTTGAAAAATAAATGCATTATTTTTTTTTATTTTTTTTTAAACTAAACATTTAAATGTTAATGTAAACTTGTATAATAGTGCAGACCTACATTCCTTTGAGTACCCAGTGATTCCCAGCCCTAGTAGACATCTACTTAAAGTTTCCCTATAATGCTATTTTAAAGTTTCCTAATGTTGTGTTGGAGTCTCCTACAACAGGTTTACATGCATCAAAGGTAGAAAAACTGTTTCATTTCCTCATAATATACATTTGCACATCACCACATTTTCAATGATTCTCAAACAACTCGTCAGATCAATCAATCTCTCTAAATCCCTCCTTTCCGTGAGCTACTCTGCTCTGATTGGCCAGACAGCTCAGTCTGTTGTGATTGGTTTACCGCGTACTACCATGCAGCGCGCGCATAGAAAACAAAAACGCCCATTGCCATAACATCAGCTCTGCGTGTCCTGAGGCTTCCTACACCGTAAACTAAACACAGTAACGAACAATGACGTCGCTGTGACCATATCAATGCGAGCGCGAGTCCGATGATGAAACATTGGAAGAACTATTCATTCAACCCGAACCTCCATCACAAGGACGACTCGAGCAGGACGTTTCTCAGTGTTACGCTACTTAGTTTGAGGTACATTATGAGATGTTGCAACTGTAATTCCTCACCATCAGCATTAACAAGTGCATGTCCATCAACAAACCGATTATTTTACTTGTACTCATTTATTTACAGAGTATTTTTCTAATATATTACAGTGAACACATAGATAAACTGTATCAATAACAGAGTATGTATGCACTGTATACATTATCCGAGCTCTAGCGTGAATGACCGATGTAACATAAACATTGGTAAAACAAATCTTTCTCCATGCTTAATCTTTCCTCAAAGTAGTGAGAACGACAGACAAATCTGCATTAATAGACACCGTTATAGGTAATAGTGGTCCACAACTGATTAGCAGAAGTATTAATAATATAAGTTAACCAGTTAGTAGGAGACCTTCACAATATAAAACTCAAAACGAAGTATTTTGAACACCATCTTTCAAGAGCAAGCGGTTTGATGTGCTACTCTCATCCTTCCCGGAGGATGGTACCCCCTCATAGTTCTTGGAGACTTCAACATCCACCTAGAAAATCCTCAGGCTGCTGATTTCCACACTCTGCTTGCCTCATTCGACCTCAAACGAGTATCTACTGCGGCTACTCACAAATCAGGTAACCAATTGGACCTTATTTACACGCGCCACTGCTCCACTGACCATACACTGGTCACTCCGCTGCACACCTCAGATCACTTTCTCCTCACTCTCACTCTCAACCTCAACCTGTCTCAGAACACAACACACACTCCTCCACAGGTCACCTTTCGGCGAAACCTACGCTCATTCTCACCCTCTCGCCTATCCTCTTTGGTCTCATCCACACTTCCTCCTCTTGATCAGCTCTGTAGAGAGGAAGTGGCACAAATCGAAAGATCTTACTGACCTTATCAATCCCTCCTCTCTTCCTTCTCTGCTAATATCTCTACTGCTAAAATGACTTACTATCACGACAAAATTAACAATTCTTCTGACTCTCGCATGTTTTTCAAAACCTTCTCCTCTCTTCTCAACCCTCCCTCTCCTCCCCCTTCATCAACCCTAACAGTAGACTATTATGCCACATTTTTCATAATGATAACAACCACCACCAGCGGCCACACACACATCTTACCAGCTAACACACACATTCTACCCTCTTTCTCTCTGCTTTCAGAGACAGAAGTCTCCAAACTCCTCCTTTCCAATCACCCTACTACCTGTCCGCTTGATCCTTTTCCCACTAATCTACTTCAAGCCATGTCTTCCTCATTTGTACCCGCACTCACATCATCAACACCTCTCTTCACACTGGTACCTTTCCCACAACATTTAAGCAGGCTCGGGTAACCCCACTGCTTAAGAAACCCACTCTAAATCCATCACATTTGGAAAGTTACAGAACGGTATCCCTTCTTCCATTCGTCGCGAAAACACTTGAACGAGTTGTTTTCAAACAGATATTTTCCTTTCTAACACAGAACAACCTCTTGGACAACAACCAGTCTGGTTTCAAAAGCGGACACTCAACTGAGACGGCCCTGCTCTCAGTAATTGAAGCTCTGAGACTGGCAAGAGCAGCTTCCAAATCCTCAGTTCTCATCCTGCTGGAACTGTCTGCTGCCTTTGACACAGTTAACCACCAGATCCATCTGTCAATCCAAAAGATGAAGGGCATCTCGGCACTTCAATGGTTCAAGTCTTATCTCTCATGTAGGTCCTTCAGGGTGTCTTGGAGGAGTGAAGTGTCCAAGACCCAACATCTAGCTACTGGGGTACCTCAGGGCTCATGCTTGGACCACTTCTCGTCTCCATCTACATGTCATCACTTGGATCAGTGATTCAGAAACATGGCTTTTCCTATCACTGCTACGCTGATGACACACAACTCTACCTCTCATTCCAGCCTGATGATCCAACGATAGCTGCTCGCATCTCAGCCTGCCTGACAGACATTTCTGGCTGGATGAAGGACCACCACCTTCAACTAAACTTGGCAAAGACAGAGCTGCTTGTGCTCCCGGCCAACCAAACACTACACCACAACTTCTCCATTCAGCTTGGTTCGTCATCCATAACTTCTTCAAGGTCAGCCAGGAACCTTGGAGTTGTGATTGATGATCAATTGAACTTCACAGACTTGCAGATTTGCCTTATACAACATTAGGAGGATCAGGCCCTTCCTATCAGAGCATGCTACACAACTCCTTGTCCAAGCGCTTGTTCTATCCAGACTGTACTACTGTAATGCTCTCCTGGCTGGTCTTCCACCTTGCACTGTCAAACCTCTGCAACTGATCCAGAATGCTCCAGCAAGAGTGGTCTTTAACAAGCCGAAGAGAGCAAACGTCACTCCTCTCATCACTAAATTGCACAGGTTGCCAGTTGCCGCTCGCATCAAATTCAAGTCAGTGACGTTTGCCTACAGAACAACCACTGGCTCTGCTCCCTCCTACCTAAACGCATTACTTCAGACATACGTGCCATCCAGAAACTTGCACTTTGCAAGTGAACGTCGTCTTGTGGTGCCATCTCAAAGAGGCACAAAATCTCTTTCTCTGACCTTTACCTTGAGTGTTCCCTGCTGGTGGAATGATCTGCCTAACTCAACCAGAGTTTCTTTTCAAGAAATGGCTGAAGACACATCTTTTTCGGCAGCACTTGATCCATTAATACTAACACTTTCTCTTCTATTCTATATCTAAATACATTTTTTAAAAAGTACTACGTTAGATTAAACTGGGAAGGGTCATAGCACTTGCATATTGTTGTCCTATTGTTAGTTTAATTGCTTCTATTGTTCTCATTTGTAAATTGCTTTGGATAAAAGTGTCTGCTAAATGAATAAATGTAAATGCAGTAAAATAAAGGGAACACAGCAAAAGTTTAGGATTATACTGCTGTGATTAGGGATGTCCCGATCTGATCCACGGCATAGGTATCATGCTGATACTGGCCCAGAACGCTAGATCGGATATCGGAGGGGAGAAAAAAATATGATCCGATACCTATTAGGGGTGGAACGTATGTATTCATATTGAACGTACGTGCGTCACGGTTCGGTGCATGGATTTACACGGAGAATACACGATATAAAAATAAATAAAACTCGCGTGCACATTAATTAATGTAATGCGAAACTACTGTTAGATACGCGCATAGACATATGCGGGTTCTTTAGGGACACCTAATCTGTAGCCCCGCCTTAGCTCTGAATGCGCGTCTATTTCGCTTCAAACGCTGGCTTTATCATTATACGCGCGCTGCGCGTCCTATTCGCTTTGGACGCGTGAATGGATTCAAACTGTTCAAGCATCGAAATAGACGTGAATTTGACGCTCTATTCGCGTTTGGTGTGAACGCAGCATAATGAACAGGCTGAGATGTCAAGATTGCAATGCTGGAATGTGTGTGTGTGTGTGTGTGTGTGTGTGTGTGTGTGTGTGTGTGTGTGCGTCTGTGCGTTTGTGCGTGTGTGTGTGTCAGAGAGAGAGGCACGGGCGCGATCGAACAGTGGAAACATAAAAACATACTCCGTCATTTTGTTCATACAGGACATCATTAAAACTGCAAAAAAGTGTTTAGCCTACTTATATTTGTGTAAAACACAACATTGTGCTTTTGTCAAACTGTGGTTCTCAACTCCAGTCCTCGGGACCCGCTGCTCTGCACATTTTGTATGTCTCTCTTATCTGACACACTCAAATCAGTTCATGGAGTCATAGACATGTATAGAAAGGCTAGATAGCTTACCGGCGCTGAGAGCCAATGGGACCCGACGACGTCACACGGCGGCCATCTTAGGACAGGACCGCTCGTCCAGTTATAACATTAAAGTCTATTGTGCATGTAGTGCTGAAATAACTATATTTTGCTCAATTTTCAACCGATTTTCAAACGGCTTGGTGTGTCATAAACGTCAGGGATGCGGCTATTTAACTGCATACTTGTGAAAAATTATAGCCACAAACGGCATCAGCACAAATCATAGCCACGTTAATAAGGTTTGTAATAAACCAAACCGTTTGTAAATCCGTCAAGAATTCAGCAAGTTACGAGCATTTTAGTTGGCGTATGTCACTCACCTTCCGTCCACAGCAGCAGGGAGCAGCTGCGCAGTCTCCTGACCTAAGATGGCCGCCAAGTGACGACACAGCTGACTCCGCCTTGAGCCATCTAGCCTTTCTATACATGTCTATGCATGGAGTCTCTCCTGACGAGCTGATGATCTGGTTCAGGTGTGTTAAATAAGGGAGACATACAAAATGTGCAGAGCAGCGGGTCCCGAGGACTGGAGTTGAGAACCACAACCAAAATCACACACACACACACACACACACACACACACACACACACACACACACACACACACACACACACACACACACACACACACACACACACACACACACACACACACACACACGCTGTTTAGAAGCAAAAATTATCCCATCTTTTGGACATTCATCATATTGCATTGGTTTTCATTTCTTGTCCTAAAACAGAGCACTAATCTGTTTATTTTTAAGTTACACATTCTACATTGATTAAAAAAGAAAATCAAATGTGTTTTTAATGGTAGTATTATTTTATACAGAAATACATTATTTATAATTCAGATGAGAATAACGTTAAAGTTAATTAAAATTGTAAGGAAACAAATATATTGATCTGAAATATAGCAAATACATTTTTAATTCATTCAGGCACAATTACCAAACATATCTCAAGGTCTTTTGAATAAAGGGTGGCAGTCTTTCATTATCAACTGTTGTTGTGGACTATATACTGGAGAAGTATTTGTTCTTCATTTGAGTGAGATGTTTTTATGTGGCTAATTGAGCAAAGTGCTTCCATATATTTTATTATTAGTAGGCTAGTATTAGTTAAAGAATAAAATAAAAATATCGGATTGATATCAGTATCGGCAAATAGCCAAAGCTGCAGCATCGGTATCGTATCGGAAGTGAAAAAGTGGTATCGGGACATCCCTAGCTGTGATATCGTGGTAAAGATGAATTTTAACCACTGATTCTTCACATGCTCGTCCTTGAGCAGTAAAAAAAAAACAAAAAAACTGGCTTTACCTTCACGACATGATGCTGTCCAGTATCCTCAGGAATCAGCTGCAGGTTTGAGGTTCAAGTATGGTGTCTGTGCTCGCAATAAGTGGGTGGCCAATATGCTAAAGTTTCGTCTTGACGTCACAACGAAACGGCTTATGACTCGTTTGAAAAATGATTAATTTCATTGACTCAGTGTCGACTCTTTCTTTTGAAAGACAATAACTTTATATACGGTACACTTTCTGATTTAAAACTTTGCAGGATGTTTTCATTCACTCAGAGCTATGTTACACACTAAATGAAAGGTCATTTTTAGAAATCCATAATAGGGGCCCTTTAAGTTTTTAAATGCTGTACTAATGTTTGTACTTATGTTGCTATAGTTTACCTTTCTACAGTTTTACTGCCACAGAATATATAATTGCCCCATGAAACAAGTGTTCCTCCTGGTTCCCAGGTTGTGTTTCAGTTACTGTGCTAATAAGTTGCTTGTGTTGTAATATCCAGCAATACGTTTGAGACTTGTTAGTGTACATTTATTGATATATATATATAAAAAAAAAAATTTCCCAAATTTTCTTCCACAGTGTAATAAGCTGTAATAAGGGACTGTAATAAGCACAGCCCACAGTTCAGTTATCTGAGCTCTGTTTCTGCAAAACATTTTTGACAAGAAGCTTAAACTGACAATAAAACTGTCTTGTGGCACAATTGATTGTATTAATTAATTAAATTATGCTTATTGAGTGGCTGTAATATGCTAATTGGTTCAGTGGCTGTAATAGAGTTGTAAATGCCTTGTTTTGACAGTGATTTGCCTGTTTTAAACACATTAATGAACAGAGAACACAAGAATCACTTAACAGTTAAATCACATGTTTGCTATAGGATCACACATGTTCTTTCTGTCTTTGTCTGCCTCTCTTTTCCCTATATTTATGGGTAATAATTATGTCTCTTTAGATGTCACTCAGCAATTTAAAGCATTTTTTTAAACTCTTTTTTGAAGAAATAGTTCACACAAGAATAATAATTCTGTCATCTTTCACCTTCATTCTTACAGAATGGGCGTTTGAATATTTTGAATTGAATGTATCATACTGTAAAAGAGGTTTAAGACTTGGGACATATTGCATGTGCATGTATCCTTGTGTTTGAATTCCGAGGGGAGAGTAATATTGACTATATCAGGATTAATAATAATTTGTAGCAAATTGTTCAGTGAAAACATGATGTATTTTGTTACCAATAATACAAGATACTAAGGAAGAATCGTTGTACTAGGCAATACTTTAGATGGACAGAGTGCAGTATTTGCTGCAATATTCTTCTAAATATTGTTCAAATAATTTGCATTGGTCACATATATAACAGTATAAGAGCTTAATGAAATCGAGTGTGAATTTGAAAAATACAGTGCACTAGTCCTCTTTGGTGTTTCTGAACACGAACCAGCCTTCGTCCCTTTATTACTGCTCTATTAGGTCTCCTCTTAAACATCCAGGTACAAGCGTCCCCTTTTACATTTCCGATATTTACACTCTCTCTTACTTTCATGTTTCACCATCTCAAAACATCACAGTTTTCCCTTGCTGCCACCAATCTATGTGGTAAATTTGACAACCTCCTCTTCAGATACTGGAGTCCGATGACAGCTATGATTGCCCACGGGTTGAGCTCACAAAAAAACAACCCCACAGGTGCTGGTTATGCACACATCAAATAAGCAACCAAAAGTTTTTGAGGCGTTCTTGAGATTTATTTTATTTTATTTTTTAGATGGATTATTTATGTCTCTAAATAACCCTTTATTGGCACAACAATAATAATAAAAATAAATAAATAAATAAGAGAAATTATTTATTTGTATTTTATGGTTTCCTCAGGCAGTAATATTGAAACAAACAATGTTTTATTTTTAAATATTCAATAATCAATGGATAATAATAATAATAATAATGTCCAGGAATCAGCATTATTACACTGTAAAAAAAAATTACATCCCCAAGTCAAAAATTTCAAGTGACCGATAACATCTAAATTTTTCAATTAGTCTGACGTATTATTTCTCATTGAGCCAATGGTAACAGACTATTGCAACAAGAATTTCACTTTGGCCAATTGAAAAATTTCGATGTTATCGGTCACTTGAATTTTTTGATTTGGGAGGGTTAGAATTTTTTTACAGTGTATGGTAAAATAAATAAATGTAAGCTGAAATAAAATAAAAAGATTTTTTTTATTATTCATATTATTATCTTTGCACCATGATGCAAGTGAGTATTTGTAAATGACAGATATGCATCAATATTCACTTGCATCATGGTGCAAAGATAATAATATGAATAACTGATTTTTGGATGAACTATTCCTTTAATTCAAAATGTGCTCAGCCACACATTTTAGAGGCCAGTTTAAAGGATAATGCAAAATGTAAAATTTGCCTTTGTTCATTTGTTACTTTGGTAAGCATGAAGCTTTACAGACTATAGTCCTCCATATTCAAAACGGCAGCTGTAAATCATCAGGCCTTTTTAATGACTTTGACTGTGTCTATTTTTTGCAGAGATCAAAACATGAATTTGCCATATTGGTGTTCCACTCTTTTGTTATTAGTCTTCTCTGTCCCTGACACGTCTAATATTTTAGAATATGTTAAATGCTGTCAGAATCACTTGAGATGAAGAGATATATTGAAATTGATGCTCCCAACTGGTCTGACAAGTGAAATGAGTTGGGAGAGAGCGTGGTGTTCGATCATGTCTTCACTCTAACATAAACTGTCTGGCTTGCTGAAATTGAAGATTGATTAGATGTTGGTGTTTATGATCTCAACCTTGATTGTTTCCAAGTTATGCATAAAAAGTAATATCCATTAGATTGTTGGGCTTGATTGATAATTCACATATTTTTATGCATGCATATATCGTGACAGAAGACAATATGTTTGTAACTATATTTTGCAACCTAATGAGCTCAAAGAACACAATGGGAACTGAACAGCTGTTAAGGTGATGATACACATGGCAACTTTTTGAGAAATGTTGCTGGGCAATCTTGCCGAGCGATTGTTGCTTGGGCACTTTCCCATTGAAACCATTTCTATCTGGATAAGTTAGATTGGTCATGGGCTCTGTGTCTCATCTGGTTGCCCGTTGGCGGCAACATTGCCCAGCAACATTGCTCAAAAAGTCGCCTTGTGTATCATCACCTTTAGAGGTTAATTTATCAAACACTATGTGATTCTACAGCTAGAGAAGCTCTTTTAATGACTACAGAACTACATGTGTAAATTTACACACACATACACATACATATAAATACATATATATATATATATATATATATATATACACACACACACACATTTATATACATATATATACATACATGTACACACACACACACGTATATTTTAGTTTCATGATTACTTTACTAAGTGTTGTTGAACAAATATATGCAGAATCTGACTGATTTTCTGTTCAACTTCGCTATTAAGGCATTTCTATTAAATACAACAAAAAAAGTTTTAATGATAAATTAAATGATAAAAAAATTATTTAATGATAAAAAAAGACGTTTTAATGATAAATTATACATTTAAGTAAAGAATTTGAGTAAAATATGATCTCTTTTTAACACACACACACACACAAAAAAAGAAGAAAATACGGTCAAAACATCCCCCCCAAAAAAGTATAAAATCAGGCAAATTATATATTAACAAACCCCTCGGTAAAAATATTGGGAACAAATCTGTAAACCGTAGGAGAAATTTTTTTTTTCTTTTTTTTTTTTTGAGAAAATGGCCTTTCAAGATAAGAACTGTAATTTAAATATACACATGCAAATAGATAAAGTGCAATTCAATTATTGTTTTCTTTTCACTAGTCTGAAACAAGATGTTATGAAAAGCTAAATAGCCCAAAATCTCAAACTTGACCAGTGCATGAAATAGTGTAAATCATTTTAGCATAAATTAGAAGTTCAGTTATGAGTAATAGTAATATCAAATAATCTTCGACCTATCACGACCTGTTGTGGGAATTCGCAATATGAATACAACCTACTAATCTAAACTTCTTCCCCACAGAAAATTCGAGCAACCTTCAGTTGTCAGTATAACACAATACAAAACTATATTATCAATTCAATAGTGCAGTACCTTCAGGGTAATAACCTTCCCGAATTCATACAATACAATACAATACAATACAATACAATACAATACAATACAATACAATACAATACAATACAATACAATACAATACAATACAATACTTTAAGGTAATTCCTCTCCTGAAATATGGTGACGGCATCCCATCAAGAAGCTACTATCCCTACCTCAAACCACACATAAGCACCAGGTCTTTAGCATCTATAAACTCTCACCGGTGTACGCTGGTCTGGTACAGGTTCATTATTACTAACTCCGGGTATTACAAGCCTCACCCCGAGTGCGGGTCTATTGTCTTCCAACACTATCAATGTCCCAGCTGTGGTCCTCTGAGCATAGAATCTTTAGTACTTCTATTCCGCAGCTGTGCAGCACCAGACACGACTCCTGAGTTTATTCCCTGTCGGGAGCTAACGGTTCACAACAACCGAGAGAGAGAAAGATACATGTACATTTTAGGGGTGGCACGGTTCACAAAACCCACGGTTCGGTTCGTATCACGGTTTTAGGGTCACGGTTTTCGGTTCTGTACGGTTCTTGTTGTTGTTTTTTCTTTTAATCTTTAACACTCCAAAAATTTACTTCAGCATATGATATATAGCTGAATTATCTAATTATTAATTAATTTATTTCATAAATGGGGTGTGTTTGCAAAACGCAGCTTCTCATTTCCCGTGGGCTGTGTCGGACAGTTATTTGTCACCACTTTTTGCCAGGGTTGATATTATGTCCCAGCACGGATGTACCAATACAAATAAATAAAACATTTCCAGTTAACTAGCAAAGTATTCGTTTCGTTCGTTTGTTAAATAAGAAGCAATCTAGCGCTGAAATGTGTTTTTTTTAATCAAGTGATCAAAGTGCTCGTTGCCGTTGCGATCAGTGGCGCTGATACAGTGTTCTCGTGGCTCGCGCACACACCGCAGCGGCCGCACATTCTTCACTCAGACGCGCGCTTCAGTCCGTTGAGGAGACTCTAGGCTACTCTATTCGTTCCGATGAAATCACAAAACAAAATTCATACAAATCTGTCCCTGCTTGATATACAACCGCTGATAAACATAATCGGTTTTGATGAAAAAGAAAAATATATACGAGTGCAGATTAGAACTCAGAACCTTTGACACGCTTGGCAAGTTCTGCCACTGGACCATTAAAGTACATACCGGTACGTGGAACAGTCGATCTATGTAGCCTATTTATTCACGTGAAAAAAACAACATATAGCCTAGCCTAGTGGAGTTGATCTCATTAAATGTCTAAGTAAACCCAGTGTACTATTTAAATCGATTGCTGGACATTGTAATGTTATTCTACATTTGTCTGATTTATGATTTAGCATTGTATTAGCAGTAGCACGGGCACAAGGCTACATTGCGCATGCGTCGAACCGTGCGAACCGCGCGACGCACACACGCACCGAACCGAGACAAGCGAACCGAACGGTTCGGATGTTTTTTCATGTACCGTGCCACCCCTAGTACATTTATACCTTGCAGTTGAGTAAAAATCAATGCCACTCAAGTATTCTTCACTGTATTGGTTATACTGATCTGGTGATTGGTTTGCAATGATCTAAGCTAATCTGTTAGCTCTACTGTGTACAGCACTTTTTGGGAAAGTCTAGATTTTAGACATGATCTTTGATCATGTGATGTATTATTAGTCTGCACTTTTCCAAAACATTTCATTTTGAAATACCCTTTTGACCTCTTCTAAGGCCATTACATAAAACATTTCATTCACAATCCTCTAGAGGCTTTCTTTATTACTATTTACTGAAGAAAAGTTAGGCCTACTGTAGTTGAGGAGTTGAGAAAGAACAATACTTCTAAGGTAGGCCATCCATGTCACTAGCTGTCACATAAAGCTGTTCAAACAATGCATCATAAAACCATAACATTCAAACTTCCTACCGAAGGTCACTTTGTAATACACACCCTGGTCAGCGCTGCCCCATAGACTTCAATAACAGCCTCTGTGCAAACCCTGCATTATGTTTTGACAGGTTCTCAAAACAATCCCCTTGAAATCCCCTTGCTCAAACTTTTAAAGTGGGAATGACATGGGACCTTTTTAAAAGTAACTTTTTTTATAATTCTGCAATCCTCAGGAAAACATGCTGGACTAATAGTTCATCTTTATAGTATCTATTAAAAGGGGACATCAGAGCCATAGAGAGAGAGAGTTGCGACACTCTTTGATGTCGCCGCTATGGCTGTCACGTGGTTCATGTAAGCCCCAATAGTTCCAAAACATACGCTGGCTGTCATGTTCTTCTATGGGACAGACAGCAGCGATTGCATTATTGAACGGTAAATATAAAATAAAACACACACCCAAGTACTTTTTCAGCTGTTATTGCATTATTGCATTTTGTTAATGTCAGTTTTGCATTTGGAGATAAGTTTTAAGCTATATTTTTGGAGGGAAAAGCTTAGTGTTCATGTTCGCATGGGTAGTAGCACTGGCTTTAGCGGCTCTAACTTAACTTTTCCATATCATTCATCTGATGATGGACGTCTCATGATATTTATTTTAGCACAACTGGGCTGTATTAGGCTATTGATTCCCGTGATTTTGCTTATAAATTTTGATTCAGCCATTAGCCTACCTTCATGATCACGCAAGAGGTCTGCCGTGGCGGTCCGTTCAGAATTCGCATAGAAGCTAGCTCACTTCTTCTGATGAAAGTGGCCACCCCCCAGGACCACAACGTGAAACATGATCATGTTAAGACTAAGAATATTATTTTAAGATTAAGGCCATACACATTATCAAAACTATAACAGATTAAAAACGAATTTAAGCATGGCTGATACAAATGGGTTTTCAAATAAAATATTTTTTATTAAACAATGACAGACAACAAAAATGTGTGCTTGTGTGTGTGAACAAGAAAAACAAAAACCAGGGGCAGGTGATCCATGAAACAGACAGGACTGGTGATGGCCATAACAATCCTAAAGGTCCAGCATTGTTCTCACAAGCCGCTTCACTCAAGACAATAATAACATAATGAAAAGTTAGTATATCCCAAAAAATTAAATTAAATAAAAGTTGCTATAAAGGTGGTAGCGATTCATTACCGAACTCTTAGCTGACGAAGTCGCGCTAGCTAACTATTAGCTAGCAGGCAGTGCTTGAAAATTGGTTGAAACAACCAACATAAAATATAAATAATTACGCTGTGCATGTACAAATGAAGACCAGTATAAGCATCGCAAAGGGCCTCTGATACAATATAGACAGTTGACAATTCAAAAGAGGTTGATATTTCGGCAACTTAACTCTGGAACAACTCGACGCGTAGCAATGTAAGTGAATGGTGTCCAACGCCCACATGACAGTGTTTGGAACTATTCCGATCTTCATATCCCGGAAGTAGGCGGTTAAAAGCGCCGCCATTATTTACAACGGAGGTCTATGGGAGTGTCGCAACTCTCTCTCTCTATGGCTCTGGGGGACATATCATGCTAAATCCACTTGTTTAGCCCTTAAATGCATTTTGTTGTATATTTGGAGTGTTTAGAAGTACAGAAAAGTAGAAATTATTCTCTTCAGGTGCTTCGTTGATATCTTTAGATTCTGTTTTGGTCATATTTTTCAACTGGTTCAGATTTTTCTGTCATCTATGACGTTTTTTCAACTATTACGTCACAGTATTTGCAGCGGAACTGCCAAATAAGGACATCGACTTCCGGCCCACCACTTCCAGCAATCCGCCATTTTTATTTCTCGCTGTAATTTTGTAGTCCAAGCTAAAGGATGCAGAAGTTACGAGAGGGTAAGTTAAAATGTTCGGTTGTTGGATGTAGTAACCCACACGCTTCATTACACCGTCTAATGTAGATGAACTGCCGCGCTTGTGACAGGGCGCATGTTTAACTGAAAGAACGAGCAGAGAGAGAGACACGGTCGCGTGCGCGCGCTCTCTCTCTCTTCGGAGTCAGGCGAAGGTGTAAACAAGACTTCACCGTCTCCAAACTAGACGCTGTCTTGCTCTCTCTCCCTCGCACATATTAATCAAAATAAATCGATACGGTGGTAAAAGGTCGGAAGACCAAAGTTTCATGTGTAAATACAGTAACACACCATTGCGATACATCCATCCATATGAAGACGTTGTTCTGCAGGTTCGTCATCTTCATTTTCATCTCGCTCCGGCTCCGACTCTGGCTCGAACATGTAAGGCTGGATGGACAAGTCTTCCGTTGTTGACATTTTGTTAATAACGTGTGAATAAAAAGTTTCTGTGCCGCTAGATAATTGTATCTCTGCTATCAAACTACAAAAATGGCTGAACGGGGTGGAGTTGAACCGAGTGTCACCTCTGCAACCTGGAGAGGGGGCGGGGTATGAAGTGTCTCAATTGCATTTAAAGAGGCTGCACCAAAACGAGTTGCTCTCAGACGCACATCAGAAAAGGGGTAGAAAAGGGGCCTGTGGATCTATAATAATGAGGAATTCAGACCCAAGCATTGCAGTTCCGCTTTATATAGACCACAAATGTATGATTTATATGTAAAAAGGAACGATTTAAAAGCATGATATGTCTCCTTTAAAAACCAATGGATAAATTAGGATATAAACGATTAGTTCAACAAAAATAAACAAATAAATATATAATTTACTCACTCTCATGTCTTCACTTGAGAACATTCTCAGTACAATACAAATTGTCCATTCAACAAAAGTCAGAAGGGTCCAATGTTGTTTGGATGTGGTCGCCATTTACTTTTATTGTATGGATAATTGCACTTTGGACTTTCTGATAAATATCTACTTTTGGGTTTCATGCAATAAAAAAAAGTCATATAGGTTTTTAAATTATGACAGAATTTTAAGTTTTTGGGTGACCTGTTCCTTTAACTCTTTCCCCGCCATCAATGAGATTTTCAGTCATTTATGGCAGAATGGTTCCCCACCATTGACGAGTTTTTTTGTTGTTGTTTTTTTTTTTTTTTTTTTTTTTGCCAATCTGTATTTTCACTGTTTTATGGTTGAGGGCGCTGTCTGAAATAGTACAGAATCTCCAGATCCAAAACTAAGCAAATAAAAATATCTGCATAATCTAGATTGAGCAAATAGAAATTGCTTTCACACAAGTAAGCTAAAGTGATCATCAAACATTCAACAGCATATAAATCAAAACTGCCTAATGGTACGGAATGAAATGTCCAACACAAGAAGAGGTACGGGACTGTGAAGCTTAGGGGTGTTGATGGACTCGATGTACGCAATCTATTTTTTGATCAACGTTCTGAATCTGATTCGGATGATGTGTTTTGATACATTAACTGATTTCAAGACATTCTGGGGTCTATGAACCAACAAACACATTATAATGTAGTTGTCTTAAATTAAGCATGCAGAATATACTTGTTCAGAATGATCTGTCCTAATGTATTTTATTCGATTAGGCAGCTCTACCTATGCAGGAACTTTATGAACTCTCATTCATTTGGCTTGACATCTCTATGAACTAGTGTTTAACAAGAGGTACACATCAGTGCCTCTCCCTCATGGCACCTTAGATGATGAATGACTAACAATTTGGAGATGAGCTTGTTTGTTGTGAAGTCATTTTCTTTTTCTTTTTCTTGCATAAGCAAGAGCTTCCTTAATAAACTGAATCAAAATATATTAGTACTCAACATTTAGGAGCAAAACACTTTGTAAGTTTTAAATGTATTCAAATGTTTTACTCCTAAACTTTGCAATCACACAAAATAGTCCTAGCACTTGATGATAAACAGCGGGATGTTGCTTGTTATGATTGTAAATGAAACATGCCCAATGACTTCCGCCGGTCTCTCAAAAGAGTACTCAAGAAAAATATGTGGGCTTCAACGTACAGTGGTGTTTTACATGTCACTCCATTCAGAATAACTTGACTTGAGTGAACCTGAGTGCAGTATGACACTGCTAGCATTTCAGAGTGATTCCATTCGTCCAGCTGCTTGGCACTTATTACAGGTCTTCAAAGCTGTTTTGTACAAAGTCATTTTGCTGGTTTGGGACTGAAACTTTTGAAGCCCCATGAAGGCTACACAGTAAAGTAATTGTTTCCTGACACAAGTGACTCTCGAAGACAGTGTCATGACTGAATCTGTGAGTGAAACTAAGTGAGCTGCGTACTGTAGCAATGTCAAGAAGTAACTAACTAAAAGTAGTGATTCTACCAACTAGCATAACAACAGCTTAGCTGCTTTAAAATGTGTAGATTTTACAGTATCAAGCTACATGTAGCGATGTAGCATGACAAAATGCTCTCTTTAACTACAGTATCTTATTTTTAGTGTTAGGAAATCCAGTCCTTTTGAAAAAGAAGTGCACTTAAGCATGCTTAAAAAAAATATTATAGGAAGAATATAGTTAAATGAACTGAATGTAAGCCTAATGTTTTTCAGTTACTTAATTAGCTGAACTGTAGTGTTTTTTAATTCAGTTAAGTAGGACTTAAAGCTGGGGTAGGCAATTTGTTTCATAAACACTTTGTGTTACACTGTTCCTGAGAGCAATCAATAATAGAAGTGGTCTAAATATCAAAACATGTACATATGTTCTGTGGAAGACTCAGGACCAAATCATTTTTCGTCCAATCATTGTATTCGGTCCGATGCAATGATTGGATGAACAATGATACGATGCAATGATAGGATGTCCTACCTGCCTGTCAACATATATTTTCCATACCTCCACACACCCTGCTGGCGCAGACATCACATGTCATCAGCGCGAACATGAGGCTATGCAGAGTTGTAGACAGACCATCAGCGAGCGCCTAAAACAAACAGCAGCAGCCTTTTACAGTTCCTCCTGACTCAAAACAACGAGATTATGCTGCGTTCACGTCCTCAGACTTGGATTTATGCGTTTCTACATCAACACTATCAACGCCGAAATGGATGTGCAGCAGTCAGGAGGTACAAGTAATAGCTCTGTAAGTTGTTTACATTCATTATTAGGCACTTTTTAAAAGTGTACTTAAATAGGAAAGTGTACTCTAAGTGCACTTAAGTGGTCTTTTATTTAAATATTATATTAATACTCTCTGTAGTATTCTATATCTGTTGTAGTTGTTTAAAACTATACAGTAGCCTATTTTTAATATTTGAAGTAGGCTACACTACAAGAACATATTCAGAAGAATTAGACACTTTTCCACATTGAAATTAATTTCGGTGAATCATATTTTTTTAAGACAGGTAATGGACATTTTTAAAAACAATTCAGATTGATCTGTGTCCTTGTAGAGAAATCCCTGTGACATAGTTTTTTTCCCCCCATCAGATTAAGGAAGGGAAGCATTTTTCTATATTTATTAGTAGTATTTAGTGCACAATCTGTTCAATCATCTTGTACAGTAGTCTGATAAAATATATTCAATGTTACATTTTGTTAGCAGCTTGCATCTAAATACTTGAGCAGCCATTAGCTTGGAAACTCGTGTCAAAAGAGATTCCCCAGCACTGCTTCCTACCTACATTACAGCTCCTGGCAGCTCACTAGGCTTTGGAACATGCATTACATTTCATTGATATCATCATATGAAAATTATTTATGTGTCACAAGTAACATACTTGATATGACATCAACGTAAGTTTCTTCCTGGCGCTGATCCTCCAATCATCAGAGTTTTAAGGATGAAGGCTGGTTTGCAGTCTGAGCAGGTAGACTAAATCAGGCAACGTGTCCCATATACATTTAAAGTACCTTAAATTATTCCCCACCCGCCTGGCTTTCCTCGTCTGTTTGAAGTGAAGAGAGCAAACGGATGAGACTTTAGGAGCATTTTTTTAATCAACATTGCATCAGTTTTTCAATGTTAAAATTACTAGTTGATGTCTGATGGTTATTCTATTGTAGGATTTGAGGGTGAAGCAAACACAAATGAATCTTCCAGATGAATCGTTCAAGCATAATTTCACACAAAATTCAACACCTCAGACCCCACATCACCAATCCAGAACCATAAAATCCAGACCCCAGCCAGTCTACTGACCAACCAACGAAAACCCCCAGCTAAGAACTTTACGGCCATGCAAGCTTCAAAGAGATGAGCCCAGCTAAAGGAAGAACGTGTCAGTGTTAGATAGTTTGGAAGATTACTGATTGGTTCAGAGATGGCACAGCTCAGGACCCACCAAGATAACGGCAGAGGTTGTTTAATCCCAAGACAAATGATTTAAAACAGACCTCCTTCTTAAGGACCTCTGAACGACCCCAGGGTTGAAATCTCTTAAAACCACAGAGACTGAGACTTTGCATATTAAAATACATAAAATTCATCCCAAAACAATTCCTGACTGACTTATAATCAAACATTATAACGTGCGCTGTGTGAACAAATGCCATAATAATGCCGTGTCGTGACGCTGAAGCCGGGATCGTTCGCTAGCTAGTGAAACAGTACGTAATGCGCAAGTTTATGATGGGATCAGAGAAAAAAAAATGCACAAGCGTGGTTTTAGCAAGCAGACTTAAGACGCTGCTGAGACATTACAAGACACATCGATGTCACGTGTCTTTACGGGATTTTTACGGGTTGTGTGTGAACGCACTCTCTGATTCCGGAAAATCACTGGCAGTGTGAATGAACCAAAATCAAATGAACCCGGGTCAAATCCCGGGTCACTTTATCCGTGTATTTTCTGGAATCTCTGTGTGAAAGGGGCTTATTATGCTTAGATCACATACAAGCCATAGCTATGCACAGCTCAAAAACGAAGCAGTTTTATTTCTTATAAGAATATTTATTATTGTCAACCCCTTTTTATACAGTGTAAAAACCCAGTTTGAACATTAACACTGCACTGTGCTGCTTACATACAGGTAAATAAAAAAACTTAAATAATGAGTAAATGAAAATGTATTGCACCTAAAAGTGAAACACAATAAAAATACTTAAAGATTAAATGAAAATGTATTGTACTTAGAAGTTAAATAAAAACTGTACTGTACTTAAAAAAAAAAGAAGTACTGTACTTGATTAAAAATAATAATACAAATAATTAAAATAACAGACTTTGCAGATGCAAGAGAAAACCAAGACAGACAGTGGACATAATCACCTAAAAAGTTAGCTGAAAAGAAAATATGATTGCGTTAGTTGAGCTATATGCACGATGGGCGCCGCCTTGTTAGTTTGTGCCGCTGTTCAGAGAATCGGATCTGTTGGATTTACAACATCGTGAATTCATCCACTACTCACGAAATACATGAAAGTAAGTGGCCGGTGAACTGGGAGAAGAATAGAGTAAACTTTAAAGTTACTTACACAATGTGTATCTGATATGAAAAAAACATGTCGTCTAATTATAATGGAAAGGATTATTATTGCCTCTTCCATAGACATCAGTGTGTCAACTCTAAATGTATTGTTTTGTTATTACTTATGTGAATTTAAATGTCTGAAACCTAAAATAAACATTATTTGGTTGAAAACACTGAATAGTTATAAATATATGACAAGTGCTGAGCGTGTCCATCTCTGGCTCCGCGTCAGCCAACACGCGAAAGCACATTTGAATTAGCAGTTGATCACGTGATGTGTAACGGTGGCACGCCCTTGCAAAAGGATTTTTAAATTAATTCGGGCGCCAGGTAGAATTAAGGTCTACCACATATAATAATTTATACCAGGATAGCTCATAAACCACCAGTTACACAAAACAAATTGTATAAGCAATACCCTTCTTCACAAAACATCCCACAAGAAAGATTTAGGGAAAATATTTATATTATTCTTTTACAAAACAAACAAAACCCAAAATAAAAACATACGTTTCTCACATCAGAGGTTACAATAACGAATCACAATGTCTTTGATGTAGATCGAGTGTTGTAGGCTCGCAGTAATCAATAGTCCATGATTTGCAAAATATAACTCAAGATATCACATTTACACTCATATGCAAAATCGTCACGCTCAAATCATACAAAACAGGAACAAAAGAAAAACGCTCGCTCTGAGCGTATCCTGAAAGAGTTAGAATGAGCAATGGTGAGTGTGTGTGTGTGTGTGTGTGTGTGTGTTTGTGTTTGTGTGTGTGTGTGTGTAACGTAATGTGCGTTTATCACTAACGTGAATGCACCACGCCACAGAGGAGACTTTCGGGCTTGAGTGGAATGGATTTGGAGTGAGTACCTGAGGTAAGGCTTTAACACAGGCAACGCTCGGCAGCTGGTGTCTGAAGGTTCCCAAAAATGCGGCGATTAAATCCCTTTTGGCTCGTTCCCTCTGTTGACTGTAGGCTACCAACTCGAAACAGTGTGCGTTTGGTAAAGTTCCACGTTTGGACTTGACTTACTCGCGTTACTGGTAATATTCACTTCCACGCAGATCTTTAGTAGCAGACGAAAGATTCATGCAGTGAATGAAGAGAACCGTGAGCTATGACTGTCTGCTGTCAGTCCCCTGCTGTCTTTACGTTTACCGTCCCTCCCTTCAATTCCTTACCGCTTCCTTTTCATACCCTCTGCGTCATCCTTTGTCTGTCTCCTGATTGGTCACTTCAGTTCATTCATGTGATCGTAATTAAAAGGTGCGGGTTCGTCACGAAATTGTCACATTCCCCCCCGCTGGAAAAAAACAACCTCAAGGTTGTGAGAGTCATATGCTTTAAAATCCCCGGAATTCTGTATCCTCATCTGAGGATTCTTGAAAGATTTCCTGGAGTCTTTGTTTACCATATAACTCCAAATCAGCAGCGTTGGGGTAGCATGGTTTCAGATTACAGACGTGAGTAACTCTAACATCTTCGCCCGTAGATTCCAAAACGATTTGATAATTAATTGGACCCATCTGCTTGATTACTCTGTAAGGCCCTTTCCACTTGGGTGCTAATTTGGCACTGAAACTTTGTTGGGCGCTGGATTGTGGAAAGTTCCTCAGCCAGACGCGATCTTGTTCCTTGAACAAGACTTCTCGTCTGTTTTTATTATAGTTTCGCAGTTGCCGTTTTTTCGCTCGTATGCAATTCTCTTTAGCTCTTTCCTTTAGCTGAGCTATGTGGTTTACAACATCGTAAGATGGATCAGATGGTGAGAGGTTGTTTCCTTGAGATCGGAACCGTTTGTCCATTGGACCTTGGAGCTTTCGGCCTAGTTGCAGTTCTGCAGGTGACATTCCAATACTCTCTTGGATGGCGGAGTTAACAGCAAAACGAAGCTCAGGTATGTACTGGTCCCATTTTTTGTGGTTTTCATCCAGGTAAGAGGCAATCATACATTTTAAGGTGCGGTTCACTCTCTCGGTCATGTTCGTTTGTGGATGGTACGCTGTCGTTAATTTTTGTGCAATGTTCCATTTTGAACACAATTCTCTGAAAAGTAATGAGACGAATTGTGTTCCTCGATCGGACAAGATGAAGTCTGGCACACCCCAACGGGTAAGAATTTCCTTGCGGAGAATCAAAGCAATGGTTTGTGCATTTGCTTTACGCATTGGGAACATTTCAACCCACCGAGAGAAATAGTCTACACAGACTAGAAGGTATTCGTGACGGTGTGGGCTGCTGCTAGGCAATGGTCCCATAATGTCCACTCCTAACATTTCCATAGGACGTGTGGTGGTGACAGTTTGTAACTTGCCTGCAGGTTTGCGATTGTCATATTTGTAGGTTTGACACTTCTCACAACATTTAACGTAATTCTTGACATCTGTCCACATCTTAGGCCAGAAGACAACATCCTGTAGACGTTTGTAGGTTTTAAAAATACCTCCATGTCCACTCAGAGGATGTGAATGGTAATGCTGAAGAATTTCAGGAATAAGGCTTTTAGGTAAGTACATTCTGTACTGAACTTGCCCTTTGGCCAGTTGCGTCTTGAGATACAACTTGTCTTCAACAATCTCAAATTGTTCAGGTGTAGCTTGCTCATTCTCTGCTATTCCTTTGAAAATCTTTTGAATTTCAGGATCCTTATGTTGTTCTTCCCATAGGTCCATAGCAGTGATTGGGAAGTCTACTTCGTTGTTCAGACTAGTGAACAAGGTGCATGCAGGTAAGTTGGACATTCTGGAAAGGGCATCTGGCGCTGCATTTAGTTTTCCTTTTCTGTATTCGATGACAAAGTCAAACTTTTGTAAACGCAGGGCCCATCGGATGAGACGACCAGTGGTTTTAGTAGAGGACATTACCCACTGAAGGGCAGAGTGATCAGTCACAACTGTGAACATCCTGTACTCAAGGTAATGTTGCCACTTCTCTAACGCCCAGATGACTGCTAAACACTCTTTCTCGGTGACGGAGTAGTTAGTTTCTGCTGGGTTTAAGCTTCGGCTTGCATAAGCTATAACTTCCTCCATTCCTTGCTCTTTTCTTTGTGTTAACACAGCCCCTAAGCCCGTGCCACTAGCGTCTGTGTATACTGTGAATGGATGCTGCAGATTTGGATGACTAAGAATGGGGGGTGAAGACAAACATGTCTTGAGCTGCTCAAATGCCTGTTGACATTTATCTGACCAATGAAATGTTTTCCCTTTCTTTTTCAGAGCATTTATGGGTTCTGCAATTTTTGAAAAATTCGGCACAAATCGATGGTACCATCCGGCTAGTCCAAGAAACCGTTGTACCTCTTTAAGGTTGGTGGGTACTGGATAGGACCGAATGGCCTCAACTTTGCTTGGGTCTGCCATAATGCCTTTAGTGTTCACAACATGACCAAGGAATGAAATTTCTTGGAGGCAGAATTTACTTTTTTTCAAGTTGATGGTCAAACCTGCTTCTTGTAGCTTATGGAAGACAGTTTGAATGTCTTGTAGATGCTGTTTTAGGTCTGATGAATAGATGATTATATCATCTATGTAAACAAAACACTGTTCTCCTCGCAATTTTCCCAATACCGTCTCCATTAACCTTTGGAAGGTCGCGGGGGCGTTCCTAAGCCCAAAAGGCATAACGTTAAATTGGAAAAGTCCTGAAGGAGTGATGAAGGCAGTTTTTGGTTTACTTGAGGGGTCCATGGCCACTTGCCAATAACCACTGTTGAGATCTATTGTGGAAAAAATTGCTGCTCCTGAAAGTGATTCGAGAATCTCTGTAATGTTTGGCAATGGGTAAGCATCTGTTTCGGTAATGGCATTTAACTTCCTGTAATCCACGCAGAATCTCATACTGCCATCTTTCTTGGGGACAAGAACGACTGGAGAAGCCCAACCCGAGTGTGATGGTTCCACAATTCCTGTCTTAAGCATCTCTTCCAGTTGTTCTTTTACCAGAGCTTGCTTGACAGGAGACATGCGGTACGGTTTCTGTTTAATGGGTACTTGCTGACTTGTGTAGATGTAATGTTTCAGAACATCAGTACGACCAAGTTGAAGTGTGCATACTTGAGTGTTCCTCTCTAGAAGTTCCTGCAATTGCTGTTTACCATCAGGAGGTAAGTGGGCATCATTCACAGCCTTCTCAATCAGAGTTAAGTCTGTAATCTCAGGAGATGGTAACATAAGTGTGGATTGAGGAGGTATAGAACTTAGTAAGGACAGACTCTGCAGCTTTCTTTCATTTCTTTGTCGTTGGGATTTGCTGCTTGCAGGCACATTGGCATTTCCAGGTTGAAACAAATGTTGTTCTCCTGGATTTGACTTGAAAAAGTATTGTCGGTCAATGACGTTGATTTGCATGCCACTAAAAAATATGAAGTCCAAACCCAAAACTACTGAATAGGCAAGGGCCTTGGAAGAAAGGACAGCAATGGGTAAAGTAAAAGAATGATCATGTATATTAATTTGTTGATGTATCCATCCTAAAGGAACTTCAGCTTCTCCATTTGCCAGATACAAAGGTCCCAAAGTCCAAGGTTGCAGTTTCTCATGTGGGGTAAGTTTTTTCCACACCTCCTCCTGCACCATAGTATAACTTGCTCCTGTGTCCACAATAGCTTTTCCTGCCCAAACACCAATGCAGACAGGCACTACTAACTGTGGCGGAATGATAGGAGATGGAGATGAAGGTAATTTCGGGGTTGTTTTCATTTTAGGTATGGTTGTAGCAGTTACAGCATTACTGGTTGTTTGGCTACCATGTTTGTGAGGTTGAAATGCTCTTCTGTTACCAGGTGGGTGCTGTGGATTCTCAGGAGTGACTGAATAATGTGGACAGTTTCCAGGTGCGTGATATCCTTTACATCTCCAGCATCGTACAGAAGATGGTTTGTCAGCAGTTCTGTTTGTGGGCTTTTGTGACACATCTGGGAATGATGGTTTACTCACACAAGTTTCATACTGCTGTTGTTGCTCGTAGTCCTTCTCCAGTTGATGACCCAACTTTACGAGTTCTTCCACTGTTGTGACACGACTACGTAACTGACTGGCCAGGTAAGGCTTTATGTTTTTGAGAATCAATTTAACCACTTCAGTTTCTGTCAAGGTTGGTTTCCACCGTTTGCAGAGGGCTCTGTATGTAAAAGCAAAATCTCGAATGGTCTCCTTTTCTCCTTGTGTTCGGGTACGGACTCGTTCTGCCAACTCATCTTCATAATCTTCTGACAGAAAAGCAGAAAGAAATGCAGTTTTAAATTCATCCCAAGTGGTTATGGAAGATCTAGCGACCTCCCACCAGTCCCGTGCTGTGCCATGTAGGACTGTGCGAAAAGTTGCTAAAATGTCAACGTCGGCAAGAGGGTGTAATGCTAGGAAGTCTTGACATCGTGCTAGATATAGCAGCGGGTCTGGGTCATCAGATGATCTTCCAAAAGTAGGAAAGGTCAGTCTTAAGTGGTCACTTTTGATGGCAGGAGTTAGTAGATGTGCTGGACTTACTACTGGTGCAGCAGGTATGTTAGGTGGGGTTGTAGATGAGGACTCACTTTGCCTTTCTATATCCCCCTTGATTGTTTTGAGGCTGTTCATTTCAAGTTGAAGTTCAGTTATCTTCCTGTCTAGTTCATTCATCTTGATGTTACCTTTGGTAACTTCTGCAGCGAGTTGCTCATGCTCCTTTTGAAAAATTCGCTGGGTGGTCTTGATGTCCTGCTGTAACTCCAGTTGTAGTTGCTCCACCATAAAGCGAAATTCAGTACACATGGTAGCTTCAGTTTTTTGTAGCTTCTCTGTTAGTAGCAGTCTCATGGCTTTAATTAATTGATCAGTCTCGGTTTCTTCTTGTTGTTTTGTTGCAGTTAAGGTGGTGAAGAGTTGCTGATGGTTGGACTCCATTTTTACAGTCAAAGCATCCAGTTGCCCACCAGTGTGAGAAGTCAGTTGTTTTATTTCATAGGTAAGTTCACTTACAGTCTTTTCTTGATTTGTTTGACTTTCAAATAGACGATCCCAATTCCCTTGTAGTTGTGTAGTAAGATGATGCATTTCTTTTCCAGGCGTGGGAAAGAAACCAGGTAGGGAACCAGGTAAGCCATGTTGTATTTCTGGAGAAGTAGTTTCAGATGGGGTGCACAGATGCATAGGATCTAGCTCCTGCTCCCAGGTTTGGCCTTGGTCAAGAGGGTTTTCAGCAGGTGGTGGTGTGGAAGCAAAACGGACATTCCATCCCTGTGGAAGTTTGTGGGGCAGTGTGGGTGTGGAGTAGAAAATGGAAGGGCTTGGCAGTGGGTGCCTGAAACGTTGCGCATTCTGCAGTTGCCCCGGTTGCCCACTTGGCGTAGGGATGTCCGGAGGAGGTTCAATATCCACCAAAGTGGACGGGGAGGGTGTTTTTGTGGCCATATGCATTGTGTATATCAGTCAATGTATACAAGTTCAATAAAGGTATTGTTTTTCAATCTGTGTGATGAGTATGTAAATCACAAAAAAAAAAAAAAAAAATATTAACATACACACACCCTCACACAAAAGTCACAATTTTCAAATGATTCCCCACAGCAATTACCAATAGGCCTACACATTAAATTTTCTAGCATAGAAAATCACTTCAATTGTCCATTAGCTTAGAAACCACACCCTTGATGTCTGTCATTTAACCACTTATCAAAAACACTTATCATAGGGCTCAAAAATAACAGTTGGTTCCAAAATCAGCAACACACAGTTGTAGCAATACAAAATAATTTCTTTACATGACAATTATGACAAGTGATAACAAAAAAAAAAAAATGTCAAATGCAGTGTTGAAAGAAGAAATTTCAGCTTATCAATTCATTAACACTATTCACAGAAGTCATGCAATCTTCCCAAAAACATTCAAATTTATATTCACAAAATCAAATAATAGACTCACACAATTATAAGAATATCTGAAGGTACAACAAAATATAGTATTATACGTTCAAGTCCCTGTTCGGGCGCCACTTATGTAACGGTGGCACGCCCTTGCAAAAGGATTTTTAAATTAATTCGGGCGCCAGGTAGAATTAAGGTCTACCACATATAATAATTTATACCAGGATAGCTCATAAACCACCAGTTACACAAAACAAATTGTATAAGCAATACCCTTCTTCACAAAACATCCCACAAGAAAGATTTAGGGTAAATATTTATATTATTCTTTTACAAAACAAACAAAACCCAAAATAAAAACATACGTTTCTCACATCAGAGGTTACAATAACGAATCACAATGTCTTTGATGTAGATCGAGTGTTGTAGGCTCGCAGTAATCAATAGTCCATGATTTGCAAAATATAACTCAAGATATCACATTTACACTCATATGCAAAATCGTCACGCTCAAATCATACAAAACAGGAACAAAAGAAAAACGCTCGCTCTGAGCGTATCCTGAAAGAGTTAGAATGAGCAATGGTGAGTGTGTGTGTGTGTGTGTGTGTGTGTGTTTGTGTTTGTGTGTGTGTGTGTGTAACGTAATGTGCGTTTATCACTAACGTGAATGCACCACGCCACAGAGGAGACTTTCGGGCTTGAGTGGAATGGATTTGGAGTGAGTACCTGAGGTAAGGCTTTAACACAGGCAACGCTCGGCAGCTGGTGTCTGAAGGTTCCCAAAAATGCGGCGATTAAATCCCTTTTGGCTCGTTCCCTCTGTTGACTGTAGGCTACCAACTCGAAACAGTGTGCGTTTGGTAAAGTTCCACGTTTGGACTTGACTTACTCGCGTTACTGGTAATATTCACTTCCACGCAGATCTTTAGTAGCAGACGAAAGATTCATGCAGTGAATGAAGAGAACCGTGAGCTATGACTGTCTGCTGTCAGTCCCCTGCTGTCTTTACGTTTACCGTCCCTCCCTTCAATTCCTTACCGCTTCCTTTTCATACCCTCTGCGTCATCCTTTGTCTGTCTCCTGATTGGTCACTTCAGTTCATTCATGTGATCGTAATTAAAAGGTGCGGGTTCGTCACGAAATTGTCACAGATGCACTGACCGTTCTAATCACACCGGTGTGATCGTATGTGTGAAATTCAGTGATTCCTCTTCGTACCACTAGAGGGAGCCTGTGAATCAGTGCATTAGAAGATACAAGGAGTAGTCATGGAGTAGCCATGACGGAGTAACCAGACAGATGGGTCACCATGTAGACGAGCAGACGAAAGAACCCAAATCAAGATCAGAAGAACATGGGTTAAACAGCTTCATTCAAGCCATCTAACTATTCTTGTCTCAATGTTCTTTCTCTTACTTAGAGTCTCATTTCTAAGTTAAGTTTTGCTGCAAAGTTTGTTAAATGATTCGACTGCCAAGCCCGTTTCCAACTTCAAAGAACTGGTGCTTTGATATCAAATTTAATAACCCCGCATAAGACACGACAGAAGGGTTAAAATAATGATTGATAGTTCGTTCAGGTCATGTCTTATAAGTGCATATATAGAAACATCTCGGTTACGTATGTACTGTAACCCTCGTTCCCTGAAGGAGGGAACGAAGACGTTACGTCAGTGAATGGCGAAATGGGGGTTTCGCTTAGAAGCCTATCACCTTCGAGTTCTTCAAAATGAGCCAATGGCAAAACAATGCAATTTGCATGGCGCAACTCCGCCCCACCGCGTGGGTATAAAAGGAGCTACGCGGCAATCTCACATTATGTTGTGCTGAGGAGCCGAGACTGAACTCCCAGCTATTTCAGCGGTACAGTGGTTGTGGCAGGGGGACGTTCCCTCCTTCAGGGAACGAGGGTAACATATATGTAGCCAAGATATTCCCTTTCAGTCAGTCACTATGAGTTACGTCAGTGAATGACAAAATGGGGGTCCCAATTCAATCATTCCACAGCGGCTGTCTACCAGTGCCCTGCACAAATCTGAGCTCCCTGTCGTGAGACTAGCATGGCCGAAGGGCTAGGCTTAATGCAAGAATACCAAGGAACACTAGGTAGCATATCCCAGGTGGAATATGTAACACAGCGCCTACCCGCAGGGACGACTTAGAATACAAATATGACCCGAGTACGGGATGCATATGGAAAAACTCAAGAGGTATCCAGCCCGCAGGGTGGAATGTTTCAACCTCGAGATGGCAAGAGGTCTTGCCGAGGGAAAGACACGTGCTCGGTGGAGACTTACCGTGGAAATACACATGTGGGGGTTGCCCAAGCGGGGAACCATGCACATGGAAGCACCTAGCCAAACACGAGGGCAGACCAACCGGGCATGCACTCTGGTGACGGCATTGACAGTGCAGGAGGAACTCAGGGTCTAAGGAGAACTCATCTGAGTGAAATAGCGCACGTTTCCAATCCAGGAGTGGAATGGCGCAGCAAGCGATGACACAGAGCCGGTCCTACTTACTGGCTAGTTGGGTGTCGCCCAGCCTGCTTCTCTACAGATGTCTGTTAGTGAGGCGCCATGCGCTAAAGCTCAGGAGGAAGTCACACTCCGGGTGGAGTGTGCCTTCACCCCTAGGGGGCATGGTCGACCCTGCGTCTGGTAAGCCAAGACAATGGCGTCCATTATCCAGTGAGACAACCTTTGCTTGGAGAGAGCCTTTCCCTTCAGCTTCCCACCAAAACAGACAAAGGCTGGTGTGAGGGCCTGAAACACTGCGTTCTGTCTACGTAAGCACGGAGGGCACGTACTGGACAGAGCATTGCCCAGGCTGGGTCTGCCTCCTCCAAGGGCAGCGCTTGCAGGTTCACAACCTGATCCCTGAAAGCAGTAGTGGGAACCTTGAGCACGTATCCAGGCCGGGGTCTCAAGATCACGTGAGAGTTAGCCGGCCCGAATTCTAGGCACGCTTTGTCAACCGAAAAGACTCAATTACTACGTCACTTATTACCTTCACATCTATCCAATCATGTCCTAATACTTGCTGTATAAAAGATCGGTATTTACACGTTGAAGTTTGCAGACACTGACGCAAACAATTACCTCCACCCTCCCCACCACCACCAGGATGGTCCTGTCCATACCTCCCAGGGGGTCGACTGCGCCCCTGCCTTCGTCTTTAGGCAGGAAATGCAGATCCGCTACCCTCGGATTATGCACTACGCCAAAGAACTTTATAAATAATTGCTTGCTGGGCTGTCAATAAATTAATGCTTTGTTTGGTAGAAATAGTGTTTTCACTAGTTTGGATATTTATATCCCCCGTAGAGCTGATAGTTACGGCCCGTTCAAATGAACGCTGGATGAGTCATTTGCTTGGCCGTAATAAGAGATTCTTTTGAATTCATAAATTATTTAAGAATTCCCTTTGAGCTAAATTGACCTGTCTGACCCTTACACTTTCAAGAAAAAAGTGCATAATAAATGGCACATAAATGTTCATAATGCTTTGAACTGTAATTTTTTTTTTTTACTTGGCAGATGCTTTAATCTAGACTAAATGGTAGTCCAGATTTTGTCTTGCCTTGCCAACATTTTCAATGGCCCAATCACCAAAGATTGACACGTGACAATTTTTTGTTCACTAAACCTCTACAAATGATTCAGAACGCTGCAGCTCGTCTTGTCTTCAACGAGCCCAAGAGGGCCCACGTCACTCCTTTGTTCATCTCACTGCACTGGCTACCTCTCTCTGCTCGCATCAAGTTCAAGGCATTGACGCTTGCTTACAGATTTGTCACAGGCTCAGCTCCCTCCTACTTTCACTCACTCCTACAAGTCTACATCCCTACCAGAAGCCTTCGATCGGTCAACGAGCGACGTGTCGTGGTTCCATCACAGAGAGCCAAAAAATCACTTTCCAGAACATTCTCATTCACAGTTCCATGCTGGTGGAATGATCTCCCCACCCGCATCCGGAATGCAGAATCCATGACAACATTCAAAAAAGAGCTGAAAACTCTTCTCTTCCGTGAGCACTTAACCTCATAAAATATATATATATATATATATATATATATATATATATGAAGAGTTCAGATGCAAAAGCCTCTAAATGCCATCTGAAATTTTCTTATAGAATGATCATTTTTATCAAGCTCGTATATTTAAATCCAATAATTTCACTTAAATGGCAATGAAGATTACCTATTAATTGTCATTTAAGTGAAATTACTGAACTTAAATATACAAGCTTGATAAAAATGATCATTCTATAAGAAAATTTCAGATGGCATTTAGAGGCTTTTGCATCTGAACTCTTCATATATATATATATATATTTTTTTTTTTTTTTTACTGTAAATTCTCGCTTATCGGGCTTATGCTACTCTGAATAATGCCTGAACTTCGTATTTTGAGCACTTCTTGCGTTGTTTTTGCCTCTTCACGATGACTTGCTTAATTTAGTCCCAATCTGTAAGTCGCTTTGGATAAAAGTGTCTGCTAAATGACTAAATGTAAATGTAAAATTTGTGTTATTAGTATTATTTGTATTATTATACAAAATAATCTGAAAAATAATGTAAAATGAATATGCGCTTTTGCTGGATTTTTACTGTTCTGATGCTTTTAAGGCAAACCCAAAGTAATTTTTGCAGTTTGGACAAAACCTTATGCATAGTAAGCGCAGAAAAAGGTTTAGCGAATAAAAATGTTTACAGTACCAGTCCAGTATGGCTGATGGAAATGCTTATTATCAATCAAATTTCGCAATTTTCAACAATCGGTTTTGTTCAGTTTGTTCACATAAATTCTAGCCTATATGTCAATAAGTCAAAGTTTGCTATAACTAGTTTGGAAACACGTTTTATCAAGAAAACGGCTTTAAATGTAAATAAATGTGACGTCACATGACAGAATTAGTCTTGAGTCTAATATGTCAAATTTATTACAACTTTTGTGAACTGGCAAAAAAGAAATCTAAATTCTGAACATTTTTCACTGTAAATGTTAGAGAAGAACTATATATAGTATAGTAATTATTTGAAACACAAATTACGCATGTTTACATTTGTCGATAACAGAACAGAAGAACTGGATGGAAACTTGGCTTATGGCCAGCTAACATTATTTTGTCAAAATTTGCAGCAACATTCTAGAATACATCACAGAAATCCAAACATTTAAGTTTGCACAGTGTAAAAAATAATGTTTACCATTAAGATGTTCCAGTCCCTTGAAAGTCTGAAATCAGTTTCTTTAGGAGCTACAGTTCCTTTATCCAAAAATGCTTTCTGGAAGGTCAAGACAGCTATCTCAGATTTCAAACATAGTAATGACGGTCTTGTAGACAGCCCAAAAACATATATATATATATTTTTTTTAAATCCAATAGATTTTATAGAGTTATACTAAGCGAGCATCTTGTCCTTAAAGTGCCCTCCATTTTGGTTGATCGCATGTTGTGACATGTGTCAGCATTTTTATTAGTTTATTTGCAAACCCAGCCAACCACACAATTAGTTATCCTAACATGAACTCTCTGAGACGTATAAAATATGACAGCATGTTATCTGCACAACAAACAGCACAAACTGAGGTGAGCAGGGTGGCTGGACTGGTAATGCAGTATTCCGGAAATGATAATTTGACCACTTAACATAATGTTGTACAAGATTCACTTTTCAGAAACCTTTTCGATTGCATACCTAAAGGTTTAATAAATGTTTAACATATAAACTGCATTTAGCTTATTTGCCCACAGTTGTGAAGCAGCAAGACAGTTTTAAATCATTATAGATAATGAAGAAAAACAAACCACTATCTAATTTCAAGAACAAACATATTCTCTCCTCTGAAAGTGTTACTGTCATGTTTAAATTTTGAATTGTCCTGTCATTTTGAATGAGATTTAGTTTATTTTTGTGAGCTTGAGACAGCCCTAATGCATGAAAGTTGGCAACCCTGGTCCAACACAACAAAGGTCCCAGACTTTATAAGTATGCCGACCAATGTGGCGTCAACGCCACTGCAAATGTCATTTAGTGGCCCATTAGATGCAGACAGCCATTCTGTGATGCCATGAATTATCCAGGGCTCATCTCGTAACAATATAACCACACACCGTCCAGTAACGTTGTTGTGACTCTTAATTCCACACCCCAATGCCCACAGAGCCCAAGAGGACAGGAAAGAATATAGAAAGAAAGAGAACCAAGAGACACTTAGGAAGAGCCCTACTGTGAGCCGAGATTTACAAGCGGCAATTCAAAGGGGCGATTAAAGGTTAGACGTCTATGGAAATAGATTGACTTTGTCAGAGAGGGGAGCCTTACCTCATTACGGCACCTATGAGTGAGTAGAGCTCTGGTAAATGGTTCTTAATCTGTTTTGGGTCTGTTGTGTTTTAGCACACACTGAAGAGTAAGTGAACGAAGGGTTGATGATATTCAGAATGCTGCGATTAGGGCTCAAACGTGTGAACAATCCCATGAGTGGATATGTCAGAAAGGCTTTTGTTTAGTTTAGTAGAGGTAAATCCAATTATATTTGCAGAGGGCAATTAAATAGCAGTAGGAATGAGAGCTGTAGAGTAATCATAAATTAGTAATGCCCTGCTTTGTTCAGAAGGGCTCAACAATAAATATGCCAGTATTGGAGAATTTCAGACCAGTTGGCGAAACAGCACCGGTAACTTGTTCCTTTTCTGCATTGACAATGAAATATTTTCAGCCATTAATGAAGTGTAGTGACCATGATGGACAGAGAAATTCAGAAAGCACAATAAAACATCCAACCTATCAAATAAACAAAAATAAACAAATAAACCTATCAAATTTACATGCGTATGCAGTAAAATATGCTTCTCCTGACAAAGTCCCTTTGAGACGGTAAAAGAAGGTCCAAATGGTTCCTGACACATTATGCCAAAGTAAAGTAAGCTCTCAAACAGAATGAAATCTTCAAATGCTGGGTGTAAAAGGGTTACTTACATTGGCACGGCACTATGATGTTTGCATATTCGACCCTGCATATTCACCCTACATAAAGCAGTCCACAGAAGTATGAAGCATATTATGCATAGGCTATTTTATCGCATCATACTATAGGTTTAATATTTTAAACTATTTAATTCAATGTTAATTTAATTTAATTTAATTTAATTTAATTTAATTTAATTTAATTTAATTTAATTTAATTGATGTAAAAATGTAATTTCTTTAAAAATATTTTAATATTTAAATGTTAATATTTGTATCAATTTAATTTAATTTAGATTAATTAAGGGGCTGTTTACACAACACTATTATCAGCTAAAAACTTTTTTATTTTTTTATGCATTTTGGCCGTTCATTTACACAACAACTGCATTTTGAGTGAGAACGCAAACTTCAAAAAAGGAAACTTCAGAATTCGCAAACTTGCAAGTCTCTTTTTTTGTGAGAACATGCGTATGCGTATTACGTGTTCAGTCTATAAGTGCGTAGTGTTTATTTCAAAGTAACATTGCCAACTACTGGCCTGGCAGGAAAATACAGCGTTTTTAATCGTTTTTGCGGATCCTTGTGAACGGGGATCATTTTGACAATGTTGCCATCTGTATGCACAAAAACGCACAGGAAAACGTTTTAGCATCGTTGTTGTGTAAACATACCCTAACATTTTTCCCATGGAAGCATCCTCCTAACATATTGAAGCTTAAGCCACTGTGTGAACACCTATAGAGTATAACACAACACCAGCAAGCAGTAACCACACATTAGGTTACAGTACAGTATCACGTTATTCATTTTTCATATCACTGATGTCATTATGTCATGGAAAATTGCATTAACTAGCTCCAGGAAACAAACTTTATAGCTCTTTCCAGTAGTTTTAAATAATATGTGTGGGAATTCCATCACAATACCTACAGAGGCTGATGTAATGGTTAGTTACCCTAAGAGCTTGAACTGTAATGCGGTTTATTAATGATTTGATATTCTGGGTTTTCCCGATTGTTATTAGACATGGGAGATGAGGCCTGCGATACCCCTGGCGATGTTGACTAATTAATGATACGGAGTGCATGAAAGCTGCAGATCTCTCAATCCCACGCTTTCAATGATTCATTTGAGTTTCCCTGTGGATGAGATGTATGGGAATTGTGAAACCAGGTCATCCAGGAGCGGGATAAAGATAATTTATGTGCAATCAATTAAGTTTTCAAGATGTTTTTACCTCTATAAAATGTTACATCAAAGCTATTGGTTTTAAAATCATATAGGTCTACACAGAGGGTATAGCCTAGATTTATATCTAATAATCCATCCATGTAACTATTGCAAAGTCATTTCAAGTGATGGACAGTTTGTATTATTGGCTATATTTATGTGTACTTTATTTTATTATTTTGTATATATATTTTTTATTTATTATAACATTATATGCCATGATGTTATTGTATACATGGCATATATCTGCATACGTCTTTACTTAATCGTGATGTACTTGTCTTGCCATTTGTTATGCTGCATTTGAATAATTCTGCTCATTAATTTGAATTTATGTCCTTAACAATAACACACAAAAGCTCAAGCAATAGTCAAGCAATGTGAGTCATGAAACTACTATGACCCATCTCTATACCGATAAAAAAACAAAACAATGCATGTATAGCTTTCCTTATCTAAATATCATACATATTTTAACAATGGAAATATACCCATATACCCAATATTCCCATAACATATGGAAAACCATTTAAAAAGTTGAAAATGCAACAAGCCTTTAGGCCTCCCTTCTGTGGTATAGACAAGATGAACAGTAATGCAATATATGAGATGTTATTTTGTTCTACATGTTTACACAAAGCACCACCTCTAAACAGCCCATAGTCATTCCCTATAAAGATCAATATAATACACACATGGTTATTTATAGAGTGATTCTGCATCTAGTGCTTGTGGTTAAGTTCCCCCAAAAAAGCAATACAATTAAATTAAAATTAAAATTTACTTTTGTTTTGTTCCCCTTAAAACAAGAACAATTTTGTACCACTCCCTTGATATACAATCACATAATCTCTGTCTATCAGTATTGTTGTCAAATAGGCACTTTATGATGCTGAAACAAACACACAACAAAACAAGCAATTTAACACAGTCAGTGAAGTAATGAAGTACACACTTCATTTAATAAAAACCTTTTTGTTAGAAGACCTAACAGTACAAGCCTATTTTCTGCATTATGGTGCATTAATGATACACAAAAAATGCCTGTTTACAAAACGCCGTTTCGGACTAAAAGTGAAAAAGTTTGAATGTGTTTTTGTCATTCATTCACAAGACAATAGCGTTTTGGGGGCCTGAAAACGCAAACATTTGAATGCATGTTTCAGAGTGGTGATTTTTGAAAATGATACCGTTCATTTCCGTGTAAACTATAAAAACTCAAATTTATGAAAATGGTGACATCATACGAATGCATATTACGTGTTCAGTCTACAGGCACGTTGTGCTTCTTTACAAAGTAACTGGGACATTTTTGGGTGGAATTGTCATTTAAAAGCCATCATATCTGTCTCTATAACAGTATTTTTCAATCTCAGAAATATTGCAAGGTTATGGAATAGGCCTATGCTTTCTTTTTAAGACAGAAACGTTATGTAACATGTCCATAGCTTCGTCACTGGATTATGGTAATGCAGACCTCAAATGTTACCAATTCCCATAAATATGCTGCAGCTTGTTCAATATGCTTGTTATCAGTCATATTATCATTGATACACTGATTGCCTATTACTTGTTCTTTATGAATTACGAAATATTACTTATAAAGTTGCTCAGTACCTAAAATACCTTATTACCCTATACATCTCTTAAAGTAATTCCTGTGCAAAGTAGCTAAATAATCCATATTTACATGCCTAGCAATTTTCAGGAGACACACTGTACTCTGTGTTTAAATCTAGACAGAAGACTGTTTATCCAGGCATATAGTTCAATTCCCACATTCTGCTTTTAATCCTGCTTTATTCCAGCTCTGTGCTCTGTTTGCTGAGAAATACAGTTTAATTCTTTCCTTTACTTCTCCTATTTATTTTCTCTATCCATAGCTTAAGACGCCCATCCCGAGGTTCATTGGCTCCTGTCACGCCCAGATTCACTCCCGGCCTCACATCTGTACCACATCTGCCATCACAGGTTCTCATCCTATGACTAACTGAGCACCAGAATCTCTCCTGCCCGCATATTACATCAACTCATGTCATTAGAAATCTCTACAGTTGTTTTTTTATACACATACATATACATATATATATATATACATATATATATATATATATATATATATACATATATACATATATACATATATATATATATATATATATATATATATATATATATATATATATATATATATATATATATATATACATATATACATATATATATGACCATTATCACTATGTGGTCAGATTAAATCTGTTAAATTGAGATGCTGAAAGCAATTTCATTTAAACTAACAATTTTACTTAAATTTTAACTTTTGATATTAGCATGAGTGACAATTTCGCAACATAAACAGTATATATTTAATATTGATATAACATTTGATATATATACTGTATATATATATATATATATTAAATGGCAGAATTCGGCAGGCAAAACGCATCATCTCATAAGGAATCATTCAATCAGGATATACAACCACAAGCAAGCAGCAGATTCATTTTGATATCTCAATTTTCTTCATTTCAGACGGCATGCCATTCATGGCAATAGGCATGTTTACTGCTTAAGCATTTTGGGTGTTGATAACATGCTTGTTGCTATGGCTGATACGGGTATTGGCAACATACTCGTTTAGGTCATCCAGGGAAGGGCAACATACTTGTGTTTAAGGCTTTCCAGTATTGTTAGTAACATGCTGTTGCTCAAGCTTTTCAGTATTGGCAACATGCTTGTTGCCTTGGCTCACTCAGGTAACTGCAAAAGCATACAGAATTGCGCTGTCAGTTGGGTTTGGGGGATATTGGCATATGGTTTTGTTTTGGGGTGTTATTGCTGCTCTCCCTGCTCTTATCCATGCTAGGCTGCATGGATGCGCAGGGAGTTCTCGCCCAGAACGGAACCATACCGCCAATCCAAACTGTATGATAATTGTCGTATTTGACAATAGTGGTCCTGACAGAAATCAAACGTAGAGTCAGTTCTGGCAGGTCACGTTAGTCAAGCTCGCATCAGCTGACTCTCAGCTGATCCACGTCTACCTATAGGAATACGACGCCTATCACTGTATACATATATAAGCTCCTTCAGTATTATCAGCAGCTATCGCGTTTCTCAGGAGCTCATTACCCATCCCCAGCTCCTCCTCTCGCCCAGTCAGGATTTGGCATTCTGATTCCCCTTGAATCAGAATAAATTCTCGAATTATGTTGTAGTTTAAAATCTTGAATTAATAATAGCTGCATTCATTCATGTTGGTTCTGTTCTGTTTACCCTAAGGGGGGTTATTGCTGTTCTCCCTGCTCTTATCCATGCTAGGCTGCACGGAACTGTATTATTCTGGGTAATAAGAGTGTAAATGTGTAATAGCTTCTTTCTTTTTTTGTAGTCAAGTTTTCAAATGCTGTTTTACTGCAAAGTAAAATGCATGACAACATCCATCCCTATATACACACTGTACGCCTTCACATTACAGCAGACAGGGACGTGTGAAGAGACATCACACTGGACAAGGTCAAGCAACAAAATATTCCAAGGTGATAGACGTACTTCACCACAGCTGAAAGCCTGCACATCTGGAGCTGCTCACTTCAGAACCCTAGCAACACGCGTCTTCCTTCTCTTCAGCAGTTTCATATAGGGAACGGTACCGGCTTCATCAGCATCATAAATTACATTTCTGTGAAACGGTTTAATTCAGCAACCAATTATAACAGCAAGAAAGTACTCTGTAGGTGACAATTACCCCTACGCTTCTGCTTTTTATTTGTTTTCCTTTGCAACAGCAGCCATTATCTTTCCTCCATCTTCAACCAAAACCAAAAATATCATCATGGCTGCATCCTAAATTGCATACTCTCTTATTTGGAATAAGTACTTATTTTGTGACCTCTAAAAAAAATATGTTCTATATAGTATGAATGTGTGTAGTATGAATGTACAACA
This sequence comes from Leuciscus leuciscus, assembly GCF_965113295.1. Classification (NCBI taxonomy): domain Eukaryota; kingdom Metazoa; phylum Chordata; class Actinopteri; order Cypriniformes; family Leuciscidae; genus Leuciscus; species Leuciscus leuciscus. The sequence continues at coordinate 14,963,071 of NC_138733.1, read as the reverse complement.
TTTGCCATGTTGTCATTCTCATGTGATCTACCAGCGTCGGTTACGTCGATTCACTTCCATTCATAAATCCTTTCCCATGGCCTTAAGGGATAGTAAAGTGTCCATTGTATGCACGCTTCAGAAGCTCGCTGGAAGAACCAGCTTGGTCATACGGGTACTTTTATGAGTACTGTGAATTCGGACATACTACTCGGCAGTCGTCGCCTACTAATTTTCACCTACTATATAGTAGGGAAGTATGCGATTTTGGATGCAACATCTTTTTTAATCAAAGGGATTGTATTTTGAGGTCAACACTTCCGTTTGGATGTAACCGCACTATTGCATCATCGCAGGTCCACAGCTAAACCATCTGGCGGTTGCGATGAGATGCTACATAGGGCTTCTGCAAAACACTCTAACAAGAATGTTTTTGAGATTTATGGATTAATACTATAAAAAGTGTAAAAGTACATCCCAAATGACGCCGACACTAAGCCAACAAGACAGTAATCTAATGCGCACTCAACCTCATGGGTCGGTTTCATCATGTCTGCTGTTTGATTTACATTTTGCAACTTAACCCATTCCTGGCATCTATGAATATGGCATGCAAACAGAATAAATACGAACTGAAATAAATACATCAGGAACAATCCTTAGAATTAGTATTATGTAAGAGGATTATATGACAGTGTATGGATGATGAATCCTTCTCTCCATCTTCCCTTTCTGACAAGTACAGACAATGGGATTTTCAAATAAATAACGGCGCATTGTGAACTGGGCACAGTTGAGGAAATATACCCCGAAGGAATGATTACTTAAAGCTTTTTGTCTTTGCCTAAAACATTCTCTCTTTCCTTATGTCGCAGAACAGTGTTCAGAAAAAGGCCTTTCATCTGAGCTCAGCCATCAAAGTGCCATAACTGAATGCTTTGATAGCTGGGAAACGCTGTTCAGAAACCACAGCAAAATGGCACAATTGGGAGATAATATCAACAATGCAACATGCACAATTTATCCTACTTGTAAAAAAACAACTCTGATGACAAGAAGGTTTCAAAGTGCCACGGGACCTATAGCGGGGGGGGGGGGGGGGGGGGGGGGGGGTCGTGTTCTGACCGTTGAGGCATGACTGCAGGACATTTCAATTAAAGTGAATACAATTTATTCATTTATATTCCCTCAAACTCTGTGCATGTGGATTGTGGGAGATCTGAAGGCTGTCCAGAGGGTTGATACACACTCTCTTAGTCATTCTGGGGTTGGCGCTATATGTGGGGCCTGTGGGAGCCGGGAGACTTCTGCTAGACCAATGTGGCCCCCCAGCAGTGGTGGACAGTAACAAAGTATTTTAAAGTATAGGCTAGTTCACCCAAAAATGAAAATCCTGTCTGAATCCTGGGAAACTTTTATTTCACTACATTACAAAGCATCGCATTGTATTTGTTCACTCAACTACATTTAATAAAAACATGTTGCTTCTCGTTATTTTGAAGTAAAGAATTTGTCACCCGCTCAGAGAGGCAAATCACGCAATAGCTGTGTCCGATTCCTGAACGAGCTTATTCTTTTCAATTAACCTGTTAAATCACATTGCAAATCGCATTGAACCATTCATTTGTGAACTGGACCGATATGATCGTATTCTGTCCTCAAATCAACAACTCACTGATACAAATGATCCGGTCAGAGCCAGTCTCCAGTTTACAATTCACTGAATGCACAAGTCTGACTCAAAGTGAGCCAAGAATGGGAGATCCTCTGAGCTTGAGTGAACGCCAGACTGATGGCGCGAAATGTAAGTTACTAATGCTGATGACTGTCAGTGGTTTATGAACTAAATCTGCTGTAAAAGGCGAGCTGTTTAAGTCCATTGTATGAAATGCTTGAATGTGGACATGTCTACATTTGTGTATTACCATCTGAACAGGGTAGGACATAAAAACATAACTTTAAATAAAGCAAATTAATGGATCTTCCCCTCTACTGATATATTTTTTCCAGAATTCGTTGATGGTTTAAAAGTTAAAAAGATCATCTTTTTTTTTTTTTTTAAATAAGAAAATAAAAACATTTACGGACGTTCACTTCTGAACAATTTAATGCATCCCTTCTGGACTAAAGTTTTTTTTTTTTTTTTTTTTTTTTTAAGAACAAAAGAACAGATCTTAAAGAAAAAAAAGCATTGAAATATGAAAATAATAATCAAACATCCATTTTTACTATTGTATGACTTAATTTATAAAAGGAAGAATTGAAAATATTGATTGCTATTAAGTTTAAATTGAATTATTCCATATGTAGATCAATAGAAAAAAAACAATGTAATATTCATTTTACTTTAATTTACTAGTATTGAATATTAAATATGAATTTCAACATTACATCTAAAACTAGAGCTAAATATAGCATATGCAAACATTAAACACATAAACACAGAAAAAGCTCTAACTATTGGCTACACATTTGCAGTAGTAGGCTATGTGTTTATATGCTTTCAGCTTGTATCAGTGTGGATACAACTGAAGTCAGCTTTAGAGTAAATATGTGTAAGGCCTATTGTGTTTTATCCATTTATTCCGGGGATCTGTAGAGTGTTTTAAGATGCATGAACCTGTGCACTGTAAAGCTTGATTCGTGTACATCCAGAGGGATTTTGAGAGGGTCCTTGTTATACAGCAACACAGATTAAGCCTGGCCTTGAACCCTCTCAGCTGGGCAGCATCCAAGGGTTAGTTCAGTTCATGCTGACAACAACAGGCCTTGCGAGTATTAGTGCGCCTCATGGCTGCTTCAGCATTTAGCACACATTACCCCACTCCAGGAGTAGCGATAAAAATAGAGCGAATCACCGTTTTGAAAGTAACTTTGCGCTTCAATTAACGATTGTACACCACTAGGTGACGACAAGTGACTTAAAAGTGACTCATTCATTCAAGAGATTTGTTCATTCAAGTATTTATGAGTGAGTCATTGAATCATTCAAATATATATATACATATATATATATATATATATATATATATATATATATATATATATATATATATATATATATATATAATCATTCTGAATTAATTAAACATTTTTAAATAGACAGCAGCAATTAACATTTGTGTCAGAATTTCTAGTAAATTACATGTTTAGTTCACTGTTCAGAATCGTGTGTGAATCGTGATCTCTATTTGAAACAAAATAATTGTGATTCTCAATTTATCCTGAATGTGTAGCTCTACCTGAGACCTAAACTGACCTGACGGAATGACAACATTGAGAGGTGTTTCTTGCTAGATGTTGTGATGAGAAAGTATCTGGTCAGAATCTTAAGGTGTAATTTTGCCGATTTTCAACTCGCTTTGTATTGTGACAATGTCGGTAGTAAATGAACAATGTTCACTCATTGTCTGTGTTATCTGGACCCAGTCACTTGTTTTGAGCGCTCCAGGGCTCCATGACAGTCGGATCGACAGAGGGTTATATACAGAACAGTTACTGTAAGGGTATGTTTATCACTGAAATCATATCGTACTTTGTCTACTTTTTAAAACAACATTGTGCATGGTAAAAACGGAACACTATGGCAACATCTTTCTTACCTGTACTCGACGGCATTTTGCTTGGATGGATGGAATAGTCTTCTTCTTCTTCTTCTTCTTCTTCGACTGGTATGGAGTGAGGATCAGAATGACATATTTACCCTCCCTTTTAATAACCTCTCCCACAAATAAGTTATTTTAAGTTACTGAAAAAGAAAACTATAACATTCATTTACTACGTTATTTTATATAATAGCCTACCTAGTTTAAAATGTTGTCTACAACTACTGTGCTGGATCTGTACTGGAAACTGAAAGTAACTCACTCGCGCTAAACGTTTAACGTTACTCTTTGAATTCTTGCACCCGGGAACAATCCAAAGCGACAACATTATAACTAAAACTTTGCTAAGAAGTATTTCATACTAGAGATGGGGAGTCGACTCCAAAAGAGTCGATTCCTCGACTCTCACTAGCCCTAGTGTCGGAATCGACTCCAGGTCAGGAATCGACTCCCAGTGTCGAGTGTTTTTTTCAAGTTCAACAGTTTATAACGAAAAGATTATAATGAATGTAAAGATACGGAAATTAAAATAAAAAGATAAAGAAATGAGAGGGAAAAAAAGTAATGCCAGGAAAACAAAGAACAATAATGTATAGATAGATACCTTATACGCTGAGTTTTGGTTCATTTATGAGACGCGCTTCAGTTCACTCGCCGGCGCCTATACGTGTCGTGATTATCTATTTTCTACTATATTTACTTATTTATTAAATCCTGGATGAAACATTGATTAAAATTAAGATACAATTAATACAAAACGAAATTCACTTTAAAAAAAAGGCTTTGTGCTTTCTGTTTTCTGGTCTCAGTGAAAGTTTTAAAGTCGCTTTCAGAGCGGTCATGTCCGTAACAGAGAACTGTCACGTCTTTTGTTTTTTCCTCATAAATGGGAACACGAAAAATAAAATAAAATCAATATTTTATGTTCTGTGGAGAGCCAACCCTTCTTCATCCGGTGGGTATTACTTTTGGTTTGCGCAGTGTAATTCACAGAATTAGGTACAAAAAAATATTTTGCTACCTAAAAGTGAAAGATTTTTTGTGTCCCGTAACGCATGTGTAGCCTAGGCTATTTCCCATTAAATATAAAACGCATACTGATATTTTTCAATATGTATTAAATGCATTTTCTGAGAATTTATATTTCAAGTTTTTACTGCAAATGTCCCGTTTACAACGATGGAATTGCCCAATATTAAATAATTTACCCTCAACTAGTTTTGTGGTGTAGGTCTACGTATTGTAGGCTATAATGTTAACTTCAAAAAAGGTCTGTGTCGCGATTCTGCCTTCTCACACCGTGACACAGGTTCGTAGATCTGAGTGTAGCGATTTCGGATATTGCATATATTGTTACAGCCCTAATTATTAGAATATAGACATTAAGAGAATAAATTGTTATGCAAGTACTTTTACTTTTAATACTTAAAGTACATTTAAAATCAGGTAGGCTACTTTTTACTTTTTACTTAAGTAGGGTTTTCATTGTGGTACTTCTACTTTTACTAAAGTAAATATGTCTCTGGTTATTTGTACTTTTACTTAAGTACTGAGATTCAGTAGGCCTACTTCCTCCACCACTGGTAATAATATAACTAATATTTTTCAATGTTAAACAAAAAAAGTAAAAAAAAAAAGTTAAACATGCTTAAGTTAAAGTTCATAGCTTCACTACATTAAAATTATATAAAATAATATACAAAATAAATAGATAAATACACTGTCTAAAACAAGTCTGCTTTTACAAGTTTAATGATTAATACTAACATATTGCACACTTAAATATGATTTGAAGAAGCTGCGATGTGAAAAGGAGGGGGATTTATAAGGTTTAGTTGATTAAACATTTTAGTATAGGAAACATTTGTATCCTCGCTCTTGACTCCTCAGGAAGCCTCCTCGTTCCTCGCCCCCCTCCCGGTGGAATTAAAGAATTTAGATGTCCTACATGAGAGCGGAGCTCGATCGGTTTCAGGGTCGTAGGACATACGAGCGAGAAACGAGGAAGCATATTGAGACGCACCTTCTGAATCCTGACCCTATTTTAATTCAAAGTAAATGGAGTCGAGGAGTCGATTCCACCGACTCCAAAATTAGGAGTCGGGAGTCGGAGTCGACTCCAAAAAAACCGGAACCGAACACCCCTATTTCATACTAAAGCAAGGCGGTGTTTGACTCTGGTCAAACGTATCCATAGGCTAGCAGACTGGTGGGCGTGGCCTTGGACGGCAACATGCCAAGTGCATTATGGGTGTTACAGTTTTCCTAATTATTTGGCAAAAGGAAAAGCAACAGTCTTTATTTTAGTTTTAGTTTTTCTCTGTCTTTTCTAGTTAGGTAGTACTGATTTTTTTCTACTGTAGCCTATGGCAGTAAAGACATTTAGCCTATAATACTATAAAATATTTATCCTTCACATAAATGCTTTCTATTCATCAACGTGTCCTGAAAATGTAGTAAAAATGTATATAAAAAATATTGTTGACTATTTTCTACATAAATGATAATAAGAAATGTTTGAGCAGCAAATCAGCATATTAGACTGATTTCTGAAGGATCATGTGACACTGAAGACTGGAGTAATGATGCTGAAAATTCAGCTTTCCTATCGCAGGAATAAATAATATTTGAACAGTTCTTTAAAATTGAAATAATATTTCACAATATTGCTGTTTTTACTGTATTTTTATCAAATAAGTGCAGCCTTAGTGACTTCTTTAGAAAACTTTTCAAAAAACAATGATGTCTTCCTAAAACAGTGGTTCTTTTCATTAAATACCTAAACAAACTAACTAATAAAAGAGTCTTAATTAAACATTTTAGACCACCGAACACAACAATTATGGTTTCATTTGAAATTCCTTTTACTAATCTGGGCTGGCCTTATACACTAATCAGTATCATGTCTAGACTGTTTGTTCTAATTATATTGAAATTAACTACTGCTAATTATATAGCTAAAGACCCCAATACGAATTTGGACTGAACACTTATGTAGTCATACAGTAACAGTTACATTTATATAAGTGAAACAAAAACACTTTATCGTAGAATTAATGTTAACAGAGTCAGTTAATTTGTTGTTATGAGGCGATTGATTAGTCAATTACATTTTTTTTTTTTTTTTTGTCACTTGCACTTTGCATTTAGCTTTTTCAAAATCAGCCAATCCTTGGCAGACTATCAATTTGAGAGTCACTGTTCAAGAAAAAATAAGAGATGGATCTTTGTTAGCATACAAGTTTGCTCCAGATAGCACATTTGAAGACCAGCGCAATGTAGATCTTATGTGTAAAACAGAAGAGGTACTGACAAGATGTTCACCCTCAGGGTTGAGACTGTTTAAACAGATTACTTACATGGCAGCGGACACCTTACACAAACCTGTCCTCTCTTGCTGATTCATGTGTACACATATGATTGATATTTAGAATCCCTTAAGGCCGTGTTGCAGTGTCAGTTTTGGTTTTAGTGATTTGCAGAGACTGCCCTGCTCTGTGAACTCTATGATATCAGAAACTTTCTTGAACTGTTTGCATAAGTCATACATCTTAATATAAGAAAAATATGCAGGTTTTGTAAGTGTAGTGCAGAAATACATAAATAATATTTAAATATTTGTATGATCTTTTTTAATAAAAAAAAACCGCATAATAAATTATAGTAATTACAGTGCATTAATGCCCAATTTTAATATTAGTTGCAAAGTTAATCTCAAACCTCCTCATTCTTCATTTAACAGTGTATTATTTATGTGATTAAATAATTTATTATTCATTGTCTATCATCATTAAATTGGATGCTTATATTATATATATATATATATATATATATATATATATATATATATATATATATATATATATATATATATATATATATATATATAATATTTTATAATCTAATAATGGTCACTGACTAAATAGTATTTGCTGTTTATATACTAGTTTATATACAATAGTATATGCTGAAAAGAGTGTGCCAGAAGTCCCCGGATGGTCTATTTTTCGGTAGATTTTCGAAGTGTGGATCCGTGCTCACTCTAAAGTCTAATATTGCCCACAACCCATTGCGCTTTGTAGGATTCGGTTCAGAACTACAAACACGAGTAAAAAGTGTTTAAAAAAACTACAAAACATGGTGAAAGTGTGCGACCGATGGTAAGAGGTTTAGATAAAGGTTTAAGTGACTAATCAAATATTAACCAATATATATATATATATATATATATATATATATATATATATATATATATATATATATTTGTAGGAAATTAAATGAAATGTGATGGATTTTATCTTTGACAAGATGATTGACAGGCCTTCACAAAAAGAGTGCATACTTTTAGGGCGTAGTTTAAGCAGGCGAATTGAGACGCAGCATGTAACTTTCTTCTCCTGCATCCTATTCTTCTGTGATCCAGAATGGCACAACTGCTGAAAGGTTTGTCTGAGCTGCGCCCTCTACTGTACAGGTGTGAATTTGCCTTTCCTCCAGCCTGAGAATGATTATTTTCACTTCTGTTGTGAAATAACTTTTTTTGGTTATTAAAAAACAAACAAGCAAGCCCAGCCTAGATAATGAAAAGTAACATAACACAATTGGTTACTTTTAAGGGAGTAACATAATATTGTAACGCATTTCTTTTAACAGTAACCTGCAAAACTTAAGACTTATCATGCCAAGCGGGATGGTAAAACAAACTCCCAACTGAACAGCAAAAGCCATCGTAAAAACAAACAAACAAACAAACAAATAATCAGGAAGAAGTTAAATGTATTTAGTCAACAGTGATGTTGGACTTTTTACACATATTGGAATGGATGCATCAAACAAAGGCAAATATTAGAATGCCACTGCAGACATATATTATTTACAATCATTATTAACTTATTCCACAAATTAAAGTGTTTAATATAGAGAAAAAGCGAGTATTCGGCTGGCCAGCACTCTTAATTTCTTTAGGAGTAAAACATTCTTATGTGAAAAAAAAAAAGACACATAAAACATGGGCAACACAAGTTTGTATTTTTGACAAGTTACCTAAACAAGTCAAACAACCATAGCTGTAACAAATGTATTTGTATTTGTCCTTAGATTAGCAAAAGTTACCAACTAAATACCAACTTAACTGCTGTATTTGGAAATATTTCTAAGTGAAACTTTTATCGAACAAGAAAAAAGAAAAAGAATAGAAAATGTAAGAGTGCGGATTTTATCCAACAGTAATCCATTGGACTTGAGTTTTATCTGGCTGTGCTGGATTGTAAAAAAGTGGCACATTGTTCACAATAAGACCGGTTAAACAAGGCTGATATTGATTTCATGCAGATTCCAAATATGTAGTAAAAATTGAAGGTGATTTGACACAGAATAAATGCCTGCAATGAAAATGAACTTATGCAGCAGTCTTGAAATCATTTCCATTTTCCCCACATCTGACACTCTGCAAGGTAGTTATTATCAATTATTCAGCTTTAGTCATTCCTTTCCTGTCTGTCAGCTATTTCTATTATTTCTACAGCACACACCAACCTGTTTCACTTTTCATCTTTCTTGCTTTCTTTCTGATTCAGTGATCGACCCTTTAGACACACGGTTTGTTTCCGGAGTGTTTGTGTATTTTCACACTAACCCTTCAGCTTTTCTTTTCACTCAGTCTCCTATCGACTTTCCTACTTCTCTTTATCAGCCGCCAATTGCTTTTAATGCCTCAAATGAGTACTGCAGCAGGCATGCTGTCTCTTTCATCCCTCCACCAGTCCTCCATTTTGTGGAATTTCACATCCGTTTTCCTTATTCTCTCAGGGTCTCTTGGGGCTAAGTGACATTCCCATGGTCCCCGGGTCATATTAGCCGCAGTAACCTATGCATCATATGCCACAAGGGTGAGCATATTAAGTTTTCATAATAACATGAGACAGGCATGGTGGAAGGTATAGTGTTGTTGTTGTTTTTTTCTCTTTTTTTCTTCTTTTTTTTTCTGAACGACTGAAAAAAACTCTTGTGGCAATTATTAACAACGGTTAATTGTTTTATTATTAGTGTATCTTGTTAGTCATTAGTTTTTGTGTATATATAGTCTTCATGTTACTGTTGTCTCTTGTCTAGATTTGTTTGTGTAATCTGCTGTTGGTGAGTTCATGGTTCGTGGTTTGTTCAAGTGGAGACTTGTTTGTTTGGTTTTGTTTTGCTTATTTTGCTTGACTCTTTCGTTTACACTTTTGTTATAAAACTGCATGGGTTCTCAAGTTCTCAACTCTAGGCACCATCAGAGTTTGAAATTACTTTTAAAATTTATGATAAGTATATTTAGAATACTTACCAAAATGACCACAGAATATGGTATCTGACAGTACACCCACCTTAACTTTTAATTTTCAGAACTGTAGGTAATATCAGTCATACTTTTTAGCACTTTCTTGATTCATTATTTGACTGGACTTGCAAATGTGAAGACAATTTAGAAAATAAATAATAATTCATAATAGCAGTTGTATTTCCAAAATGATAAATGGACAACACATGTTGAGTTAAATATGCAATGTGCTGAGGTCACAGTATGTGATCACAGTATGTGTGTACCATGGTAAACCCCGAATTATGGGGACCAAAAGTTGTTTACTTAAGTTTGTAAATGTATTCTACAGGTTATTTAGCATATTACTGAAGAGTGTTGTAATATAAGTTAATGGAATAGACAGACAGACAGACAGACAGACAGACAGACAGACATAGATAGATAGATAGATAGATAGATAGATAGATAGATAGATAGATAGATAGATAGATAGATAGATAGATAGATAGATAGATAGATAGATAGATAGATAGATAGATAGATAGATAGATAGATAGTAGTGTTGTCACAATACTGCATTTTTTTAACTTCCATATCAAATCTTGAGAAATATCGATACCATATTCGATACACTGGGAAACAGGGAAAGCTGCCATATACCGTCAACATACAGATAATTTGGGTGATTTTGTTGTTATAGCTTTCACAACTCAGGGAGGTTTTATCTATAACTAGATAATTATTATTTTTTTTTTTAGAAGACAAGTAAACAGTCCGAAATAAACAAATTGCGAACAATAGCACAAATAAATACAGTACAAATAAAGAGACAGATGAAATAAATATGGTTTTATCTAAAAGAGGCATTACAGAAATTAAAGTAGTCAAATGTAAAATAAATAGTAAGCAAATTATTAATTAATCATTTATGGAATCGTTAAGGAATAAGAATCGTTAAGTGACAAAATTCCTATCCCTCTCCCAGAGACACGCTTGGTAAATGCTTTACTGTTACAAACAGTCATACAAATCACGCACAAAATCTGTTTCTAGACGTTCCGAGTTCCTGTGCGCTGTCCTTGGTGCTGAACACGCACTGACACTGGTACTGGGCAAAGAAACCAAAGCGCGCAACGCATTTGAATCACCGCGCCTGTGCTTTTTTGGTCAGATTATCGTTTATTTGCACGTGCTAGGTAACCATTTCAGCACTATCCGTTAGTTTCAACTGAGTTCAGTTCCCCTATCGCACTCTGAGTAATTATGTGTCCTTTTTACCTCTTACCAAGCTCAAAGTCACAAGTTTCTTCCATCCGCACTGACAGAAATCCTGTTTGTGTGCATGTTGAGGAGCAGCGCTTCAGGCGGAGGCATGCATGCTTATTGGCAGTGAGCCGTGAAGATCTACCCCAATAACGCCCACTCTCCAGCATGCTCCAAGAAGAGCAGACGCTTCGAGTGTATTTGTCTTCTAACTCACCCATCTATCAGGATGATATTGCAAGAGGGTTCCTTCTCGAGGATCTACACCTCTGACGGATTGGATTGTCCTGTATTTCAGCAGCATATGGATATGTATTCTTTATTGCAAGGTGAAACTGAAAAGCCAAGGAAACTAGATATCTGATTCGACGCACCTGGGAAAGGGTCGAGCGCGAGAATGGGAACTATTTTTGCGAGAAAGCAAAAGTAACGGCAAATTGTATCGCGTAAAGAAAATGAAAACATCTTGTTTTTTGGTGCACATTGTGAAGAACATTAAGGTACTGTGCAAACGTACCGAACCTGTCTGATCTTTTCCCCCAGCTTTAATGCCGCTTTAATTAGAGCTATCCCACCCTGTCCTCACCAAACGACCACCGGCTGGCACTTTACACCGGAGGACAAGGAGCATCGCAGAGGAAAGGTAACCTTTTCTTAAAAGACTAGATTGTTGGAATTAATTGACTGTGCAGCACAAACTATTTCTCTCTGTTCGGCTTGTCTTGGACGTTTTTGCCGATCTTTTGATTTCAGATTAATCTCAAGCACAAGCTGATGACTATAGGTTATTATTATAAGTAGTGTGATGTGCGTCCCAGTGCAAATATCTCGATGTGTTTCTTTCGATGCTGAGTAATGGTCAGCAATGCACCAGAGCCACGATTCTCCCCATCGTGAATTTGATAGCTCACTTTCTCCTCTTTATTTGCATATGCAATTACTTGAATGTTTGCATCGGTGCAAGGACTTAGTTAAAATGGTGGTATGAAATGATGCGAAATTGTGTTTAGACAAACGATATGCTATATAATAGTCCTTCTAATGTTAGGGTTAGGGTTGTGGGTTAGTTCTGCCTGACCAGATATTTTACCCATGGTGGCAGCACACCCTGATTGGGTTTTCTGCATGAGAAGATGTTCTACCCACGTTTTCAGCAGTTTTTTTTTTCCTTCTTTTTTTTCCTTCTTTCTCCTAGCTAGATGGCTAGATGTTTTGCCATTTTAAAGATTACTAAAGGTATTAAATACCCCAGACCCCTTTTACAACACTGATTTAATTTAACAGCAAAGATGTGTCCAATTACCAGGGGAAGAAAATGATGTATACAGTATTCTGAGTCACTGCAGGTCATCAAAACCATGTTATTTGTCTTTAATGTGCATATGGATTTCTTGACATTTCATTCTAATGCAAAAAATGTCCTGCGTGAAGCCATTAGGTGGCATGTGTCATTATTGTTTTCTGATGCATTAACAAACACTGTTCTACATTAGTTCAATAATGCATTGTAGTGTTGTTCTGCTTCAAAATGAAGATAAACTCCCATTACTTCTCTCTTCACAACCAAAGACCTGAAATTGGAGGAGTTTTGAATGTCAAGTTGCAAAGCTCATGTAATGTCTTATTCTTGTCCACAGATAGGGGGTGTAGATGCATGCGTGTTCTGTATGGGCTATAGCTCATGTAGCCTGAAAACATTTGAGTCATGTTAGGTGCAGGTGGTTATTTCATAACCGGTCTTAATTTAATCCCTATGTGCTGCTAGCAAACATACGTTTCTCTTTCCCTTTAACGTCCTTCACCGTCTAAGTTGTGTTTCTTTTTTGCCATATTTAATTTTACGATGATATGCAAATAAAAAAAAAAAAAAATAAAAAAAAAAATATATATATATATATATATATATATATATATATATATATATATATATATATATATATTCTGACTTAGTATTAATATATTAGTCAGTTGTATTTTTCCTACTGTAGTTTAACCACATGCAGCCAGTTTATTGTATTCTCCCGTATAAGATATTGGATGATGGATGGTTGGTGACGTTCAAATATAACACGGCAGGACAAATGAAATGCATGCGTGTTGTACAAATCTCCAGAACTGTATTTGGGACCAACACGTCCCGTTAATAGGCACATGGCACTGTTTTAGGAGTCGCCATTTAACTGTGAGAACTGGGCTGGCAGAACAGTCTGGTTTTGCTGCATCTGTCACAGCAGTATGGCTATTTTCTGTCTGCTGCATCATGATGCATTCCCTGTTGCGTGAAATGAAGAAGTGACTTTTGAATTAGATTGATTTGCAAGATTTTTTTTCCAGCATTTTAGAGTTTCTGCTAGTGTCAAATGAGCAGTGTGAACACACATGGCAGAAAAGGGCTCACTAAAAGCTGAAAATGGCACTGATTGGACTTCTACTCTCCTGGTGAAACCTTTCTGAGCTTATTGGTGTCCAAATGATCCTGTTCGAAAGGGTCTGTTTTTGAGAGTCTTTTTGAGCAAAAAATCTTCTACAGAAATAATAACCTCATCCTGAGCTGTGCAAATCTAATGGTTTTGAGGGGGAAATCAGTCGTGTCTTTTTTTTAAATGTAATTATAAGTTATGTATGTACTTACTGTATTTAAGTTATTAGTCATTTATTTGCACATTTATCTACTTATTTAATTATTAGTTGTTTATTTATGTGATGCTGAAGACTGGAGTAACGGCTGGGGAAAAAAATGCAGTGTTGACATCAGATGAATAAATTACATTTTAGGATATATTAAAATTGAAAACCAGTATCTTAAACTGTAATAATATTTCACAATACTACTGTTTTACTGTATAATCACCATGATTTTAAACAAAAAAGAAAATGATCTATTAAGATTTTTAATAAACCATTCAAATTATTTATTCATTTTTTATTTATTTCCAGATACTTTGGTCTCACTTATGTTTAGGGGTCCAATTCTCACTATTAACTAACTATTAACTATGGCTTTTGCCTCAATAAACTCGTAATTACTGCTTATTAATAGTTAGTAATGTGGTGTTAAGTTTAGGTATTGGGTAGGATTAATGGATGTAGAATATCATGCAGAATAAGGCATTACTATGTCCTTTATAAGTACTAATCAGGCGATATCCTAGTAATATTTATGCTAATAAGCAACTAGTTAATAGTGAGAATTGGACCCTAAACTAAAGTGTTACCAATACTTTTTAAAATTTGATTTCCACATCAACTGTAAGCGTTTTACGTTAGTCAGCTTTATTGGTTTCATGGTGTCACTAAATGTAATTTAACCACCGGTTGTTGCGTAATTCCATAAGTGCCAAGTGCGTTTGAGAGGAATGTTTCAGATTTCACTCCTTTTTCCCTTCCTTTCTCTGCCATCCAACACCAAATATGCAGACGAGGCCGTATTCCGAGTGTGTGCTCAAGATTGAGCCCATCCCAGGCTTTTCAAACAGACTGTCATATTTTCAGCAGGTGGTACGAACAGGGTGCACACTCCAATCTCCAGAGAGAAAGACAGAGAGTGGGCTCACTGTGAAGCAGAGTGGTGCTCAGGAATGATTGGAATGGAAGTAGAGAGCAGGGGCGAGGAAGAGGTAGAGGAAGAGGAAGTCCTCTCTCTCTTTCTCTCCCTGTGGTGCAGAGTTCTGTATTAACTAGAGGCAGTGATGAGTGGGGTCTGCAATTACCCTCAGGCCTCCGTCACGCCACAGAAGCCTCGGCTTGCGGCTAATTGCTCCGATGTATTAGCCTGTGTGTTGCTCTTCTATTACCTATTAGTCTTCCTCCTCCCACTCTGCCGGCGACCGTGCTAAATGAACTCTTGCCACTTTTGAGTTGATGCCCGACAACAGACTTTTCACCAATGGAGCTTAAACGGCCAGACGTGTAATTTTCCAGTTGATCTGGTCTGGAAGCCAACACGGATACACAATGCGGGCAGCGAGATGGAGGCGAGGCTGTAATATGGGTGGGGAGCGAAGCGGCGTAAAGGATGGAGGAGGTCAGGACTGTTCTTCCATTATGTTGTAAGCACATCAATATTTTGCTTAAACATTTCACACCTCAGCAAAATCAATGGCGCTCTGCTAGCCCTGAGGAGGCTACTAAAGCTTGTGGGCTTTAAAGGCTAATGTGTTTATCTTTGGTATTAGCGACAACTCACTACACATTTTTGTCCGTCTTGTTTTATTGTAAAAATATGAGTCAGCGATCAGACTTTCCTTGAATTAATTTTCCTTTAACGTCGGATAGGAGGCCAGCGGATCCCGAACCACCAACTGTTGCTGCCTCCCAGAAAGCTGGCAAGAAGGTTGAAATCCATAATGAAGGTGCGGCAGGCAGAGCAATGAGAAATTTGACTTTAGTTACGGTTTTCGATGAAGGTCAAAATAAATGAGGAGAAGCGTAGTGTCATTCCGCAGACGTTCCTATTCGGACAGGATTACATTTCTCAGAGGACCTCTGAGTTAGAGGGGGGGGGGGGGAATGGGGAAAAAATGGGGGAAAAAAGCAAAAAAATGATTTGCTTTATTTTTTTTGGTTGTGTGAGAAAAAAACACAGACGTGTTTGATTTCAGAGGATTAAAATCACAAAGTATGTCTTTGAAAATACAAATTAACCTGACCTCCTCAGGGGAAACTAGTCCTGTCCAAAAAAAGGGCTTAAGAACAGGAGCTTTCACAGTATGCAGTTACCACAGCTCTCACTGGAGTACTCACATTTGGAATAATACAAGGATTTGGCAGTTACTTTTTGTATGAAACCAGTTGTAATCAGGATCCAAAATAAGCGGTTTGTCATGCCTACCAATGGCAGGTGAATAGAGAAAATGTGCTGTACTTATTTTAATTTGTTTATAGGTTATTATTTTAATAATTCATTATATATTTATTTAAAGTAATATATATTGTAATTATTTTCATTCTAAATTATTATTATATGACATCACCGTCCAGCCGGGAAGGAACAATGCTACTTTTCAGGAAATGGAAAAAAACACTGTATTTTTTAAATAATTAAACACTGCGTTATCAAAGTTGAAATTGTGGCTTCATATATGGTCAGATACTTGCATGTGTCATAACATTTGACCAAAATCAAGCTCAAAGGCAAGCAGAGACAGTCCAAACTGTGTGCCACACATCATTCGCGGTTCAGGCGGTGTGGAGTTATGAGGTTTTACCAACAGTCTGGGGATTCAAAGTTTAGTCACAAGCTCTTTTTAAGACTTTTCATTTGTTAAATAGCCTATTTGCAAAACACACAGACATATGCAAATAGTGACCAATAGTAATGATATAAGAATAAAAATAAAAATGACAAAATATGAAGATTTAAGGTTTACACCAGACAGCGATGATATGATTAATCATAATTCAATTTATTGTTCATATTGTCCCTATGTAATTGTTTTGCTATTTGCTATTTTTCTCTAGGCTACATACAGTTTTTTTCAGCAAAGAAATTTAACTTCTTACAAAAACAGACTCGATTTTTATCCTCATATTTTAATCTTCGCAATTTCGATAATTTAGAAGATTCACGTTTAAATTCAGTTGCCCTCCTGAAACTTTGCAGTGTGCAATTTATGAAAGTACTGATCGATAATTTCTTTTCAATGATTCATTGCGCTTGACAATTTGTACCCTGATTTTACTATCACTTGTTATTCAAGAATTTAAAGTTATATACACAACTTTATTCCAAAACCGAACTGTAAAAGGTTCCTAGTGTTTCATGTATTAAAAATGCATGTTGATAGTGTTTGATCCAGTCCTTACCAACAGTTCTTCCCGCACCACAAGCAGTTTTAAATTCAGTATAATAATTATATGAAATATGACCCAGAAAAATTAGCATTTGGCTCTCT
This sequence comes from Leuciscus leuciscus, assembly GCF_965113295.1. NCBI lineage: Eukaryota > Metazoa > Chordata > Actinopteri > Cypriniformes > Leuciscidae > Leuciscus > Leuciscus leuciscus. The sequence continues at coordinate 14,946,029 of NC_138733.1, read as the reverse complement.
CAGTTCAAATCCAGTGTTCAGTATATCTTCAACATTGTTTCTGTTGGTATAATTAAGGTTTGCTTAAGTGCACTTTATGTATTTGTCCTGCACTCCAAAGCCCTCCATTGATCTACGGTTACAGCCAGTGAAACCACAGCCAAAGCCTTTACTAATCCATTCTGGGGTTCCTGCAGAGAAACAGATCCAGCACTGTGGGAAACCATCACTTCCTATTTGGCCTTTCAAGGATGACCGATCCCTACAGTCTGTCTTTCTTCTTTCCTTGGCTCAATGAAAATCATTTTATGACAGTGTCTCGGCACATTCGTGTTCACTGCTGCCTGACTGACGCTGGGTCTACCGTTAAGTTACAGTGAGCGCTCTGCCCTCTTCATTCAGGACTGATCAGCAGTTATGTACCCTCCAATAAAGAGATTGGGCATAATAGGGAAATGGTGGAGCATGATCACATGACCACAAAACAGAGACAATCATATGACGGCATATACTCAAATCAATCAGAATAATCAATCAGAAAATGTGCTTGTAATTATAATTGCTGAAATAGTATCTTGTTGTAAAACAACTTTTCAAGAAAAATCGTTTTTGCAGTGTAGTCAAGCTCACTTTTGTCATTTCATTGGGAATTGTTGGTATTAATATTGGGAACCGTGGCACGCAAACAGGGCCGGCCCGAGGCATAAGCGAACTAAGCGGCTGCTTGGGGCCCCCTCGCCACCAGGGGGCCCCCAATCGAGTTTTTTTTTTTTTTTTTTTTTTTTTATATATTTTTTACATATTAATTAACTTAAACAAGTGACATAAATGAATGAAAGGATTAATAATTCAAGACAAGAAAATTCTGATTTCATGATCAATATACCTGCCTACAACTGCTGCTGTGTCTGCCCGTGTTTGAGTCATGCGCATAACCTCGCGTGCATAGACAATTTGTGCGCAAAGTCACGGTAATGTTAAGCCATGTCACAAAAATTTGATTTGATCAATGATTTATCCTTTAAATGTAATGATATTCAGAACAGAACAAGAATAAAAAAATAACTAAACAAGCCAAAACGAAATAATTTAAAGCGAAAGTGAAAGTAAGCGGCGTTGGGCTCACGTATCTCTCTCATTAGAATCAAAATGTTTCAACATTCGCGATGGATTTGGATGGTAAACTATTCTTTATCATAGGCTTTGTACTTCACTCACGTTCCAATATCGACGGAAAAAATCATCCTCTTCACACGCGCAAAAATGTGCTTGGAAACATCACAGTGGAAGATTACAAAGCTGGCATATGTTGTGTGTGTGTGAGTCGCGGGCGCGATCGAACAGTGGAAACATAAAAACATACTCCGTCATGTTCATACAAGACATAATTCAAACTGCAAAGTGTTGCAAAACGTTGGAGGATATTTTGCAAATAATTTTTTTAATATGTTTTGTGACAGTTTGTTTTCAGAAGTTTCCAAGAGTTAGAAAAAGAGTAAAGAAAAAGTTAACTTTTTTAAGTATCTATTTTTTATTAAGTATTTATTTTGTATTTATACATAACCTCATTGTATTAATTTATAATGTAACATTATAGCGTGACATTGTGTCAATAATCATCAAGCACAGGTGACTCTGCGTGGTGGGAGGGGGCCCCCAAATCAAATTCTGCTTAGGGCCCCCAAAAGGCTCGGGCCGGCACTGCACGCAAATTACATTAATCGCAGATTGTGTGGCTTATTTTGCTCTTTTACCTGTTTTGTATAATTTCATCTTTTGTGCCAGTGTTAGTCCTTTTATGTTAACATTCAGAAACTTTAGGCTCTACTTTAAAGACATTTTTAGTTCTCACTAGTCAGAACCAAAGAAAACTTGTCTTTTCATATCCGTATCCTTAAGAAACCCAGCCATAAAGTTGAATTCTCTAACTCTTCTTTTTATCTTCGTTTCACGATAGTAACGAATCATACATGCCCCTGGAGCCGAGAGAGTTTAAGTGACTCAGCGGTTTGAGATAGTAGGATTTGAATAGCATTTTGTTTTGTTCAAAGTGTGACATTCATAGCACAGAGTCACTTTCCCTTATCAGGCCAAAAGTGTGAAGGCCACTCCTTTCTTAAATATAACAAAGATATGCCTCGTGAAGTGAAGGTTGAGCATTTAAACCCTAAAATACTTTCTCCCTGTTCCGGTTTAATGTGCAAAAACAGCCAACAACCTGTGTTCATAAGATGATTTCTCAAAGAGTGTGAAAGCTATCTCTGTGGTGTTTCTATATTGCTGTGTTTGAGTGGCCGAATAACTTAAACTTAATGTGACAATAATGTGACTTTAGAGCAGGATAAGAAGTTAAAAAGAGATTTCATTGGCAAAATCCGGTCATTAGAATAGCAATCAATGCGATCAGGAGTTCCACGTCAGGGTGAAAAAGTTCCCCATGCAGATTCCACTATAGTGTTTAATTTCGTTACACAAATTTTCCCTTTTGACCAACAGAAAGCTGCTTGGTTTGAAAGTGACTTCTCTACCCTATAGACAATGGACAGTGGATCTTGTTTTTCCCAGTTTTAGTTTTGATGAACTATAATAACCCTCTTTATATCTCACAATGTGTATCAAATTTACGACTTTATATCTGCCAGTGAGACTTTATAATTCCAATGGGACTTTACTAAATATATCACAATGGGACTTCATATCTCATAATAGGTGATATAGCCTTAATATGAACTATATCTCACAATTATCTTTTTTATATCTCTGAGGCAGAAAGTAGCTTTCATTTTTAGCAGACTCTGATAGAGACAACGGTTTCCGCCTAGGGCGCCCCTCTGTCTTGATGGGCAGAAGGGGCTTTGGGAAGCATTTGGGGAAGCCTTTTTGGAAATTGCATTACTTTTTTCAGTTCCCTTTGGTGCTACTAGCTGCATGGAAAATACCCAGTATGCTTTCACTTCATTGAGTAAGTAAAGTGGTTGCCAAAGTGAATTTTTACAGTTGTCTCTGCTTCCTGTTGATTTTTGTATTCATCATTTCCCAGCTCATTGAGATGTGTGAGTAGCTGTCTTACACAGTGAGATATTGTAAACCCAAAAAACAGAGCATCCTGAAATGGATTTTTATCTCCGCTGTGTTTTACCGGTTGGCGTGTAACTGCACGGAGAAGTGTGTTTATCAGCATTTTCTCTTGACGCAATTGTCTCCAGCTGCACCTCCAGTGGTGATGGAGTCAATCATCCATGACCTTCGACTACACCTTTCTCTGTCTCTCTCTTTCTGTCTCCGGAGTTATCTTTCAGTCTCTCTGTACAGCTAAGCTCAGCTTTGCTTCTTTCTATGCCATACAGAAAAAAATAGAAATGTTTTCAGTGACCATCTGCCTGTTCTCATTGGTGGGTGAGGCGGGTCAGATTATGGGATTCGTATAGACATCCGGCGGGATGGCTTTTGCTTCTGTTCCAGTCCTTCCTCTGCCCAAATGCATACAGATGTGCTGCTCAGGGTTACATAGCAGGGGCTTCTCTCTTGAGCTGTGGATTTATTGAAAGTGATACAGCTGACATGTTGCAAGGGATGGTTTGTATGTGTGTTTTGTGGGTATTCGTCGGTAGGATTACACTCTGGGGCGGATCAACGTTCCCAAAAGGGGTCGATGGCAGATTACTGTCGTAATCTAGGAAAAACAACGACGCGTTTCAGGGGTCGATTTCTAGAATCTTGGTCTTAGAATGGCTCTACCCCCTATACCTGAGCATGAGCTGATGTGGCTGAGGGGGTATTTCTTGCCTGAAGTTACGAGTTAGAATCTTGCTCTGACTATTTTTAAATAGACTAGAGGAATTAAAACAGCATGTACAGTAGTAGTTATGTTTCCATTGAAAGTTGCGAATTTAACTTGTGCGAAAAATTGGAATTTTGCAGAAAGCAGCGTTTCCATCCCATGGGCCATATTTACTAGGGCAAATTAGCGCAATTTCAAAAAAGCACTGATGGAGTGAAATGTTCTGCACGTGATCTACTGACGATGCGCAAAGTAAAGAATACAGACTTAGCCGGATCATTTACATAATGACCAACGCAATCTACCAAGAGCGGTAAAAACTGATCTTATTGCATATGCATTAAGGTCAGGCACAAATTAGCATCTGGTTTAAGACCACGTTAAATAATGGCACAAATACCAGTAAATCGACTAGAGCAAACCTTTGTAAATCAACTTGCATGATTCATTTAAATTCTCTCCTCCCATAAATTTTGAGTCTGAAACTCTTACAAATGCATAATAACTGTGTCCACGCCTTTTCAGTGCTAATTTTTCACTGGGTGTCTTTAGTAAATCCTGACAGTAGTTTTTTAACTCCAAAACAGGGTTTGCTTTGTTAGTAAATCTGGCCCTATGTGATCAAGATGAAAATCATTAATTCGTTTATTTAAGGGACTTATTGATATTGACCAACAGTCATTAAGATCTGCAGGGTTCTTCTCTATGATATAATTTCCTGTTATTTATTTATTTATTTTTCTGCATATTGGTGCATCACATGACTTTGCTGATCACACCGCATGACTCAAAAGTCATGAAGTCAAAAAGAAATTAGAATAAAACATGATCCCAAACAAACTGTACTTAAAAAAAAAAAAATATATATATATATATATATTTTTTTTTTTCATAATCAATTTCAGGGCAGTTTTTATTATCCTGATTTTTATTGTTCTAAAGAAGTAATTGTGATTTCCCCCCCCCTTATAATTGTGACTTTATATATGAAGTGATATATTACAATTGTGACTATTTCTCATAAGACTCATAGGGCACTATTTTAACGATCTGAAACGCAAGTATCAAACGCGAAACGCAAGTAACTTTGTGGGCGGATCTCGGGTGCTGTTGCTATTATACCGGCGGGATAAATGACTCTTGCGCCCGGCGCAAATCTAAAATGGGTTGGTCTGAAGTAGCTTCATTATTCATAGGTGTGGTTTGGGCGTAACGTGAAATAAACCAATCAGAGCGTCATCTCACATTCCCTTTAAGGGTAGGCACGCTTGTTCCATGGTGGATTGCTATTATAATGGCGGATTTGCCAGGCGCACGCCAGGAGCGGTTCACAGCCGAGGAGAGCAACGTTCTCATCAGGGTCGTAAAAGACAGAGAAGTGACATTGGGAATGGGAGAAAACCACCCAAATTAACTTTGGTTAAACAGGCGTATGATAATTTGGGTAAATGTGTAGGCTAGATTTATGCCTATTGTTTCACATCTTCGTGGACACAACAATGATTTTCCTCGTGTGTTAATATTTTTCCTTGAAATAATGTAGCCTATGATTTGCAAAAATGAAAACTACTGCTTCTGTGTAGATGAGAGAATCAAAGTGTATGCGCATTGTGCACAAGCTACATTATGGCCAAGCATGCGCCCTCAAAATAGTATTTGAATAACATGCTCAACGCGCCACTGGTCAGTGGCGGAATTGTTTTCTAAACCTGCAAAATAGCATCAGGGAGCGTTTGCGCCGGAACACTCTTTGTGCTGAACCGCCCCCGGGAGCGCAAGTTCATTCCCTAATTTACTGACGTGCGTCTGTGGAGGGAAAAGTCCACTGTGCGCGGGTGCAAAATAGGAATGATACATGCGTCGGTGTACGAAGTCAATTGCGCTGGGTGCAAGATAGGGCCAATAATGTGACTATATCTCGCAATGTAACTTTATCTCACAATGTAATCTTACAATTGTGAATTTATTTCTGATTTAAATCTGTCACAGTGTGACTGTTGTTGTGACTCATGTCAGTGACACATATAACGGTTGCACATTTTCTTGCATTTTATATAGCGATTTCATTGGAAAGGAGAAATGGAGCGTGCTTGTCTGACAGCTGTGTCACGAACAGTGTTGGTCCACTTACAGTATGATTGCGAATGTCACTGTTTAGTGATCAGACTTTTTAATGGTGGCAAAGTGAGTATTCAGAGTGAAAGCATGTTTAAATAGGGTCTAGCTACTTGTATGGACACTGTACATGATGACTAATGTCAAAGGAACAATAATGGCGTGGGAACAGGATTGAGAGAGGTAAAGAGAGAGAGGCTGCCCCAGCTGCTCTTCAATCAGATCCTGTCTGGCCTGGATACTTAATGCCGATCATATGATTTAATGCTAGATTAAGCACATGCTTGACAGCTAAAATGCCCCCTCTCTTAGCTAAGAGTCACTCAGGGTTTATTTGCCTCAAACAACTCTTAATCTGCCCCCTCTGCTGAATTATCACAAAAGCATTTCACCAAAACACAATCCAGAGTGCTGCAGGAGATGTTTTTTTTCACCCATTTGTGCTTTTGACCTTGGATCCGTAAATGCAATGTTACCAGTTCAGCCTGTAATGCATATTGGACAGGATCTAGGAATGACTTGAAAGCCATTAAATGGCTGTGTTTCAAACAGTGCAAACAAGAAGCCTTTTTAGAGTAGAGTAAAACTAATCCTACCCGCCTCCCCTTATGTAGCAGTGACTTGATTGCTACTATGCAGAGCACACAATGTGTAATCGACCACATGATCTAACACTGATGAGTCAACAAACATCGTTATGCAATACAAGTGCCTAAGTCATGTGATGCTTCCACTTTTCAGATGCTGTGTCTGTATTAATCTATAGCCCATTATCTATCAGAGCAAAACAACTAATTTAGCATTTAGCATTGTTGTACAAATTATGGACGCTCATTTCTGCCTCAGTGTAAAAAAGTACAAAGGTGATTGTGACTTTATTTCTCATAATTGTGACTGCATATCTCACACAGGGCTCGACATTAACACCCGCATAATGTAGTCCCTCCTACTAGCCACTTTGGTTGAATTTTATATATAATATGTACATTTGTACATTATATATAATATGTACATATGTACATGACTAAATGTAAATGACTAAATGTACATTTTTCAATTGTAGTCTTTTAAAAAGGCATTTGAAATAATAAACTAAGTGCAATGCAGTGTTGTCAAAAATATTAATATCTGAAATGCTTCTGATACTCATTTCCACAGAATAGATGCACGACACCAGCTGCGCTTTCTCCCTCTCTCATCTCTCCGACAGCGAGTTGACACACAAACCTGCCTCCCCTCACTCACTCGTTTATTTAGCTCTGGATCAATATTGTTGGTGTTACAGGGCTTGAATTTCGGCATGGGATTGCGTGTATTGCACATACTGTATTTGACTCATTTCTGCAGATTTTGTGCTCACACCCAAAGTTGCGCGCAGATAAAGCCTCTCAGTACCAAATTCTTCGCTGCTTATTGCACTTGAACAGTCAAATACATATAAAATAATGTAAAAATGCCGGTCTTGGTGAGAATTCACGTTAGGTGAACGTAAACAGTTGAGAAAGAAAACACATGTGTAACAGTATAATGTAGTCGTCAGGTCTTAAAGTGACAGCAGCCTAATATACCTGCTGCCAAATTATTAATCAAATTATTATTATTAAGATTTGTACAAAACATATCTATATTACATTTTTTCCCCCATGTTGTTGATGTCAAAATTGTGGCCAGTGAAAATCCTTCGTGGCCACTAGCCACAGTGGCTGGAGAGCAAAAAAGGTTAATGTCAAGCCCTGATCTCACAATGTGACTATATCTAACTATTGTTACTTTTTCTCTTTTTTTTTCACAATGTGACTTTATATCTTACAATTTCGATTTTACTTACAATTGCAACTATTTCTCATATATATTGAGTGCTTAAAATATATCTACCTCTAACAATAGCAGCTAGAAAATCAAAGATTGTTGTTTTTAGTTGTGGTACTGCTTATATATTTAACAACCATTAATTAGTGGAAAAGGGATTGACTTAATTATATGTATGTGTCTTCATTTGCTTTTGCCAATGATATAAACTCTCAGGCAGTGTACTACTTCTGTGCTAGCCGAGCAACTGCTTTTGAGATGAATGGCAATGCAAACAGATAGTTTAATCCAGGTATTATAGATCTCCTTCAATTCTACAGGAAGTAAAACTGCGCTCATCAAAACATTTCAATGGGTCTTTAAATTCGAAGGCATAACTACTAACAGTAGCTCACTTCTCGATTCATCGTGGAGTCTGACCTGTTGTTCTGTTGCCAGTAACATTAGTTTTTTTGGAACTATATAATAGGCCTACTGCAAACTCAAAGTGCCTTGTTGAACATGTGCTGCTAGTCAGACATGGCATTTACAATGCAGGGGAGTTACAGCTGCGTCACTTTGATAGAGATAACGAATCACGCATTGAGGTGAGAGGTGACTTTGCAGAATGGAGAGGGCCGAGAAGGGTTTCTGAATCCCCATGTGTTTACTGGTACTTACAAAGGGCGACTACATTTGAGTTTGCAAACAACTGACCTAAGGTATAATTTTCTCACTCTAAGCGTGCTTTGTTTTCATTCAACATCCAGATCTGTCGGGTCGCATCTGCTGTGATGATCACAAATCTAAAAAAAGGGGAAGAAAAAAAGCATTGTGAACATTCATTTGGTATAACCATTTATTTTTAAATGCAATCACTGCCACAACGTTTCAATGGCGGAGGAGTAGTTTGAAGTAATGTGTAAAATATGTTAATGAATATAGGCCTGCAAATGTAATTTTGCTTTGATTCGCACGTTCCTTAAACATAAACTTTTTTTTTTTTTTTTTATGTAATAATGCAGCTAGTTTATAGCCTAATTATTATGCCATTTCCAGGGAACCACTCTAAATGTAACCATGAGCACTTCAGATCTCTGAGCAGATATTATGTGCGTACCTGTTGAACAACAATTTGCATGTGCCATTTTCCTTCAAAATGCAACTATCCAAAAGCACTTCTGCATAAATGTGAGAAGTATACTTAGATCTCATGGCTTTCCACAGAATATAACTTTTTAAAAGAGAATTGCGACTTTACATCTCTCATTTCTTAGAATTGCTCAGTCGCTCACGTTCGACGTAACATCGACGTGACGACGTAATTGGGATCACTATAACGTCGTCACGTTGGCGTTATAAAGTCAGAATTGCGTTATATAAAGTCGCAACTGCGTGTTATAAAGTCAGAATTGCGAGATATAAACTCGCAATTGCGTGCTGTAAAGTCAGAGTTGCAAGATATAAACTCGCAATTGCGAGAAAAAAAGTCAGAATTTTTATTTCCCGCAATTGCGAGAACACATAATTTTGACTTTATAACTCACAATTGCGACTTTGTATCACACAATTCTGAGATAAAAAGATGTAAAAGATTCTGAAATGTAAGCTCACAATTGTGAGAAAAAAAGTAAGAATTGTGAGATAAAATACGTTTTTATTTTTTACCATACTTTACCTTTTTCGCCAATTGTAAAATCAATGAAGCAATGCATTGTTCTTCTCACATATACATGTTTCTCAGTATGCTAGGTTCGTCTCTTCCATTCTCTTAATTCACAGTCACTGCAATTGGATGGATGATAATGAGTGGGTTGCTTGGTAACTACAATTTGTGTGGCATCTCCCAAAGAACACCTCACAGTCATTAAGTCATTTATTCTGAGCACAAACAGTCAAATGCTGCAGAGTGTGAGAAGCTGGTCATGTGACCGTTTTGGGCACACGCTGACTGAGAAGGGCCTGTGCATACAGTGACACGTCTATGTGGAGGAATGATGGGAATGGCTGGAATTAAAGAAAACAAGAAAAAAACACAACTAGGTCTGCTGCAAGCTGTCAATATAGTACATGGATAATAATCATAATAAAAATAAAATAAAAAACACATTAAATCACATTAATATTAAACCATAATTAAGAAATATCATATGAGCAATAGTGATGTTAGTGATGTTGTGTTTATTTATTTATAATAATTTATTTTGTATATATTTGTATGTATTTATTTCATTTTATTTCATTCATTCTATTATTATTATTATTATTATTATTAACATTATTATTTAACCAGATACATTTGAATGATTTTAGACAAAAAAGAAGAAAACTCAAAATCATAAAAATCTCAATAAGATTTATTTATTTATTTATGGAACTATCTCATACATACACTTTCATTTGCACTTTTAGAGGTAATATAACATCAACAATAATAATCCTCTGGTTTACATTTTGTAGCTGAAATTAATGAGATTTTGGAATAAATTATCTACTTGAGCACTATTCCGGTATTGAATTCGTCACTGTGTTGTGGGAAAACTGAGCGGTTCTGTCAGATCTTCTGCAGAATTCAGCAGCAATGATGAATAATAATGTCCAGAGGAAGAACGATGTTTACTGCAGCTAAAGCAATAAGAATATATTTCGTGTTATGAAACTATTGCTCACACAGCACACCTGTCTAGTACATTACAACACACTCTAAGAGGAGGTTTTGTGAGTATGTGCAAAATACATTTTGTACACTGCCAGTACTCCTTCACAATTTCCTTTTAAGATGGATAGTTGGCATGAGTCCTTGTATGTAGGAGGTGTTGAGTTTTCTAACACCACTTTGCTACTACAATCTGGGTGTTACTAGCTCTACCACACATAAAGACCATGCAACTAGTGTACGGTTTAAGAAATGTGCTATTCCACAAGTGTTTTGACCAAAGGTGGTAATTTACTTGAAAGCAATTGACTTGCTTTCAAACTTCAGCAGGTTTGTGCAGAATGTGCAATTTAAAGGGGACAACAATGACAAAATACCTTTGATTTGCACGCAGATTTTAAGTCATGTGGTGCTACCAACATGCTGAGCAAAAGAAAAACAGAAGATGTTTATAGGACAAGGCAAGGTTAGTTCAGGTTGTGAAATTTCATTTTTGTATGATGGTTACACCACATGACAGGGTTCGTTTACATGAGAACACAAGTTTTTCCTTTGCGTTTTTTACCTACAGACAACAATGTTGTCAAAACGATCACGTTCACACAGATCTGCGAAAACGACTAAAAACGCTGTATTCTGCTGCCAGGCCAGTAGTTGGCGATGCCACTTTGTAAAGGAACACAACTAGCCTATAGACTGAACACTTAATATGCATGCACATGACGTCACCTGTTTTCACATTTTCAATTTGTGGTTGAAAACAGTGTTGTGTAAACGGCTCCTTAGTTAGGCTAATTTAAACTTTTATTGAAACTGGTATAAAGGTTTTTCTCCAAATTTTCACTAGTACATTTCTAAGACCTTGTATGTGTTTTTTACCTTTTTGTTTTTATTCTTCATAATGGATACCCTAAATAAAAAATATACCAACATTTAAAAGACATTAATTTCATACTAAGATTACTTCAAACCCATTAACATTTTTACTGACATATCACTTAAGACTTATTGAAATATAATTATAATTAAGCTTTATTTGGAGTATATCTGTATTGCACAATGCACATTTCTTAACATTAAGCCTAACATGTGTTTTAATATCATTATTAGAAATGATTGCATGATCTCTGTATAAAATCAGTCTTTAAATGCAATATATTTAAAGTGTATACTTGCAATTTCCACTTCAGGTATACTTAAGTATATCTTTAGTTTGACTTCAGCACTATTTCTGCACAATTAAAGTGCATTTAGTACAAAATTAGTTGTTCCAATTTAGAAGACTTTAAGTATACCAGTTTAGTATGCCAAAAGTACAATTTGAAAGGCATTTTTATTAAGTACATTTATATGTAAATGTATTTGTAGTATACTTAGCACAAAATGTATGTATTCCAAATACATTTTTCCATTATATATATAACATGAGTACCCTAGTGAAAAAAAAAAAAAAAATATATATATATATATATATATATAATTTTAATAAAAAAAAATAAAAAAAATCACTAGGGTACTCATGTTTCTTTGGACCAACTCTTCCTTCTCACGTTCTTCAATCTAAAAAACGTTCACAAGGCAGAAAAAAAATCGTTCAGATACTCTTTTATCATTTGTCTTATCTCACGTGGGAGTCAAAGCATCTTGAGTGTTTGTCCCTTTCAAACTTTCCAGAGTTTCTAACCGTTTCACCGTCACACTGCATGCTTGCTATTGTTGTCAAGGTTGCATTTCAAAGGTTCCAGTGGGTTTGGCTGTTTCCAATGGCTGATCAAAGGGTTAGGGTTGTTGTGACAAGAACGCGACAGCTCCTGAATCACAGGCCCTCAAGACCTGGATTCCCTCAATACCACAGCAATCACAAGTTGTCACTGGTACTGGAATGTCTGACACCATCTGATGTATGACATCTTATCAAGGGGGTGAGAAAGACAAGCCTCCTGTCTGCTGTAACATCTCTCCTCTGGCTTTCTGCTGCTCATCCTCACACTTCCTCCACGGAAGCTGACTGTGGCCCATCGTACCTCGTGAAGCTTCCACATGTCTGTCTTTTCTTGAAAAACAACCAGCAAACAGATTCTCTCCAGAGGTGTGATGCTCCAAAAAGATCTACCTTTTATTGTATACATTATTAAACACAGACAATATGTTGTTTGTGAAGTTTCGCCGTATGTATGTCGTTCTCGTTGCATCAAAGCGTCTAACCTCTGATGATTTTGCACTGGAAACAGTGACAGCTGCTCTGGATTTTTGGGTGGAGATGGTGAAATTACAGATGAGGAGGAAACAAGACTTCTCACTGAGAACAAAGAGGAACACATGGAGATTTGCTGCTGCTTAGTACTTCCCAGTTTCAAGGCGCACATCATTGTGCATAATGCAGCGGAAGAGGCTCCCCGCAGTGGGCAACTGCTGAAGCGCTGGAAGTGGGGGGTATGCTGGGAGGAAAAGAGCCCCACTGACTGGATATCTGGTGTTATGTTGGGCTTACCAGATGAAAGATGGCTTCTGTAGAACAAGATACAAAGAAGTGCTTGCTGCATGGACCAATGTAGTTCATTACCGACCGAGACTAGAAAAACACAAAGAAAAGCCTTGCATGGGCTTACTAGGCTTTTTTGTGTTTTTCTTGTAATCGCTTGACAGCTCTATTATAATGCTCTAATATATATATATATATTCCGGTAATTTTTTATTCAACATAGAATGTATTACAAATAAAGTTTCAATGGCCATTCAGGTTGAGTAAATGATGACAGGATTTTCATTTTTGGGTTAACTATACCTTTAATGGGTTTTTTATTAATATGGAAAAACAACTTATTTTTTTAGTGAAATTATACTCTAAATAAGAAACTAAAACTGCGAGTAGGTGGAGGTAAATGTCTAAATGAGTAAGTCTCTGGCTGCATCTGAAATCGCATACTCTCTTTTGGGTAGGTACTTATTTTGAAGTAATAACTTCACGACCGCTAAAAAAGTACGTTTATATAGTATGAATGTAATCTGGACGTACTATATTTGCCATGTTGTCATTATCATGTGACCTACAAGAGTCAAGTTATGTCATTTCATTGCCATTCATAAATCCTCTCCAGTGTCCATCGTATGCACCCTTTTGAATCTCGCTGAATGTCATTGGTCATTCGGGTACTTTTGCCTACGCTTTTATGAGTACTGTGAATTCGGACATACTTCTTTTGTCACATGCTATATAGTAGGGAAGTATGCGATTTCGTATGCGAAGTATGCGAAAATCATTTAAGTTCATTTTTTTCCTCATTATTGTACACACAGCACCCCATATTGACAGAAAAACACAGAATTGTTGACATTTTTGCACATTTATTAAAAAAGAAAAACTGAAATATCACATGGTCCTAAGTATTCAGACCCTTTGCTATTTTAGCTGTGTGCTTAGGGTCATTGTCTTGTTGGAAGGTGAACCTTCGGCCCAGTCTGAGGTCCAGAGCACTCTGGAGAAGGTTTTCATCCAGGATATCCCTGTACTTGGCCGCATTCATCTTTCCCTCGATTGCAACCAGTCGTCCTGTCCCTGCAGCTGAAAAACACCCCCACAGCATGATGCTGCCACCACCATGCTTCACTGTTGAGACTGTATTGGACAGGTGATGAGCAGTGCCTGGTTTTCTCCACACATACCGCTTAGAATTAAAGCCAAAAAGTTCTATCTTGGTCTCATCAGACCAGAGAATCTTATTTATCACCATCTTGGAGTCCTTCAGGTGTGCTTTCATGTGTCTTGCACTGAGGAGAGGCTTCCGTCGGGCCACTCTGCCATAAAGCCCTGACTGGTGGATGGCTGCAGTGATGGTTGACTTACTACAACTTTCTCCCATCTCCCGACTGCATCTCTGGAGCTCAGCCACAGTGATCTTTGGGTTTTTCTTTACCTCTCTCACCAAGGCTCTTCTCCCCCGATAGCTCAGTTTGGCCGGACGGCCAGCTCTAGGAAGGGTTCTGGTCGTTCCAAACGTCTTCCATTTAAGGATTATGGAGGCCACTGTGCTCTTAGGAACCTTAAGTGCAACAGAAATTTTTTTGTAACCTTGGCCAGATCTGTGCCTTGCCACAATTCTGTCTCTGAGCTCTTCAGGCAGTTCCTTTGACCTCATGATTCTCATTTGCTCATACATGCACTGTGAGCTGTAAGGTCTTATATAGACAGGTGTGTGGCTTTCCTAATCAAGTTCAATCAGTATAATCAAACACAGCTGGACTCAAATGAAATTGTAGAACCATCTCAAGGATGATCAGAAGAAATGGACAGCACCTGAGTTAAATATATGAGTGTCACAGCAAAGGGTCTGAATACTTAGGACCATGTGATTTTTCAGTTTTTCTTTTTTTAATAAATGTGGAAAAATGTCAACAATTCTGTGTTTTTCTGTCAATATGGGGTGCTGTGTGTACAATAATGAGGAAAACAATGAACGTAAATGATTTTAGCAAATGGCTGCAATATAACAAAGAGTGAAAAATTTAAGGGGATCTGAATACTTTCCGTACCCACTGTAAATATAAGACAATTACTTGTACAAAGGCACTTTTGCGGAATTTTAGGGGCATTCTAACTGCATTCTATATACAGGCTCCATCATGCAGTGAGCTGTTGCCCTGCTTCATGTTCGTCACCAATCAACTGTTTAAAATGTAAGATGACCTTCGTAAGTCTGGAGCAGGTTGGGTGCGTTAAATGCGGTAATTTTAATGAGTTCATTTTTATTAACTAATTAATTAAATTAACACATTAAATTGACAACTCTAATGTATACAGTATATGTTGAAATTGAGTTTCGAAATTTGCTCACATTTGGAATTATTTTCAGAATGTGTTTAAATGTGTTATTTAATCCATTTGCATTGAGGTTTGGTGTTTAGGGACTGTTCGTTTTTTATTTAAGGGGCCACCGGAGGAGTTTTGAGATCTGTTGTCAAAAAATACATGACCCTCCCTTCGCCAGCAATACATTTTTCTATGACCCTCCAAAATGATTGTGAAAAAAGGCATGACCCTCCCCGATAATTTATTGATTATCCTACTTCTGTACTAGTTTGCGCTTGGCAAAGATGTTCATATAGCCATTGTTTTTTTTTAAACCATAAACTCTTGCTTTCTCATCTTACTAGGGCTGTAATGATAGACCAAACCAACGATTCGGTTCGTATCACGATTTTTTATTTTAGATTTGAAAACAATCATGTTTTCGGTGCTGATGCGGTGTGACTCGTTCAACATGTGAGTGGGTGGCACTGCCAACAAGCATCTAAAGCTGTCACAAAGAACCGGCAAAAGTAATGATTATTAATATGTCAAATATGGAGACATTTTAATTGTTTATTAATAAACAAGTGTTTTCTGTGTCGACTGCAAAGATGAAGTTGACGATGCGTCGCGATCTTCTCAGAACGCGCCAGAGAGAAATGCACATTTCATAAGCAGAAAGCAGTCTGTTTTCCTTAGTTTTGAATTGTTCTCTTTAAAAGTAGACATTTCAAGCTTTCTATATATTTCTCAGGTCTGTGAGGCAAGTAGCATACCTTACGCTGAGTTTCGGTTCATTTATGAGACAAGAGTCCAGTTCACTCGCCCGCGCCTCCGTGTCATGATTATCTATTTTCTACTATATTTACTTCTTATTTATTAAATCCAGATGAAACATTGATTAAAATTAAGATACAATTAATAAAAAAACGAAATTCACTTTAAAGAAAGGCTTTGTGCGAAAAATAAAATAAAAATAATATTTTATGTTCTGTGGAGGCCAGTCTTTATTCATCCGGTGGGTATATATCTTTTGGTTTGCACAGTGTAATTTATAGCCTAGAATTACTAAAAAATATTTTGCCATTTAAAAGTTAAAGATTTTTTGTGTCACGTCACATGTGTATTTCCCTCATATTAAATATAAAACGCATGTGTAGACTGATATTTTTCTAATGTCTTGACTCCTTTCAGACGTTTCAAAATATTGGTATTAAATGCATTTTCTGAGAATTTATATTTCAAGTTTTGACTGCAAATGTCACGTCCATAACACTGGAATCGCCCAATTTTAACGAATTTACTAGTTTAACTAGTTTTTATGGTGTAGGTCTACGTATTTTATTATGTTAACTTAAATTGCTTTAAACAGGGATGCAAACACAGGCTATGGTCAAAAAAGAGAGAGGTTATCGAAGCCCTCGCCCCGCGGCAAATATCCAGATACTTACATAATTGTGATGAATTTAATCCTTTGCAAGTTATCATTTTGCAGTGTAAGATTGCCGTTAACACCTTTAAATATTACATAAATGTATTATGTATTTTTTATTAAACTTAGTGAGTATATAAATCAGCATCAAAGAGTAATTCTTGAAAAAATCTGCACAGTAATTTGATAAAATCTAAACATGTTAATAAAAACAAATTACTATTAGTAGGCTACTCTTATAAAATTCAATCAGGCAATCATACATTTCACAATTTTATATTTATATACAGTATGAATGTCAAGAATTCAGAAGTGTAGGCTATATATTAATATAGGCTACAATTAAATTATTGTGCAGGCTAGGTATAAAAAATATATGCCTTTAAAAATCTTTCAGTGCGCAAAACCATGATAATATGAAACGCTTCAAAACAGAGCGCACAATGCGCGTATATGTGCATCGCGGGTGCAGAATGATGTGCTCAAAGCAACATGGAGTCACAGTGTGCAGCGCTGCACAGGAAATCCTAGAGTACGTTATATCTGTCCAACAGTTTATTGATCATTTGTTTCTTCACAGTTTTAAATTAGTTATTGTGAGTTTGATGCCGATTTATAGTCCCTGTGATGTGTGTGATCTAACAGGCACACGCGAGTCGTTTAACAACAGCAACAAACGTAAAATACAAATACACAAAGTAAAGTTATTTTATGCAAATCCAAATTGGAGAGAGTTTTACCGTGCATCCTGCTGTAACCGGACGAGGCGCGCGCGCTGTTTGAATACTGAATGGAGAATGATTGACAGCGCAGAGGGAAAACGAGTTTCCGTAAACTTTAATTTAATGATGTAAATAGACTTCTGTACCTCACATTAAGCTATGGAATGGCTTCAGATGACTTTGTGAAATTATAATCAGACCCTCTCTGACCCAAGTCACCCAAACTGACGTGAAAAAAGCGCGAGGCGCCGAAAAGCTCGCTGTTTGCATCCCTGTTTAAAGCTTTGCCGGGTAAACATTTCTTTGGCATTCTGTTCTGACATGATGCACTTTTTCTAAGCGTGAACTGAAGTGCGCGCGCACTGTCAAACAGCGTCAAACTGGATTTTTGTTGGGTCAGACCCATCTGATATTGAAGGGGGGCTGATAACGCGAGATCAACATGGAGCTAAATGAAAGAAAAAAATAGCACCAAACAAGCCACTTTGAAATGTTGCTGTTTTCATGAATATAAAAGTTGGGTGACCCTCCCCCTAGACTAAAAAAAGTTGGATGACCCTCCCCTCAACAAAAAATAAAAAGACATGACCCTCCCCTATTTTCCTCCGGTGGCCCCTTCCATAAATACCGAACGGTCCCTTAGGAACACTCCTGGGAGACCCAGATACACAAACAAGACTATTGCGCTCACCTAAAAGAAACAATTCTCAGAACACTATGTACACTATGTATACAATAGTAGATCAGCTCATAATTTTTTTTTTTTTTTTTTCTGTGCCATCAAGATTTCACGTTTTATACAACCAGAGTTTACAACTAAAATGGCTTCTTCATACTTCAATAGCAGAGCTACATTGTGTGGTTTCCATTTATTAATCATTCAATATATTCCTAAAGCACCTTGTCCCTGAGGGCCATCTATGCAAGGCCAGGAACAGGACAAGAATCACACTCAGTTAAAGCCCTTGTGATGGCAGTAAGGGCGAGATGTGGGCGGCATTTCCCCAGAGACCCGCTACCCAATGAACACACACACACACACACACACACACACACACACACACACACACACACACACACACACACACACACAAAAAAAAACACTCTAGCTATACCAAGCCTATAAATTGATAGAAAAGCAATTCACATTTTTCTGTTTGTTTCTCTATTGTTTGGACTCTCTTTGTGCAAGCAGTAAATTGGTAATTAGCGTGATTTGTTTAAAAGCGTAATTGACTTGCTTTCAAGCTCCATCAGTGTGTTTTGTTGAAAGGTTTTTTTCCCCACAATGTGAGAGGCCCTTATTGCCCTTACAAGGGCACAACAATGACAAAATCCCCATTTAGGAAGTTTCCCAGAGGGAAACAACTGCGAATGTGTGCTTTTCATGCCTTCTCTCATTGGAGATTCTCATCTAAGCGTCATCCCACACCTTTCGCAGTTACATAATTATATCCAGAGGCCAATCTGTCCATCACGTCTACCCTAGTGTCCTTGGGATCTGCTCCATTTTCCTCTGAATCTGTCCAACTTGCCAATGACATCTGTGCCAGTCTTTGAGAAGCTGCATTGACTGTTCCCAACATGTAAATGTGAAATATATACCGTTCCAACCAATCTTGCTTCACCTTCGTCTCCTTCTGTCTGAATATTAACAAGAGCACATGTCAGTTTAGTACATTAACGCCCTGTGGGTAATTTCCTGTTGTTTTACAAGGACGTACAGGGTCAGTTACTGTTAAATGCTAACCGGTAATCTTCCCCTAGAGGATCTGAGATGATTCACTGATGATTTATTGTGCAGAATAGAGTCTTGAATATGACAGAAACATTTAGCTTAAAGAGATAGTTCACCCAAAAAAACTCTGGCGCCATTTTCTCATCCTGTCATTCCGAAAACGCATGACTTTCTTTCTTATTTGGAGCACAAACTGAGAAATTTTGAAGAATGTGCTGGACTCTCTTTTCCATGAAGTAGTAGGTCATTTATGCCTACTCTTTTATAAGTACTGTGAATTCGGACATACTTCTTTTGTCACATACTGTTTTTCGCCTACTACTAGGGAAATATGTGATTTCGGATGTAGCCATTGTCTCCATTTCTTTTTTGAGTGTTAAACAACAGCTCCGTACAGCATTGCTACCTTGTGAACAAACTAATTTATGCAACACAAAAAATAAATATGTATATATATAATAATCAAGGCACACATGCACAATCGTACAGAATACGGGCTGCTTGTGTACAGTATGCATACTATGATGAAATTTACATCACACACACTGTAAGCGTTTGGGCTTTGGGCTTAAAGGGGTGGTATAATGCACTTTTCATAAGATGTAAAATAAGTCTTTGATGTCCCCAGAGTGTGTATGTGAAGTTTTAGCTCAAAATACCCCACAGATATTTGTATATAGCATGTTAAAGTTGTCACTTTTTGAGGGTGAGCAAAAACGCACCGTTTTGTGTCTGTTCCTTTAAATGCAAATGAGCTGCTGCTCCCGGCACAGGGGGCGGAGCTACAACAGCTTGCACTCACACAGACATGTACTGAAAATGTCTACAACTTTTAGCCTTTTATGTTCAAACTGGATTCAGACAATGATGGAGAGACTCAAGAAGAATGCAACAGGACATTTCTGAATGGTTAGTTGATGAATTTATGTAGCTTATGTATGTGTAGTTATCTTCTAGTCATTGATTAGCATATTCTGTCATGATAATCTATAAATCACATTCCTGGGGGCGGGGTTTATGTACATTTTAGGGTTAGTGATGTCACTAACCTGGGAGGAAGCTCGTGTAGTCCCTACCAGCCATTTGTTGTAGTCCTTAAAAAGCTATTTCTTTAAAAGCAAATATCTCCCTTTGCTTTGAACTTTGAGTGTTGTAACTTTGCAGATGTTGTTTATGCTCAAACAGCAACATTACACACTAACTAAAGTTAGAAAAGTGAAATCATAATCAACCACCCCTTTAAAGTCCATTTAGTTTGCTATTCACTGATCATATTCACCTCCAGTGAGCTGTTAACTATTGCAGACGCAATCAATCCGAGTCATGAACAAATCATTCAGACCAATTCTGTGCACTGGTCAACTGGATAAAGCAATTCATTGAACACATCTGACTCAGTTATATTTACATGGCATGCACTAATCCATGTAATTCAAATTCTAAAAGTTATGTTTATATGAACCCTAGACTTTGCCATTCAATTCACCTTTTCATTTACATATTTATAGCTATCGAAAACATCTGAAACAATTTGAGCACAGATCTTATTTTATTGTGAATGTCAAGATTTTCAGTGAATAGCGATTCAAATTTCTGTCTGTTTCTTCCACAAATACTGTATTACTTCAGAAGACTTTAAATTCACTTTAAGTCAAATGGACCACTTTTAATGCATTTATTATATATATATATATATATATGTATGTATATATATATGTATATATATGTATATATATGTATGTATATATATGTATATATATGTATGTATATATGTATGTGTATATATATATATATATATATATATATATATATATATATATATATA
This sequence comes from Leuciscus leuciscus, assembly GCF_965113295.1. Classification (NCBI taxonomy): domain Eukaryota; kingdom Metazoa; phylum Chordata; class Actinopteri; order Cypriniformes; family Leuciscidae; genus Leuciscus; species Leuciscus leuciscus. The sequence continues at coordinate 14,925,207 of NC_138733.1, read as the reverse complement.
TATATATATATATATATATATGTATGTATGTATATATATGGGGTGGCACGGTTCACAAAACCCACGGTTCGGTTCGTATCACGGTTTTAGGGTCACGGTTTTCGGTTCTGTACGGTTCTTGTTGTTGTTTTTTCTTTTAATCTTTAACACTCCAAAAATTTACTTCAGCATATGATATATAGCTGAATTATCTAATTATTAATTTATTTATTTCATAAATGGGGTGTGTTTGCAAAACGCAGCTTCTCATTTCCCGTGGGCTGTGTCGGACAGTTATTTGTCACCACTTTTTGCCAGGGTTGATATTATGTCCCAGCACGGATGTACCAATACAAATAAATAAAACATTTCCAGTTAACTAGCAAAGTATTCGTTTCGTTCGTTTGTTAAATAAGAAGCAATCTAGCGCTGAAATGTGTTTTTTTTAATCAAGTGATCAAAGTGCTCGTTGCCGTTGCGATCAGTGGCGCTGATACAGTGTTCTCGTGGCTCGCGCACACACCGCAGCGGCCGCACATTCTTCACTCAGACGCGCGCTTCAGTCCGTTGAGGAGACTCTAGGCTACTCTATTCGTTCCGATGAAATCACAAAACAAAATTCATACAAATCTGTCCCTGCTTGATATACAACCGCTGATAAACATAATCGGTTTTGATGAAAAAGAAAAATATATACGAGTGCAGATTAGAACTCAGAACCTTTGACACGCTTGGCAAGTTCTGCCACTGGACCATTAAAGTACATAGGCTACCGGTACGTGGAACAGTCGATCTATGTAGCCTATTTATTCACGTGAAAAAAACAACATATAGCCTAGTGGAGTTGATCTCATTAAATGTCTAAGTAAACCCAGTGTACTATTTAAATCGATTGCTGGACATTGTAATGTTATTCTACATTTGTCTGATTTATGATTTAGCATTGTATTAGCAGTAGCACGGGCACAAGGCTACATTGCGCATGCGTCGAACCGTGCGAACCGCGCGACGCACACACGCACCGAACCGAGACAAGCGAACCGAACGGTTCGGATGTTTTTTCATGTACCGTGCCACCCCTAATATATATATATGTATGTATGTATGTATGTATGTATGTATATATATATATATATATATATATATATATATATACATATACAGTATATATATATATATATATATATATATATATATAGGCTATATATATATAGATAGATAGATAGATAGATAGATAGATAGATAGATAGATAGATAGATAGATAGATCTTTTACCTCTGCTTCATCTCTTCCTCCTCGTCTTCCTCGAATGTAATGTCAAATCATGAACCCGTTAACCTTTTTACAGCAAAAATCGACCAACAAGCTTGTTTTCACCTTATGTTTATTGTGCTTGCCTGAATACGAAAATACAAAAATTGGTTATGCAGGCTTCAGTGTCCTTGAAAAGCAGCTTGTGAGCCTTTACTAAAGGCGCCGTGTTTCCAAGGTCTCTCTTCATGATTGGATAATCCTACTGAGAATGAAAATATCATTAATATTTGTTGGATGTGAATAACTGGTATATTTCGATTTGCGGAGGCGTTTTTTTTTTTTTAGTTTTTTTTTTTTAGTTCAGGAATTTTCTGTAATCATTGCAGCCAAATCCCAAATCTCTTGTCACGAAGCGTTGAAGTCATTTTAAGAGACCGGTTAAGACACATTTCGAGAAGCAAGGCAATCTGGGGCATTTGTGTATGTGAGCGTGCTAGGAAAATAGAGTCGGGCTAACAAAAAGACTAAGATATTTTATGAAATATAGGATCCGGTGGCTCATGGTTTACACAGAACCGGAAGGCAGCACAATTCCATTGCATAAGCTTTTTGTGCATTGGGTATGTTTTGTAATGTGCTTAAAAGGGGAAATTTGGTCAGCATTACTCATCAGATGATGCACAATAAAAGCTTGTTTATTTGGTGAGACATCTTTAATGCACCCACAACTACACATTTCTAAAAGAGACTAACTGAGGGATTCTCAACATTTTCATATGTGTATCAGTCGTACAAAGAAGAAAACTGACATTGAAATTGGTGACAATAAATGATGGAAAGGAAAAATGGGAATGTTGAAGAGCATTATGTGCAGTTACTTTGCAAATAGTCAAAGCTAATTTCTGATGCATTAAAAACAGACAGGGAAATTAGTAATACAATTGCCCTTCAATTGGGACGCAAAAACAAACATCACAAAATAATTAACCACTTAGAGAAAAACAGCACTTTTAACTTTTAATGTCTCTCATATACGTCATGCTCTTTGTTGCTGTCAAACATTCACAGACTCAAGAGATATTACATAATCTATTCATTTTGAGAATATATATAAGCATGTTTTTAGCAAGTTGCTGAAGTTTAAATGTTTTTGTCTGTCTGTTGTTGTCGATTATGAATGAAGTAATGTTTAAAAATAAAGTTTGTGAATATGAATGCACTTACGACGTACCATCATATTTTTATTATTATTTTCCTGTAAAAATATTCATAAAAATCCTTGGAAGATATTAAGACTTGTTTTTAGAGAATGTGTCTTTAATAAAAGTGTCTTTTGTTTTTCCAACTATAACCACGAAAAGTACACAAAAAAAAAAAAAAGAAAAAAAAAAGTGAGAAACGTCTGAAAGGTTTTTGTGTGTGTGTGTGTGTGTGTGTGTGTGTGTGTGTGTGTGTGTGTGTGTGTGTGTGTGTGTGTGTGTGTGTGTGTGTGTGAACTAGAGCAAAGTAACTCAGTGTTAATGTGGTTGGATGAACAACTCAGGCAGTTTTCAGTTTCACAGACAGATGTTAGAGGTCACAGGGGAAGACGAGTTTGCATGTTGAAATCTTAGGTGCTCAAGTGCAATCCAGAAAGACACTGGTTGACGTTTTATTTTACCCATCCATAAAAGCCCATAAAGCCCCTATGGGCCAGCACTTAAGAAGCATTAACTGGCAGTTAAACAAATAAGAGGTCAAGTTGATTAAATGTCTTTTGGCCGAGTCTGACTCATTGCCTTTGTACTTATCCTAAACTAAGACTTTAGTAAGACTTATTTAGGAACAGTTTTCTATCTTCAAGTCCTGATCAATTAAATTATTTGGGAGGGAGATGAAGTATGGCATCAGATTTGACTTACAAACACGCAAAACATTTTGGAGGAAAAGAGTATTCATTTATTAAAGTATAATACAATGGAATGTACTGTATGTGAAATTTCACATGTTTTGGATGAGTAAATCAAAAGTAGGGATGTACACAAAATTATTAAAACTTCAAGGAATAATCAAACAATTGATTATTCTATGTTTTCATTTTAAAAGTAAACATATGTTGTGGAGGAATTGTTTCAATTTCATTCGATTACATGTTAATAGATTAAATTAATTGTTCATGTTTTAGTCCTTATTATCATGATCGCTATTTATGATCAACATTTTTTATTAAATTATAAATCCCAAAAAGGATTTAAAACACACAACACACACATAACTAAACTAATAAATGAACAAATAAACAAACAAACATATACATAAAACATTCAATAGGGCCATATTATGTAAAAAAATAAATAAAAAAATAATAAAAAATAAATAAAAAATAATAATAAAGTAAATAAATATTAAATAAATAAAATAGATTATGCCGTTTTTAAAGTTTTATGAATTCACTATGTTAGACATGCTTTTTGATTATTAAAAAGTAATTAAACCATTCAAATGGAATCCAGAAAAATTATAACAAAAAACATGGCATTTGGGTAAAAATAAAACGGAATTTGAGAAAAAATAAAACGTATGTCACAGGGCCCTAACAATGTTATTTGCTAAACTTAGACAGTTTTTAATGTTTATCAGACAATAACTACTCAAGATTTTGCTTTAGTATAATTTTCGGGACAATTAGGGCCAGATTCGGGATTCGGGACAACAGTTTAGATTTCGGGACTGTCCCGAATTTTTCGGGACGTCTGGTCACCCTAGCTAAACTATTAAAACATTTTTGTCAAATTGTGTAAGTTTCATGATTTTAATTAATAAGACATGCTATTTGATTACTAACATTTAATTTAACCATTAAATCTGAGTCCAGAAAAACAAAACAAAAAGTGTTATGGAGATAATCCAATTAAAAATAAGAAACATATCTTAAGCATATGGCAGACCGTATAAATCTCATGCAGTTTTGAGGGGAAGTTCAGTTAAACTCCAACTGTGAATGTTTCTGGTGAATATTGAAATTATAGCTAAGTTTAGTTTTGATGTGAATATTTAATGCTCTTCAGCAGAAAAAAAAAAAAAAAGAAAAAAAAAAAAAAAACATCCTGAGGCACCTGTTTACTCCTACTTCAAACATTTTGCTGAATGTTTCATAAGATACGACAGGTAAATCACAGGCTCCGAAAACAGCATCCCTAAATATGTCTCTGCCCGAGTCAGGTCTGTCATTTCTGATGATGAACTCAATTAAATATTCACCTTTGACTGGAAAAGTGACACAACAGAATGAAAATTTTAAATTGAAATGAATATTTGGTTTAGTTAGTTAGTTATTGTTGTGAGCATCAGTGTGTAAACCAGAGAGTAAAATAATCAAGGTTTTAAAAATGTGTGCATATATTTTGTGTCATTGTTTAATGTGTGTAAATGCAATATATAAATACATATGGAAAAATAAAATAAATAGCTTTTGTATGTAAAGTTGAGTGCTAGCACTGATTCATTTGTCTATTTAAATTCCTCCTCTATTCTAACCTGTATAGTGCATATGGGATCCAGTAGAATCAGTGACACATCTTCACAGTTCTAGGTAAGTGAGAGCTTAAAGCAGGCAGTATACAGCACAAAACTGACTGCAACAGACTAAAAATAGCCCCTGAAGACTGCAGAAACTGTTATAAAGGGCAAACAGAGGAAAAAGCAATCGCAGGGTGATGAGATATGTGGTGTAAACTTTGTTGTGTTAAATTCCCATTGGAGTTTGTCGTCATTCAGGGGAGATTAGGACGTTTTGCCACTGTTGCCTTATTCCCCAAAGCATTCAGGAAAAACTGTTTACCCTTCTATCCAAACGGAAGCAAGGTTTTTGTTATTACATTGAAAAAAATTATTCGTTGAATTGAAAAATGTATGGTAAGTGGTTGCACACAATTGATTTTAGCTACATTTAAACAAATGCATTAAGTTGAACTTAATCAATTTTAGTTCAACTTAATGCATTTGTTTAAATGTAGCGTAAATCAATTGTGTGCAAACACTTAGCATATTTTTTTTTAAAATTAAATTCAACTAATCATTTTTATACAACAAAAAAATTGTAATTAAAATGAAAAAAAGTTTATAAAAAGGAAACATTATAAATTAACAGGACTGGTCCTCGAATCTGATTGGCTGAGAGGTCTTTCCAGCCATGCAATATTCTAGAACAGGAACCGTCTCACCGTTGGTATCACTCCGCTTGCAAAATTTCTCACTGAAGTAAATGTAATTCAAATGTGTGGTTTATTTATGTAGATATCGCTCATTTGAAAATTTGCTTGGACGTTTTCGGAGATGTGAGCTCCAGGCCATCAGCAACCGTTCAGCGCTCATGGACTCGCTGAGAACAGCCTTACCTCGACCAGTTCTTCTGGAATTTGCAGTTGGCTCTGATATACCTCTATATCGTCTCAATCTTTGGTCTCATTAATCTATTATTTGTTCTGCTAATATATAATGTTAATGCTGTATCAGAGTGCTGCCTTTATACTTTTGACTGAATAGTTTAGCAACTTTTATAATGGCTATTGCTGTTTATTAAATATTATTGTTCAACAAATAATATTTTATATAATAAAAGTAGGCTAGTATTTAATAATATTATTCGGTATTGAGAAATCTGTGTTAGTGATTTTGACTTCAGTGCTGGTTAAATTGTTACGCCATTAGATGGTGACGAGACTTTATGGGCTTTTTAAGGAGACTTTTATATTGAAAGGGACTGAAACAAGGATATAAACAAGGACATTATTTTTACTTTCAACAACACCTTGACCAATCTGAACACAACCAAATTGACCAGAGTTGTCATGGGAAATCCCCATAATCGTTGAAATGATACTACAACAAAGAAGCGTATTATGAATATGAGATTGACCTGAAGAATGAATGCTGAATCAGATGCAGGTAATGTTCATTCAATCTCTTTCTCTACTCTACATAATAATTTTAGCATAGAGCTTATAGCATATAGCTTTAAAGTATGTAACTCAACAATACTTTTAAATATTCCAGCTTTTAACTTCAATGAAGCAACTCAGCGTTCCTCCATTACTAGTTATAAAGTTCAGTTAAACTGTTAACTTGAGATCTGAATCTGTGGTGGAAGGAAGTAATTCCCCATTGTCATTTCTTATTTATTTACACTCGAAGTCATGCGACATGGCTCTATTTCTATTTCTATTTCAGCCGTGCTGATATAGAGCCATGTCACACTCCCACTTGTGTGATATTGCTCATATATACTGTATGTGTTTTCTTATTTATTCTTAATTCATTAGATGTTAAAGCTGGGATAATCAAATAGGTATTTGGGTTAATGAAGGTTTAGTGAAGGTTTCCTCTATCAGCAGGCTGAAACTGTAGGGGGTTGTTAAGAACACCATGGCTAAGTGGTGTCTTGGGTACTCCGGCTATGAAGAGTATTAGGTTAGTGTAAAGGGTTTTAACACAGCACAGCAAACATGAAGATGCCTTAGTGAAAGCAAAGGCAAAATCCATTAAGTTAAAAGTAAGTTGGCACCGAAGTCATTTTCCTCTGTGGGGAATAAGCCTCAGCTGTTAAATTGCTTTGCGCTGCCACCTTCATCCCTAATGCTGAGCCAGATATTGGCATGGTATTGATGTCATGTCTCTTTGTAGATTTTAGTTCAAAAGCATGCTGTGGAGAGGGGCTATAATCTTCCTATTTGGTCTCAATAGTCAAAGATTCAGTGTGAGTTGATAGATTCAGGAAGGTACACGTTTGACCACGTGAAAGGGATGATGTATTTTGAAGGATGGAAGAGGGTGGCACTTGCGGGTGGGATGTATTCTGAATTAAAAGAGAAACCAGTAGAGATTGTCTGCTGGTTAAAAATAATATTCAGTGGTTACCTAGTCCGATTTAAGGAGTAATAGTTGTAAAAAAAAAAACAGTATATTGTATATTGGATCCGTGCATTTGCTCTTAAAGTGATAGCAGCCTAATATTCCGGATGCTGTCTGTCACTAATGTTAATCAAAGAACAAAATAAAAAATAAAATCACTGCTCTTGACTGAATAACTTTTGTAACTTTAATTGTAAGGACTGATCTGTATTCAAATTTTACAGAAAAGACTATCCAGTGTTATTTTACATTTGATTATTTCCCACCTGAATACTACACTGTTAGACCTGAAAAACTTAAAGCACTGTTTACATCATTTGTATCTTTATTTTATTCAATGAATTTGTAAATTCAATTCAAAGTTTGAAATAAAGCTTTTGTGTGCTGTGTGTAACATTTATACCCCATTGTAAACATTTAGATGAGATCATTGTTATGGTAAATTATCAATGTTTATATGTAAATAAAAGCCTAAATTAAAATCTGTTCATCATATTAAGATATCATGTGTCTTTAGATGGGCTTGGATTAAACCGCTCGTTTAATATTACTATATTACTAGGATATTGGCTGTTTATTAGTACTTATAAAGCACATATTAATGCCTTATTCTGCAAGGATCATGTGACAGTGAAGACTGAAGTATTATTTTCAAATATATTCAGATAAAGCAGTTATTTGGTAAATGGTAATATTTCACAGTATTTCTTTTTGTACTGTATTTTCGATCCAATATTTGCAGCCTTTTTGGTTTTTAAAGATACTTCTTTGTGATTACATTATCATCAAATACATTTAAATGATCACCCATCCCTATGGTAAATATCAAATAAGCAACTAAACACAACTTATGCCTGTGTGTGATTGTCAGTTGCATGCACAATAAATATCGTCAAAAAAGATCTCAGACCCAATCTACACTGCAAAGGCAATGCCATTCAAATCAGTGTGCAGTGTTGTTTCTCTTAATCAAGAGTTTTGGGACCATTTAAAATATTTTTAACCCTAATAAAAAGTGTCATTTTTGATGAACCTATCAAAAAGACATTTTGATTCAAAGAACAATGGTGCAGATCCCACCCAACTGAACTATAAGGATAATTGTAGTGCAACACAGTTAAACATGTAATTTCGGTGTGTCTAACCATTACAATAATAAGCATTTCCTAATCTTAAATGTATCACTCTCTTCCCTTGATGCAGACATTATTAACAGTTTAAATCACATCAAATGGCTTTATTTTAAATAAAAAGTAGTCCGTTTTTCTCATGCATTTTGTAGCCTGAAGCTGAGATTGCTTTTCCCGTAGTGCCTCGGATCACATTCTCCCCTCTTTCTCTCTATTACAGCGATGTTGAAATAATGAAATAAATTAGCAACAAGATCCCGTGCGGCAAAGCCTCAGGAATAGGTATGTGGATAATGTGTTTCATGTCTTTTGGTTTCTCTTACTCCCTGTATGCTTCTTCTCATTGGGAAAACACTGAAGCTGAGAATGAGGTTAGACTGGTTTATAGTAGATCCATGACTCCTCAGAGAGATATTTTACTCCCCTCTCTGTCTGCTTCAGTCTTTCCTCACCTCTAAATGAAAAAAAAGTGTGATTATTTCTGTGGCATGTTGCTGAGGGGATACATTTATAATTCAAGCTGCACTCTCGCAGCCGACACAACAAGTTGAGGATGTCGTTTTGGTTTCCTCATTGAAAACTGAGCTAGAGCAACATGTTATTTCCGTCAGTGGGTCAGTGACAGATCAAAATGTACATGATAATGAAAAGGAACATTGTACTCAAGTTGGGTTCATTTGGTTTTGAAATAACGTTTTGGTAATACAACTTTGTACACATTGGTTATAACTAAATGTGGTATGATATACCAATGTGGAGAAAGAGAACAAATCTTAGTTAATGATAATTTCAACATTTTCTAATACATAAATAAAATCAAAAGTTGAATATGTTAATATTATTGGACCCGAGTTAACATGGACTAACAATAAACAGTTGTAATTTAATTAACTATCATTAACCAAGATTAATAACTACTGTAACAAGCTATTGCTCATTGTTAGTTAATGTTAGTTCATGCATTAACTAAAGGTAACTAATGGAACCTTGTTGTAGTGTTACATTTTAATGAGTGTTTCAATTTAATGACTCTAAAAATGTCATGTGGTGTAACCATCAAGTAAAAAATGTATAACATTTTTCATAAACTTTTAATACATACAGTAAGTGTACTGTACACTTATTATTTTATATATATATATATATATATATATATATATATATATATATATATATATATATATATATATATATATATATATATATATATATATATATATATATATATATATATAAATATATATATATATATACACACACACATACAGAATACAAAATAACACTAAAATGTAATTTTGTTCTTTTAATTAAGCATCATCATGGTTATTTTCTTTCTCCTCTATGTTAAAGGGACCGTACATGTGTTACGATCGACATAAGAGTAAGTAAATGATGACCGAATATTCAAATATTTCCCTTTAATAAATGTACTGTACATGGGAGATGACTGCTTTAAAAATTAGATATGAAGCTCAATATCCGAGTACCATGTAGAACACATGTTTCATGATGCATAATAGTTGAAGTTGACAAGCCATTTAAAATGGAGTGGGTTTAATTTTTAAACACTCTCTCGGCCAGCTCCTCTGACTCCAGGCTGGATCACATCTGTCAGAGAAGTGTATGTGGAAGGAGAGGTCTATTTTCTTTTCATCTGCCTTGAAGGTCACCTTTCTGGTGACCTTTAATATATCCCTCGAGTGACAAAAGCACAACTCTTTTACCCTCAGAGTTCATTCGTGTTTGTGGGACTCTCTGGAAGCTTTTCCCACCAACGTCTCATCTTTCAGAAGTGTCATGTAAAATGAGACATGGGCCAGATGCTGGGAATGTTCAGAAGCCTTCTTGAAATCTACACTCTATAAAAATGTCATGTCAGTTTAAAAAATAAATAAAAAATGCTTAATTTGGTGTGTGTAACACTAAGTTAACTTCTTCTGGAAGATGTGGTTGTTGAAAGTGTTCCTCGTCTGCAGTGCTTAACTCTTTCCCTGCCATTAACGGAATTTTCCATCATTTATGACACAACGCTTCCCTGACATTGACAGAATTTTCCAACAATCCATGTTTTCACTGTTATACGGTTGAGGGCGCTATTATAATGCGTGCACGCATCTTCTGAAAGAGTACTGAATCTCCAGATCGAGAAACAGGCGAAGAAGAAGCAGAAAAAATTGCACATGTAAACTAATACGATCATCAATATTAAACAGCATATGAATCAAAACTGCCTAATGTTGCTGAATGAAATGTCGACCCAGGAAGAGGTACAGGACTGTGAAGCTTTGGGGGTGTTGATGGATTCAATCTATTCCATATATGTATTGATCATCGTTCTGAATCCGATCCGGACGTGAAATTGATCCTTGGACAAAAACGCAATTTTCTCTGCTTTTTGTTCAAAGTGTGTGTTTTTGAATCGAACCCACATTCAAATGTGTTGATAAAAAAAGAAAGTATGAAGCTAGAATATTATTATTTATTTTTATTTATTTTTAAGCAGAGGCTCTGTTCTTTCTTTTGATATATTGCATGTTCAGATATTAAAACAAAAACAAAAACATATTCTGGGGCCATGAAAGTTTAATGAAAACAATCAGTTAAAACTCTAAAGTACACTTTTATGCCCTTTAGTTCATTAATATTATATTCTCTGCAACCATTAAAACAATACTTAAAAGATTTGAAGTACAAGTGCACATTCAATCAACACAGCAATTCCTTTTCTCCTCAGAGGTTTAATAAGTCAAAAATATGATTATTTGTGACTAGATCAACTTAAACTACATGAGGTTACAATAGCGAAAGTCATTTTTAGTGTCAGATAAAGTAGAAAAACTGACAGTGGTTTGTTAAGCTTGACTAACTACTAAGCATTGTTTGCTCTGTCTCTAGTGTTTTATTTGTGCTTCATAAAGAGTGTTTTCACCTGACACAGCACTGTAATTAACAATAACATTAATTACAACATCTATCATGTCTTCTAAAGCACATGGCCTGTTTCTCGTCGAGTTGCACTCCTTGCCCTTTTCTGCTATTATATTCTTTTCTCTGTTTTCACAGGAGTTAAACTGGAACTGACAGTCTGACAAGAACTGCTGTCCAATTGTCCATGTACAGCAGAGACTGGGGATGTCTTTTTTTTTTTTTTTGTGGCAGTTTCTCAGTCTTTTTTGTCTTGTCATCTTTAAGTCTTGGTTTGGGATTACGGATTTTTGACTTTCCTAGCAGAGCGCTTTAGCTTTAACCGGATACTGGTGCATTTCACAGAGCCAGACTTTTCGTCAGCATAAAGTCTGATCCACTTTGCAGCTTATTCTGCTCAACAACCAGCCTATCCCAGACAGATATGCACTGTCTGAACGAATGACTGATCATAGTTTTTTTCTTTTGTTTGTTGTCGTTTCAGACCAAGAGAGCCCTGATGAGCAATTACATTTATGTCTATTCATTTAGCTTTTCTTCAAAGCAACTCACAAATGTGAAATATATACACAGCTGATGTAATGTTAGCATTCCAAGTTCTCTTCAAACTACTAGTTGCTGTAAATTGTTTGTTTGTTTGTTTGTTTGTTTGTTTATTTACGTGGTGTAAAAAAGCTAGTTACTTTGTATAAGAGTTTTAAAGGTCATTCATTTATTTATTTACAGTTCAAAAAAAAGCTAGTTACTGTAGTTTGTATATGGATTTACATGTATTTATGTGTTTGTTTGTTAGCATGTATTTATTTTATTGTTTGCATATTACTTTATTTATATGTTATTGTTTGTTTACTTTTTTAAGTGCAAAAAAGCTTGGTTTGTACAGGCGTTTTATGTATTTATTTAGGGCAAAGCTTGTTAGTTAGGATTCATTCATTCATTCATTCATTCATTCATTCATTCATTCATTCATTCATTCATTCATTTATTCATTCATTCATTCATTCATTCGTTTGTTTGTTTATGCATTCATTCTGTCATTTTTTTAGTTATTTATTCATTTACTTCAGATCAGTGTGTGCATTTTTCCAGAAAGTGCTTATGCGCAAACGAGTCTGATACTACACTCAGGCATGCTTTATATCTCATAGACCGACAATCATATTTCTGTCTCTTTCCTTTTCTTCATTAAGCCGCAACCAACACTGGAGATCTGAGTGCTTTCCAGCATGAATAGTATAATTTTGTGGATTTTTCAACCCCATCTCTGCAGTATTACACTATTATGGACTATTTAACTATTATCACACAGACGTCTCAGTGTGGCCACATGCTGCCTCATTAGCATGAACATGTTGATCTCAGCCCCTTTAAGCACTCGTGTTGGATCTCTATGCGAATGAGCAGTGCTACAGTGGTACGTGACGAAGTGATTTGTGAATGATGGCTTCTAATAGGGGAGCCCATTAGGCGTGTACTGTGGTCTCCTCACAGTAATGATGAGAGGGCTTGCTGGGGGGTCCCGTCTCACGATCCCTCTTAGCCTCCATTTGCATGACGGCTCACATCCCGTCTTAACACTAAGTCTACACTGAGTTCCAAACATTGACGCTCATTGAGCACTGGCCTTTTCCCTTGGCTCTGTATAGAGAGGTTTTGCATACAGAGGTGTGGCGGTACTTGCCACATATGTTATTATGCAGCATAAACAATACACAGAGTTGCATTTAAAAAAAAAAAAATTAATGGATGCCATGGGAAAGATGTGCACTTTGAAGGAAGATGTTTGAAAGATTTTGCAGTGCACAAGAATGTATTTCATGAATGTTGTGCTCTCTTCTCTGTTTATCATATGGATGCCTTTAAGAGCATGATGCCTTTTTGAGTATATTTTTTATTTATTTTTCTGCTCAGTATAACAGCACAGACACACCAGAAGACAAAAATACACATATCCATTGGTGTCACTCTAAAAAGTCAAACAGTTGATGTAACCCATAGTAGGGCAACAAAAATACTATGGAAGTCAATGGGGTACATCAACTTTTACTGACATTCTTCAAAATATCTTCTTTTGTGTTCATACATGTTTGGAACAATTTGAGGGAGAGTAAATGATGACAGGATTTTCATTTTTGGGTGAACGACTCTTTTAAATCCGATGGTAAATGCATGTGAATGTGAGTGGTATATATTAGCAACAGATTTGTGTGCATTTTGTCTGTGATTTCACTAGAACGGATGGAGAGCTGAGGATATACTGTAGATAGTGTGTGGAAAAGAACATTGCCTGCCACTTTTAGTGACTGATAACGATCAGAATGAACACTCTGCAAAATATTATAATATGCAATTTACAGTGCTCGATAGACTCTTAAAACCAGGGATTAGAAACTCAATGTTTTCATTTTGATTCGTTTTTTGAGCAGATACCGTGTTTTATGCTTTGGCTCCAGCATTCCTAATGGTAATCGGTTAGAACAAAATTTTCCTAATTCTTTACTTTACATTACGTTACGTTACGTTACGTTACGTTGCGTTGCGTTGCGTTGCGTTGCGTTGCGTTGCGTTGCGTTGCGTTGCGTTGCGTTGCTTTACTTTACTTTACTTTACTTTACTTTACTTTACTTTACTTTACTTTACTTTACTTTACTTTACTGGTAATCGGTTAGAACAAAATTTTCCTAATTCTTTACTTTACATTACGTTACGTTACGTTACGTTACTTTACTTTACTTTACTTTACTTTACGTTACGTTACGTTACTTTACTTTACTTTACTTTACTTTACTTTACTTTACTTTACTTTACTTTACTTTACTTTACTTTACTTTACTTTACTTTACTTTACTCTGTTGTATTTGTTCTCCAAACCGCTTGCCCTATGTCAGATCGCTGAGATACTGGAGCCTATCCCAGCATCTCGGACCAGAGTCCTGCATGGGTCCGATTTTGTAAATCCGCACCCGCCCGTACCCGCAGTGCTTAAAACCGCATCCCCGTTATCCGTCAACAGCACTAATTGAAATCCGTACCCGACCCGACCCGCTTAAAATAGAACCGACACCCGACCCGCACCCGAAATAAAATCAGTTTAGCCAATCACATTAGACACACTTACAAAAATGTTAGTCGCCAGGTCATACAGAAGTTATTACACGGCAATTAACACAAGAACAACTTCAGCCGAAGCTGTCAAAAGGCCGGTACATGAAGAACATGCATGGCTAACGTTACCTCAAAACTGAGTAGCCTTATCACATTTTACCAATCGAACAGACGCGGCTACAATTTTGTCTAGCCTACATCAGACAATTTTGGGTTCAAACACGCCCTGCACACCACACATACTTAGTGTTAAATCTGAAAAATACTGTTCGATAGAACTGCTTGGTTACCACAGTTATCTGCGTGCTTCCTCGGCGATGAAGTTCCACATCTGCGCCTAACACAAAAATGCAGCAAGCCTTTCACAATATTTTCTTCAGATAACTCCAAATTTCTCCCACACACTGGACTTGATTTTTGATGACGTATTGTCGACAACTTTACAATCTCCACTAGCTATTCTTTTCTTCAGCTCCTCAGCATCCATTTCGACGATTGCAAGCAGATCGCGCACGCGCAGTTATAATGAATTTTTAAAAGTGAAAGTAGCCTAGGTAACGTTATAGATACTGGGAGGGCGTGGGCACAAATAAACTGATGTGGATTTTAAATTATTTTATTAACTTGAAATAAAGGCATATTTTTGTAGATGTGTTCCTAAAAATATGCATATATTATTTTTACGTTTGCATGTGATTGTTTTAAACCCGCGTTTAGACCCGTGTTTTCCCCGTGTCCGACCCGACCCGCACCCGTATCCGACACGGTTGGATATCTTTCACCCGTTTGAGCAAAATTTGCGGGTCACCCGTTGGGTACCCGCACCCGTGCAGGACTCTATCTCGGACCATAGTCTTTCTGTTTCGTTTCGTTTCTCTAGACTCATCATCGGGGTCTCGGAGTTACAATAGGTCTAACAAAAAACCATAACTAGAACAAAAAAGTTTCCCAATCAGTTAAATATAGCGGAAAATCTGCAAAATGGTGCCTTTGAGTGCAAGACTGCAAATATGATCAATAATAAAACATGTTTTGTTTCCTGAAAGCATGCTGGAAAATGATTTGGAGTCCCCAAGTCGCTTTTGTGTTTGTTTTGAATGCATTTTTAGTTCACATATACAAACATTAGGGGGGGAAATGCATTCTGGGAGATTGTGCTATCTGTTCTGAAAAGTTCTTGATTGTGGTGCAGAGAAACAGAGCCTTTGGCACTATGTGCTTAGTGAATTGGGACACAAATGCTGGTGGCATTGTTGTTGTTTTTTTTAAATATTTCGACACACATTTTCTTTGAGTCATGCGTAAGCCCCTCGTGGTGAGCTGAGGTGGCCTTGCACCGATTATCCCCTGCGATTGCGAAACATGACCACCTGCTGGCATTTTGCCCTTAGTCAAAATCCCTACACTGCAGACGGACTTGTTTATTTTTCCTCTGGTGGTACTGTTTTTACGAAACAAGTTTCACAATTACCGTGTGCCCAGGGATAAGGCTAAACATGAAGACATGGGCAGGCAGGCACAACTCCAGCTAAATATAGCACAAATGATTAGCTGTGCTGAGAGGTAGTTTGGGATCGGATAGACTTGGAGGAAGGCAGATGCTCAATTAGAGGGAGAAACTGCCTCCTCCGAGGTTACTAAAAGACAAAAACTACACAGAACACATGAAATCTGTCTGATATTTAATAGCCATTCTACTCTGTATTTTAATACATCAGAGGTCAGGATTTTTTTTCTACCTTGGTAATTACTGACAATGTTTAAAGAGGGCATATTATGCACTTTTTAAAATGTCTTGATTTTGTGTTTGGGGGTCTACTAGAATAGGATTTTATGCTTGATTGTTTTATACACACTTTTTTCAAAATTTTTACTTCCCAGTCTGTCAGTAACTCTCTGGGATGAGTTTCCTGTACAAGGACGTAACTTGCTGCTTAAAGGGATAGTTTACCCCAAAATGGAAAAATCTGTCATCATTTACTCACCCTTAATTTGTTCCAAATCTCTATGAATTTCTTTCTTCTGCTGAACACAAAAGAAGATAATTTGAAGAATGTCAGTAACCAAACAGTTGATGGACCCCATTGACTTCCATAGTATTTATTTTTATTTTTATTTATTTTTATACAATGGAAGTCAATGGGCATCAACTGGTTTGGTTTGGTTACCCATTTTCTTCAAAATTACCCAAATTTGTAGTGCTAAACATTCCAGTGCTGTTACACTAAATAGCACTCTTAAAATTGTGCTTGGCCAAACCAGATTAGGATTGTGACTGGTAAATAAATAAAATATTTGATTTTGAGCAATGAGTATTGTTTTACTCTTGCACTCTATTTGTCCCTACTGTAATTTCCATCATTGATTATTATCATATTTATTGATTCGTTTTTGGCCGTCCCATTTACTTTATCTAGCTGAATCTTCCACAGGTTACTAAGAAAAGCTTCTCATACCAGAAGTCTTTCCCATCCTCTGCTTAAATGCCATTAAAGCCTCTCTTTCATAAAGCGGGCTCTCTTATCTGAACAACTTTATGCCTATTACAGGCAGCCTACATCTACTGGTTATCAACCACAGCCCATCTGCTGCCTGGAACCAAAATAAATGAGAAAGAATGGACTTTTCAAATGCTGTGCTGTTCATTATGAGTGCTTTTAGTGTGACCTATTTGAATGAACTGCTGTATAAGTTAGTGCAGAACTTTTAAGCCAAGAACAAAATCACGAGCTTTGGCAAGAGCACTACATTTATTGCGGCAATTTATGAAAAGAATTGCTCAAAATGTGCAACACAGCACTGCATAGCAAAACAGATTTACCTTTATAAATACTGCTTTGTCAAGCTATTCACAAGCTATTCAAGCTATTCATCTGTCCACTTTGTCAGATGGGCTTTCTTTTTTTTTTGCCAGGTTCAGACTACACAATATTTGTGTCTGTTACGATAAGCACGATTATGTGATTTTGACTCCTACATTTTTGTTGTGTGTGGGCAAGAAACATGTTAGACTACACATTGCTTCCCAATCAGTCATCGCTAGCTGCCTTTAATGATGTGCATGATGTCATCAAGAAGGCGGAACTAGTGAATGGCTTCACAAGAGCATAAACAAACAATAGTTGTACTAGCCCAATGCTAATTCCAGTACTAGCGTAATGCTAATTCGGACACTGAGTGCTCCAGAAGGGCTGCCGCTTTTGTATATTTTGTGCTTGCTGTTTAATAATCATTTGAAACTTAGAAAACTGGTAGCTCCAGTAGTAATGAAAAGAATATTGAACTCTGTCATGGAAATTAGCATGTATAAACCTTAATTAAACTATTTAATCAATTTAAAATTAATTTATACCTGTATGATATTACGCTGTAGCCACATTGGACCAGCGGTTTGGAAAATGGATGGATGATTGACTCAGCTGCATTATGGGTATTCTTTAGCCATTGAGCATCCATTGGTTGCACACTCATTATTGCGGTGCATTATGGGATTGAATGAGTGCACTTGATAACGTCCACTATGGTTTCGGACACCACTACAAATGGCTGTCCCCTCAAAGAGTGCCCTATTTAAGGGTATATGGGGCAATTTCAGACACAGCCCTAGTATTTATGTTGTGACGTTGTGAAGCGTTGCAGACATGGAGTTGTTTGTCGTCCATTATGACTCACTATACGAGATGAAACGATCGATTCTTGTGTCCCGACGCCCGTTGTCATTTACAAATCACCACGACATCTGATGTCAAACGGACCGTGCCAAATTCGGGCTGATATTGTGTAGTCTGAAACCTTGCATTAGAGGTCTGAATGAATATATATATATATATATATATATATATATATATATATATATATATATATATATATATATATATATATATATATATATATATATTCTGTTCTTTTCTGTTCTATTCTATTCTATTCTATTCTATTCTATTCTATTCTATTCTATTCTATTCTATTCTATGAACTGTGTTATTCATACTCATTACCATGGGTTAGTAATTAATCCTGAGAATTCTGGTTTTGAGATATCACACTGTAAAATAAGAGGTCAGAAACACTGACTGGATGAATACACAACATATATTTTTTTTAAATAGCTTGTTTATTTGCAAAGCTGTTGCCATGTAACTATCCACACTGGCTGTTTTCAGTTCAATGATGGAGCTATTCAGTGTTTGAACAACTATCAAGTCCTAGTGACAAGTGACTGAATTAACCAGGTTTATATAGGCAGAAACTAACAAGCAACAGCTGAATACAATCATGGCTGATAGTCTGGGCAGTGGGTTATGGGTAATGTAGTCTTTGGAGGTCACTTTGTTGACTGTAACAGTATGCATATAAACCTATTTTAGGAGACATCCAAAACAGAATTAGGAACCTTTAAAATAACATAATAGTGGCACTTCAATCTTTTGGCAAGTGAAAGGTTATTGATTGGACAATGATTAAACCTTATTTTTAAGAGTGTAACACCCACTTTTCACCATCCAATCAATTCCTGATTGAAAAATAAAATCTTGTCCAGCATTTTTTTTATAGTTGAATATCCTGAATATCCTGTTTCATGCCCCCAAGTACCCCCTTGTAAGCTGAAAAGCGACATCTATCTTTTCAATAGCAATCGACAAATCAAATTGTTCATGTACAATATGTCAGCCGAACTTGTGATTGCTTTTAAAGGCTGTGCACTGACATCGGGACACGCATGCGAACTCACACATCCAGAAACACTCTCTGAGATGACACAAGCAGAAGCACGTTCACACCCCTTTATCCTCACCCACTGTGTGGTATTGACCCAGCCTCTAATGGACTAGTTTGGAGGGAGGACCACGTCTCCACGGAACACTTAGAGAAAAACCGAACTCCATGCGCAAGTCACAGCAGAGCAGCTCAGCTGAGGCCTGAAGTGTGGGTGGGAACGATAAAGCCGGAATATCTAAGTCAAGCTGGGATCATTATCCCATCTTAATGCACTCTCTGTTTGGCTTGGTGTGCTCCCACTTTTATTTCCTTCGAGAGGCTTGAGTGCCGTGTTTACTCGCCAATTACTGCTGCTCCCTATCGTTAGAGGATGGATCCTCTCAATTATATATTTTCTCTCATTTCATAAAGAGAGAGATGTAAATGGCGTGTGTCTGGATGCATATCGTATGCTGAGTTAAGCGCAGTCTCCTCGAATCAAAGCAGTTTGGCATCTGAAATCACAAACTGAGCCCACGTTCAGTCGTACGGCAACCCCCACTGAGAGTGTTCGTGCGATTCCCAGACTATGCCGGCTGGGCGTGAGCACATGTTCCAGCATGTTAGATTTAGCATTGTCGAGTGGGTTGAACGCAGCTTATAGACTCTGTGAAATCTTAATCGGAATTTAGTCTGTCTCTCTTAGCTTTGAGGCCATTTATAAGCACTGCATGTTGATAAAATCAACTTTAAGCAGATATACACATTTAAAATTAACAGTCTTTCTCATATTGGAAAACAGTCTATCCATGCATCCATCCATCCATCCATGCATCCATCCATGCATCCATCCATCCATCCATCCATCCATCCATCCGTCCATCCATCCATCTATCTGTCTGTCTATCGTTCCATCCGTCCGTCCGTCCGTCCGTCCGTCCGTCCGTCCGTCCGTATCCATCCATCCATCCATCCATCCATCCATCCATCCATCCATCCATCCATCCGTCCATCCGTCCATCCGTCCATCCATCCGTCCATCCATCCGTCCATCCATCCGTCCATCCGTCCATCCATCTTAATTTCATGTTGTCTAGAATTATTTGCATCAAGTAATTAGTAAAATGATATTTATGGCTCAGATGATTGGCTCAACACAACATGACTGCAGAATTAAGCACTTATTAATAACGATTGTAAATTTCAAATCAGGTTCTTTGGGGGAGTCTGACATTCTCATTAAAACATACAAATATGGTTTGGAGTCTTCTTGTTATATATTATTTCTTATTTACAGTAATTTATTTATTTTTTAATACATGTGGATAAATGAGCAATTTGCAATAATTCCGTAATGCAAAATAGTGTGTTATTATAACAGGATTATAATGCATTCCCAATGTATTTTCTGTTAAGTTTAGTGCTTAGTTAATATGTGTGGTGAAAATAGACTCAGTGCCGAAATTATACTAGTTGCATCTATGCTTATGTTCCTGCTCCACAGCATCACTTAAGCAGGCAATGTGAATGCTATTCCCTGTTAATATGGCCATCAAAATAAATGTGCAATGACTACACACGATCTTGCTCTATGATGAAAGAAATCCTGAAATGTGTCCCAGTTGGCCAAATTGTGGTAAAAACTGCACAGTGTGTACTCAGCCTAAGATGCCTGGGCTTTTGTGAAAGAAACTTTCACTTCAAAGCAAAAGAGAGGAACTAACGGGAAATAATGACCTTTGTATTGAAAAAAATAAAAATAAATCTACGGCAGCCATTAATACGTAAGTGCTGCGGTGGGTAATGGAACGATCAGAGGGTGCCGTGACACCCCACTAGAATATTGGATACAGCTCTTTGCTCCTCTGTCTTTTTAACCTCACTCTGGGGCTCAACAGAGCAGGCGGATAACACAGAGTCACTGAGGACAGGCCAAAAGTGAGTCAGAGTCTTGACAAAGAAACGCTTGTTCTCCCGAGGCAGCTGGGCTCATTCTGATGATGCACTGAGGAGAGAACGGCCATGTACATAGACACTAATCTGCACCCTGTGTCATACTCGATATAGGGAGGGGGAGCTCTGTGATCTAAAGCCGGTGTGATGAGAGGATATTGCATTGTTAAGCCGAGCTTCTGCCCTATCAACTCAGTCAGCACATACTCTCTTGCAGGAGACATATACATCTTTTGCATGTATAAGATCAATGATGGCACACATTTTAGATTATACAATATGATTGTGTAGCACTTGATTTTACAGTCCTGTTCCCCATGTGCATACTATGTATTTATCATAGTAATTGCAATTACTGGGTAATAACTAGATAACCCTGAACCTACCCCAAAATCTAACCTGAACCCATGTTGTAACCTTATTGCCCAGGGACAGTACTTAGGTACGTACACTGTAAATACATGTAAGTGCACATACTGTAAAATAAAGTGCATCCATTTTGTATTTCCCCAATATTTAAAGCATGTGTGTGTGCATGTGTGTGTGTGGGTGGGTGGGTGGTCCTGGTAAACCCTACGTCACAAAGATGTCCCCACAAAGATGGCAATATCCGAAATCCTTTTTGGTCCCCATGAGGAGAACAACTTATATATCATATTAAGTCATGGTTTTTGAAAATGTAGAAATGCAGAAAGATGGGTACGTTTAGAGGTAGCCTTAGGGAATATAATACACAGTTTGTGCAGTGTAAAAATCATTATGTCTATGGAATGTCCCCATAAAACATGAAAACCCAATGTGCGTGTGTGTGTTGTGTCAAGTCAAGTCACCTTCATGTATATAGCGCTTTTAACAATACAGATTATTTCAAAGCAGCTTAGTGTTAATAGGAAATTAATGGAACAGAGATTGTTTTAGCTTTACAGCAGCTCTAGAAAAAAGGTATTGTCCAGCTAAAGTAAGTTTTTGATTGATCCATTCCCGTTGTAAAAATCATTAGTTATTAAATTAGGGGCCGCTTACACTACACCGTTTTAAGTGTGTGTGTGTGTGTGTGTGTGTGTGTGTGTGTGTGTGTGTGTGTGTGTGTGTGTGTGTGTGTGTGTGTGTGTGTGTGCGCGTGCGCGTTAAAAACATAATACATTTATTGGCATCCTGTCCACCACAACAATTATTATTTTATTTTTTTATGAAGACCTTGAGAAGAAAGTTGTCCATGTGAAAGTAGTCCAATACAACATTTGGCCAATACAATACATCGTTCAACATATGAGGGAAATCACATTTGTATGTTCAGAAAAAAAATAGACAGAATTCTCCTGTGACTGTTTGTTCAGTGGGCATTGTTAAATAAGCTAGTGAGAGCATGACAGGCCCAAACTGCCCATAGTTGAAGAAACGTTCAGTAATAGAAATAGTTATGCAGGAACGAAATCTGCAAAATCTGCACAATAGATATCTGAGTAAGAGGATTTTTTTGACTTGGCTTTCATCAAAGTAAGGGACAAAAAATGTATAATTAAGAAGTTCTAATTAGGTACATGGAGTTGAGAGATCATCAGGGAGAGTAAAACAAGAGAGAGAGAGAGAGAGAGAGAGAGAGAGAGAGAGAGGGAGAGGGGGAGAGGGGGAGGGGGGAGGGGGAGGGGGAGGGGGGGGGTTTGTTGGTTGGGGGAAGAGAGAAATTGTATATACAATAGCAAACAGCCTCAACGACCCTTTTGTTTTTGTTTTATATATTTTTTGTTGCTTCCAGACCAAACAGCATTTTGACAAAACTCCACATTTTGAGACCACTTGGAAGCACCTGACAGCTTCAAGTCGACATGAAGAGAGTGGAAGTTAATACAAAGTTCTGTCATGAAACTCTAGATATCGCAGACTAATTGGTCCTTAACTCAATCAGCTTGCAATCAAATCATTCTCTATTATAGGGCACAGCTGATTGGTTCCTGCTGTATCAGCAGCCTAATGAGCTCGTTGCTCAACCTTCAAATACTTGGTCAGCATTTGCTGTAGCAGTTGTAGCACACTTTCAGAAACCCTCCACCTTCCCCAGCTCCACCTGTATAGATCTGCTACGGGTAATTCATGTATGCTATTGTACAGCAGCGTGTCTTACTTGCTCACAGCAGCATGTTGTGTATGTATTGGCAGTAGCAAGTCAGCAATAACCAACAGCAACAGTGTAGCAGATCTATTCCGCCAAGACCAAACATATTAACATGGTCGAGAGTTTTCATGGCAGAGACGTTTTTGGGTTAAAGATTACGAGAACACATTAATAAAAGAATGTGCAGGTGCATATTATTCATTTATAATGAATAATGAAATATTCCATAAACAAATTTCATGTTGAAAAGATATTCCTAATATATATATATATATATATATATATATATATATATATATATTTGTTATGTTTGAGCTCATATATCTCCATATTAATAACAATCTGAGTCTTAAACTATAAACTCTCAAGTGTTGACTTTCTAAAAAAAAGAAAAAGAAAAAGAAGTATATATATATATATATATATATATATATATATATATATATATATATATATACACATTAACAGAACTAACAGAATCCCACAAACATATTTTATTATATTTTATATGCATTGTGACATTATTTTCATGACCAAGAATCAGTTATTGCATAATGCAGTTCAATTGGAGTCATCAGATTAATCAGAATGATCATAAAAACCGTGTCACAATGCTAATGGTCCTAAACTATGACTCATATTTTTGAGATTTACTCAACAAACACAAGCTCATAGTGGAGATTTTACATTACACCTACAGTCAGTTCACCCTGAAAGAAGTAATTAAAATGGTGCAATCGACGGAGAGAGAAAAAAAGTGCTGGTTTATGCAGCGTTTGTTTGTGCAGTGGTATGCATTTAGAGACTAAAACAGAACAAACTGTAATTGTGCCAACTGTCCAGTGGGACAGATACAACCAAGAGCATTTCAAGAGGCAGACAACTGTAAAAGAAGCACTTGAAATAATAACAAGGATTTGTTTTCAAAGAGAATGGAGCTAAATATATTGCGTATGGCAGCTATTATCAAGAGTGATGGTAGGAACGTTCAAACAGCGTGACACTTCTGGGTCGTTATAAATGTCCTCGCTCTTGCCGCATTCCGTTTTCTTTTTGTTTCATTTGTTTTCTGAGTTGAAAAGAAAAGGGGGTGTCTAGCTCTTGTTTTTGTCCTGGAAATGCATTGGCCGCCTTGTCCCGAGAGGCGAAAAAATCCAGACAGACATGCTTTGTGTCTCGTGTAAATGTCCCTCCTCCCTTTCTCCTTTCACAGGTGGATGGAGCTCCAAAATCGGCAACGCTGTCAGTCGTGGCTCTGAGCGGCAGATACTCTCATGTTCCCGGGCCAATGCCTCGAGTCTCTGCTCTCTGCCAGCCTGTCCCGAGTCTACAGCTATACTCAGAGCTAACGCTGCCAGTGGAGCCTTCATGAGCATCTCCAGCCTTTCTACACTTCTCAGATAGAGGTACACTTCAAATCACACTGCAGGGAGGTGTTCAAGGAATAATGCAACCACAATTCTGTCATCATGTATTCACAAGCCTGCTAAAATGTGACTTTCTTTCTTCCTTTGAACACAAGAGAAGATGTTATGCACTGCTCTTTTATGAAGAGTGAACAAAGAATGTCAAGCACCATAAAGCAAACTAAAGGTTTCTTTAAAGCAGTTCATATGACTTGTGCACTAAATAGTCTTCTGAAGCCAAGCAAATTGAAATTTAGATATTTAGTTATTTATAGAAAGTCTTCCCTTGGGCATTTTTTTTTATTTTTTTTTATATATATACAGAAATGTGAATTAGATTTGAGAGCTGCAGTGGAGATTATCAGTGTGGATAATTTACATCTAGGACTTTTCCTCAAACAAAGCTTTCAAATGGTTTAAAAAGCCATGAAATATAGTTCATGGTAGGGATCACTTCTATGGTGCCTTAGTCAATGTATGGAAAATATCAGATTGGATATTCTTCTAAATATTGCTTTTTGTGATATGTGGAGGAAAGAAAGTCATGTGGGTTTGGAACGAGATTGCTTTATTTTCATTTTTGGGTGAACTGGCCCTTTAACTTTGTCCTAGATGTGGAATTTTCACACCTAAAATGAAAAAGCAGAAGAGATGTTGATGTTGGCAGCTGTCATGCCGTAACTTGATGAGACTCTGAGAGAGGGATCTTTATTAGCATTCTTTGAGACATTTTAGGTTTTATTCAGGCAAATAAAAAAATGTATTTATATATATATATAGGCTATATATTAGCAAAAAACATTGGGTGAGTATTTAAAAAAACAAAAAAAATGATTAATTTGAAAATGATTATAATTTAATCTTTATCATCTTTCTATTCATCAATGAACCCTGAAAAAAAAAGGATCACTGTTTACACAAAAATAATAAGTACCACCATTTTCAACATTGATAATAATGTTTCTTGAGCAGTATATTAGAATGATTTCTGAAGGATCACTGAAGGACACTGAAGACTGGAGGAATGATGCTGAAAATTCAGCTTTGACATCACAGGAATACATTACATTTAAAAATATATTAAAATAGAAAACATTTATTTTTAGAGTTTAGAAAATAACGCTATGTATGGTTTGGAATCAGATTATTGTTTTTGGACATATGTTTCAGCCTGGACTTTCAGGTTGGATTTCAAGTTGTTCTTTATGCCCAATGTCATATAAGCTTCATACATTTCAAAATGCATCAGCCATTACTTTGTAAACCATGTACTGTAACGGATATTGACTACACTGTCTGAACAAACCAATCTGATTTCATTACTTGTGAAATGACAGTGCAGACAGTCAGTTCTAAAGATTAGAAAACAAATCAGAATGTTTTTCTCCTCATTTATTACTTCATATCCAAAAATGACAGATCTGTGATTCAAAACACATCCATGTCAAGCACTGCTTTCTATCGTCTAATCATCTGGATATGATGTGTTTACATAATCAAGTTGTAAGGCACACCAAGCTCTTCACACATGATTCAATTTAGATTTTATTCGGCGTATGATGTTGTTTTTGAGTGGCAGTATAATGGACAACAAGACAAAGATATGCTGTTAGAGTTCACTTTTTCATTAAAATAGTAATCTGTAAGAAAAAAACTAAACAATTATATATATATATATATTCTCCTCAGCTCATATTCTTTTCCATCTTTCCAGTTTCCAGGTTTCCATCTTTCACATTTGCATGTCACAGAACAGGCATGTATTATATTCGACTCAAACTGCTAGCTAATTTTCATATTTCTGTTATTTAATATCCTCCCACAGCTGTTTCTAGCTGTTATTTTACCTTAGTCATTAGTCATAACTCATACTCGGTGGCATAGAGA
Organism: Leuciscus leuciscus; assembly: GCF_965113295.1. Lineage (NCBI taxonomy): Eukaryota > Metazoa > Chordata > Actinopteri > Cypriniformes > Leuciscidae > Leuciscus > Leuciscus leuciscus. The sequence goes on along the minus strand of NC_138733.1, from coordinate 14,898,868 downwards.
TTAATATTTTTACTGTCATAGTTGTATAAGAAAAATAAATACAGTTGCTTGCTGCCTAGTAGCATTCGTGAAAAAAAGCTAGATCCAGCTCAACAAAGTCACAGCTAAGGTCAGAGGTCAACTAAAGGGAAAAAATGAAACACAGAAGAAGTAAGTATGTTCCTTCTGGAAAACAGGCCTGCCACGGTCTGGCGCATACCCTACCTTGCCTAATTCAACGTGAAGGGTTCTTTAAAGCTCCAGAAACATGATGCTTTCAGAGCTGACTGGTGAGGCCCTCTGGGTAATAGCCTCAGTCCAATGCATTTCAGTGGCAGCTGACTCTAAATGTCGCATCAATAGTCCGAAACATCATTTTTCTTTGGGTATAATATGACTGAAATGCCACAGACACACATGAAACTGTCCAGGTGCTCTGAATGCATTGAGTGAATGCATGTCAGCTAAATGGTGCTGTCAATGTACCGTACATATATATATTGCAGTTGATTGTGTCTGCATGTCCTTAAATTGTTTTGTATAGGGTAGAAATATAGATGCAATTTATGATGTTTTGTGAGTAATGGTGCTGTACTTTTTGGTGCAGTGCCCAGCATTGTTTTGTGCATTCAGTCCTTAAGGGGTGGAATACATAACTGTTACAATCCAAGTGTGTACTGTATACACTCAAAAAAAAAATTCATTGGATGAACATGATTTTATCATGCCACCTATATTCCATCTAAACAAACCAAGTTAAGTCAACCAACCTTTATCATATTATTTGAACACAAAATAGATGTGTTGGTTAAACATGATATTAACATTTCCATTAAACTCATTTTAATCTTTTTTGAGTTACATGTTCATTCTTAGTTAATTTAGTGAGATTACTTTGAGTGTACAAAAAAAACACAGAAAACATGCAAACAATTAACATTTTTATTTTTTTCAATTGGGCTTTAACATGCACCAGTTAAGTCTGAACTGCTTTCTTCACTTTAAGTATCCCATTCATCTGAGTGTTTGTAACATGATATATAAGAAACATTTAGCTAACAAAATCTTGGCTCTTGAGAAAACTGATCCCCAAGCAACGCTTGCAGGACTTTAACGCCCCTTTTTTCTTAACACTTCTAAAAATTAAGCAATTTTAACACTTTCCTTTTTGGGAATTTGTAAGGTAAACCATGGCCTGATACAGAAAAATGTTACATTTGAAAATAAACATGAATTTAACAAACAATTGTGAGTAACAATTTGAGCTGTAAAATAATAATAAAAAAAGATTGTCTGATGAAATACTGGTGTATATATAAAACATAAAAATAAATAAATACATACCTTAAATAAATAAAAACCTTACAGCAGCTTGCTGTGATGAAATCACATGAAAATTATTTTGATAATTCTAAATTACCCGTGTAGCTTATGTTCCTTCACATCTTAAAAATTAAGCCATTTTAATAATACCCATTTTGGGAATTTGTAAGTGTAAACCTTGGCCTTGACACACAAAAAAAGTAAAATTTGAACAAACATGAATTTATAGCAAGTGTGTAACAACTGCTCCAGTCAGTTGTCCCTTTGGTAAAACACTGTTGTAGTCTCAGTCCATCTTTTTCAAGCTCACTTACTCCAAAAGCTTGTTTTTGAGGAACTGTGCCTTGGATGACAACATCTGTCCATTTAGATTTAGAAAGATCTTCTGCAAGACTTCAAAAGTGCATTTGAGCTCTGGTGGGTAGCTCAGGTTCAAACAGTATATCAGTCCAAATAACAGAGCACAAGCCTGACTATTCAAGTCACTGAGCACTTCCACACCTTCAAGGACACCAATGTCTGCTGGGTCATCGTTAGGCAGCGCTCCCTCCTTCAGTATGACATACACTCCTATCACAGTTTGCTCCATGGTACTTTGGGACTCAAATTCTGAATCCTGTGGGATAAGAGCACAAGCAAAAATTTGCTCAAATATTTATTACAAGAAATGCACACTTAAACACTCACTGGCCACTTTATTAGGTAAACCTGTAAAGTAAACTTCAATCCAATACAGGAGCTCTGCTGTGAATCCTACATTTACAAGTTTAGAATTATTCAGTTTTTAAGACGAAACTGTCAGTAAGGTGATAATTCTACTGTTTATTATTGAGGTCACAGTGGGTGCTGGAGTATAATGTGGTGCATTATATTATAAGATTGTAATAATTTATTTGGCCACCATATTTAAAATAAATTAGGTGGCTAAAACATTAGAACCACTTTGGAATATAATGCACTGCAATAAAACAAAAGCATACATGTACAGTTTCTGATGCCATTTTTTTAAATGCAAATTAGGCCCCTTGAGAGCTCAACCGATTTGAATAAAAAAATATTTGTTTTCGTGCATCAACCAATTCACATAAGAACTGTGTACCATCAGTTTCCTATAAATAAACAATTTGTCCAGCTCAGTTATTTGACAAAGTTATGTGTTCTCTCAAGTCACATGTTTGTTGTAGCAAATAGGGGAAAACACGGCCCAAGTACAGATTCAATGGGCTTTTAAAACTGTATTTTCTTATCAACTCACCAAATATGCCTTCACTAGTTTTTCAGGGTCTTCATTCAAGTAGGTGCACAGAGACTTGATGACACAGGCTCTTCGGGTGTGTATAGTGTCATTCTGTGGGGTGGGGACAAGATTAACTCAAACTTCAGTGGCGGCACAGCTTAAGAGTACTCTTTGGGAAGAAAATGCATTGAGAATGACTATTAAATATACACAATTTAAATATACACAAACATAATGATTGTTGTTTCCAAAACAATGGTGTAGTTTATAATGCTTAAGCAATTTGTACCTACAACTCTCCTTTGTAACACACTGCCTGCACTGCCACATACACGTCACTGAAAGAGAAAGAAAAGGAAAGGTCAGTAATCAAGGATAGTTAGGTATACATTATATGTGTGAGTGTTAAGAAAAACTACTTACATGTAATAAAGGTGAGGTTCACACCAGAAGAGCATGGGGACAGCTTTATATTGTGATGTATTTCATCTTTTGTATGAAGAAAAGAATCATTTTCGCTGTAAAAAAAGTAAAGAAAAAAAGTGTATAAGACTGACTTCAAAAAATGGGCCAAAGAAAATACCACTACTGGCTGCTGTTACTAAATATAAAGTTTTACTTATATTAATAAGTATATTCCATAAATAAAACATGTATACCTATTCAATCATAACTTTAACTGCCATTTATTAGGACACTTCAAATATGGTCGACTGCATCATAGATTTTACTTGACAAGTTTTGCACACTGTAATCAATAAGCTGGGTAGCATTAAGTAACATGTTTGAAAAGACAGAAATGGCTAGATACAGAACGTTTAAATTAATATTTTGCTGATATACATACATGAAGGCCAGGCCAACATAAAAATGGCACATTACGCTAACGTTAACGTTAGCTAACGTTGCATTAACTTACAAACAGAAAAAAACCGGGAAAAAAACGGGTGTATGATGTTTTCGACTCTGACGTCTGCATTCAATTTATCTCCTGTTTTACCCTCCCATTGTTGGGGTAGAGTTATATTTGCTGAAAATCAGCGAAAAAAATTGCTAGAGTTGCCATATTCCCCTTTAACGTTAAGGTGAAACTCGTATCGACAAAGACACAGAATTGAACCCAACACATGTGCTTCAAGTCTGGGAAAATAAGCCTGCTTAGAAACATCGCAACAGTGTCTAATAACTTAGTTTTATCCCACAGTAATAATTACAAATAGGTACATATATCAGGTACTTACCCTCAATATCAAGGATGCAGAACGATTAGACCGCTCACAAAACGTCAGGAATTTCAGCCTTCTCCACAGTACATTTGAGCCCGGCCGCGTGTCCCCGAACTTCCCGCCGCAGTACTGAGCATGCGCAGTGTGACTCACCAGAGAGAATTGTTGATATGAAGCGCCTCAATCTCATTGAATCAACAAGTGCAGATCTAATTCATTCAATTATTTCTTAATTTAGTTCCAACTAACAAGAATGAATCATTTAACACAAGTAAACTCGTTATATTCTTATTAATCAGACATATTTTTATTTAGCAAATCAAGCAAGTGGCTAGTTGAGTTTTTTGAGTGTATTAGGGCTGTGGAACTATTGCATAAAAAATAAACATGATATGTTTCCAATATTATATGTTAATATTATATATTATTACAAATTAATTTAAATATTATTGTGTGTTAAAAACAACAACAACAACAAAAAAACACAATCAGCCCTGTACTTAGTTGGATTTGTTAGAAGTGTTTGTTTTTTTGTTTTTTTGGCTCGAGACGCTAAAGACACAACACAAGCGGTTTGGAGAAAATTCGTTTTTTGTTTTGCTTAATATTGCTTAATTTTGCTTTGCTTTGCTTTGTTTTGTTTTGCGGCTCGAGACGCTAAAGACACAAGTGGTTTAGAGAATAGATTTGTTTTGTTTTGTTTTGTCCCTCTGCCCAAGACACTAAAAACCCCACATAGGACAAGCGGTTTGGCGAATGGATGTTTTGTTTTGTTTTGTTTTGTTTTGTTTTGTTTTGTTTTGTTTTGTTTTGTTTTGTTTTGTTTTGTTTTGTTTTGTTTTGTTTTGTTTCTCGGCCCAAGACACTAAAGACCCTACATAGGACAAGCGGTTTGGAGAATGGATGTTTTGTTTTGTTCTGTTCGTTTTTGTCTTCCTCAAAAAAGACACTGAATACCCTACGTAGGACAAGCAGTTTAGAGAATGCCTGTTTGTTTTGTTTTTTTTGTTTTTTTGTGTGTGTGTGTGTGTGTTATAAACACATATACAGTAGGAGTGTGAAACATGGCGAGTTAGGGCAGCAACAGCTGATATAACTAACTTATCACGCTGTGGGCAATGAATGAATTAGCAGTAGGGGTCTGAAAGGTTGTCTATGCTAACCAGCAGTAATGTGTCAAGACCACATCTGTCTGGCTGACCTCATTCAGCGGTAGAGCTTCACATGCTCGCCCAGACACTACAGAAGAGAGTAGACGATGACAGTATCTGGAGAGGATGGGCGGCAGAGCGTTTCAGGGTCATTTAGGCTGTAGAGCAGGGAGTTGACTGATATTATATGTTCACTGACTGAGAGAGGTTATCTCAGAACCGAGCCCAGTCGCTTCTCTGCCAAGATTCTTTTCCTGAGGGTATCCAGGCGGCGCTGCGCTAATTAAAGCAAACATCAGCAGAACGCCCAGCAGAATTTAGTCATTCAAGGGCACAGAGTTTTTATGCGCTGGTTACATTTTCCTTATGTTGAATCTCACTATGAAACTAACACATCATGAAGAGTTAGACAAACCGAGAGGACAACGGCTGAACGCTGAGTATGTTTGTAGGGCAGGATTAAGCATCTTATGATGGATTATTGACTTGAAAAATACATCTTGAGTTCAAGACCTAGAAAAATAAATCACACAAACTGGGTCAGATTAAATTATCTCAGCATTTTTGATGAAGCCGTTGAGTTGATATAATTATCAGTCGGTATAGAGGCTTGTTGTTTGAGCGCACTTATATAAGCGATCAATCATAACAATGATGCGCTTCATGCAGTGATTTTCTCACTATGCGAAACCTCTTGAACTCATTTGACAGTGATTTCAAAATGGAGTTTGAATAGACAATAGGTTTTGATTCAGATGCATTAGTATAAATCACTCTGGCTAGAACACATCCATTCAGGCAGTCTGTTATGTCTGTCCAACAAAAACCTCATATCAGTTTAATAAGAGTACTTTTGAAAGGCATTAATGGACTAAATGGACTGGTGTTCATTCCAGGGCATTGTACACCCTTTTTTAGGCAATTTATGTGGCAGTCCACTTGGTCCCCTTTGCCAGATAATACTTTTATTAGACAATTATTGCTATTGTTGTTGTTGTTGTTGATGCTGTATTTGTCCACTTTAAACATCCAAGGGCACATGATGTGTCAGTGTTATTTATTTATTTATTTATTTTCTAAATAGAGTTGGATAATTGTAATAGTTGTAAGACACACTATATTCACTTTTGTAGATATTGCTGCATGTCCCCCCTGCTTACATGGCCGTAAACATCAGTGATTTGGTTTTTGTTTAGGGAAAGATTACTGCGTTGGAAGAGGGACCGTTTGGGGTTTAAATCAGCGTGGGCTCTGGAGTGTTGAATTACTGTCTCAAGAGCTGATAAGATCTTATTTGTGTGTTTGTGTGTGCAATGAAGTTTGACCTTCATGTTTAATGGCTGAGAAAATGCCATGACTCTAACAGTTTAGTTTTCATTGCTAACACTATACATCATCACGCCCATATGATCATGTTCTTACTGCATTAATATACTTTATTACATTAACATTAACACAAGCTGTTCCACATAATAAGTACTTATATTGCATATACTGTGTGCAAAAATGTGGGACCTGCTTTGCTTTATTTCACTGTTCCATGTATTGTGTATCAGGTTTGTTTAACAATGATGGATTTGCAGATCACATGGTTACATCATTTATTGTTTAGTTGAAAAGGATGGAATTGTATAATCTCCACAAAGAAGTGATTTGGATGACAGAATAAGATATGACAGCTGCAAACTTCCTTTCTATTTTGCTGAGTTTTGTTTGGAGCTCATGATGTCAAATTGTGAATCTTGTGTTCAGTGGCAGTTTTAGTTTTTTTCTAGTCTAAATAGGCCTCTGTATTTATTTTGCTATTCAGAATAGTGAGCTGAGGGAACAAGTTAGACATCAATGACAGAAAAATGAGAGCACATGAAATGTGCAGTAAACAGGATGTGGAATATCACTCCAAAACAACTAAAAGAACCATATTACTGACAGGCCGAGTCTCATTGTATTACAAGTTGCATTTGCATTTGCAAGTTTGTCTTCAAAAAGTTCTTTAGAATTGTTGCAAGGCAATGGGGAAGGAATTTGCATGAATTCTACATATTTAAAAGCTATAATTATAATAAAATAAAATAAATTTCTAACATATTGGAATATATGTTTAGGGCCTGGGGATGCTTAGGATTGGCAATCAATGAATGCAGCTGCTTATAAACCTACAGAACAAAATATTGCACAGTCACAGCTTTCTACAGGGATGGCCAAAATGCCTCAAGTACAATTCACATTTGATTAATTTAGAATTCAAGTGGTTAGATTCAAGAATTAGATTCAAGTAGACAGTAGCTTTTACTCAGAGATTTACAGACAGTGTTTTAAAAGGGCAAATCAATCCTGGAGATATGCAAGAGACATTTTAAATCCGGAATTGATAATAATATCGAACATCAGTTGGAAATTTGACCATAGATATTGGTTTCTAAGCAAAAGTGGCCCAATTGTTTTTTTGTTTGTTTTTTGCTCAAATGTGACTCAGGTCTGTGCCATCCAGACAACCAACCAATCTGCATGGGTTGCTTTGCTAATGATGTAGGCGTACCCGTGTATCTGATGAGGCTTTCAAAATGCGTGCAGAAAAATATGTCGAGTCGCAGTGCGGAACTCTCACAAGAAAAACTCTGCGACTGAGGAGACTGGTATATATTGTGATGTTCCATGCTGTAGTCATGGCCAAAATCATTATACCTTTTATATATCATTTCTGTCACAGGTTTTGACATGATTGTTGTGTGTCAAGTTAAGAGTGCTGAAAAGATAACTGTCCACACTTACAAAAATCCACCTGGATAAAATCTGGATATGCAAAAAATCTGATTTTTGCTAGCAGATTGAACAAAGCCTAAATCAGATAAAAGTCGGATTGTTTTGAAATGCAGTCATATTGGAATTCATGCGACTTTTATGCCACTCTAGATTGACCTTTCATCACAATTCACCCTTTGCAGGGAGTTTGATTGACAGGTGATCTGACCAATCATAATCCACCATTTTGTCTGCCAAAGCGGTCAGCAGAGTTAGTAGATTGACGTCGGTGGATTTGAACTAAAAAAAAAGTGTGTACTGACGTCTTTCCACGGTTGAAACAACATTTCTTCTGATGTTCATTCATTATTATTTGATGCTATAAATTAACCAGAAGGATTTGATGATCGGTTCACGAGGAGCTTCAACTGAGGCTCTACAGCGATCTGTCTCGACACATTAGAGCCACAAAAAGGTATTAATTGTTAAAATTTCTTTCAAAATTGACCAAATCTGAAAGTTGAGTCTTTGTTTCATATCAAAATTAAGCTGCTCTGTCCTGTCTGTCAGCGCGTTGTCAGTGTCCTCTTTGCTCCGTGATGTATTTTTCACTGTGTGAGAACATGACGTGTGGCGTGAGAGCGGCATGGTTTGTCGGACATAGCAACAGTAACTAAAGGGGGGTGTCTTTGCAAATGCTGGCGGGAGTCACTCCAAAGACTTTACATACCAGTAGTTATTTCGTCACTCAGACAGCCGTGACGGTAGTCAGTGGAGGAACAGTAAGGTCTAAGTATCACAATGACAGCTCTATACAAGCAAAAATAGAAAAAAAAATTCAAAAAAATAATTGGACAAAAAATATGCATGTTGATTATGACAACAACAGACTCTACGATACAGGGTAAACAGATATGAGCTTAGTCATGGTTATACAATTCTACCCACAACATATTAATTACAAATATTTATTAATTTATTAACTTTCATTCATTTTATTTATTTTCGCCACTAGAGGCGCAATATCCCCCTGAACTCCCGAAATGATCAAACCCAGACAGTTGCAGAATCTTACAGTCACTGTGGAAAGCAACACGAATATCTCTAAATGGAAAACACATGGAAAGCCATCTTCAAAAGGCAGCGTATATCTTTAAATAATTTTTCTTATCACATCAAAGAAAGTGGCCTAGAGGGACAGCTGCATGTAGGGATGCTGAATAGAAGCCTGTCTCAAAGAGTATGCCACTGCTTTCCTTTCTCCTTGAAACAGCTCTTTTGAAGAGCTGCCCAGTTCTGCAGGAGCCCTGCGCAAAGGTCACGGCCAATTATGTTTCAGTATGTGTTGTTTGTGTTTTCTCTTCCTGCAGCACTTTGTGTATTAAAGAGCTCTTTAAGAATGTCCTCTGGAATTCACATCGGGTCATCAAACCAAACTGCCACTTTTCCTTTTTTCCTCTTTTGACCCAGCTTTACATTTCCGTATCTGTGTGTGTTTTGACATCTCTGAATTAATGGAGTTTAATTCAGAAAACAGCATATTTGACAAATTCAATGACCAACCTTTTTATATAGGAGACAGCTGGCATGTTAATATAACATTTTATATAAGACAAAACATAAAAGACATTTTATTTTATTTTTATGAATTGGTTAGACTGCAAAGATGGACATAAATACAGACTGAAACTTTTTTTAAAGATATTTGCAATTATCGACAAATTACTTTTTATGCATTTACCTGACGTGTAAAACATTTTACCAGTTACTGATGGGTGTCGAGTGAAAAATAACATTTTTAACCAGGCAATCTATTGGTGCTCTTAGCATAATTTTGCTAATCAGGATCCCAACAGGAAGTAAAGATTCTTCAATTTAAAAATAGTTTAAGTTTTGCCTCTTACTGTCATTTTGCATTTTGCACCTGGTTCCATGCTCATTTATTCTGTGTCCTACAGTGTGACCTTTACCAAACACAAAGTAGAGATAGAGATTTTCATCATTAATATGAATAAAGTAGGTTAAAGCTGTACTTATGTGTGTGGACATTAGCATATGAGTGTATAAGTGTTGGCAACAACAACAACATGTCAGAATAGTTTAGTGTGACTCTTGAACCTTGGCCCTCTCACCCCCTTCCCTCAGTGGGAAAAAATAAACTCAGCATAACATTAGCCTAGCTTACCATGTCCTTGTCTATAGAACTGCATTAGTTACTTTTGACTAGAAATGCAACAAGCAGTCAGTGAAGTGAGTTTGAGGGTTGTCACCAAAATAAAACTAAATGTAATAAAATGCAAATCCTCACTACGAATAATTGCATCGTCACACAATCTCAAAGTGCATTTAAGCTGAATATGGTGACAACATGGCCAGGTTGCAAAATGTATGACACACAAAACAAAATTTTATTTAGCGCTCAGACCAAAGCAAATTAACGACAGACACTTCCGCATCATAGACAGTGAACAGCGATCATGGCATTTTGGAACCAATGTTGATAATTATTAATATCATTAGACAGCAGATGATTAAATGTTTGTAACAGACAGTAATAAACGTATGGTTTATTTGGGAAAAAAATTTATATTATGCAGAATTACAGCAAATGTGCATAATGATTGCTGAGTTGGTAAATTTACAGATTGATCGGTAATTCTGCAAAATTACTTTTCTCAAATGAAGCTTAATATAAATAAAACAGTGGCAGCGGCGGCCAGATTTAAATATTTTGGCATGTGACCTGTTCGATTTTAAATAACTTACCCAAACAGCAAATAGTTCCTTCTTGGTTGATGCTGCCATCCTGGGGTTTTGCTTAAAGGCCTAATTGCTGGGGCTGAAATGCTTTCAAAAGCTTTGGCTTTCTGCACCAAATGGTGTAGTTCTTCCTTTGCAGATTGAATCTAGCTTTTCTTTAAAAGTTCATCTTGAAAATGGCGTGGATAATAAATTAGCAACAATGTCCTCCTTACTAATGCTGCTTGCGGTTTCCATAGCGAATAGCACTAGCTATTTCATCAGCGGATTGTTTTTTTTTTTTCGATCATGTTCCTCACAACGGGCATAACTTGTCATAAAGTTGGTGAAAACAAGCCCCACCCATTTAGAGGGCTGATACGATTGGTACATTTTCCTGTCATTTGAAATTTGTCTCTCATTGACTTGCTATGGCTTGACTCTATGTAATTCGACAGCTGGACCACCAATCACAGAGCTGAAAGCGTCAGGTGGAAAAATCAGAATATGGAGAAAACACAACACAAACTGAATAGGCAGATTTGAAGGTTGTTGTTTTTTTCCCTGTAGATTTATTTTAAAGTTTTTAAATATTATTTTTACACATAGTTTAGCCCTGACTGTTCTCCTCTGATTTATATAGTACTATAGTACTAAAATAAAGTACATAAAAACTGCATATATATATGCATATATATATATATATATATATATATATATATATATATATATATATATATATATATATATATATATATATATGTATGTGTGTGTGTGTGCATTACACGGTGCATATAAATATGTGTAGTGCAAAATGAGTGAGAACAGACATTTTATCAATAGTGATTTTAAATTATATTTTCAAATGTTTAGGAATACATTTGCATATGAACAGGGCCTTTAATGTTTTATGAACCATTTGTAAATTGTCCCGTTACTAATTACACTTTCAGGGTTAAATACACCTTGAGCTCTGTGAAATTAATGCTATCGAGTACCACAAATTAAACAAATGATTCTATAAAGGAGCTGTGGATTTTGCAGACCAGATAAAGAACTGTTTTGAACATTTGAAACAAGTTTGGAAGTTACTCATGCTCCAGTGCCAAGGATATTCAGGGCATCGTCTCCCTCTGAGACTCAACGCAGAACAAACAATTAACAACCCATCCTGCATGAGTCTGTGAGTGCAACGTCTGCATATTCTTCAATGAGAAGACTTTCAAACTGTGAATATTTGAATCCACTGCATTTCATTTGGAAACTTGAGCCATGTTAAATGGACCAGGGAACATCTTCAGTCAAATGAGGCCTTCAGTAACTAGGAAGATTTGTGATGGATTCAAAGGCCATGGAAACAGTGGAAATGGATAACTGCTGTTATCTGAATGCGTTATGTATTCGAAGCATTTTGGCTAAAAAAAAACAAAAACAAAACAAAACCCTGTTTCTGCAGGTTGTCATTGTGTTGATATAATTCAGATCAGTGTTCAATACTGAGAAGCAAACCACATGCCCACTGTTAAGATAAAATGCCTGATACTGGGATGTGATTAATGCACTCTCTGTTTTGGATTGTCATAGCAACATGAACTAATGAGCATAATTTTACCCGAGATGAATGAGTGCTGGAGACAGCTGATATCCCGTGTAAAACGCTCAGGTCTGTGTCTCTGCTGGTCTCAGAGTTGTATTTTTATATTTATATTTTTACTCGGTTTCGCAAGCTAATTTGGTGCACCCCAAAGGGGTCTCCGTCTTTGATGACACCCAACTGGGCCTCCATTGTGCCAAATTAAATCCTTTGAGAATTTTTAATTGAAAAGCTCTATTCAGTAGCCTTCGTTCAGTTCATAATTCGGCGCACACTGTGAGTGACAGACAAGTATGACATCCGCCCTGCGGGTCACGTCTCGAGTCCCGAGGCAGCATATGATTACTGTGATTGCTTGATTCTAGAGCTCTCCACTGGATGACACTGATTGAAGCACAAAGGGGTTTGAGTCACATGATGATACATGTTGTATTGCAGCAAAGTAGTTGCAACTAATTTTCAGCCGCTTTGAATGGACGGACAAAAACAAAACAAGCTAAAAATAATGGTGCATCTGATCAGAGTTCTGAGAGTCTGTAAGGCTATTTTTCTCCAATCCTTCCAGGAAAAGGAAGTTCATATCGATTCACCACACTTTTACCTCACAGGGCCCATGGGCACTCTGGTAGAAAGAAACATGGACTTGGTAATCCATCTCCATTGCATCACAGCTCTCTGGGCTAGGAATTCTGTCAGTCGCAGAGGCACGGAACGGTAGAAAGACTCCGGAAATCACTTACCGCCTCTCACTTACATCAGAGTAAAGTGGAGAAGTGTTTCTCTCTCCTTCTACTTCAGTTAGTTTTATCCACCATTCGTTCTTTAAATCTAAGCTGCTTACAGATTGAGACGTTTAAGAAGAGGGACTGGCTACTGTTCTGAAGGGTATTTAGGTTTGTATCTGAATTGCCATGAACTAATACTTTACTAATTCCGAGTGGAAATTTCAATATATTTTGTATGGTGTGGTTTCAGCTTAATTCGGTGACTCTTGATATTATTTTGATATTCAGGATTCTTTGTCTGAATCATGACCAATATATACATTATAAAAAAATAATTTGCATTGTCTTTACCCTTGCATTTCAACAAGTGTTAAATAAAAATAAAAAAACAATGTACACAATTGTTCAAATGTTTGAGGTTTGTAAGCTTTTTTAATGGTTTTGAAAGAAGTCTCTTGAGCAAAAATACAGTAAAAAAAAAGTGTGTGTGCGTGTATATATATATGTGTGTGTGTGTGTGTGTGTGTGTGTGTGTGTGTGTGTGTGTGTGTGTGTGTGTGTGTGTGTGTGTGTGTGTGTGTGTGTGTGTGTGTAGTGAAATAGCATTACAATTTAAAGAGCTATTTATTTTGACTTTATTTTAACTGTTCATTTTTGATTAATTTTAAAATATAATTTATTCCTGCACTTACAAAGTTACATTTTTCAGTAGCTATTACTCCAGTCTTCAGAGTCACATGATCCTTCATAAATCATTCTTATAGGTTGAATTTGGTGCTCAATCCACATTTCTTAAAATGATAAATGTAGAAAACATGCTGCATGACATTTTTTTTGTTTTGTTTTTTGTTTTGTTTTGTTTAGAGATTATGCTATATATTATGCTAAGATTTTTCAGTGAATAGAGGGTTCGGGTTCAAAAGATTAATTTCAAGAATTATCTGAAATATAAATCTTTTGTAAGTTTATAAATGTGTCACTTCGCCCCCAAATGTCATGCAGGTGTTGCAAACAAAGACGAAAACAAAAGAGCTTGATCTATTTGCAAGCAGTTTCTCCTTGTAATCAAAATAAACCCAGGGACACATTTCTTAGGCTACCAGGAAACAAAAAAACAAAACAAAAAAAAAAACACTTACATAATGAGGAGATCAGACCAAGACTTAACCAAAAACAGGGCTACAAATACACAGACAAAATTGTTCGAAATTGTGTTCGGAAAATGGATGGATGGATGATTCAGCTGTGAGCGCAATCTTCTGGCAAGTCGCAGGTGCATTATGGGTATTATCTAGCCTTTGAGCATACATCAGTCATACACTCGTTATTGTGGTGCATTATGGAATTGATTACGTCCACTATGGTTTCGGACACCACTACAAATAGCTGTACCCTCAAATAATGCCCTATTTAAGAGTATAGGGGGCGATATCGGACACTGCCTGGGGCTAAATAAAATAATTACCAAGACACAGGTGGAACACATGAGGCTAAATAAGAAATCATGGCAACAGAAGAGCATGAACAAAAAAAACACCGGAAACTGAATTGAGAACAGCGCAAAACTAACTCAAGTAAAGTCCAACTCAAGCAAAACACTAACACAGATCAGATGTGACACCAAACTTTGAATTGTTGTATAAATCGTGTCTTTTATATACTGTTTTAAAGCTGCAATCGAATCATGTTAGTTAAATAAACGTACTTCTGCTCAGTTTTGAGCTTACAGACCTGTTGTTATAAATGCAAATCCGAGAGGAGCTTTGAAGAACAATCCAGAATCATGTCACATTATCAACAATTAAATAAAGATAGTTCAGTAATGAAGTACAAAGAACAGCAGGCTTTTTGCTGATGCCAGTGGTGCAGAAAAACACACATTTAACTGGATGCCAAATCAGATGGGTACATCAGAGATAACTTTCTATGAAGCAAGTCTTCAAACAAGTCCCATGAGAGAATTTATCAGTTTTTTTTTTTTTTTTTTTTTTACATGCCTATGTTGTGTTGTATGAGATGCAAATCCGTTTGGCTCACTCAAGGCAACTATAATTAAATACATGGTTACATTGGATTCAAAACCAATGGTATAGCAGCTGAAATTGTCATAAATATTGTCAACAAGAGGAGCAGCTGTATGATGGCATAGCATAACAGCAATACATCTATTAAAAACGATCACAAGATGCATCTCAGCAAAATACTTTTTTGTTTCAGCAGGACAAATTTGCTTCCGTAATGTTGTGGTTTCAGTCCTGTCGCGTGGCAGCTTAATATACACAAAGATTAATCTCTATTTTACGCTTACCTTAAGACCTGCTGAGATGCACACATTTCATGAAGTGCAGAAATGAAAACTGGTTGTATTGTGATTGAGAGGAGAACACAATTAAATATGTGATTTTTTATTTCTTTATTTTTTTACTGGCCTCTTTTTTCTTCTGATATTTCTATGTTTGCACTCGAAGGAATCTAGTTTGACAAAGGAAAACATGTTGTATTTCTTGTTTTTTGTTTTTTTGTTTTTTTTTTGCAGTGCAGACTTGCTAATGTAGTTTCAAGTGGTTACATATTTCTGCCACCTTGCATCATCTCCACACAAACTTACATTTGAGTTGATTCTACATTACTGTGTAACCATAACATTGAAAAGCCATATTCTGCTTTTGCGGTGGTAAAAGGATTCTTACTTTTGACATCAGTGTATCTTGTAAGCTGTGATGCACAGTGAAAGAAATAACCAATTTTTTAACCTTTATACTTTATTGATATCATTTTTTCTCTCTCTCAGAGGCCCCAAAAATGTATGTCTCAAAAAAATTAGAGCAATTTAAATAACTTATTATTTTCCCTTCAAATTATTTTAATATGATTCTCTCTTAGTCAAAGCCCAGACTCAGAGCCAGATATTATTGAAGCCTCACCTCTCAGTTTTACTAAATAAAAGTAGTGCACTATTTTGGAAATGTGGTTGCCATCCATTCTGATCACTTTTTTTTTTCTGTTTGGGATCAATTTGATTGTTTTGACATGTTTCCAATTTAAATTAAAGCAGTACATGTTATAAAGCCTTTCACAATTATGGTTAAGCACTGGTTTAGAACAAACCAGAGCTGGTCGCATATTTAAATGTAACAAATTGTTTTATTCATTTATATATATGCTGCCAGGGTTGGAAGTATCCCTAAAATAGGACTCTAGTGTTCTTTTATGGGTGTATATATGTATGCATGCATATGTGTGTATTCACAATGCATATTTTTCAGCTTTTGGCTGGAATCATGTTTTGTGTATTCTATTCTATTGAAATAAAGTAATAAATAAAAAAATTAAAATAAGCCATGAAGTTTCAACTTGATACACTTGATCACTGTTAAGTACACATTCCAAGGTATTAACAGAGCCTTGGAATCTCTGAGATCCCAAAAAGAACATTGTTACGACCCGGCTCAAAGTCATAACATAAAGAGGCCAACTCACATATGGGTTTCAATAGAGAAAATATAGGTTTATTTAAAGTTAAACAAATAATGTCTAGAACCCACTCTTCACACAAATACACAAAACAAAAATGAGAGAGAACTAGACAAAATCCAGGAGCTTCTTAAATAGGTTGCCACATGTGCAGCTGGCTTTCTTTAGGGCAATCCCGCCCACCAATGAGTCGGTCCTAGATTTCTCTCACAAAAAAAAAAAAAAAAAAAAAAAAAAAAAAAAACCTAAAGTTAAAGAACAGGGGAAGGGCTGTAACAAACATGAATTTGATTGTGGATTTGTATACAGAGCCCAATAGTAAAAAAAAACAAAAAACACTTTACAAACATAGGGGTGGTAGTGGCGCAATGGATAAGACACATGCCTTTGGTGTGAGAGACCCGGGTTCGAATCCACTGTGAGACACCAATGTGTCCCTGAGCAAGACACTTAACCCCTAGTTGCTCCAGAGGCGTGCGACCTCTGACATATATAGCAATTGTAAGTCGCTTTGGATAGAAGCGTCAGCTAAATGAATAAATGTAAAAATGTAAATGTAGTCTTTTTACTGCAGTCTTTCTTCCACACCACTAGGGGTGCTATTGTGCCTGAATGTTTTCTTAAATAAAGGGGGGTTTGTAGAGGAAGAGAGTAGTAAAGCAGCAGTAGAAAGCATGGCTTAACTGCATTTGTGCTATGTCCTGGTTGGGAAATGTTACATTTCAAGCTCAGCTTAAAAAGGACTCTTTATCAGTGACTTTAACCCTCCATGATGCACTTTAAATATGGATTTAAAGTCCAGAGGAATGTAAGCTTGAGAGTTTGGCTTACTCATGACTGCTCCTGATTTGGAAGAGTCTGATGCATGAGAACTGTTGTCTTTCGGAGTAAATTCATCGCAGATGGTTGGATTATTCATCTACTAAAGGACTGCTTCAACTTTGGACATTGTTTGATGAACTATGCCTTGTCTGATACAAGGCTTACACAGATTGATGTTCACTTTATTGAATTGTGCAACCTATTGATCATTTCTTGTGTAGCTGCTTTTTCTTGTATTTGTTTTTGTTGTTGTTGACAATTATTTTTATTTGCATAAGGATATAAAAAAGATTAAAAAAAAGGAATATATTGTTTTGTCATTTGGGAAGTATCTTTATTTTTCTTGAGCAACTATTAGGCAAACTGAATCCCCCATTATTGCGTTATATGACTTTGGTTTTGAATAAAAAAAAAAAACGAGACGGTTATAAACTATTGCCCTAACTCTAGGCCAGTGTTAGCAACGTGATGTTGTTGATATGTATTCATCCAATACAGTGACATTTCTCATTTTACAAAGTCATTGGCTTAGAACTTCACCTATGGAGTACATATTGTCACACTGACACACTGTGTTTGCTTGTCTTGCAGTTCCCCCGAGAGATGGAGTGGCTGATCTTCTCCCTTCTGGTGCTGGCTGTGTCTGCTTCGGGGCAGCTGTGCCCCAAGCGTTGCATGTGCCAGAACCTGTCGCCATCTCTAGCCATCCTCTGTGCCAAGACTGGCCTGCTTTTTGTGCCAACAGTCATCGACCGGCGTACAGTGGAGCTGCGTCTCACAGAGAACTTTATCACCGCAGTAAGGAGGAGGGATTTCGCAAACATGACCAGTCTCTTGCACCTGACGTTGTCCCGCAATACCATCAGCCAGATTTTGCCTTATGCTTTTGCTGATCTTAAGCGGCTGCGTGCACTGCACCTGGACAGTAACCGCATAAGCGTCATCACGGACGACCACTTCCGAGGACTCACCAACCTACGGCACCTTATCCTTGCCAACAATCAGCTGCACAACATCTCGCCACATGCATTTGATGATTTTTTGGGGACTCTTGAGGACCTGGATCTTTCGTACAATAACCTGGTGGATATCCCATGGGACACTATAGGACGCCTCACCAATGTAAACACTCTCAACATGGACCATAACCTCATAGAGCATGTCCCTCTAGGAGTCTTTTCGAACCTACACAAACTAGCACGTCTGGATATGACATCAAACAAGCTAAAGAAAATACCCCCTGACCCATTGTTCCTTAGGATACCAGTTTATGCCAAGTCAAAAGGGTCACCCCTTTCCTCCCTCGTCCTAAGTTTTGGAGGGAATCCACTACATTGTAACTGTGAACTACTCTGGCTAAGAAGGGTAACGCGAGAGGATGACCTGGAAACTTGCGCGTCACCTCCCGACCTTATGGCAAAGTACTTCTGGACAATTCCAGAAGAGGAGTTCATCTGTGATCCCCCTGTGATTACAAGGAAATCTCCCAAAACCTTTGTCATGGAAGGTCAACCCACAAGCCTGAAATGCAAGGCCAATGGGGACCCAGACCCAGACGTTCACTGGATCTCCCCAGAGGGCCGTCTAATCGCCAACACCTCCCGTACTTTAAGCTTTAGCAACGGGAGCTTGGAGATCAACATCACTTCCTTGAAGGATACGGGAGTCTTTACCTGCATTGCGTCAAATGCTGCGGGCGAATCTACAGGCACGGTGGAGTTGGTGGTCAGCCCGCTTCCACACTTAGCTAACAGCACTAACCGGATTCGAGAACCTGATCCAGGTCCATCCGATATTCTAACCTCTGCTAAGTCGACTTCATCAGTCAGCAATGAGACCAGGTCTCAGGAGAGGAAGGTGGTACTTGCTGAGCTTACGGCAAATTCTGCACTCATCAGGTGGCCTTCGCAACAACATTTCCCTGGAATCAGGATGTATCAGATTCAGTACAACAGCTCGGCAGATGACACCTTGGTCTACAGGTAAGATGTCTCATTATTTTGTGAAATCTAATTACATAGAAGGCTAAATGGTTGTGCTAACATGGCAATGTTATTGTGGTGCAATTGTGCATCTAATAACATATCTAGCCTTCTCCTATATAAGAGTATCACAATGATATGATGTTCATGTGTTGTTAAGTATCTCAATTGATTTCATTACTGGGACTTGCTTTAAATATTGCTGCTGTTTATTTACTGTATTGTTTAATTGAACAATCAATGGCCTTCATCTCCATGGACCTGCCTTATGCTTCATTTTTCAGTATGACAAAAAATGACAGGCGCAACTTTATCTGTATTGCACTGCAGGATGTCTTTGTCACGATAAAAGAGAAAATCTTTGCTTCATCTGTCAGAAGTTGCACTGTTTATGGACCATGTATTCCCAGAGCACTTTCTAAAGCTGTGGGATATCCAAAATTCAAAGTGTTTGTGCTCAATGTTCTTTGAGCCTCAGAAATCCCATTCATGAAAGAAGACAGAAATATCAGAGAAGATGACTCTATGGTCAGACTAACAGATGATTCTTTTTGACGTGAAAGAGAAAACAAAATGTGTGCTGGGAGAGGTGGGCACAAACCAGGCTAATTTGTCTTTTTCTAATGTTTAGAATCCACACCAATTGTGATATCTTCTCATTCACAGCTGTTCTGTATGTTTAATTAGTCTGGGTGCTGGGGAAGACCGTGAATTAGCATCCATCTCACAACCTTGGGCAATATGCTACAGTGAAACGAATGGCCATAAAAGCTAAACACATTTTCTGGAAGAAAAGAAAAACTGAATGGATGAAAGATAATTTGGCTTTATGAATCAATGATACTAGTTCAGGGATACAATAACATTCTCTACATGCTGGATTTGAAGATAAAGGCAAGGGGCACTAATGGAAATTATATATTAATTTAAATTAATTCTACTAATGACATTCCGAACATTGCTGTCTCTATGCAGATAATATAAATATGGCTTAAAATTATTCAAGGGACCCAAAATATTAAAGTTATTAAAGTACACCCAAAGTGAAAATTCTGTCATTTATTTATTTGCCCTCATGTCCTTCCAAACCTACAGTATATGATTTTCTTTCTTTCGTTTAGCACAAAAGGAGTCGAGAGGGGACGATTTTAGAAAAGAGAATAACAAATTATAATTTTAAATTCATATAAAGCTATCATATACAGTAACATCAAAAGACTTCACACCACATGTATAAGTAGAGCAATAAGCAGCACTTATATTTTCATTTTTTCCAGCTGAACTGTACGTTTAAGAGTGGATTACTGTGAAATTCTGGGAAACTGGGTCATCCCAAGGAGAAGTCCAGCTTGCCAAACCTCATGCGCATTAAAGCAGAGCGATTGATTCTAAAAAAGGCATCCAGTCACTTTTGCTTAAGCTTTCTCTTTTCTTTTTTGACCTTTTAACCAAATATCCACAATGCTCCTCCTTCTGATTGAATAAGCGTGTCAATAGGGTTGTCTAGGCCACATTGTACCATATTTCTCTATTAAAGTCAGAGTCATGATATGGGTAAATGGATACAAAAACAGTTAAAAATCCATAAAGGCTATGCTGGATTTGGACAGGCACTTGTGCTCTATTATCAGTGATGATACTGGCCACACTTCCCTCTGACAGGATGCCACAGGAAGTACATGTACCACTGACAGCTAAGAGTAACACCTTGAACAGCCTCTCCAAAAGAACAGACGAATAGAGACATCAAAATAGGTTTCTGCTTTCTTTTCACACTAGAGGACAGCTGGAGGGGACAAGAACAGTGAACCAGCACGTCACTTTATGCATTTTTTTTTTATCCCATAAATGAAAGGCTGCCTATTGTAAGGCTGGTGTTTGGTTGGGCTCTTTGTTTTCATGTGTCATGTGATCCCTATGTTTCCCTTGTGTTCATGCCATTTGCTTTTGTTTTCATTTGTGTAACATTGAGTTTTCTGTAATGGTTCCACTGAGGCTGAGCCCAAATGCAGTTTATTTCATGATTTTTAAAAAAAGTGTACAAACAAAGCAACAACTTGAAAATAAACATAACTTAAACTTGACTAAAGCATGGTGTTGACATAAAACTCACAGAAGTTGACTGCAGCATCAAAAGATGATACAACTTGACAAACATGCATGGCAAAATTAGGGCTATAAATACACAGACTACTAATGAGCAATTGAGCAACACCTGAATGTATTGAAACCAATGAATCAATGAGAACATAAAAACATTAAAAAAATAAAATAAAAAACATGAACACAAAGGAAACATGGGGATCACATGACAAAGAGCCCAACCAAACTAGCCTTGCACCAAAAAGACTGCACCGTAGGTATGCGAATATGAATATGTACGTTATGAATAGGCAAAATAGAGGCAACAACACTTTAGTAATTTGTTAAATTCATGTGTTTGCCAGGGTTGTGCATCATTCAGAAATGAATTGATGACCTTGAAATTCTAATTATATTTCTGAATTTGAATTGAATATGAATTGAAAGTAAAATAGAAATTAAATAAAAAGGTACCGTTTATCAAGGCAAACTTTGAATTTTACAATCGCAAAGCCAAGTATAAAAAGTATTGGGGACAGATGGCTTTAGTGTGAAGTGGCTGCAGTAAAAAACCTTTATTCATCCAGGCCAATAGATGTGAGAATAACATCCAAGAACATCGGAACGAAGTAGAGGCAAAATGTGAACAAAAACGTAGACATCCGAAATTGCATGCTATCTGAGTAGGAATTTGAATCTGAATTTACTGTGTGACTGTTAAGTATTAAAACGTATGTTCTATATAGTATGAATAAGGGTACAGGGTTACTACACATTTTCCATTTCAAAATTCCAGACTTGCCAGACTAAAATTGCTTCACTGCCATTTATAAATCCTCTCCCGTGGCCTCATGGGAGAGTAAAGTTTCATAGGTAGTAGTAGGACATTCGGGTATTTTTCGCCCATTTTTATCCGGAAATGATGTATTTTGGCATACTACTTTTTTGGCGTACTTCACATACTTTATTTGCTAATTTGATTTTGTAAGCAGCGAAAGAATGCACATTTAGGTAGGCTCTTATCTAAGTAATCCAAATCACATTCAATGCTATCATTTGGTTGAAAGTAGCATTTGGTGCTAGTATAGCCATAAGCTAATGTGTACAGGAGAGTTAACAAAAATGTGCCTTAATTGTCGTTGAAAATCATTGAAAGGGTTGATTAAGTGGCTTTGCTTATAGAAGTGTCTAATGGGAAGAAAGCACAATCAGTGATCACACATCAGTGATCACAAATTCAGTTTAGTTGCAATTTGTCATTGTTTCAAAAGAATGCTCTGAGCAGCAGCATATGCTTGGCTTTGTCTTTAAAACACATCTTGTGAGGGTAATACTTTTATTCTCTGAGACTGAGTGTTTTATTTTGAGAAAGAAAAGAGCACAGCTGTGTTCCCTAAATAAAGATCCTTAAGAAAGCCTTGTGTAAGACTGCAGAAAATAAGCTTATCCATGTAGCGCATGGTAAAAGTGGTTAAAAGCAGCTCCTCATAAATCAGAGACTGAGCACTTTGTTGTTTAACAGCTAAAACGCTGGTTTTTGTTCCGTTTCCATTCCATCTTGTAATTCTGAAATCCGATAATCACTCTTCAGATAGGATTAATTTTCCAAACAATGTTTAATTTACAATTATTATGTGATTTGATTCGGACAGGATCGAAACCCATTGAAATGTGCAAGACTTACATATGCGATATAATTACAGCATTATGTGTATAAGGGAGGCATTAAATCAATTGAGCACCATACCTGACTTTTAAAGTAGTTCAGAAGAGTTTGTGATAAGACTTTCCTTATTTATTTACTTTTGTACATTGGATGGGATGCCAGCAGTACTGGAACCACCAACTGTTATTTTACCGTCAAAAAGATTGAAATATATAAGGTGCACCAGGTAGTGAACTTGACGTGGTCACCATATATTATAAGCGAAGGAGTAGAGTTAGCCGGACATGTTCAATTCGGATGGGATTAAACAGGATTTTCTGCAAAACACAAACTCCTCAGGGAAAACCTGTCTGAATAGTGAATAATTAATACAGTGTGACAAGCAAATAGTGAATGACGTGCTGAAATTCACAGTTGGTGCGAGTGACAGTACCATGAGTATTGTGGGTATGTTCATATGCATTATTGGTTATTTCTGCACTGTTTAACTGTGAATCACACAGTGGTAAATGTCACTGAACATGAGATGAATGGATGGATAATGGATTTGAAGAAAAAAAAGAAAAATCTATTAAATTAGATAAAGCAGCACTTTCACTAGTGGTGAATTACCATTTTGAATTACCATTATCAAAACTGTGGCAAAAAAATAAATACAATACAAATAAGAATTTCATATAAAGTTGCATTAGACTTGAATACATAAATTTAGACTACCTGGAAGCTATGTTGTAGGCTACTGTAATTGTTAACTAAAGCTTAAACTATTAGAATAGTTTTATGATATAAATAAAGCTAAAATAATGAGAAAATATATAAATAATAGATGAAAAACTTAAAAACAGTTTGTTACTGACAAGACTGTGTAGCTACTATTTTAAAAACAGCCGAGCTACTTTCATGTGACTGAAAATGAATTGAAGTAAGTAGCGTTGCTACTTTTAATTAGTTGCCACCCAACACAGGCAGATGGGTGTTCTGCTAATACAAATGGCAGAAAGGTTTTACTCTTAGAAATCTGCTAATTGCTTTCTTAATGGATATTAAACCAGCACCGAAAAATTCAGGGGTTTATTTTCACTGGGCCCCCAGCAGATGCTTTTAAAGAAACACAGCAATTATCCACTTCACAGCCAGACCAAAGCAAAGTCCAAAGCTTCCCTGAAATCTTAATTAGATCAGAACATGTGTGCTTTAAAAGCAGTCAATGTAAATTGTGCCTTTGGATGAAAACGTGGATATGCTTGTTATTGAAACAGGGGACAGATGGTTGGTGCAACCTGCCTGTCTGGCACCCACTTGTGTTCAATTGCTATGTGATTGTAACCACCGAAAAGCTCTTTTTAGTGGTAAAAAAATATTTTTCCTCCTGGTTGTATGTAATTTGTTCTATAATTTTCATGAACCCATCATTATGTGTTATAGCTCACCATTTTAGTGTTTACCCTATGGCACGGGTTGGAAGTTTTGGAACCGATGAAGCAAGTAGAGGATCCGTTAGCAACAATCTAACTTTATTAAACTGAATAAACAGAACAAAACACTCTGTCATAGGAAGGTACATGAGATGTACACAGGAGCAAACCTAACATTGAAGACACCAGACACCAAACTGAACTGAACAGAGGGTTTAAATACACAAGAATGATCGGAACAAGTAACAGGTGCGCAAGTCAACTAGAAACCATGGTAACAAGCAAGGCACACAAACTCAGGCAACCAGTAAACAGTGAAATCCATGGCTGCATCCTAAATCCTATACTGGATATTTCCCCACTATAGCAGGAGAAAAAGAATATGTGACTAAAGAAGTATGTCCAAATTCACAGTACTCATGCAAGAGTAGGCCGGTACCCAGATGACCTACTATGACATTCTGAAGTGTGCATATGGACACCACGGGAGAGGATTTGTGAATGGCAGTGAAGCGACGTAAGTGGCGCTGGTAGGTCACATGATAATGACATGGAGAATGTAGAACAACCAAATTACATTCACACTAAACATATTCATACTATATAAAGCATACTTTTTTTAGTGATTACAAAGTAATTACTTATTCAAAATAAGTACTTACTCTAGAAAGTATGTGATTTCAGATGCAGCCCTTGACAATGAAACTAGGTAGAACATGTCAATGAAACTAAATGAAACATAACCCTGCACCACCTGCCATGATTACATAAATAGTGATTCAGCTGTAAAAACCATGCACCTATTATATGAATGTTCAAATATAGTGCCATGTTATAGCAATATATTTCTATTGAGCAGACTACAGCTATGTGTTGTTTTGAGTGCTGGTCTTTAGCATGAGATCTTCCTACCACGCTTCTAACCAGCTATATGATTCTTTCCCGTGACTCAGATTGAGGTTGTTGCATGTTACACTGGCAAACAAACACAGCCCACATACTTATGATGACGGGATGCCGGCTGGGAAGGAAAGAGTATGGAGAAGGAATGTACATGTCGTGGTCATGTTTCCCTGGGTGAACTTAAAGAGTAGCTGTGCCCAATCAGTCCTGATTAGCAGATGGTTAATGTGTGAACTGGGAGGCAGAGAAGGGCTAATGTTTCATTCATCATGAATGACTGATGAGCTGATTAAAAAGACTCCCAGCAAGGGCATCACTGGACTGCAGAAGAGAGCGTGAAGTCAGATGCCTTCCATTTCAGATGCCAAACTCTCTGCAAGTGTGATACCACTGCCTTATCGAGACGAAAGGCCGTTATCTGGGTAGATTAAAGGCCGTAATCTGGATTACTGTTGGTGTACAAATCCCCATCCAAATACTATATTTGTGCATACAATATTAGCAACTTGTCAGTGATCTAGTAATGCAATTTTGCTATTGTCAATCTTGCTGATAAAGCTACTACTGTAGCTCACTATACAAATTCAAAGTGTGCATATTAACATTTTCTTGCCTTTATTCATTGGACAGTAGTCACATGTTTAATTATTAAATCTGAGGTTTATGAAGTGTTTGCAAATCTGGAGAGTGAGATTTCTGGAAGGTTCACTTAACATTTACTTGTACGTTTGTAAAAGTTTCATGAATGAGGCCTATTGTCGCTAAATATATTAAAGCTCATCAACAAATAGAATGTGATATTTTCACAATCAAATGTTAGTAGGATTCTTAAAATAAATGCATGTGAATTTTCAGAAAGATCAAGTCATTGGACATCTATCATTACATTTCTGTTCTCGAGTGTATAAGATCATTTCAGAACTTTTTGGGGTTTTATACTTCAGTAGAGAACCAATATTAGTTGGTAAGTTCGATTAATTTCTGTGACTCATTTCAGTTCAAATTGTGTCAGTAAGATTTTTTGTTGTTGTTGTTTAACAATTCAGCAAGGATGCATGAAACTGATCAAAAGTGACAATAAAGACATTTATAATGTTAAAAAAATATTTTAATTTCAAATTAATGTTGTCAATTTCAACTTTCCATTCATCATAGAATCCTGAAAAAACGTATCATGTTTTCCACAAAGTATTAATTAGCAAAAAATTTTTTATTATCTACATTGATAATATTAAGAAATGTTTCTTGAGCAGCAAATCAGCATAGAATGATTCCTGAAGGATCATGTAACACTGAAGACTTGAGTAATGATGCAAAAAAATTCAGCTTTGAATCACAGGAATACATTTAAAAAAAAAAATTCTTCTGTTTACAAGATTTTTACAGTTTATTTTCCACCCAGCCCTAATGCAATGAATGCATACCTTTTATACCACCTAAAGGTATGTTGAGTTTGCATTTCGATCAACTGATCCTCCTCTTTTCCTCCTCCCTCCCAGGAATTTCATCATTCCTGCAGTGCCCCAGATCAATTTTTAATTATGGACGTCACTATGACTCCCCTCCCTCTATACCGGAGCAAGACGACACGCTTTAATTAAAATGACGTGCCATGGCCCTCCAGATAAAACAGCTCTCCCTGCCCTAGATAGTGATTTTAATGACAGCCGACAACAGGTAGCCTTAAAAAAAAAGAAAAAAAAGATGCTAATCTAGTTAAACAAAATAACTTGGAATCATTGTTATAAAAGAGACGGATTCTTTCTGCCTCAGACCATGTTGTCCTCTTGAATACAAAGTGGTTTAATCATTTAAAAATGAAATTTCAGAACAGAACACATTCTAACCTAACATAATGGCAAAAGTAACAATAATGATGATGACTGTTTTCAAAGCATAAAGTTCAATTATATCTTCAGAAAGCTAACAATTATTTAAAACGAACTGTTAGTTTTAATATTTGGTGCCTGATTACAATAATAAAGCACTTGGCTGTCATTATTAATTTTTTTAATCATGAAAATATGTTAATGTCTTTATAATTACATCGCAAAACACATTTAATTAGTATTACTAAAACATTTCCCTTTCTTTGTGTTTTAGAGAGAATTATACGTACATAAGATGTACTAATTGTTGTCTATCCACATTAAGCAGGGGTTGAAGAAGGTATTTTAACATTGAAACTCTTTACCTTTCAGTTATTAAACATATCTGCACCTCGTCTTTATAGATTGCATTTATTTACCATTTTTGGAGAATCAGCCACCTATTAAAGATTGATTTTTAAAAACCTTTTGCTTCATTTTTCATGTCTTTTCCATCCTCTATACCGCCGTCGTTCTAAACGAAGCATAAAATTAATTTTCCTTGTGGGGGTGTAATTAGCATGTATTAGTAAACTGCGACACTGGGGATTTTTTAATCTACTGTAGATATTGGGTGTTCTGTGTTATAGAAGAATGTATTGTAACTCTCATGTTCTGTTTGCCATTTTGACTTTTCCTAATCTATTCATAAAGTACATTTCAATTTAATCTTCCTGAAAAATTATACATTACTTGGGTTCAGGGTCTCAGAATATACTTTTTTATTTGGTATTGACTTCTATTTGCTCTATTGCATTTTTCTAATATGTGACCCTGGATCACAAGTCACAAGTAGTACGGGTATATTTGTGGCAATAGCCAACAATACATTGTACGGGTCAAAATTATCAATTTTTCTTTTATGCCAAAAATCATTAGGATATTGATTGCTTTACATATAGTAAAGATCATGTTCCATGAAGATATTTTGTACATTTTCTACCATAAATATATAAAACATTTCTTTTTTGTGAGGGAATGCAGCGCAATCATGAACATAAATGGACAACTTTAAAGGAGATTTTCTCAATGTTTAGATTTTTTTTACCCTCAGATTCCAAATTTTCAGATCTCTCGGCCAAATATTGTCCTATCCTGATAGACCATACATCAATGGAAAGTTTATTTATTCAGCTTTCAGATGATGTATACATCTCAGTTTCAGAAAATTGACCCATGTGACTGGTTTTTGTCTGGTCACTCTCACCCCAACACATACAATGTTGCTGGATGGATAGCAGTCTCTAGAGCTGCATGATTAATCAAAAAAATCTAAATCAAAATAGTGACATGGCATAGTGCGATTATTAAATTGTAAAGGCTGTGATTAATTGATTAAATGTGATTAGTATCAGTGTGAAGCACAGCACTGTTTATTTACACGTGAGCAACTCATGATCTGCTGTTTTCAGTGTCTCAGAGCTGCTCTGTTCACATGAAATGCTCCACATGTTCTCATCTCTGCAACTGCTCTGAGTTTGAGTTGCTTATAACATGCTTTTTGGGAGCACAACATGTGCCAAACATTTTCCCCAAACTTGAAATGAGACTAATTGCTCATAAACCAGCTGTTGTCAACAAAACAGAAGCTTAAAGTGCCGCACACAGTTTGGACCATCTCTGCTTGTTTGCAGTGGGAGGGTAAATAAAGAATTGATAGATAAATAAAGGCTAATGTTTTATGCATTTAAGGAGTGGAGAAGAGTGTCTTCTCTTAGTCTAGCATTTGTCATCGAGTCATGGTAAATTCTGTCTTAAATAGTTTTTAAGAACATGAGATTTTGGCCATGACAGAAACAATTGAGCGCCCACATAGCCACAGTAAACTTTATAACCTGGAAGTTGATGAAAATGTAATGCTATGCATTCCAATGACAGACAAAACACTTATTTCTGAAAATCTCAGGAATTCGCTGACTCGTAACTCCATTTGACCTTGATTTTGGTCAAATGTTAATAATTTAAAGCAAGAGACACATGCAAGTCTCTGGCCATATATAAATCCACAATATCAACTTTGACAACGCTGTGTTTACTTATTTTTTAAAATACAGTTATAATAAATATTATTAGTCATATTGATATTAGTGTTGTCAAAAGCACCGACTTCTGTACCAATTCAGTACTGACATTTAGAAAATGTGACTATACCAGCATTTAAAAAGAAAGAAAAAAAAAGCAATTTGATTTTTTCTCAAAATAGTGTGGCCCTAACAAATACCTTTCTAAAAGAGCTTGTCTAAAATTGAGGGATACAGCTTCAGTAATATCTGTCTGGGCTTTGACCCAGAGGAACATCTCAAAAGATTTTGAAGGGAAAATAAGAGTTTAGTTTCCAAATAACCATGGAGACCTCAAACAAAAACCGTAAATTGAATTTGAACAGAACACGAGGGTGAAACAAATTTGTTTGAGCGGTCCGTTTCAGAAGCAACATTTACCATGAATAAACGAGGTTGAGTTACAAGGGTCTCAATACCAAATCGTTCAAAATCATAGTGCAGTTCAGCGATCAAAAGAACGCTATGTAGGATGAAATGCATCCGTTGTAATGGAAGTACACCCCCTCCCCTTAAGCTAGACAGCAAAGCCCTTTAGCTAGCATGTGTGACTGAGGTTTCACTTTAATGCAATAAAGGAAATTCTGAGCCAGACCATCTCCTCCTAGAGCTACTTAAAGTCCCTGTGCTTACAGTGAAACCAGGCAGATTTGAAGAAGTGACTAGCACCACCATATTTTTCCCCGTTTATCAAATCAATCGATCCTTAGAAGGAAAGAGGAGAGATTTATGAGGCCACGCTCTTCTGTTGAACCAGCTTTTTCCTCTCTGCTCTCTCTCTCTCATTTTTCTTTCTTTTTTCTCAGCATTTTGTTTATTGTGCAACTTTTGCCAGCAAATCTTTTTTTTTTTTTTTTTTAAGATATGGCAGAAGAAAAGCCAGTCAACGTTCTGAAAAAAAAAAAGAGAGAGAGAGAGGTTTCCTTTGAGGACATTCATATAGAAATATCCAAGGTGCCTGGGAATCTTCTTTCGGACTGGAACTGATGGATTATCCGGGCAGTTTGCGAATGAGCCTAGTTTGTTGAGTGTTTGATCTTGACCTGGATCCAGTAGGCCATTTATTTTCACTATGCTGTGCAAAATTATAGCTATTGCTTTGGCAGATGTGACTATAAAACGATGAAGCATCCTGCGCTGCCCACCTGAGGCCTACGCAAGGTCTGCGAGTTGAAAAGCCATATTGTGAGACTTAACGAGTTGATTGTCGGACAGCAGCTTTGCTACAAAAGCCCTATCTATCCATACCACTGGCATTGAAAGCTGTTTAGCCGGCATTGTGAAACACAATCCAATCCTCCTCTCCTCCAGTCTGTCAGGCAGTTACCGCAAACAGTTTCCTCCCCTGGCTGAGCGCGAGATAGCATTCAGAACTGCAGCGAGGAGTCAGCAGGACTGTTTAAGCATGTACCGATTTAATTGCGGGAATGCATCTTTCCCAGTGTGGCCGGATCGCCCACGGCATTTACACAGAAATATGAGAATGCGGTTTGACTCCTCATGTTCTCGTAGCTTTCTGCTTCTTTTGCCTCTGGTATATTTTCCAATTTTGTATTTCTTCCAATTATGGCCTGCTCAAATGTCCATGGCTAAAAAAAAACTCATTAGAATCCAGTACTGCAGATGTGAATATAAAATAAATAT
Source organism: Leuciscus leuciscus (assembly GCF_965113295.1). NCBI lineage: Eukaryota > Metazoa > Chordata > Actinopteri > Cypriniformes > Leuciscidae > Leuciscus > Leuciscus leuciscus. The sequence goes on along the minus strand of NC_138733.1, from coordinate 14,868,236 downwards.
GAACTCCTAATATTCAATTAAGGCGGTTAGGTGGGATGTTAAGGATCTTAAATATGTTTTGTGAAATAAGAAGAAACCTCAGTTGGAAGCCTGGCCCTCTGGTGAGGTTTAGTTTGCATTGTGTTGGGATAATGTCCGAATGAAGTTACATTTGAGGATATTAGATTTATAAAATTTACATCAATAACAGGATATGTACAGAGCCCCTAAAGGGACATGGTGGTAAAAAAAAAAAAAAAAAAATGAGATGGTGGAAAAATAATAAGTCAATAGGGGCTTAGCACCGGAGGAACCTTTTCATAGTTCCTAGAACATGTTCACATTTTTAAGGAGTTCGCGCCGCAGGAACTAGGAACGATTTTAGTTCTAGGAACTCCTTTTGGAGGAGGGTCCAAAAGAGTAGGGTCTAGCACTATAGGAACTACCAGTGACATTAGTGTACGCTGATTGGCCGGACACACGCGAAACACCCGCCATTTAAAAAAAAAAAGTAGTGTAAACATACAGATTACAGCCTGTATATTTACTCCAGAAACTATACGAACATGGAAAACAGTGATAGATGGGCCTCTTAACCTTTATGCTAAAGAGAAAATCCATCGTGCAACTTTGAGGGGACCAAGCCAGACATGATTATGTATTTCTGCTTAGCTAGCAACACTGGACATCAACCACACGGTATATGCTAATACTGTACATTTTCATATTGCTGTCTACTTTCTATGTATAACAGTTCTATCTAATAACGCATTAGACAGGACTGTTAGACAGATCGTAAACTAATGAATACTGAGTATGCGAGCACTGTGAACTCAGGCTTTGGCGTTCTCAGCGCCATCAAAATCACAACAAAAAAAGTCACAACATCAAGCGCGGCTTACGTCACTTCATGCAACCAGGAATACAACCAGGAAAATGTTCTCAAGGGAACCATTAGTTCTCGGGGAACCACCCTGGTGGCTAGTTCCTAGAACTAAGTTCCTAGAACTACCCGGTGCGAAAGCCCCTATTGCTTTTGCGTTCCCCCCAAAAGATCAGAATCAGAATCAGAATCAGAAACCTGTCCGGACTGTCCGTTGTAGTCTCCTGATGTCCGATTTGGTAGCTGAACCAAACCAGACAGTGATGGAAGTGCTTAAAACAGACTCAATGACGGCTGAGTAGAACTGGATCAGCAGCTCCTGTGGCAGATTGAACTTCTTCAGCTGGCGAAGGAAGTACAGTCTCTGCTGGGCCTTTTTCACAATGGAGTCAATGTGATTTGCCCACTTCAGGTCCTGAGAGATGGTAGAGCCCAGGAACCTGAATGACTCCACTGCTTCCACAGTGCTGTTCATGATGGTGAGAGGGGGGAGTGCTGGGGATTTTCTCCTGAAATCCACAATCATCTCCACTGTTTTGAGCGTGTTCAGCTCAAGGTTGTTATAGCTGCACCAGACAGCCAGCTGTTCAACCCCCAGTCTGTAAGCAGACTCGTCACCATTTTGGATGAGACCGATGACGGTGGTGTCGTCTGCAAATTTCAGGAGCTTGACAGAGGGGTCTTTAGAAGTGCAGTCATTAGTGTACAGGGAGAAGAGCAGTGGGGAGAGAACGCACCCTTGGGGGGCGCCAGTGCTGATGGTGAGGGTCCTGGATGTGAGCTTCCCCAGTCTCACTCGCTGCTGCCGGTCTGTCAGGAAGCTGGAGATCCACTGACAGATTGAGGATGGCATGGAGAGCTGAGTCAGTTTGGCTGTGAGAAGATCAGGGATGATGGTATTGAAGGCCGAACTGAAGTCCACAAATAAGATCCGTGCATAAGTCCCAGGTCTGTCAAGATGTTGCAGGATATAGTGCAGTCCCATGTTGACTGCATCATCCACAGACCTGTTTGCTCTGTAAGCAAACTGAAAGGGATCCAGAAGGGGTCCAGTGATGTCCTTCAGATAGGCCAACACCAGTCTTTCAAACGACTTCATGACCACAGACGTGAGAGCGACAGGTCTGTAGTCATTAAGTCCAGTGATTTGAGGTTTTTTGGGAACCGGAATGATAGTGGAGCGTTTGAAGCAGCAGGGAACTTCACACTGCTCCAATGATCTGTTGAAGATCTGCGTGAAGACTGGGGCCAGTTGGTCAGCGCAGGCTTTTAGACAAGCAGATGAGATGCCGTCTGGGCCTGAAGCTTTCCTAGTCTTCTGTTTTTTGAAGACTCGGCTCACGTCCTCCACACAGACCTTAAGCTCAGGTTGGATGGCAGAAGGGGGGAGGAGAGGGGTTGCAGGAGGTGATGGTGGATGTGTGAAGTGCACATCAGAGCGGGTGTGGGGTGTGAGGTGTGAGTCTGGGCTTCTCAAACCTGCAATAGAATGCATTGAGAGTGTCAGCCAGTTGTTGATTCTCCACAGATCGGGGGGATGGTGATTTGTAGTTGGTGATGTTCCTCAGGCCTCTCCAGACTGATGCCGGGTCGTTGGCTGAAAACTGGTTTTTCAGCTTTTCAGAGTAGCTTCTTTTAGCAACTCTGATCTCCTTTGTCAGTCTGTTTCTGGCCTGGTTATACAAGATTTTATCCCCACTTCTGTAAGCATCCTCTTTGGCATGACGAAGCTGTTTGAGTTTCCCAGTAAACCATGGTTTATCATTAGTGAATGATAAGAATGTCCTGGTAGGAATGCATGTATCCTCACAGAAACTGATATATGATGTTACAGTATCTGTGAGCTCATCCAGATCGGTGGCTGCAGCTTCAAAAACAGTCCAATCAGTGCAATCGAAGCAGGCCTGTAGATCCTGCTCTGCTTCGTTGGTCCATCTTTTTACAGTCCTTATTACAGGTTTAGCTGATTTCAGTTTCTGCCTGTAGGTCGGTATAAGATGAACCAAACAATGATCAGAGAGCCCCAAAGCTGCCCGTGGGACGGAGTGATACGCATTCTTTATCGTGGTGTAACAGTGGTCCAATATATTACTGTCTCTGGTAGGACATGTAACATGCTGTCTGTATTTTGGCAGTTCACGGGAGAGATTTGCTTTGTTAAAATCCCCAAGAATGATTAAAAGAGAGTCTGGGTACCTTTGTTCCATTTCAGCTATATGTTCAGCCAGCTGTTGTATCGCCGCGCTCACACACGCGTCTGGAGGAATGTAAACATTCGCGAGAATGAATGAGGAAAACTCCCGCGGCGAGTAGAAAGGTTTACAGTTTATGAAATGTGCCTCTAAATTAGGAGAGCACATCTTCTTCAGTGTTGTTACATCTGAACACCAACTTTCGTTAATGTAGAAACACAATCCACCACCTCTCGTTTTCCCCGTTAGTTCCGCGATGCGATCCGCTCGGAACAGCTGAAAGCCCGGCAGATGTAGTGCGTTGTCCGGTATGGCTTCACTCAGCCAGGTTTCAGTGAAGCACAGAGCAGCGGAGTTTTAAAAATCCTTGTTAGTGCGGGTGAGGAGAAGAAGTTCGTCCATTTTGTTAGGAAGAGATCGGAGATTCGCAAGATGAATACTGGGGAGTGCAGTACGGAGGCCGCGCTCGCGGAGTTTAACCAGCGCGCCAGCGCGCTTCCCGCGTTTGCGTCTGACCGCGCGTTTGAACAACACCGCTGCCCCTCCGACGAGAATGTCCAGTAAAACGTCTGAGTAATCAAAATCTGTAAAAAAGTTGTCTGGTGTGTGTTTCCTAATGTCCAGTAGTTCGTCTTTGGTGAAACTGATAGGAAAAGAATGACTAAACGCAGAACAAACCAACAAAAACAACACAATAACTGGAGAGCTCCACACCAAGGCAGCCATCCGCGGCGCCATCTTGGATCTATGTGTTCACTCGCAAAACCTTTTGAGCTTTTTGTGATCGTGTCTCTTGGTGGAATGCAAACGGTTTTGCGAGGGAACACAACGTTTCTCAGGAGAACGCAAAACATTTGCGAGAGAATGCAAAAACAGCTCTTTTTTTTATTCACCATGTCCCTTTAGGGGCTCCGTATAGTAGTATATAACAGTAAACATATTTATTAACATTGTATTTGGTATTTATGTGTTGATCTTTATACATATATTTAACCTTTATACATTTCATATATTATTTAATTAATATATAATAATTTAATATAATATGTTTACCTGGACCTACCCATCTGAGCACTACCTTCCCTGCAATTGCCCCAGCTCAATGAGAACACCAGACCCCCTATTTATTTTAGACACTTTTATCCCCATATACACTTTATTCCCCTTTTGGGAAATGTTATGTTTATTTTTATATTAATAAACGCCTATCTGAAGCTAGACGCCACACTTGCACAACACCAGTATGATTTGCTACTTACTGATTGTAGACAGATGGTATTAGAGATGCTCTCATTCTACAGAGTATTTTACGGGACAAAAAACTGCAAATGACTGTGCCAGGATGCATCTAACAGTTTATCTGATCACTTGCATAAGCAGATAGAAAATTAAACAGACAATTAAACAGACTCAAACACAAATGTGGCAGCTTAGTTTTGAGATCTGCCAGACTAATATAGCAGAATTCAGCATGTCTCATTTTCTTGACCCACTCCTTGATGACATCTTGGGTCTGTCGACTCCCATTTCTCCATGCTTTATTAGGCCCAGCTCACTTTACACCACATTAGCTCAGAGACAGCTCTAACTCACACTAGCGCGGGCCGACCAGAAGACCGTGGGCCATGTGAGGATAGAATCGGCATTTCTCAGAGGAAAGCACTGGCATGTCACCGCCTCTTTACTGGCAGGCACGCCTAAATGCAATTTCAACCGCATTCTCATGTCAATATAGAGATATTCTCTCTGACTGGATGTAATCATACTCCAATCAGACATCTCCTTGAGCACGAGCTACCGTTATACCTTCATTTGCGGTGATTATTCGACTCCAGGGCGACTGTCAGACTGATGTCACACAAGCCACTGTTTACCTGCAGGAAACAAGCAGTCTCCGTCTTTCTTAATTAGTTGATGTTATTCAGATGACTGGAAAGGAAGAACGATTTGAACACTTCTATTCACTGTGGTCTGTGATGAGCAAGTGCGACGGTTTGCCAAAAATAGGACTGTATGTATTGTATCGAATGCAAATAAAGCTGTGTTGAGGTTTTATGTTTAAATGGGTGTTTAGGGAAAGAAATGGGACTTATTCATGATTTTAAATCTTCAGTAAGTTACTGTACTGAGTTAATCTTTGGTAGCGCCTCTTATAATTGACTATGACATAATAAGTGCTTTAATTTAAATCTAAGCTGCTAAATGTTGGCACACTCTGCAATTCTTCATAATTATGATGCTCCGATGGAAAATTTTTAAAGTTGGCCATGAAGCAGATTGAATGTATTTTATAATACATTTCATTTATATTTCTAATGCTTAGTTGTGACACGCATAACCTTCAAGTGTTCCTGTAGCTTTATGTTTTCATATATGCATTATGGTTTCCCAGTACATGAAATACTATATTATATTGTGTGGGGCAAATATCAAGTGTGAAAGACAACAATTAAGTAACAGTTTTTTTTATTTTTTTTATTTATTGCCATTTGTTTATTTATTTGTTATAGTACTCAAGCCATATTGTAAATGTGCAAAAAAAAGTACTATTTAGAAAATATTCACTTTTTTATTATGTTGACATCTGACATCAACATTTTCTTAGTCATTCATTTCTTCATAAATATTCTCACTGATAAATATATGGCTGTCAAAAATTAATGTATACTACTGTATACCTTTAAGTGCACATAAACTTTGACAGCTCGAAAAATACATTTTGTAACATATTTTCATATCCTCAGATCTCAATTTGAAAATTAAAAAAATAGTCTGGGATGAAATCCATGTATAAAATCATGTTATCTAGGCAATAAATGCAACCTATAAAACCTCTAATTTAAGAACGTCCAACATTATAATCCATATTTAATTGGAAGGTTGATTTCAGACATCTTAATAACAACTTGCAGTCTCAAGGACATTCGTGTGTTGGCTGGTATTTATGCATGGATCTACACACATGATCCAGACATTTCACAGTTGACTGCACGGTCATTCAGCTTTATACTCAGCCATTCATTTATACTCAGTAACGGGAGAGTGAAGTAGCGGTGTCCTTTTTCAAGCAAAGGAGTGTCCGAGCAAAGTGGAAATGCATTGCATTAATTATTAACAAGGCTTTACATTTCCACCAACAATCACTTTTTCTCAGAGTAAATGTTTGCATGCTTTTGGTTTGTACCCTTGTGGAAAAGAAGTACACTTTAGCATACCTTTATTACACTTCAACATTTTACAGAAATAATATACTTTTATATATATATATATATATATATATATATATATATATATATATATATATTTGATCTACTTAAGTAGGACATACGTATATATGTATATTTCATAATTAATTTACTTCTGTTGTCTTTGAAATATGGTTAAAGTGTACAGTAGCGCTACTGCTGAATGTACTGACAAGAAATTATAGTAAACTAAAATACACTTTAAAGTCATTTATATTAAAACTTGTCTGTCATATAGTTAAATATTAGTAATTACATGTTGCAATAATAAATTTGCACTTTAGTAAAACAAACTTTAAATGTATTATCAAATAACACAATATAATTAAAATAATAATATAGTATTTTACATGTGCTTTAGTATGCAAGTCAGCACATCTATATAAGTGTACCTCTTCATAGCACAACATAAGATTATTAAAACTGACTAGAAATTAACTTCAGGGTAAAACTTGATATTTAAGGTAAAACTGGATATCATTACAAAGTGTGTTACAAAACTGTCATGAAAGTGTACTCTCTTTAAATTGACTTTTTTCATTAATATTATATTATATTATCTACAAGTACAGTTTTTCTTAAAATATACTTTTAAGATTTGAAGTACAATACAACTGCACATTCAGTACAGGTAAGTGCACTTTTTTTTCACAAGGTAAGATGGACTGTGCTTTCAGGTTAGCATTAAGCCATTTCTCTGGCTGTTCTGGTTACAAGGATCAATATTCAAGGACCTCCAAACTCAAGTGAAGACCTCTATTACTCAAATTATGTTTGCTAGGTACAGACCACTGATGTGAGCTTATGAATAAGTGATAAGTGAATCCGCAGTCGGTTATGCTTGGTGTCCTAGTGCGGAAGAAGAGGGACATTGAGGGCTTGGAGACGGGTTGTATTTGCCGCCCACCTGCTACCCTCTGAAAAGCTCTTTAGAAATTCACTGCACATCAATAATGCAAGTCCTGGTACAATGCACAAGGTAGACACAGACACGCAGAAGCTCACCGTTGTGTAATGTGCATTTGGACGGAGGGCACTGGCTCTACGTTACCGTGAGTTTGTAATGAGGAAGCTGTTATGCTACTGCATACGATTATTATCACGGAATTCAAATGAGGAAGGAGCCAATGGTAATGAAGCATCATAAAACGGGGGGAGTCTGGAGAATTCATTACCTAGTGCCTCTCTGGATGTCTCCATCTTTTGAAAAACGTATTTGTACATCACTCGGCTCCCAGGGATTTTTTGGGAACGCGAGACTTGCAAATGCATTGCGACTCTCTGTTTCGCATGCAAACTGGAAACAGACCTTCTCTATAGCTGGGAAAGGAGATAGAGAACATCTTGAGTTGCCTGAGGCTCATGGTCTCCTTGGCTCTCTTCTGGGAATGAGGAATGGGCAAAACCCCCATTCTTCCATCCCTCTCCACAGGCCTGCCAGCAGTCTGACATCCCAATGTCAACTGCTTCTGAATATCTCTGATGAAGTACAGCTCCATGTAACATGAAGCTTCATATAGTCTGGGTTGACTTTTGTTGTCCTCCAACTTGTACTACAACTTTTACTGCCATTCGAAAGTTTGGGGTCAGTAAGATTTTTTGTTTTGACAGAAAATACAATACAAGTGATCCAAAGAGACAGTAAATATATTTATGAGGTTACAGAAGATTTATATTTCCAATAAATGCTGTTCATTTTCCTATTTCACATGAATCCTGAAAAACCTGTACCAGTTTCCAAAAAAAAAAAAAAAAAAAAATGTTTTAATGATTGTGTTTTGAGCATCAAATCAGCATATTAGAATGATTTCTGGAGAATCATGTGACACTGAAGACTGGAGAAATGATGCTGAAAATTCAGAAATAAATGACATTTTATAAAATAGAAAACAGCTATTTTAAATTGCAATATTATAGTTATAGTATTTTGATCAAATAAATGCAGACTAGGTGAGCATAATCTTTCAAAAACATTAAAAAATATTGAATGGTGTGAATAAATAGTGTATTTATTCCATCCTTTAGTACGATTTTAAAGTCAAAGTAAAATTTGATTCTTTTATTTTTATTTTTTATAAATATTCCTAGTCATATTTTGTATGATTCATCAGAGCACTTACTTCTAAAGGTAAAAAAGAAAACTTTTTTTTTGTCTTCATTTTATTTTATTAGAATGTAATGACTAGGCCTGTCATTTTCAGCACTTAATCAGAATGTCTTGTAATTAATTCAGTCAAATAATCGCTCAAGTCAAAATCTGCTGAGAAAAGCCCTCAAATGAACATAGTTAAATAAATAAAAGAAAACATTACATTATTGTGACAGACAAGTAAAGCATTGAATTAAACATTAAACCAAAAGTGGATTTGGATGTCAATGTATTGTTTGTTTTATTTCTATTTTCATTTTAATGTTAACCAATAGCCAAATAGCTATTCAGGCATTGTGGAGTTGTAGGTAATGTGGCCTTTCTAAAATTGTGTGAGTAGTCTACAATAGTAATTTAATGCTGGTTAATCTTCATGTAGTAAAGGTTACAGCAATAATAGCCATAATAATAGATTTTAAAAAAAGAAACGTCACCATTGGAATATGTCAGGATGCTCTCGAGGGTGAGCTTGACCTTCAGCCTTCATCTTCTGGTCAGCCTCCTCAAATGTGGGTTTTGACGTTCTAACACTCACATTTCACAGTTTTTTTAAGATATATTTTACTTCCATAATGTGAGATGTGTTGTGAATGCTGTTTTATGCTGAGTTTAACTGAAATATTTGTACGTCCAACTGAGTTCAATGTCTTTTTGAGTTCTATGCTGAAGAACGTTCTGTGTGTCTGTCTTGATGTCTGTGTGCTTCCACAGTCCGGATTCAGATATCAGCTGGCACATATTCAATGATGCCTGTGACATTTAAGTCAGACTTCAATCCACCAATCCCATAGAAACATATCTTAGTTAATTCATCAATCTCTATCTTGTTAACATATTGATAAACAATGTATGTTGCATTCCACTAGAAAAAGGTTCTGAAGCTTCATATAAATACAAAAAATATGCAAAAAAAAAGAGGGGGTGGGGGTATATGTATAAAATTAATGAATTGATACATATAGCATGTCCAGTATAGGCCGATTCCTCTTATGAGTTGGTTATTTTTAGTCAATCAAAAACATGCAGCACAACCTGGCTAGCCTGATTCCTGAAGCAAATTACTCCTTGTGAGCCAGTTATCTTATGAGTCGATGCTTTTTAGTAAAAAATAAATACAAAACTATTATATATAGTTGAATAAGATGAGTTAGCCACTGAAACACTGCCCTGTATAATTTGCACCACATCCGTATGGCATTTTTAGATTTTTTTTTAATAGTTTAATGTCACAAAATAATGATTATTGATGAAATCAAGAATGAAATTAAACAATTAACTCATTTAAAAATTATTTTAATTAAGATGTATAAATTAGGGTGCTTAGTTGTATTTACGGTTTACTTTTAAAGGGGACCTATTAAGCTCTTTTTCAAAAATCTTGATTTAGTTTTTGGGGACTGCTACAATATTTGGTTTATGCTTGATTCAAAAAAAAAAAATAAAAAAAAAAATCACATATTTGACATTGTTGCAGCACCTCTCTTCTCAGTCTGTCAGTAATGCTCTGTTTAGTTCCTGTCTCCATGAAGCCCCTCCTTCTGAAAAGCGCAATGTGCTCTGATTGGTCAGTTGGACCAGTGTGTTATGATTGGTCAACTGCTTACATTGTGTTTCAGAAATGGCACGCCCCTTATCGTAACCACGAGATTCAACACACTATTAACACAACTCAACCAGGCCTTTTTGTGTATGCCTTGAGCGGAAATTATTTAAAAGAGGAATATAATTGTGACGTGTACATTCCCAGAAGAAAACTCGACTTCAATCAAGGTGTTTCAGGGAGTTCAGAAATAGTGCACAATGAAATAGAGGATAACTCCCTTTGGAGTGACTTTGTGATTTAAAACTAGACCTTTTTCATGCATAAACAGCAACATTGCAAACTAAATAAAGTTAAAAATGTAAATACTATCACCCTAATTAAGATTTATGCATTTGTTATTTTTAAATTAACTACTTGAGTAGCTTTTAGCAGCTATCTACCTTTTGTTAGTAGCATAGAGAGCTAACTGCTTTTTTAAAAGATTAGATTGACTGTTTAATTAATTTTATGACTACAGATTCATCGATTATGGTTCAGTTTGTTTTAACAGCTGGCTGTACATATAATTTTGAGAGCCTGATTATTACCTTGATGCAATGAGAATAAAGCATTTTGCAACGAATAGCTTTTAAGCTGCGAGTTAGCAGGCGTGCTTTTAGCTGTGGCCTGATATGAGCTAAATTGGTGTAATAAATTGGTCCCTGAAACTGAGCAGCATTGAGATCATAACCTGCAAGAGGCAATCTTGCTGTGGCAGGATTCTGCTCGCACGTACAGAAAGATTGAACTCAGCGATGCTCCCCAAGCAGACCCTTGTTAACAAACTGGTCAGGTACGCAGGAGACTACAGCGCTGATAATTTTACAAATAAATAAGCTTAGTGGATGCTAACGTATGGAAAAAATGCACCCGTGTTGGAAAACTCTGCAATGCACACAATGTTTTTGGGTCACTACCTCTACTGTGTGGGCTAATGCTCCCTTGTTCTCAAAAAAAGTTACTCTTATATGTTTTTTGTTTTTTTTGTGAATCAGAAACAAACGATGGAAGAAGAGTAGCCTGGTTCCTGAAATAAATGACTCTTGTGAATTTATTATTTTTAGAAAATCAAAAACATAGGCCTACAGGATGACCAATGTTGTGTAGTCTTATATATTCAGTCGATTATTTTTTGTAACCCCCCCACCAAGACAAGAGTAGCCCAATTCCTGAACAAATAAATCATATTAGTCTCTTTTTTTAGTGATCTAAAACATACAGTATATCCAATGTAGTGTAGTCTTATTCACGAACAAATTACTCTTATGAGTCAATTATTTTCAATTCAAGAGCATACAGTGTGACCAGTGTGATTTAGTATGATTTACAAATAAATGACTTTTATGAGCAAGTTCTTTTTAGCGAATCAAAAACATGCATGACCAGAGTAGCCCGATTCCTGAACAGAGGATTCACTCAAGCAGTTCTTGTTAGTGAATCAAAAAGCGAGACCAGTGTAGGCCTTTGTATACCTTTTTGACGCCATCTGGGTTTATATGTTCGCTTATATTGCCTGATAAAAGCATATACTGTGTTAAAACTGCATTGACAAATAGGTTTACAGCACATTTTGTTAGATTTTTTTAGCCAGAACTGCTATAAAAAGCAGCATATGTTGTATTTTGTGCATCATTTGTCTGTAAGCATGACAAATGAGGCAATTCCTTACTAGCATCCAGGCATTACTTAAAGCCAAATATTTTATGATAATGTTTCACCTCGCCAATGAAATGAACTGCTTTTCCCCCACAGCATATTAGTGTGATTTCTCTTTGAGAGCATAGTTTTCTTATATTTTCTTTTCAGTAAAGTTAATAAATGACTGAGGTTTGTGGCAGGTGTGCGCTAACAGTGTTATGCTTAGCAGTCGTGTTATTTTCATGCCGCAGTGTTTTATTACTGTTGGTTGAATGCAGGGACTGGAGGACGTGATTCCCTCAAGGACATTATTTTAATAACTTGTTTCGTAATGCATGTTTCCGTTGAAGAATCAGTGAGGTGTGTTTTAAAAACTCAAACTTACAGTCTTTTGACACTGTTTTTCTTTATTTCCAGCCTTTATCAGACAGGGGGATGTTGATAGATCAACAGAATCGAGTATGACAACAATAAACCACTTTGCAAAAATGGAGAATGGCTTTGATTTGTGTGGCACCAGAGAGAAAAGGATTCTCAGTTGTTCACCAAATTATGGGTGTTTTAATTCGAGATTTTTTATTGTGTCGTAGCTGCACACAGTCCTCTATTGTATTATCTTTCGGTTCATTATTAGCAGATCTTTTCTTGCCTGGAATACCTCTGTAATAACTAGAGACTTTACTGGTGGCCCTAATATCATACAGAAAGGAAAGGCCCTCGACTGCATGCAAATGAAGCGAGCGTGTGTGAAGTGTGTTTGAGTAATGAATTAAGGTGCAGAGGGATCTGACGCATGTCATCTTCAATGGGAAAAACAAAGGCACAGTTTCTTGTTGAATGAACAGAAGGACGGACGCAAATAAGAACACTTCAAAGAGGGCTTTAAAATCAATAACCAGAAGTTGCTTGTTTTTCCTTTGCCACGTTGTAACATGATGCATATTTCTCAATTCATCATTGTTATTTTATCTTTTTAACTTGAGCGCCGCATTTTTAGAACACAGTGTCATGAACGAGACACTGCAAAAGACGCAAGACGTGAGCGCAACGGTCAAACACATCAAACAATGGAAAAGTAGAGCAGTGGATTGGAAAACGCATTCTGTGAACAGCCCCTACAATGCACTCTATATAGGTTACCTCAAAGGTTCTGTCAGGGACTTCACATATAAAACCTTTTAGGGATTCCCATCATGGGATCATTTTATGGATTTAGTTTTAATTAATTATTAAGCAGCTTGTAGAAAAAAAAAAAAATACTAAAAAGTAATCATTTAAGACATGTACCCTTATATAGAACCTTTTTTGGCATAAAGGTTCTTTAAATTTTAGTTAAGAACTCTAGGGTTCTATATTGAACAACATCAAACTTTTTTTCCTATAAGAGTGTGGATCATTACTTGAATTTTCAGCTATCATTTTTGACTTTTTTGGGGCTTTAATGGCAGGAGCTGCATAACATTTTCTAGTTTTGTGTTCTAGAGAGAGAGAGATACAAAAAATCCCAGCATAAAGGGTTGAAATAAACATGAGGTTTTCTTTTTTTGGCTGACCTAAATGTGTAACACCACCGTATTCTTATTCACCATCATACTCTTAGTGAAAAGGTATATATATATATATATATATATGGGAGCATATATGGGAGCAAAAACATATCTTCTAACTTGACTTTCCAGTGACCTCTGTGGAATTAAAGGCTGAATAATTTTTTTTTGTTTCTGCTCTCGGGTTCAGCAGTTCAAATGTTGCATGTTTGCTCAATCAAAATATCCTTAAATGCAGAATCTTTTATTTTATTTTTTTTTTACAGTAGATTTCCAGTGTTGCCATCTGAGCACTGGCACAATGAGTGGGACATCACTAATAACTTTTATGATTCCCATTTAATAATCAACACGCTTATGTGCATTTTATGAGATTTGGTCTTGGCATTTGCTATGCTGCTGTTGCTGTTTCAGAGCATATACTGGACATGCTACGCCCTATACATATACGGCACATTGCTGTGAGGAAGTAAGACATGCTGCTGTACAATAGCATACATGAATTACCCATAGCAGATCTATACAGGTGGAGCTGTGGAAGGTGGAGGGTTTCTGAAAGCCCTCTGCTGCAACTGCTATAGCAAATGCTGACCAAAAAAGTTGAAAGTAGAGCAGCAAGCTCAATGGCTGCTGATACAGCAGGAACCAATCAGATGTGTCCTACAGAGGACGATGTGAGTACAAGCATATTGAGTTAAGGATCAGCCTGTGCCATCTAGAGTTTCATGACAGAACTTTGTTTTTTCAGACCGAGATGGTATGAGAACCTCTCAAAAAGCAAGTGATTTATTTTAACAAGCAATACTGTGCAAGTAATCTGACATAAGATTATTAATGTAATACTAAAATATCCCTCAATGTCACCATTTGCATTGCACATGCAATGTATAAATGCAGTCTAATACAGATGTGTTATGTTAATATAAATGCATTAACAATGAGATCAACACTGGTTCTACCACGAACTGTAATGGTCTTTTTGATGCTTAGTCATGATATGTGTGATTATTATGTACAGTATCAGTGCTTGGAAAATGCACAGATTAACAAGAACCAGGATGTCTCTGAACTGAATCTAATGACTGTTGAGTTCTGTGTTATGGGTACCATAGTTCTTGAAAATCTCTCTAATCGTTGTAGTTGAGAGATTCACAGAAATGTTTGCTTTGATAAATGGTCAATTTTCAGTTACCCTCAATGAACTCTAATGACTTTTCGAATAGTCAATTGAAGCAATAGAATACTTAATGTAGGTTTAATTGTGTCAAGCTCTTACATTATTTATCTAAAAGAAAATAATTTATCCCTCGATGTCAACCTCAAGGAGAGTGTCGCATATAAAATGTAATTGTAATAATTTTAAAAGCAATACTAAGACACACACTGTCTGTAGTATGTGCAAATCAGATCAATACATGCCTCCAAATAATGTATTTCCCTTACTATCTCAGTAATTGCACAGTAAATAATAATAATAAAACATTCAAATCCAATAAAAATTTGTTTGTTGTGATCTTGGTGCAGTGTCTGATAAAATGATGTGATACAATGAATACAATAAGATACAAGATATATTCATATGTATATTTTTCTTTATATTTTTCTTTTTATTTCCGGGGAATTTTAATTTTATTTGAAATATTTTCTGGGGAAGAGTCCCTAACATATTTATATGTATATTTTTTAAAATATTAACACTGGACCTATAGATTTTCATTACACTTACAGCACACCTTATTCATGTTGTACATTTTATTGGAAACCAATGTAATATCTTGGGTATTGATTTTGACTTTATGTTGATGGAGCCTTTTAATAAAGAGTACATTTTTGCCTGCTCTGTATTTCATGATGGGAAGTAGTTCTGCAATAACTTGCATTGCAGTATATTAAATTCATCATTGAGAATTAACATAACGTCCATAATATTCAGAATTATGATATTATTACTCAAGTTTCTCTAATGTGATCATGTGGCAGTAGATAATACATGCACATGCTGGCTAATCTTAATTATATTCATGTATTATCTGAGGAATACATGATAATGTTCAACTGTTCCCTGCCTCTCTTGCAGAATGATTCCCTCCACAAGTTACGACTTCCTGGTGCGAGACCTCGTATCCGGACGAGAGTATGACCTGTGCGTTCTGGCCGTGTACGACGATGGCATGACCTCGCTGACCGCCACGCGCCAGGTGGGCTGTGTCTCATTTGTCACGGAGACCGAGTACAGCCAGTGCCAGTCGCTCCGAAGCCATTTCCTGGGCGGCACCATGATCATCATCATCGGAGGAATCATCGTGGCCTCCGTCCTCGTTTTCATCATCATCCTGATGATCCGATATAAAGTCTATAGCCATCAGGGGGCAGATTCTGGAAAGGGAACCGCCATGACGAACGTACGCTTGCAAACGAACGGGGGTCAAGCGGCGGGACAGGTCCCGCGCTCCAGCTCCAAAATCGTAGAGGGCCAGGAGGCCTCGGGAGCGGGTTTAGGGGGGGCCGCCGCTAGTTTAAAAGACTCCACTGCCATGGTGCTGGTCACAGACTCTGAGACAGCTGTGCAGATTTCAGAGATGACCTGTGAGGACATAGTCTCCCCCACACAAAGGCACCATCCCAGAACTTGTATAGAGCTCAAGAGACGTCCTTCACTTTCCTCAAAAGAGGGTACAAGCACAACGGACACACAAGGAGGTAAGTCAAAGAAAATGTGGTAACACTTTACAAAAAGGTTACATTTGTTAAAGGGGTCATGACATGAGAGATCAAATTTGCATTGATTTTTGACATATAAGTACCATTAAAACATCCTGCAAGTTTCACAGCTTAAAGGTGGCATATATTGCCCCTTTTCACAAGATGTAATATAAATCTGTGGTGTCCCCAGAATGTGGCTGTGAAATTTCAGCTCAAAATACCCCCCAGATCATTTATTATAGCTTGTCAAATTTGCCCCTTTTTGGGTGAGCAAAAACACGCCTTTTTTGTGTGTGTACCTTTAAATGCAAATGAGCTGCTGCTCCCTGCCCCTGTTCAGAAGAGGGCCGATCCTTATACACGAGCTTCGGATACTCAGGCAATAACAAACACGTGAATAATGACTCTCATCCAAAATCTCAGAAATAGCCAGTAGCGGAGTGCAGCCTTACGAGAGACTCAGGAAGAGGTTGCAACTTTTAGACTGAACCGGGATGTTTCTGAATGGTTAGTGCATACATTTATGTAGTTGTTGTGGAGTCACATTGATTCAACTTTGAAACAATTCCTGCTTTGTACTGTCCAAGGTTGCGAAAGCACTCCGGCTTGAAGTGATTAGCGCACACAAGCAGGTTTTTGCTTACTGTTTCTGGGGGATTTCCATTGATAATAAAATAAATCCACTGCTCTCTTGTCTCCTCTGAGGCTGGGACTCTAAATAGTGTTCTGTGCTTGTCTGTGCAACCAACGACAGAACAGTTTGCATGCTTTGCACAAACTTTTGCCATTGCGTTAGAACTGGTTACACTTTTGTCGCTTGCGAAAAACCAAACGGTGGCGCTGTGGGTGGAAACGTGCAGTTTAAGGGGCAGTAATATTATAATAAGATCCCTTTCCTATGTCAGACGTGGAGCGAAATCTGATCAGCTTATTTTTTTAAATGCTTGCAGAGAAAGGCTTACCAAAACAAAGTCACTGGGTTGTCACTTTTCACGTTTTCTGGGTTGGTAGATGCACCGGGGACCCGATTATACTGCCGTGCAAAGGCAAAAGACCGTAACTTCGTTTTTGGTCGAAAATGAGTTATTTATAATTTTGGCACATTCAAGACCTCCTTTATCATGTGGATGAGTATCTTGAATCAATTCCGTTGTTTTTTCGAGAAAATAATGAGTTGTCTTAACAGTAACTTCCAAAAACCCATGAGAAACCAAGGCAGAACACCGTAACACCAGTTACCGCTCTTTGGTTTTGGAACACTCAAATTGAGTTACGGTACTCTGCCTTTGTTTAGCTGCTCGTCAATATGAAGTTGATGTGCCGTGTTCTATCAAATAATGCTACCTACCAGATTGTACGGTTATCTGCCTTTGTTTTACTGTCCATTCAAATTCAAATTACGGTGTAGCCTGTGTACTTTGTACAGCTGCCATCAGTCCCTCTAACTTCTGATGTCCTCAGAGCTTTGTCCTGCACAAATGCGGTCAGAACATTTAGTATGGTCTGAAACCGCTCCATCGACAAACGTGCGATATCGATCGCGAAGGATTATGCAGAGTTGACTGAAAAATGTTACACATGCCGTAGCAGATGAATACAACAAAGAACTAAAGCCCCGCCTCACCCAGTTCGGGTACCGGACCTGGTTGAAACACTCATGTATCTAGCTGGCAGAGTGCCAAATCTTCGCCGGGGCCTTCAGCACCGCCTTAAACACCGTTGAGCCAACGCTGGACTAATACATCTATGGAGGTATTTTGTCATGTCAAATGTATTAATAATGCCATCAGAATGCAACCAAAACACAGGATAGCAATAAGTAGATGGCTATAAGTAATTGTAAATCATACAAAATAAATGCCATGATCACTAGATTTTATACAGGTGTTACTATAATGATTTTGTTAATGGTGATCAGCAACCAAATATTGATAATGTCGAAGTTACTGCCTTTTGCCTTGGCATGACTTATCACTTTTTTGCTGACAATACAAAGGCAGAGTACAGTAACTTTAAAATAGTGGTCAAAAGTCAAGTTTGAGCTCAAGATTTTTTTATGTACAGTATATAATTTTCATTACTAAAACATCTATTTGCCTATAATTAATTTGGCGGGACAACTAAAAATCTTTAAAATAATTTGTCTCAGTTCCACACTCTAGCGTTTTGCCTTTGTAGGGCAGTATAGCACTTAAACATGGACATTTTCATGATATGTCCCCTTTAAAACATGCCCCCTTATTAAAAACAAAGCATTTATTTAATCAAGCTCCAAAAATGGCTCATTTTAATATTGCGTGATCTGTGACATCACACAGAATAATACAGGACTTCAATGAATATTTGCAAGATAGAGCAAGATAGAGCAATTCATAGGCACCCTCTCACTGGCATCCAGTCGCTTGACGGCTGACATTTGCCTACACCGGATGCGAGCGTTGCGTCAAAAAGCTAATAGAACCCATTATAATCACTGTCTACACTGGATACAGTATACAGATTCGCGTTCAGTTTCTGACATACTCAACGCACTTGAGTCTGTCAAGAACAGGACAAAAGGAAAAGTGAAAGAGCGTTCGCTTTGACGCGTCTAGTTTAAACAGATTGTTTGCATCTCTTTATGGACTTCAGAAGGATTCCAGAGTCATGAGCAAGTAAATGGTTTGTTTTAATGCCGTCCCAGATTGAGTTGGAGGATTATATTTTCGGAGCTTCATTATTTCCTGTCTCCATTCTTGCTTGTGTTTGGTTGTGAAATGTAATATGTACACCAGACAGAGTTGTCGGTGATTGTATTAAAATGTTGTGTACTGTGCACACAAAAGCAACTAAATGGTACCCCAGACAGTTGTGTAGTGTGAGAGGTACAGCGATCCGATGACTTGGAAAATTGTGCAGTGTGTACCCGGCATTAGTTAATACAGTTTCAGGTATCAGACAACAGCAAACACGCCAAAACCAAAGGCAAATTGTTTGATTTAAAATGCTTAAGGTTGCTTTCAGGTAATTGCACATTCATATGACCCTTTGACAGTGTGCGTTTAACAATGCCTTGGCACTTTACAGCTCTTCGGAGTGCATATATAGACTCCTGTAATTTCCAGGAATAGAGCTATTCACCTGATTCAATGGGCCATGTCTAGGTATTCCTTGAAGAGCTTTTCCTTTTGTGGAATTTGGATTTATGGGTCCAATCAGGTAATTGCAGTTTCTAGATGAATGCTCATGGAATTCAAGAGGACCTCATCCTTAAATCGTTAAATCGATAAAGACCATTCAGTCAAGAGCTGGTGATGCAGAAGGCTGAACTTCCATGATTCTCCTGATCCCGTCAGTCACTCAGACACCTAATGACCACAAATTAAATGCAATCATCAATCAACTAAGGATGGCACAGGATGTGAATTAAAATGTATTATGTCTGAATGAGCATGATGACATACACAGGCTCTTTAAGATCGGGGATTTTTTTTTATGACCTTTTTCAGTAAATGGTCAGAAAAATTTGAGGCTTAACCTACATTATATTCACAGGCAACTTCAGTAGATAGTAGAATACTATATACTAGTGCATAATATGTGCTGGTTCATTTAATATTAATTTAATATGTGGTTTCTGATTAGTTTCAACCCTGTTACCACGCAAGAAAGCATATAAAGAAAAACATATGTGTGGATATGTGTGAATCATTTTTCTGACAATATCTCGAATAATAGGGTTGGATGTTTGAGCCTGGTGTATCAAATCTATAATTTGTATAAAAAATTTGAAAACTGTATATTATTAATGGCTGACTTTTTTCCAAACAGTCCAAACAGACACTTTTTGAGGATCTTTTTTGTTTCTTTTTTCTTTTGTCTCTGTAATAGGGAAAATCATGTAGTATTAGCTACACGGTATGTTTTTGGTAGTTATAAAAAAAAAAGTTTTTACTACAGTGTGTGAATTGTAGTATGAGCTGATTATGTCAAATAACAATGTCATATGAATTGAATTCCTTAATACAAATGTACAAACAGGAATTTGATACTCATATTACTTGTCATGCTCTTATTTTAATTGCATGTGTAATAATAATTTACCTAACATATCTATACGTTTTCACACCAAAACAAAACAAAACAAAACAAAACAAAACATTGGATTCAAAAGCGCCAACATATACCTCACAGGATTGCATTTCTGTATAGCTACTGATCCAAAAATGGCATCCCACCAACACACGGTCGATAAACAACATGGAGTGATACAAAATGGCTTTGTGCATTACATAATACATCAGAGGAATCCGTGTATGGAATAGTATGTTGTATTTACTTTCTGTTCTACATGTGCAACTGTTTGCTGTTTGCAGTTTGCTGATTAGTTGAACGGCAAGAGTAGTGACAGCTCTTGACATCTGAAAGACGTTTGCTTGTTGTAAATCAAAAGACTTCGTACCAGCAGAGAATTTGTTTTGGCACTGCATAAGAGTCAGGATTACACAGCTCTCTAGAATATTTGATCTTGATTGGTCAATTACAGCTGTATATTTGACCCGTGTCCTTGTTCTGTGATAGCAGCTTTGCTAGTCTCGTATCTCATCAATCATATTAATATTTCCCCTTGTGAATAGGATGTACACTATAGCATACTTTTAAGAAGAGTACTTATTACGGAAATAATGTACTCAAGTGCACAAGACACTTCATTGCAATAAAATGAAAATAAAGTATAGTTTAAACTTACATTAAATTAAATTATGTGAAATTAACCAACTTAAATACATCTTTATACAGTATGTTATTTCATAATTACTTACTATATTCTTGGAAATATGGTTCACGTGTACTTCCAAATGTACTGACGAAAATGTATGGTAAACTATGGTGTAATATGTGTTGAAATTTGAATGTGAAATAATATCGAATAACAAGTTAAAAGTATAATCATGTACTTTACATGTGCTCAACAAAATATTAATAAAACAATGATTTAAACTGATAAAGTAAAACCTTTAATTTGGCATTATTACAAAGCTCACATTTTAAAAGTGTACTTAAAGGAGTAGTCACTCAGAAACGAAAATTCTGTCATAATTTTCTCACCTCAAGTTGTTCCAAACCTGTATGAATTTCTTCACAAACAAAGAACACAAAATAAACTATTTTGAAGAACGTGTATAAACGAACAATTGATGGACCCCACTGACTTCCACAGTATGGAAAAAATAACAATAATAATAATACTATGGTCAATGGGTCACCAGAAACTGTCTGGTTACCAACATTCTTCAAAATCTCCTTTTGTGTTCAGCAGAAGAAAGAAATTCATACAGGTTTGGAACAACTTGGGTGAGTAAATGATGACAGAATTTTCATGTTTAGGTGAACTATTGAACTCTTTAAGAAACAGACATGAAAGTGTACTCTCTTTAAGCACACTTAAGTGGCATTTTATTTAATTAATACTATATAATAAATAAAAAAAACTTAATTTTAAGATTTGAAGGATACATTTATTATAATGAAATGCCACAAAAAGTCAAGTCTATTAATTTATTTATTGCGTATAGCCACATAAGTGGGATAAAAATAAAATGTACTAGTATCGGTATTACTATGATATTTTGGTATCATATTTCAGGGTTTATTTTGCTTCCTGATCACCTTATTAGTGTTTATCTTGTTTTCACAATCAGCTGATTGCATATTATCCCTTATTTATCTATTCTGTGACACATTATATTGTAGTTTTGGTAATAGATCAGCTACACCACAGACCGGCTGTTGTCCTTCACCTCCGCCAGCAGACTCCCATTGAGTGGTCTTCTGAGAGAGGCGCGAGAACGCTCTGTCCTGTCACTAGCACAGTCCTACCCATCCCTCACGGCTGTTTTTCTGTCTTCCCTAGACACCGCAAACCCACAGGTCAGTGACGAGAAGAAGGTTCAACGAGATTGGAGCGACTTTAAAATTTGATGACTCCTTCCGCTGTCCCACAAGAGACAGCCATCATCCCTGAAGAGTAATGCCACCTTTCTTTTTTACTTCTTCTAAAGTCATCTGCTATGTGGAATTTTATAAAGTTCATTTATTTTTGTAAATGGTCAAAACTTCGCTGTGAGAGACTGAAAACAAAGAGACTGTCCTACACATTACAAACACATTTTTTTTCACACGGGTTCTGGCGTAGTTTCTGCAGTCCTGTCTGGTGCATATGACAGCTCTGTTTCATCTCTGTTCTGTGTAGTGTGACAGATGCACTTGTTCTCTATTCGGGTTTGTATTTCCCAAAAAAAATCTGCACTACCAGCTGAGACATCTGCTCTTCATTTGGGTTTTGAAACTGTTTTGTTTATTGTTGGCCTCTCTCTCTATATCTCTCTCTCTGTTTTCAACCCACCCCAGAGCTCGCCAGGTCATCCGATTATGGGGAGAGGAATATGGGATAATTTGTCTGAACCCCTACTGGACTTTCTCCCTTGAGTGTTCACTTCTCACACTGTATTCCAAGGACTATCCAACCGTTTCCTACCGGGACATATTTGAGGACTCAATCCACTACTGCAACAAATGGAAACGGAGCACAATAATTGTTCTCCATTGCTGGCTTTTGGAACATATTGCCTTTTACATCCCCGCGGCCGGGACTGTCAATGTGTTTGCTGCCGACTTCAGCATGCATTGTTTACTGGACGGTTTGGGTTCGAGAATAACACCTCACTGGAAGGGGTGAGTATACACTTGCTCTTTTGGAAAGCGAATATTCACCTTAAATGTGTCTCTACCTGCCAATGCAAACTGAAACATTAGAAACATTTCCTTAAAGTTGAATGGGTCTAACATTTTACTTATGAAACATATTCTATTAAGATGCAATACATCAAAATTCAATCAGTTCTCATTATTGTTCTCACTGGTTTAACAACATAAAATGTTTTGTCAATAAAATTATGTAGAATGTTGTTCTCAATGATGCTTTTGTATGTGACATAGGGCTCATCTTACACAGACATAATAGAATTCAAAGTTATTGTAATTCTTCCAATTCCATCTAGTTTTAAATAAAACAAATCAAAACAATTAATACAACGTATAAAAAGCCACTTTATATACCACTATATTTATGTGTATGTGTATACATAAATTCTGTATCTACAGTATAGATGCAATTCACACTTGTAGGATCCATTAAATTCAGGTTTGCCATCACAGGAATACATTTAAAAAAAAAAAAAAAAAATAGAGATGCACCGATCGACTGGCCAGGTGCCATAATCTGACAATTTTGCGGGTGATCGGTCCCGACGGGTGACTGGTCGGTCAATCTCATGTCTTTCCGATTCCGAGCCGTCCGAGTCTGTTTTGTTACCAGCGGCACAGGAAACATCATCAGCTTTGTAATCTCTTCTCTCCGTCGGCAAAGTGACACACACCCGCCTCCTCTCACTCACTCCTCTCATTCGCTCCGGTGGTGTTCTTCGGACCAAATGGTCCCAAAATGTTTAAATAAAATTTTTTATAAAATCATAGCTTCATCGGAATGGTCCGAAATTTGGTGACTTTGTTGGTACTTGGTATATGAACACCCAAAAAAATTGGCGACAGGATTTGAATAGTCTAAGTGGTTGTAAAAAAAATAGTCACACTCAAGGTCTTCGGGACCAAATGGTCCGCCATAGGAAATGAATGGGAAATTGGCAAAAATGTGAAAATACAGAGTTTTTTTGTGCGTACAATCTACAAATCAGCCACGATCCAAAAAAAAAGCACACAACAGTGAAGGGGTGAATCTATAAAACATCAAGAGTGCAAAACAGACACATCCACACACACACACACACACACACACACACACACACACACACACACACACACACACACACAAACACACTTTTATACACATACACACTAATAAATTCAGATTACAAAAATCTGTGTTGAATTTTTTTAAATCACAGCTTCATCGGAATGTTACGAAATTTGGTGACTTTTATGGTATTAGGTATGTGAACACACAAAAAATACAGCTGTAAAATAAAAATAAATAAAATATATATATATATATACATATAAAAAAAAATATTATATTCAATGGGAAAAATGGGTCATAATTATTGCATAAATATTAATTATAAATCATAAAATTATCTCAAAACACCAAAAAAGAAAAGAAAAAATATTATAAAAAACAAGTAAAAAAAAAAAAAAATTATGATTTTTTTTTATAAATATTATTCCCACCCTCCCGGACCATTTGGTCCCGAAGGTCTTGAGTGTGACTCTGAAATGAAGGACACCAGAGGGTTAAGTAGTTTTTGTATTGTGCATCATTTTTGTATTCCCGCAAGTTTCGTGCTCAGACCAAAAGCGCGTGCACCACTTCTCTCCGTCGGCAAAGTGACACACACCCGCCTCCTCTCACTCACTCCTCTCATTCGCTCCGGTTAAGTAGTGTTTGTATTGTGCATCATTTTTGTATTCCCGCAAGTTTCGTGCTCAGACCAAAAGCGCGTGCACCACTGATCTATATAATTGAAGCGAACAAGCTACCTCTAAGTCTCAAGCAGCTTGTGAGTCGTGAGTACCAAAATGAGTGGTTTACACACAAAATTATGTCAAAATGCCCTTCTTGATTGGTGCCAATAGCCTCGTGGGCAGCGCGGCGACATATAGCGCAGTTACGCTTCGGGTGTCCTGAGTTCGAATCCCAACTCATGGGCCTTTCCCGATCCCATCCCCCTCTCTCTCTCCTCCTTTGCTTCCTGTCAACTAACTGTCCTGTCATAATAAAGACAAAAAACGCCAAAAAAAAAAATACAAATACACTTGGCGTGTATTCAGTTAAACACAATCAGTTTTGGAATAGTTGAGAAAGATAACACATGTTGTGTAACAGTATATTGGATCCGTGCATACACTCTTAAAGTGACAGCAGTCTAATTTTCCTGCTGCTGTCTGTCATGTTAATCAAAGAACAAAAGACAAAGAACATCACTCTCTGCTCTTTACTAAATAAGTTGTGTTACTTTAATTGTAAACTTTAATCTGTATTTAACTTTTACAATGAAGACTATCCAGTGTCATTTTACATTTGATTACTTTCTTACCTGACCAATAACCTACTGAGACCCACAAGAAAAAAGTAATTGGGGCATCTGTAATTTTAAAATACAAAACAGTTCATTTAAATTTTAATAATATTTAGCAATATGAGCATAAGAGTCTAATATATGTATATAGTATATTTAGTAAGGTTTGCTCACTAAGGTTTGCTCACTCAAAAGAGATCAGAGTCAGTGATTAGGAAGCTC
Organism: Leuciscus leuciscus; assembly: GCF_965113295.1. NCBI lineage: Eukaryota > Metazoa > Chordata > Actinopteri > Cypriniformes > Leuciscidae > Leuciscus > Leuciscus leuciscus. The sequence continues at coordinate 14,843,022 of NC_138733.1, read as the reverse complement.
TCAGCTCTTGTGTTGACATTGCTGTGTCTGTCCTGAGGTTATCAGCTAATGTCTTGCACCTCAGCTTCATGTATCAGAAGCTCTACCAAAACTCATGATCACTCATGTGGAAATATAATTAACTTGTTTGTGTTGCATAATCAGTACCTTTCATCTCCAAGTATCACCTCTGACTGCAAACAAATGCCAACATAAGGCCATAGTAAATGCCAAGTATGTACATTTTCCCCCATTTAAGACTTGACGTCAAGCAGCATAAGTTGCTGCACAGTGGATATCAGGATTGTATTCAAGCTCAGAAACACTGCAACAGCCTCATGAATTATTTGATCATACTGTTTTTTTTTATATTAACTGTTGCTAAAAATTCCCTCACCATTCATGCTTGGTGACGTCAGAACAGAGGTTTGACAGAGCATGTCAAAAGAAATATACAGGATGCTGCACGCAAACCAAATGCACCAGGGAATGTTACTCAGACACTGGACAATCCCTCGAAATAGCACGTAAAAAAAATAATAATAATAATTGTTTACAATGGATATAGGATCTGCAGTTAAAAATTTATTAAACATGACATTTTTACATTATAGAAAGAACTACTATTTTCTTGTAAAACGTACTCTAGTAGTCTCTTATTTTTTTATCTCTCTTTTATTTACACCTTCAAAAGTCTTTTTTTTTTTTTTTACAGTGTAATTGAAGATCTGGATGTTCCTGGAGACATTGTTCTCTGCAAAAAATATTTTCTTACTCAGCATTTTTGTCTCGTTTTTCTTAAAAAAATTCTTAAATCAAGAGAAATTTACATGAGAAGCAAAATTAGTAAAGATATTAAGGAAATAGTAGGATATATATATATATATATATATATATATGTATATATGTATATATGTGTGTGTGTGTGTGTGTGTGTGTGTGTGTGTGTGTGTGTAATATAATACTTTTTGTTTTAAAGCTTAATGGTTACATGCTGTATTGTCAGAGAATAAACAGCACTCAAAAACTTTAGCTGTCGATTAAGTTGCAACTCTCTTGATTAAATATTGATTGAATTTGATGACACATGTGGCCTGCTGTCTGTGACCTGAGAAAGGTGTTTGATGCCGATGTTATACGCAATCAGTGGGATTCTGTTTAAAAGTCTTCCTGTTAAAGGAGCTGACAAGGATAAATTGACAGGCCAACGATTGGCGCTTCACATGGCTATTGATCCCAAAATCAAAGCTTCTGCTTCTTTTCCATGACTTTGAGAAACGAGAGCAGTTAAAACTTCGAGATGCAAAGTTAAGATGGATTGAGATGTTTATTCCCTGTTTCAATGCTTAAAGCTGTGAATCAACCCTAGCTGTCAGGACTCAGGTGTCGACTGAGATTTGCATTGCTATCCACATATAGCCATTCAGGCATCTAACAACAATAGCTGAGAGAAAAATTAGCAATCATTTCTAACTGTGACATAAATTATACACTACTGTTTAAATGTTTGGGGGAAGTTTTTTTTTTTTTTTTTTTTTTAAGAAAGTAATAATGTTATTCAGCAACAATGCATACAATGCATTACATTAATCACAAATGAAGACATTTACATTGTTACAAAACATGAAATTTCAAATAAATTCGGTTCTATTCAAAGAATCCTGAAGAAAATGTATCACAACTTCCACAAAAATATCAAGCAGCACAACTGTTTTCAACATTGATAATAATAAATGTTACCTAAGCAGCAAAGCAGCATAATATAATGATGTCTGAACGATCATGTGACACTGAAGACTGGAGTAATGATATAAAATTGATTTTATGATATAAAATAGATATTTTTTATATAAAAAATAAAACATTTCTTTGATTGAGCTTTCCAACCCTGTTATTTCAGACCTTCATCTCTCAGTGGTGCATCTAAGTTGTTATATTTAAGTCCAACTGAACTGCAATTACACAGTATTTTAGTTGTTGGCACCCCTTCGCCACACTTAGCATTTCGTTTTGACTTGTCAAGCCTCATTTCTTCGCCAATTAAAAAATCATTACGTGACTAATCACTTCACCATGCCGATGACACAGCGATAAGCTCACTGAACACATTTTGCTGCCACAGACGCTTATGCAGGTTGTCCGTTTTGATTACTTATTTGCCATTTAATCACAGAAATGCCATTAAAACAGAAATTACACTTACAAAAGCAGTTTTAAATATTGATATGTAATAATTAATTATATAGTGATCGTAAATGCAATCTCACAGACAGTTGGCTCATGGCAAAGACCTTCAAATGTCCTTTGCCAATGTCGGATTGGATTGGAATTGGGAAAAGCATAGGTTCTGCTGTTTTAATTAGCTGTTCTTGTGATTTGTTGTTGTTGGTTTCTGCGAATGCGGTGTTGAAGGAGTTCACGGCGATGTTATCTGGCCTATGTCTGCTCACCCAGAGGGGATGTTTGCTGATACCTTAATTCTTTGTTCCACCTTCCACCTCTTTGAGATAAGTACTCCGCAATTAGTAATTACCACAACATTGTTAATCACATAGTACAGCCGCGCTCCTCGAAATTAACGGTTCGTTGCTGGTTTTGTTGCTAATGTTTTGTATCTTGGAGACCCTTCAGCGTGCGTTTTCTGGCTAATTGAAATTAGGAATGAAACATATAATGACTCACGAATTTGCCCTTTCCATGAGCCCAGATGCTCCCCTCATAGGGTCAGAGTAAACACGAATTTACTCACTGCTTAGATTAACCAGATGGATTTAAATGGTCGCCCACATTGACTTCTCCAAATGCATCTGGTTTCGTTCGGAGGTGGTCACACTGGATTTTAAGGTTGTAAAATCCTTTCCGAATATTGCAACAGCCAGGATATAATGCCCACATTCCATGGCTTGTGATTTGAAGAAATACATTTAAAAGAAAATTTTGTTAATTTTATTTAATTTTACAAAGGACAGATGGTTTGGAAAATTGATGGAATATTCACAATGTTAATGTGTTTGTTAATTCACATTCCAGTAATATTGCAACTCTTTCCTTGATTGAAGTTTTTGAAACATTCACTTAAATTGATAGTTTTCTCCAATTTTATTTGAATGCACCAGGTTACTGTGATGTTGATCAAACATCTTTTCAGAGATTTCACCTAATTTGAACCTTTTCAGGATGGCATATTGGCGCTATATTTTATAACCAGATAGATCAGTAAGTGCTATAATGTTAATATAACAAGCTACTTGGACAAAATCTGCTTTTGTTTTTACCTAAACATATACTGATAACCACCATGATAATACAGATGACAAAATAGAAAGTGACATGATGAATCAGATAAATTATTGCCAACACTCATATATAGACAGTGTCATACATGCAAAGACAAAAAACAAAACAAAAAAAAACATCAGGGTTACACACGACACTAAAATAATAATAATGCAATAAACATTAACAGAAAATGCAACATAGCATGGTGCATTACTGATAATAAAAATATATTGAAAATATAAATATATAATCATGTTATGTGTCACGCAGGGACTTCTGGGAATGTTATTTGACTGTTTTTTATCATAAACTATACATACAATTCATAATTCACCAATGAACAGGTTTTTACTGTAGCATTTTTTTTTTTTTTTTTTATAATGATAATAATTGTTTACACTAAGTGTATGCAGACATTCTATGCATATACATATTCTTCCATACACATGTGTAAGTGTATGCGTCAATTAAATAGGTTAGCATTAAAGTGAGATTTGAAATGGAGTTTACTTATCTCTCTCTTTAGGAAAGTGATGTGGCTGTCATTCCCCTGTGTGTCATTTGCATGACAGACTGCTGTTTTATTAAAGAGCTTTCTGTGATTTATACCCAGCTGTCATTCACTTTTTGCCCCTGGGTTTGCACAAAATCCATTGAAAGACTCCTTTATTTGATATCTAATGGTCGGCTGGATTTAATTGCAGAATCAATAGTGCTGACGAGAATCAAGGTGTGCTAATATAACTCATAATGAAAGCTATAATGGCAGCCAAACCAAGTAATACGATTCTCTGAGTGTTAAATACCGTCCTCGTTATCTGATGAAAAAGATTGGACTTGTTTACGCTAAAGTTTTCATCTAAGGGTTTAGTATAGTTCTTCATCAATTTAATTTAAGCGTGGATTAGTCTTTAAAAAGTTCTCTCGATTGGCTGATTAAAAGAAATTGCACTGCCAACAGAACAAAAAATAAATAAAATAACATACTTTTAAATGTGTACAGTACTTTTGCTCACAAAATAAATAAATAAATAAATTATTATTATTATTATTTACACAACCGTTCAAAAGTTTGGGGTAGGTAATATTTTTTAAATTTTTTTTTTTAAAGAAGTCCACCAAAGCTGCATTTATAAGATAAAAATACAATAAACACAGTAATATTGTGAAATATTACCGCAACGTAAATTATCTGCCTTCTATAACTCCATCCAGTATTCAGTCACATGATCCTTCAGAAATCATTATAATATGCTGATTTGCTGCTCAAGAGACATGTACCACTATTATCAATGTTGAAAACAGTTGTGCTGTTTTTTTGTTTTTTTTGTGGAAACAGGATTATTTGATGAAAAGAACAGCATTTAATTGAAATATAAAACTTTTGTAATACTATAAGTGCATTTACTGTCATTGTTTTGATTAATTTGATGCATCCTTGCTGAACAATAAAAATAAATAAATATTTTTTTTACAGACCCAAAAGTTTTGAACAATAGAGCATATTTGAATACACTTGTGTTGACATATATACTTCAAAAATTAGGAGAAGCTTCAGGGCAATCGAAAGATATTAACAAATCTAGACTTGATTGCCGTGAATTATAAATAGATTTCGGGGCAAGCATTTGAAGAGCTGAGGGATCAAGCTTTTATGACACAATGGGATTGTAGTTTGAAGTTTATTTATCTTCTTTCTTATACTCGAAATAGTCTCTTCACCGGAACAACCGGTATATCTTTTCTCTTTGTATAAACTCCCATGTATCTTAAGTAGTCTGTTTACGTCGTCACACTCCAAACTGAAAACATTCATTTTTCACCTAACAAGATTAAACACCGGAACCGCACGGCTTTTTCGGGGTAGGTGAGAGAAGAAAACGGCTGAGATTAAAAACAAGCAGGAAGAGAAACTTCACTTAATATGCAAATGCCCGGAGCTGTTGATCTTAGCTGTGTTTGGATGATTTTGGTTGTGTGTTCGGTCTTCTATCACATCTATGCCGCGAGGCTCCAGACAGAACCATCTCGGAGGCCACATGCGGTGTGAAACATCCAGAATCTGTCTCAGAGCTGAGCACGCTTGGCTGGAGCATATGGCCGCTCTAGAGGCCAAATTCATGCCGATGAATTTTCTTTTGTCAGGGCCGAGCTAAAAATAAATCACTCGTGACATGCTCAGATCAATATTGATGGACGTTCATTTAGGTTTTGATATGACTGATTGTGGTGTTTGCATGGATGGAGGTCCTTGTCCAGGTGTTGAGCTGTTAAAGGTGGTGTCGGCGAATACATTATCTGAAAGAAGCAGAAAAGGCACGGGGTCGAGTCACTGGCAGAGATTTTGTCTAATCCCGGCTGCTTTCATGGTCTCTCAAGCTTTCCAGAGCTTGGCGGCACCGTTTGCTGCTCCTGCCAACAAATTAACATTTATATCAGCTGTTCTCCCATCCAAAGGGTCCAGAAGCCCAAAGAGGAGACCACCATCATAGATTTGAGAGAATGCCAGCACTGCTGTTGATTTCTTTTGTTCCTTTATGCATATAAGATCAATATAATTTTAGATGTCACAATCTCCACTTATGAAAGCCAATTTTACCCGCTCCCTCTGGTCTTTGAAGACTTCAGACTACGAAGTTAAGCTCAGTTGACAGGATTTGTGGCATAAAGTTGGTCATAAGATACATTTGTTTGACTATGCCCTTTTATTTTTAGCGTATGTATGTATTTATGTATGATTTGCATGCAAGTTGAAGTAAAAGTGACAGTGTTACAGTATTCCACCATATATACAGGACAGGAATATATATATATATATATGATATATATAAGAATAAATGCTGTTCTTTTCATCAAAGAGTCACGTTTCCACAAAAATATTAAGTAGCACAGCTGTTTTTGACATTTATAATAATAATAAATGTTTCTTGAGCACCAAATCAGCATATTAGAATGTTTTTTTAGTTTTTTTTAAGGATCATGTGATCCTGGAGTAAATGGTTACTGGAGTAATGTATTGAAATGAAAACAGTTATTTTAAATTGTAGTAATATTTCTGTTATTATTGTTTTTACTGTGTTATTGATCAAATGAATGTTTGGTGAGCATGATAAACTTCTTTCATTTAAAAGTTTATTTCATTTAATACTTCTTCGCATTAAATAAAACCCCAAACTTTTGAACGGCAGTATAGATAGATAGATAGATAGATAGATAGATAGATAGATAGATAGATAGATAGATGATAGATAGATAGATTGATTTCTCTATATTTTTCCATACAAATAAATTCACTCTGGTAATCATCGTGCCACAAATGCTGTCGATAGAGCTTAAATTGTATCGAACTGAATCATTCTTCTAAATCGTATGTTAGCTGACCTGCGAGCAGCTCCACGATGACTAGGCAAGGGCTGCAGTCTTTTCTTATCTCTTCAGACGCTTCACACCTTCTGCCAAGGGCTCTGATCTTGTTTCTCTCTCGTTTCCTCTAGATATTCATCATCCTCCTCCCATTCAGTCATGCAAACTGCACCAGTGAGAGGAAACTCAGATGGGACAAAGTAAACAGCATGTCTGTGCTTCCTGCACTTTCATCAATTTGCCCTTCTCCTCCTCCTCATCCTCCTCCTCCTCATCCTCCTCCATCTCAACTGGATTTACAGTGTCATCCATGACCCTCCTGCCCAGTGAGAACTGAAACTCAAAGGACTGAAAGCAACTAACAGACGACGGCAGCAGTCTCAAATGGGAGCACAAGTATACATGTTAATTTGTTTGGTCACTTTTTATTTCACCATTTTCTTTTGTAACTGTACATAAATCAATTTAAGATCTTATAGTTTTGTACATGTAATTTTTATGGTGTGTGATTTTTTTTTTTATAAAATAAAAGACGATCAATTTGAATGGTCTCATCTTAACGTGTGACATTCCTTTCAGGAATTTTCTTGTCAATGGATTCACACTCCTAACTGTTCATTTCCTCTTCCCTTAAAGGGATAGTTCGCCCAAAAATGATATTTAAGCCATGATTTACTCACCCTCAAGCCGTTCGAGATGCATATGTCAATCTTTTTTCAGACGAACACATTTTCAGTTATTTTAGAAAATGTCTTAGATCTTTCAGTAGTTATAATGTGAGGCAATGGGGTCCAGCTGCTTCAAGTCCGAGAATGTGCATGCATCCTTCACAAAAATAATCCATCCGGCTCCAGGGGGATAAACGAAGGCCTTCCGAGGGTAATCCGTGCGGTTTTGTCGTAAAAATGTACATATTTAAAACTTTATAAACGATCGGTGCGCGTTCATGGAGATGGATGCTGGCGTATGACGTAGGACGTAGCGTAGGAAGCGTCGTGACGTAGAACGAACGTGACAGCGCAGCCAGAGAGCAGAGCAAAACAAAACTCTACGTTCGTTCTACGTCACGACGCTTCCTACGCTACGTCCTACGTCATACGCCAGCATCCATCTCCATGAACGCGCGCCGACCGCCACCGGAAGCCAGTTATTTTCGTTTATAAAGTTTTAAATATGTACATTTTTACGACAAAACCGCACGGATTACCCTCGGAAGGCCTTCGTTTATCCCCCTGGAGCCGGATGGATTATTTTTGTGAAGGATGCATGCACATTCTCGGACTTGAAGCAGCTGGACCCCATTGCCTCACATTATAACTACTGAAAGATCTAAGACATTTTCTAAAATAACTGAAAATGTGTTCGTCTGAAAAAAGATTGACATATGCATCTCAAACGGCTTGAGGGTGAGTAAATCATGGCTTAAATATCATTTTTGGGCGAACTATCCCTTTAATAAACAATAAAGTTGTAGGCAATACAATTATCACTAAATATGCTAAATTATTTTCACATGTGCTAAATTTGTCAAAGCTGTTAAAATTGAACACGATTCTGTTTTGTCAGGTTGAGGAAGTAAACACCCACATAAATGAACACTGATTAATTTATAAAAGAAGAAGAGAAACTGATTAATTTATAAAATTATAATACATTTGTATGTTTAATTTCAGTAAATAGTCTGAGTATGTAGCTACGTTTGAATTATCATTACTGAAGACAGTATGATGGTGTGCAGGTGGAAGTTAATCCAGTTTGCCCTACTTCTAAAGTCCTTCCAGAGTTTCAGAAATAAGATCTCCATCTCCCGCTTCCGCTAAAACAATGAATCACTCTGAACCTGGGATGATGTCATAATGTTGGCCCCTCCCACAAGTTCCTAATAGAGGGTATGCGCGTGACCTCACCGTCGGCCGGAGGTTACGCGCAGCGAGTGGCAAAAAGACTGAGCGGCAGCATTTGTTTTCAGCGTGAATGATGCGAAAAACACACAAAACACATAAAGCGGGAAAGCGCTTTGAGATTGACTGTACAACTAGATTTGATGAGAAATCTGAGGTATATTTTTACAGACTGCCAAAAGCTATAGACAAGAGGAGAAAATGGATCGCTGCAATTCACAGAAACAACTGAACTCCAGCGAAAGGTGGATTTGCAGTCATCATTTTGTGTCAATATGCTGAATTGAGGTGTAAAATCATACCCTATATATGGTATTGTTATATATTGTATTAACAACTCATCAATTAAATATTTATCATTGTATATTCTGCATTATTCGATGTTTTTAAATAAACACTGACAAAAAACTATACAAGTTTTAGGGCTGGACGATATGATGTTAGTGATCACCCGGATAGACCTGCCTATACTGTATTTATATAAATCATTCACAGGCAAATTTGCTTTATGTATTTCCCCGGTGTCGAAATCAGGCACACATGTCAGGCAACACGATTCCTGGCTGCATGTCAATATCCATGGATCAATGGATCTTTAGTAAGTTGTAAGGAACACCATATTGAGTCCAACCTTTAGTTTAAATTGATAATCGTTTGTTTTACTTGCATTTTGGCAGTTTCCCCTATTAAGTCCAGTCACGCAGCAGCTCTTTTGCCACTCAATCCGGCTAAGGGGGGCGTGTTCCGGCGGGAAAGTGACGTCAATGCATTCCCTCTATACTGAAAACTCCACTTCTGTTACAAATGAAAGTTGAATGATTTTAGCATTGTACCATAGCTAATATGTTTTGTTTCTGATAAAATTGGTGCCTAATGTTTTTATTGTTATTATTATTTATTTAAACAATATATCTGAGACCGTCTTGCTACAGTAAAATCTGCTCTGCTGTTGTATAATATCTTGGATTTGGGATGGCCACCATCAACAGCGGTGCTGCATTCATTACATCCTATTTCCCTTAACTCAGACATAGACATTTTTAGTCTTAAAAGTCAATTCTTTCTTCCGACAAAACTTGCACCTCAGAGTTCAGACTCATCTTTTTTAGTCTAGCTGACATAAATTGTCCATTAGCAACTGAGTGGCTGAATATGGTCAACCTTATGCACCCCTGTTTCTGTGCGTCTGGAAATCTCACTCCATTTGTATTTTTCAGCACAGAATCTGGAGACATGTAATGTCACAACCTACTCAAAGGTGTTTCTGCAAAACATCCTCACACTCCTACGCCGTGCAATCACTCAGGGGAAACCTCACTTTGTCAAACCATATGGCCAATTTCCAGGGCAGTTTTTCCAGACCCATGCAGTCACGAATTAAACTCCACAACCGATGAGCATTTTACTGTGAAAATCTGTTTTAGTCAACATCTGCATCTGTTCAGGAGACATTATTTAGAGAAATTGTTATTTTGTTCCTCACAGAAAATGACCATGATGATTCTAAGATAATTTACTAGTCAAGTCAATGGCTCTATTCCAAAACCTATTAAACTGTCTTGCTGTATGCTAGTACTGAAGCCACTAATATAACCATTACTCTTGCACAATCGAGTGGTAGCATCACGCTGGCTCCCTCGATAAAAACCCAATAGGATTTTCCCATAGGCTTTTGGATTATAAAAAAAAAAAAAAAAAAAAAAACGTGATCAACAAAAGTTTATGATACTTTCACGTTTTGTCCATGAAGATAATTAAAACTTAAAATTTTGAAGCCTAAATGCAGTTGCCAGAAGTAAAAAGCTAAACGGACTATACCATGGTTGCTCGACTTCAACGTCACCATCACTAAGCTTCCTACAACTCAGTTTTTATCTAAAAACATTTCCCCAGAACGTTTGAGTTAGAATAGCTTATAACCAGAGATGGGGACTCGAGTTTGAGACTCGGACTCGAGTGCGACTTAAGTCGCACACAGCGTGACTTCAGACTCGACTTGAGACTCGTCCTCGAAAGACTTCAGACTCGACTCGGACTCGAGCTGCGGGACTCGTGAACAATGTTTATTATTAGGAAACGTCTGACGAGCTCGCTGTTATTCCCATAGGTATGGTTATTCCCCTCCCTCCGTTACCTATAATCTGCCTACGTAACTGCGACGCGCGGCCACACATAAGAGGACAACAAACATTTCGACTGCACCGGCCGCTGGCTGCTGTGCCATTCATCGTAAGCTTTGGGGTTTAAAAACTTCAACAGAACTGCCAACTGTCACGCATTCACCGTGAGACTCACGCGATTGACACTTTTCACACGCTCTCACGACACACATCCATTTTCTCACGCACAGAAAAATCGCGAAGCAAAGAGGACACGGAGACCGACAGACTAGACAGAGCAGGTACTTATGATATTAAAAAAATCTCAGCTCTCAAATTCTGTCAATTCTATTACGAAATTCAAACAATAAATACCGTTTTGGCGCTTGTAAATGTGACGTGACAGATCCCTAACGGCACGTGAACCGACCCTTTCTATTAGCTAATAGTAAATAAACACGACACTGTTGAAAGATACAGTACAACTTACCGAAATGTATATTCCTCATACATGATATCGATCAATCAGTGTTTTTCAGTGTTTTTCATCCACGGAAAGGGGTCAATAAAAGTATATTTTTATAATAGTATATTTCACATCATTTGGTTCGTTGCAATAGTGTTTTGCATTTAGCTACAATGTGATGTTTTGCAGTTTTGCACTAAATAGGAGTATGTCAATTTTAGTACTGTAAGTGTAAGGTATAACATTTTTATATATTTGGTCTTATAGCCCCACAGAGCCAGCACAATAGGAGCCAAGGCCTTTCATTATAATTCAGCGACAGACAAGGGAGTCCTTTTTCTTCAGAAACGAATTTTTTGGTCTGTACTGTATGTTCATGCTACAAGGCAACATACAGATATTAACTTAAAAGTAAAGCATTCTTTGTGTTTTTGTCATGTTGCAATAGCCTGTTTACATTGAGTATACCAAAATCAAAGCTGATACTGTAATAAATAAAGGAGTCATAATAACATATTACATGCTTTGAATTCCTTATATAGCTATGCAGTGTTCTAAGTAGCCTGGATGGGTCGCTGTACGTGATGCAACACTTATTTTAACCACAATAGACTTGAGACTTGACTTGGACTCTAGCTCAAAGACTTGAGACTTGACTTGGACTCTAGCTCAGAGACTTGTGAGCATCTCTGCTTATAACAGCACAATTATGAGCATAATGAGGTTGTAAAAATGGACTGAGCTTGTTCAGCGACCTGTTCAGCGTGATGATGTTTAATATCCCCAACTGCCTCTGTTCCTCATCGCCAAAAAAAGCAAAAAAGAATTTAAAAGGAAACGTGACCGGCGATTTCCAAAAATGAGGGTAAATATCGGGATAGCTTTTCCCAGGTGGAAAGAGCTAATGAAGGAGAAAGACTTTGAAAGGGATGCTGAAGTTGTCTGCTTTCTTCTCGACAGGTAAGTCAATGTTACGGTCTAAATTACAAACTTTTTCTCATTGCTTGGTTGTGTAATTCATTATATAGGCAGCATAACAGTAGAACATGCACTGTAAAAAATTTAACGTAAAATCAACAGTAACTTACTGGCAACAAATATCCAGCAAGCTTCAGTATTTTATTCCACGGTAAAATTACTGTAAATCTGACAACAGTACTTCACAGCATACCGTATAATAACTTACAGCATTTTTATACTGTAAAATTAATTACAGTGCTTGTTTTTGCACTGTATTTTAAAATACTGTAAAGTTACTATGCAGTATAATTGATTATGGTATTTTTATATACACAACATATAACCAACTACAATCTGTTACACACTTAAAAAAAGAATGAAAGCTAAAGTTGTGTATCCAAAAAATATTTCACACAGTTACATTACTGATTTTTAGATGTTACGTCAATTATGACAACACACAGAAGTCAGTTTAAAATTCTTTATTAAAATTTAATTCATTAAACTAGAAACACTTCAGACTTGGCAGGGCCAAGCAAAGAGCAAAACTCATCCTCAGCACACTGCAATCTCGAACAACTGTACACGCTGAAAGAAATGAACAACATATTCAACACTGCACAGACGTACACAGAGAGATTACTTTTATGAATTTTAGTGCATTATTCAATAACTGAAAATGACTTACCTCTGTTTTTAATGAAGGAGTAAAACTCATCCTCAGCACACTGCAATCTCGAACAACTGTACATGCTGAAAGAAATGAAAAACATATTCAACACTGCATAGACGTACACAGAGAGATTACTTATGAATTTTAGTGCCTTATTCAATAACTGAAAATGACTTACCTCTGTTTTTAATGGAGCAAAACTCATCCTCAGCACACTGCAATCTCGAACAACTGTACATGCTGAAAGAAATGAAAAACATATTCAACACTGCATAGACGTACACAGAGAGATTACTTATGAATTTTAGTGCATTATTCAATAACTGAAAATGACTTACCTCTGTTTTTAATGAAGGAGCAAAACTCATCCTCAGCACACTGCAATCTCGAACAACTGTACATGCTGAAAGAAATGAAAAACATATTCAACACTGCATAGATGTACACAGAGAGATTACTTTTATGAATTTTAGTGCCTTATTCAATAACTGAAATGCCGAGACGCGAGAATTCATTGGGCGGGACTTTCTCTGCCTGTGTATTCACTTTAAATGTGCATCGTACTGACGTTATAAAATGTATAATATGACTAATAACACTGTGGTTGTCCATTCAATTAGTGTAGAACATAACTTACCGGTAGGGTTATGTTATAACGTTATAACGTTATATGTTAACATGTTGTATGAGGCCTCGATCGCGACAGGCAACACACACACAGTGTAACGTTAACGTTAAGTTACACACAAGTGTTCAGAAACAAGAACATTTCGATTACTTTGTTCTAAACTTGAAAATAATAACTGACATTAACATCAAACCTTGTGATAACTAGTATTTGGCTAACGTTAACTGGCTAGAATGTTCGCGTTAAAAAGCTAACGTTACCTTAACTTTACCTTTCAAACTCACCACGATTAGGATACTTAACAGTTAATGGTAAAACGAATATCTTCACATTTGTAGTGGTGGAACATTTAGAAATACAAATTTTTAAGATTTTGAATACAATTTTACATCTTACCTGGCTAGTTCTTGCTGGTTCTGCGTGCTCCGTCCTCGAAGTCAGTCAGGATGAAATGGAAAATTCGAGTTTGACGGCTGACGGTTAGATGATTGGTTGCCAGGTGTATATCCCGTGCGATTCGCTCTTTATGTAATTAAGTGTGTAAATCTAAAGCAAAATAATAATAATAATAATAATAAATCATGGAAATCGATTTCTATCTATTTTATATTGCCTATATTATTGATCACTGGATGGGACTACATCTCCCATTCAAACATTTTAGGCTATAACCTTTGAGATTAGTTGGATTTGTGACCAAATCTGGCAACCATAAAGAAAAAAAAGAAGAAAAAACACTCAAGCAAACTTAAACTTTTTTTTAACTATATTCTAAATGCCTTAATATATGGGTTACCTTATGAAACGATGTATTATAAAATTCCTAAGCTGAAATAACCTCAATAAACCAAAAAATGTCCTCTGTCGGGCTTGTCTGTTGGAATACTGTCATCAATTTAACAGGAGTATAAGAATTACTGTAATTATTTTCTTCCCCCCACCAAAGAAAAGCATAAATTGACAGCAACTTTCCTGTAAATAGTTATACGGTGACAAAGCTGGAAATACAGCAAAAATAATGTAAAAGCTATAAAATTGACAGCAACTTACTGTAAACTGTTTCTACAGTAAACTTTCACTGAAAATACAGCAATAATACTGTGAAAACAACAGAAATCATTTACAGTGTGTATAGTTAAACTTGATGAAGTGCTATTGGAAGACATGTTGTCATAGCTCTTGGTACATAACGGATACACTAGATGTCGCCTTAGCTACGGTTTCTTTCCAATGAACTGCAGTAGCCAAGGCGACATCTAGTGTATATATCTATGCACCAGTCTGCACACACGTCACACACCAGGAAGCACGCACGCCCTCAGATCACTTGGACGTGGCTGTGTTAAAGAGGTGAAAACGATATAAATACTGTTCGTTTTCTCACACAAACCGCTCGTTTCGTGTCTTAGGCCATCAATGTGTACTTACGATGGGGAATTGTTTAATTTGGGCGATGGGGAATTGTTTTAATTTGGACTCTGTGCATGCTCTTTGACACAGTGACCATCGACCTGCATTATATGACTGACAGACAAGAACGATTTGACCTAAAAATATCAAAATTGAAACTACTGCGGAAAAAAAAGACACCTACATCTTAGATGCCCTTGAGGTAAGCTAAAACATACCAACATTTAATTTCAAAGTGAACTATCCCTTTAAAGGTAGCTCATTATAGATTTAGGAATATATGTGTGGATTGTCTCTACTGAGATATGATTTTTCATTTAGTTTCACAACTAAAATTGGCTAGTTTTAAGCATGAGCTTGTCCAAATTCAGAATATGAATTTTATAAATATTTGAACCTTTAATTTAGCTCTTTTTACATGTTCGTTTCTGAGAATTCAGTCTTGTTCATCCAATAAAAAGTTAAATAAAAATAACAAAGCAAATAAGGGCAGCGAAGGAAGATTCAGGGCAAAGGAAATCCATAATTTAAGAGGCTGAGATGCATCCATAAACAGCCCTGCATGTCCCAGTGCGTTTTTCCATGAACAATTGCTGGAATAATCGCACCTCACAAGCCAAGATCACAGAGTAGGCTGATGCAAACCAGACAAATGCATATCAATAATTAGTGTTGGTTGGGAAGTGCAGCCGAGACAGACCAGTACACTGCTTTTATCTAGGAGCAGAAGGAGGGGCACCTAAATGATAGTCATGCGGGGTTTGTGACACGCACAGCATACTGAATCATTAGGGGAAGATACAAATAAAAATGAAGGGTTGTCAGATAATAATAATGGCAATTTGTCATTTAGTATATCATTATTAAATTTAATTTAGTGTGTTTAAATTTAAAATAAAAAAATAAGAATTTTACATAAAATGTATTTTATTTATAATTTATAAACCTGTCTGGTTTCACAGACAGGGCTTAGATTTAGCCAGGATTAGGCCTTAGTTCAATTAGGTCATTTAAGTAACTTTTATAAACATGCCTTAAAAAAACCACACAAAAAAAACAGAAAGAAAAAAAACATATACGACAAAACAATGGCACTGACATATTTTAAGATATTCCAGTGAAAGTTGCTTTCAGTTAGACAGCTCATACATGCATTTTAATGTGGGACTAGCTTAAGCCTTGTCTGTGATTAATTTAGTTAAGCTTTTTCAGTTCATTAAATGTCATCCCCCCAATAAATAAAAAAGACATTGGTGGGATATCTCTTCTGCTTATGAATTGGTTCAATTCCCACAGTGCTAGACACAACCGGAAACATGCTTACTCCATCTTGTGAAGCATGGATGCTATACTGACAAAATCTGTCCATGGAAAGGAGACGTTTTCCGGCCTCCTTTTCATCCTCTTTTCCTATGTTCAGCTCTTCTAAGCTTACCCTTGGGTCTCAGTCACAGCAAACTGACCATCAAAGCCGAATGTCCGCACTTGAGGAAACAATCCAAGCCGTGCTCTGTGAAGGTAGAAGCCTGTCTCTGGAGCCAAAGCTGAAGGGTAGCATCGCCAAAGTAGCTGGACCAGCACAGAGAGAGCGTGGGGCTTTGATCTGTCGTCTCAACGGTTCCAGGAGACTCAGCCACTGCAGAGAACATGGATAATGTGGTTACCGAATTCCCTCCTAGACACCTCTCCCTCACAAGCTGACACCAGGATCAGGGACGAAATGTGTTGGGAAGGCAAACAGACGAGGGGATTTTCTTTTCTGAATGTGTCAGCAGCAGCCAGAGATGGGAGGAATTTAGAACCGTATTCCTGGAGAAATTACTAATTAATTACAAAAATCAGCAACCTCATCCAAACACACAATAAAGCCCATTTCACACTCATCGCATGCATAAGCAGCACATAGGTGGCACTGGAGAGAAAAAGCCACAGCTTTCTCGTTGTTTATATTGGGTGAGTAGCATATACTGTTTGAAGATCTATAATACCACAGATAAATAAATAGATTAATAGAGCATTTTACATTGTATTTCTCATATTTCTGTCATAAAACTACGTCTCAAGCATGACACAGCGGTCTTAAAACACGATGCTCAAGTTAAAAGCAGTTCAGCTTTTAAAGTCGGCATGAAATGGAAGTTACAACTGTCTTTTCTTCTCTATTGTGATGTAAATTTGAATAAAATGACTTCTCGAACAAGAAAACAAAATGTAGGGTGATTTTGTTTTTGTACATGCTTAGTGTGTCAGTAAAAACAAACATATGGAGCTGGTTAAGTGATGCAATCTCCAAAATATATTGTTTACAAGCATGCACTATGGTAAAAAAAAAAAAAAAAAAAAAAAGTTCTGAGGAGCTGCGTGAAAAGAAGTCTTTATTAATGCATAATCGGGCCCTGTAATCATAGTTTTGTGTGAAAACGATAAGGATGCTTCCTGTTTTACTGCCTCCGTTCATATCTGTTATAGAAACTGCAGTGATGAGTACGTATAGGTACGTATTTTGCGTTTTGCAAAAAATTGCCATTTTTTCTCGGTTGAGAAGCCATTTAACTCGAATATACATCACAATAAAGAAGAAAAGACTAGCGTCATTTCTGTTGCATGTCAACTTTAAATCAGTACCTGCTGTCGTACAGTGGTTTAACACTCAAAAAGAATCCACCTACTGGTGTAAAGATGCACCCACAGAAAAAAAAGAAAAAAAAAGATAACAAAAATCACAGAATTAATCTGTAAATGAGTCTTTTTGGTGAAATGAATCAAAAGTCAACATCTTGAGAGATGCTCGGAAAAGGTCACAAAGTGAGCTCCTTTTCCATCCTTCTCTGGTGATAGTAGGTTACTATATTTCTTTATACAATACAACTAAGATACAATAATTGTTTTACTAAATGTAGTGGTGATCTGATTATTTTGTCACTGTATGTAATAGATATTTGTGTATCCTGATTATGCAACAATTACGCGCTCCGCACATCAAATCTGATGGTAATATATTCCCTACACACTTAATACCTACAGTATTTTGATAACCTGAGTTCTTTATATAAGAGGAATTACTTGCTTTCCTACTTCCTTGATTAGGGCTTTATTAAATAATCTTATTTTAATGTTGCCATGGACATGCAGTGTCTGTTTTGAAACACTGTATCCTCTCTCAGGCCTCATCCCGCAGTGGCTCATTCCCTACTCGGTTTCACAGGAAGCATTATCAGTGAAATGCTGGACCACACATATGTCTGCTGATGGAGAATGATTCATTCATACTTGAACTGGGACATAATGCAAAGAGCACTTCCTTGATTATACGGCCATCAGGGAACACATCCCAGCAAAGGCTGGTGGCTAATGCAGCCCAGCTGTATTATTGAATCAATTACATGTGATGGTTTGAGAGAATCTAATGGTGTCCTCTTGGAAATGTGGGTAGTGATACACTTTTTCATAAGCAGATACTATGTGTGAACTTGTGTTAGCTCAAGAACAAGTGCTTGCTATTTATTATTATTTTTTTTTTTTAATCTAAATGACGCATCCGTATATATTTAAAAATCGGCCAAATCAACTGGTTAATAAAAAATAAAATGAAAAATAAAAATAGGCTTCTTTGTTCATGAATCAGCCTGATCAGGGGTGAGTTTTCAGTACAACAATATAACTCGCTGCTTATCTACCATAGTATGATATATCATTGAAGAAATCAACTACCTAGTCACGACTGTTTCCCGAAACAGTATTTTCGCGAATTTCTCATTCAGCCACGTTGGCTGATGATGTAACACAGGTGGTTGAGTAATAACTTATTTTAATGAATCTGTTTGAGATCAAATTAATGCTAGATGTTTTGCTATAAATTATGGACATGGTCCAATTTTGCTTTATTTCCAGATTCAATCATAGGCTCCTTCTTACGTACTAGAGCACACATGCACACTCTTCAAAAAAGGCGCTTTAAAACTGTCACCGTCCCGCTAGCGGGACGCCTATACGTTTACTTCACTATATTACAATTAAATCCTAATCTAATCATGACAAACTATATATTGTTGGAAAGGTCTAAGACTCCTCCTAAACAGATATTTTAGCACTGTTTTTTGTTACAAATTATGTAGGAACAGTAATAGATGAATTTATGACAAGAGTGCTCCTTAAAAAATCTACATCATAACACCTGTCACAGAAAGTCAACTCACACACTTTGAATAATTGAAACTTTGGTTTTCATGCTAAATGCTCATAATAAAAAATATATTATTATCCTCTAAAATATAATATCGCCTTTTTTATTACATCACATATTTTAGTAGTTATCATAAATTAAGTATCATTTGAAAGCTTACAAATGATTACATCCTGTGAAAACCGTTTTGAAGTTGGACGTTGTGTTACCATAGAAACAGTACAAAAAAAAAAACAAAAAAAAAATTATCGGGATCCTCCGCATTTGTGGTCATCATGTTTCATAATTTATGATCAAAACCTTTTCTAATCTTGACAAAACACATATCTCCAGTCTCAAGGTTCCATATTTGGGGACAGAAGTGTTATTTGGACAGACATTTGTTAATTTCTTACGGCAGAATGCATACAATTAAATTCAATGGAATGTATGTCACCCAGTGGGTTTTTTTTATATTACGCCTAAACAAAATCTCATGGGAACTTCAATTGTTGTGATATCAACTTAAAATTTGGAACACAACTTGGTTAGATATATGGCTTTGATTTTATAGTAAAAGATATTTAGTAAAATATATATTTTATATAAAAGAAAAATATTACAGTATATTTGATTTACTGTAAATTTAAACCCATAACTTTTTCATTTTTTTTTTTTTTAAGTGCTTTCACTTCAGCAATAATCTGAGTGTTTTCTTTAAAACAAGACCGAACTTAGGTCTATATTCCAAAGCATTCTTGAATTACAACCATTTAAGTTTGAATAGTGCATTTTAATGTTCATTCTCAAAAAGGGGGGTGACAGTTAAGGGGTTAAATCTCTTGACAAACTAAAAGACGTAGCCTAAATGAAATTTGTATATTTTCCAAATGAAAGATATAGAATGTCAGCTTGCTTATTTTGCTCAAGATAAGGATTTATTTTCACAAGTTACACTTACAAATAATGAGATCAGAGTAAAGTAGTATGCGTATTTGGCGTGCTGTCCAAGGCTCCGAGCACGGAATTTGGCCCGAATCCAGAGTACTCCTTCCCCGTATTTCTGGTTAGGAAGTGTGGAGCCAGGGTGGTGGAGGGATGCTGAAAACTGTCAAGGAACATAGGTGGGTCGACTGTGTATAGGCCTCCAGTCATGCTGATTGGGTAGACATGTTGATGACTGATTGCTGACTGCTGGTTGGAATGACGTGATGATTGGATAGATCATTTGAGCGTGTTCCTCCCGAACTTTGTTAATAAAATATCATGAGTCCACATGCCATAAAAAAAAAAAAAAAAATAGAAACTATGCTTCTAACCACAGATTGAGAGCTGTCGTTCCAGTCACACAACTTTGCGATGCTTTCGCGGATGTTAGTTGGAACTATGCTTTCGGGAAACACCAACTCGTTGAACTATTGTGATAACGAAGGAACTTGCGACCATAGTTGGCTAACAATGCTTCTGGGAAATATGGACAATTCAATCAGAATTGATTTTTGTGATTGAATTTAGTATTTTTTCACATTTGAACATTAAACATTGATCAGCAAACATAAACAGAAGATCAATCGTTCTTGCGGAAGCTCAAACGTGCTGCGAAACACGAGAATGAACCTCAATGGTTCTTAGGGAAGCTCAAATGTGCTGCGTAACACGAGAATGAACCTCATTCGTTCTTAGGGAAGCACAAACGTGCTGCGTAACACACAGGGATGAACCTCATTCGTTCTTAGGGAAGCTCAAACGTGCTGCGAAACATGAGAATGAACCTCATTAGTTCTTGGAGAAGCTCAAATGTGCTGCGTAACACGAAAATGTATATTATTGGTTCTCGCACGTCAAGCAAGCATGCTTGAGCTTACGTTTACCATATCTGATGTGTGTGTTGATGAATGTTTATATGTGAATAAAAAAAAAAAGTAAAGCATCAAAGTAGTAGTTATATCGACTGTCAATGGAGGGACATAAATCTCTCAGATTTCATTCAAATATCTTCATATGTGTTCCGAAGATGAACGGAAGTCTTAAGGGTTTGAAATGACATGAGGGTGAGTAATTGATGATAGAATTATCATTTTTGGGTGAACTAACACTTTAAATAAAATATTGCTGACTGATCATTTAAGGTTCATGAAAGAACAACCTCAAGTTCAGTATCTCATAATGCTACACAATACAGCATCAGCAAGGATCAAATCAATAAAACAATAAATACAGAAAATATTTTGCACTTGGCTGCTTTGTGATGCCTGACACATTTCGTTTTTCTATCCATTGATTGACTTCTCTGCCCTCCGTGTTTAAACACACCGTGACCCCCAGCATGCTCTCTATCATTTGTCTACCTGCTGACCCATGACAGCAGACACAGACGCAGATGTCTACAGATATCCTCCATCCTTATTCACAGTCATGGAGCAAGGTTGACTGCAGGCAAGAATGAGACGTTTTAACCTTCATGGCTGAGTGAGCAGGGAGGCTATCACCGCGAGACTCCGTTTATTTCCAGGCATGTGTCCCTGTCCTGTTGTTGCGCCCTCCAAACATGCCCCAGATAAGCTGGCAGGAGCTTGGCGGAGACAAGGAGAGACCTAATCCGATTCAACAACAGGGTGGTGAGCAGGTCGCTCTGGGAGTTAATTGTGGTGCTGGCAAGTTATATGAACATCCTCAAAAGGACAAGAAGGAGAGTGGGAGTGAAGGATGTTTGTATATGCACCAGAGCACCAGCACATACATGCTTGGTTTGCAGGGAAAGAAACTTCCATCCACACCAGATGCAAATGAAATTGCAATAAGAAACAAAAGGTATATTCAAACCATAACTCCTGTACAATAGGTGGTGCTAATCGACATACAAATTGACTATGGTACAACAGATGCACACCTTTCAGCTTAGGGATGTTACCGTTAATGTTTACCTAATATTGCAGAACTGTTTCATTCTATTCATTCTATTAAATATTAGATAACATTCGCAGATAACATTCGCTCACAATAAATGTTTGGTCTTAGTGTGAATTAAGCCTGATCCAGCCAAGAGGGACAATTTATTTTAGTTTATATTAATTCAGTTAAATAAGAGTTTGGGTCAGTTGTTATATATATATTCTGTGTTTATAATGTTTTTATTCATTTCAAGTGGTGAATTAAATAAATTCATTGTATTTTATATAACATTTATTTGGCCATTACTGTGCAGTATAAGTTAACTGGGCAGAAGAGTGAATCTCAGTTCACACTAAATCTAACTCAGTATCTACTAGAACAGATTTGGGAGTTCATATAAAATCTATATTTCCATGCAAATGTATTAGCAAATTTGCAATGAGAAAGACAAGAGTAAACTGGTACAATTATGTATAATTACTGTCTTTGTTTATTTATTAAATACTATAATTACACAAATACTAACCGATTATTTTGTCCAAAAAGTAAAAATGCCAAAAATTTATTAAAATAAAATAAAATAAAATAAACTTTTGCCTCTTGGGAGTTTAGGGGCATTTTTGTGTTCAACATCACATGGTATAATGTTTACAGCTATATGCTTTCAGATTTTCAGATTTGCTTTTGTTGTTGTCACATTTTTTTTTGCTTAGCTCATGTTGAGCATCAATCAAAGAAAACAAAATTGAGTGGACATGTGATTTCTGATTGCGTGCACTTTGGTGCAGTTTGGAAGGCAGGGAGGGGGTAATCAAGAACGGATTGGGAGAAGTAATTAGGAACTTCAACAAAACCTATTTGTGTTTTTGAAAGGAACACTCACAACAGGCCCAGAACATTTGTGCTTCAATGCTACAAATATAAAATATTTTGAGTTGCTCATGCTAATATATACAGTAGTGGCCAAAAGTGATGTCTGGCCTAGGAAAATGTATTAAAGGTGCTCTAAGTGATGCCGGGAGTGTTGACATTCGAATTGTTGTCAAACAAAACGGAGGCTAGCTAGACCCTCCCTCCTCCTCATCCCGTCTCCTCCCTCCTCCTCATCCCGTCTCCTCCCTCCTCCCCTCCCTTCCGGCATAAAGGAAAGTCAAAGTAGTCACTAAAAACAAAGTAAAGTTTTACTGATACTTCATTCAATGTGTAATGTCACCAAGTTAGATAAATGCTTTTATATATTGCAGAACAGAATGCAGAAAAAGAGAAACATTGTCTTAAAATCGTTTCGCCACCTGAGGTTATAACTATAACGTTAGCTCCCATACAAGGACACAATAATAGCAAGATAACGTTAGCTTCGCGTTTCCCAGTGAGCATAAACAACGGCGGCGGCGTAAACAAATTTAGTCAAAGTTGTCGATAGCCTATAAATGAACATTCAAATCCATAACAAACAGTGGGTGAAAACGTACTCGGTTACTAACGTAACCTCGGTTCTCTCTAGAAGAGGGAACGAGTACTGCGTAAGATATCTTACGCTAGGGGAAAATCCTTTTCCGCGAGATATTGAAGCCAAAAATTATCCTTAATTTTGTAATAATGCAAAACGCGTTGCAGTAGCAATGCAGACATAGGCGAGACAGCTCGCGCGCCTATTGGCTGCTCTGCGGCAACTGCAGCAGCCTATCGAGCGAGGCCTGGCGTGACGCCAGACCCAATCAGGGCACTTCGCGCCCGCTGCGTCACGTCCCGCCGAAATGGGCGTGGTCTAGGCCTATAAATATCGCTCGCAGGCAGCTATTATCTGGTTTTTCATCATCGAAGCAACCAGAGCGTGTGCATGCACGGCAAGATACGCAGTACTCGTTCCCTCTTCTAGAGAGAACCGAGGTTACGTTAGTAACCGAGTACGTTCTCTTACGAGAGGTCTCTCGTACTGCGTAAGATATCTTACGCTAGGGGACCCAATGTAAAACGCCGTGCATGCTGAGATCTGACACCAAAGACCCAAGGGCGAAAGCCCGGGGTACATATAGTGCACAATCACTCAGTGAACTCACAGAGAGTCCGGGAAGAAGGAGGGGTGCAGCCTCACTTTTCCACATAAAGTAGCGTCGAAGGGACGCGAATTTCATCATACAGACAGGGCGGGGTACGGCCTGAACTGATGGGAAAAAATGTGGGTCTTACACAGTTTGCCCAGCTTTAAACTGTCGAACATTGAGCTGTGCTCAGCAAACGCAGCATTCTGAGCTGAACGCATCAGGTCAGATAATACTGGTAGTTTAGACCGACAGCAGCCTGGCCTGCAGGGCGGGAACCTCTAGGTTATAAAACCTTATAAATGTAGACGGGGAGGCCCAGCCTGCCGCCATACAAATATCTTGCAAGGCAATCCCACTTGACCAGGCCCACGAAGAGGCCATGCCTCTCGTGGAATGCGCTCTGACACCCAAAGGGCACTGCATGCCCTTGGAGGCGTATGCCAGCGCTATAGCATCAACTATCCATCTGGATAGGCTCTGTTTCGACGCGGCTAGTCCCTTAGAACGTCCGCTAAACGAAACAAAGAGCTGTTCCGTCTGTCTGAAAACAGACGAGCGAGACACATAAGCTCGTAATGCCCTGACTGGGCAAAGGAGGCTCGCGTCTCTTTCCTCATCAGGGACCGGTAGGGCTGACAGAGAGATAATCTGCGCCCTAAACGGTGTGTTGAGGGATTTTGGAACATAACCGTGCTTAGGTTTGAGTATAACTTTTGAGTCATTGGGCCCAAACTCCATGCACGCCGCGCTCACAGAGAGCGCGTGCAGATCCCCTATGCGCTTCACTGAAGCGAGAGCCAGCAAAAACACTGTTTTGAAAGACAGGTGTTTCAAATCGATTGACTGCAAAGGCTCAAATGGCGCACCTTTCATGGCTTCCAGAACCGTAGAAAGGTCCCATACGGGGACTGAGGGAGGTCTGGGAGGATTCAGTCTCTTAGCTCCTCTAAGGAAGCGGATGACTAAATCGTTCCTTCCTATTGACTGACCAAGCGTTGTTTCTGAGAACGCTGCTATAGCCGCCACATAAACTTTGAGCGTGGAGGGGGCCCTGCCCCCATCCAACAGCTCTTGTAGGAAGGAAAGCACCTCCGTCACATCACAGTTTGTGGGTGACACACCACGGGCTGTGCACCAGCCCGAAAACACTGACCATTTCGAAGAATAGAGTCGTCTTGTAGACGGAGCTCTAGCCTGCGTGATCGTGTTTAATACTCCTTTAGGGAGTCCAACATGTACCCGTTGATGGCCCAGACATGAAGGGACCATAGTTCCGGGTGAGGATGCCAGATCGAGCCGTGGGCCTGTGAGAGGAGATCTCTCCTCACTGGTACTGGCCACGGGGCAGTACTTGCTAACTGCATCACGGCTGGGAACCAAGGTTGGTTTTTCCAGAACGGTGCTACCAGCAGTACTGAGCATCCTTCTTCCCTGATCCGTTCTATCACCTGAGGCAGGAGAGAGACGGGGGGAAAAGCATAGAGCGGGCGGCGGGGCCACACATGGGACAGCGCGCTCCTGCTCTTGGAGAAAAATTCTTGACAGTGAGCGTTTTCTTGAGACGCAAACAGGTCCACTTTCGCTCTGCCGAATTTCTTCCACAGCAGTTGGACTGTCTGTGGGTGTAGGGACCATTCGCCTGCCGGAACATTGTTCCTGGACAGTCTGTCTGGTCCTATATTCATGATCCCTGGCACGTGCGCTGCTCTGAGCGAGCGCAGGTTGCACTGAGCCCATACCAGGAGGCGTTCTGCCAGCCTGTACAGTTTCTCGGATCTGATGCCGCCCTGGCGATTTATGTAGGACACCACAGACATGTTGTCCGAACGGACCAAGACGTGGTGACCTTTTATTTGGGGACAAAAACGCGTCAGCGCGTTGTCTACTGCCAGCATTTCGAGGCAGTTTATGTGCAGGAGCTTCTCCCGTTCTGACCACTGGCCGAAGAACGGTCTGCCCTCGAGCAGCGCTCCCCATCCCGAGGTGGACGCGTCCGTGGACACCACTTTCACCCTCGAGGAAGTCCCCAGGCTTACACCTGATTGGTACCAGTCGTTCGCTTTCCAGGGTTTCAGAGCTGTAACGCATTTCTGATTGATCCTGAGGCGAAGCAAACCGGGTGCCCACGCTTTGCGTGGGACTCGCGCTTTCAGCCAAAACTGCAGCGGGCGCATGCGTAGCAGACCCAGCTGGAGCACTGACGATGCTGAGGCCATGAGACCTAGCATCTTCTGAAATCTTTTGAGCGGGACAGACGCGCCGCAGCGAAAAGAGTTCGCTGTGCGTCGAATGTCTACCGCGCGCTGTTGTGATAGTCGCGCTATCATGGATAGTGAGTCCAGTTCTGTGCCCAGGAAAGATATTTTCTGACTGGGTGACAGGGAGCTCTTCGCCCAATTGACACTCAGACCCAAATCCTCGAGGTGATCGAGTAAAATGGTCGTGTGTTCTATGAGCACTGCGCGAGATTGCGCTAGAATCAGCCAATCGTCCAAATAGTTCAGCACTCGCATGCCTCTCATTCTGAGGGGTGCGAGCGCCGCGTCCATGCACTTCGTAAATGTACGGGGTGCTAGGGACAAACCGAACGGCAGGACTGTGTACTGATATGCCTGGCCCTCGAAGGCGAATCTCAAATATCGCCTGTGACGTGACGCTATCTGTATTTGAAAATACGCGTCTTTCAGATCTATTGACACAAACCAATCTCCTTGGCGAATCTGCACAAGGATTTGCCTGGTCGTGAGCATCCTGAACTGTCGCTTCACAAGCACTTTGTTCAGCTGCCTTAGATCTAGTATGGGTCTGAGACCCCCGTCTTTTTTCGGTACCAGGAAGTATCTGCTGTATAGCCCCCCCTGGCTCTGATCTTGAGAGAGAGGTTCTATGGCCCCTTTGCTCAATAGTTTCGTCACTTCGGCTCGAAGTAGATGTGCTACTTCTGTTTTTACCGTGGTCTCGACGCGCGCCACATAGCGGCGAGGGCGTCGGCGAAACTGCAGCGAATAGCCTCTTTCTATAATGTTCAGCACCCACTTCGAAACCCCGGGTAGCTTTGCCCATGCGTCTGCATGGATAGCTAGGGGTCGAATACGAAGCGCGCTCCGCTCGCTCAGCGATGGAGAAGCTTCGGTGTGCTGTAACACAAGCGTGTCGCTCGTGACATTTGAGGCATGGGGCGCGCTGATGACAGCTGGCAGATTGCCCGCGCTCGACTGCTCTACGGTGGTTAACCGCGAGGGGGAGGGCTGGGCGGTTCCCGTGGGAACTGTCATGTCTATGTGTGGCTGTGGGCGCGGGACAGCGGGCACATTTATCACACTGAAAGCATCGTTCGCTTGCGTGAAGCGAGTGCACGTTGGTTTCGTTTTTACAGAAACCGTGAGACATGCATAACGTGGTGTTAGTGGGCACTGGGTAGTGGGCACGTTCACCATGTTTGAAGCGCAACCGATCTGAGTCGGTTTTATGTGCGCGAGCCCTGTGTGACAGGCTGTGCTTATGTGTAGGGATGGGCACTGGGCAGTGGGCATTCTTACTACACACGAAACACCATCGGCCGTGGCCGGGACACCAGAAAATACACTCTTTTGGGGATTTATCTGGGTAGCCGTGAAAACGGCATTTGTGTGCAGGCAAGCGGGTGACAGAACCGACTTGTTGGCTGCAGAAAACACTGGAACAGTCACATTCTCTGGAACTGGACGAGCGAATAGCTTTGGTGTGAGTCCGGCCGCAGCGGGACTGGAACACCGTCGTTTTCCTAGCTGTGCTAGGACGACTTCGGGGCCTCGGGCTTCACCGTGATCCTAGGTCGCGAGCCGCGTCCTGCGGGGCGGCGACCGGATGAGCGGGAGCGCGGTCTCGCGCTTCTGGCCTGGCGGCGCTGTGAAGTGGAGGCAGTGGACGGTGGCTGTGGCTGTGAGCTCTGAGCAGACGGTTTCGCACGGCCTGCTGCAGAGCTGGAGCGCTTCGGGAGGAAGTGCTTCATGGCCTGAGACGCTTTCTGTACCTCTGCGAATCTCTCCGCGAAATCTTTGACGGAGGATCCAAAGAGGCCTGTGGCGGAAAGCGGGGCGTCGAGGAACGCGGTGCGTTCAGACTCGGCCATTTCCGAGAGCATCAGCCAGAGATGTCTCTCAGACACGGTGAGAGAAGCCATAGTCCGTCCAATGGCTTGCGCTGCGGACTTAGTAGCACGAAGAGCGAGGTCCGTGGCACTCCTTAAGTCCGGCACACAGATCGCGTCAGGTCCTTCCTCATCCAGCTTACGGAGGAGATCGGCCTGGAAGATCTGGAGCGTTGCCATGGTGTGCAACGCTGACGCAGCTTGCCCGGCGGCGGAGAAAGCGCGGTGGAGCAAGCTCGACGTCGTGCGGCAAGCTTTAGAGGGCAGGGCCGGCTTAGCGCGCCGTCCAGCGGAGGGCGGGCATAAGTGGGCCGCTATCGCCTCTTCAACCGGCGGCAGCGAGAGGTATCCTCTGTTCTTGGCATCGTCAACGGCGGAGAATGCCAAAGAAACAGCAGGACGCACTCTAGCAGAATAGGGGGCGCTCCAGGACTTGGCGACTTCTTCGTGTAACTCAGGAAGAAAAGGCGCCGGTCTGGACACAGGCGAAGCGCGCTCCCCAGGCAGGAAAAATCCATCCAGCCGGTTGTGAGCGGGCTGCTCAGGCGAAGACCACTACTCGCATGAGTTCCGTCTCAATAGAAGCTCTCTTGCCTGACGAAGTGCGGGCAGGGGGTGCGGGGTCCTCAGAGCCCGCCCAATCCTCACTGCCTGACGCCAGGATAGAGCAGGAATCATCCTCTCCCAGCAGGGCTTCCTCATCCGCGATATCAACGGAAGCGGCGGCAGACGGCGGCCGCTGTCCGTCAGGAAGCGAAACAGAAGAAGCCGGGGAAGCAAGCGGGCGAACCGGCGAGCTTTGGCGGCTGAGGGAGGGTTCCGGGGCCCGCTGGGCACGGCGCTTTTTACGGCGCGACGCCGCGGCGGGCGGGGGAGCAGTCTCGGTGAAGACGGCTAGGCGAGTCCTCAGAGTCGCCATTGCCATCAGCTCGCAGTGAGGGCATCCGCCGTCAGCGAGCGCGAGAGCTGCATGTTCCTCACCCAGGCAGGAAACGCAGATCACGTGGCGGTCTCCGTCGCTGAGTGTGGCTCTGCACGAGCCGCAGGAAGGCATCTTTAAAAAGACGCTAGCTCTTTTAGAAATGTGTGTCGCGGCGGCGACACACACACACAGAAATACAGTGCAAATAAAAGAGAAGGATATAAGCGCCGGAAAGCGCAGCAGGAAGGCAGGAAGGCAGGAAGGCAGGAAGGCGGCGCGGCCAGCGACTTCAGTGACTCGTCCCGCTGAAGGTGCTCTCTCTCGACGGCGCGGCTTCTAATCCAGCTCCAGCGATGCGTGTGCTTCGCTTGAAGGATGAAAAATCAGATAATAGCTGCCTGCGAGCGATATTTATAGGCCTAGACCACGCCCATTTCGGCGGGACGTGACGCAGCGGGCGCGAAGTGCCCTGATTGGGTCTGGCGTCACGCCAGGCCTCGCTCGATAGGCTGCTGCAGTTGCCAGAGAGCAGCCAATAGGCGCGCGAGCTGTCTCGCCTATGTCTGCATTGCTGCTGCAACGCGTTTTGCATTATTACAAAATTAAGGATAATTTTTGGCTTCAATATCTCGCGGAAAAGGATTTTCCCCTAGCGTAAGATATCTTACGCAGTACGAGAGACCTCTCGTAAGAGAACAATCATTCACACAAATTGTCGCCCTACTGTGAAATAGAGATTGATCGCTAGCTGCTAGAAACATATATGTTGTATTCACCAAAGCTAACGCTGACTGCATAGTTTTAGCTAATTACATCCTTGTGTTGGGTTGGCGTACATGAACGTCAATTTAGAAAGAAAAATGGATTTACCTGTTCTGCAAAAACAGAGCAACTGAATGTCGGATTGGAAGCCCTTCTGCCGGCGGAGTTCTCGCCACCTTTCGAGGGTTTTTCCGATGTAAATTCGGGACTTCGTGCGTTCCTTATCCTTGTTATTGCTCTTCTTTGCAATTTGTTCATCGGAACGTAGTCTCTTTAGTCGTGTGTCGGCCATAATTCAAACTTCCCTCTTCATGCTTCTCTCTCCTCCACACACCCCCTTCATGTGCACGCGCACTAACCCCCAAACCACACCCCTCAAATACTTCTTGTCGGTGATTGGCTGGAGCACTGCTTGTTGTGTTTCGTGGTGCGGGTGAGCCCAGTTTGTTTTTGTTGCCGTTTGTGGAGCCTGTGGTGTCTAAAGAGACCGCGTTTTTTTACAGTGTGTTCAGGGGACAGGCAGCTAGCGGATAGTGAGGAGATGTTTGCTGTATGTGACAAAAAATGTTTTGGCCTAAAAAACGTGTGACATCACTTAGAGCACCTTTAAAATATTATAAAATAAAATAAAACATGAATCAATTGTTTATTTGTGATAACGCAAAGTCATTTTTGGCCAGGCTGTCATATAAAGAAATTAAGAACTCATGCAAAAAAAAAGAACAAAAAATTAAAATAAAAGAAACAATGCAATATTTATTAATATTTATTATTAACTGATTGTTGTAGTCAATGTATGTTTTTCATATGACAATGTATGTCAATGAAGAATAATTTTTCTATGCATTTTGTTTTAATATTAAAATAAAACCTTAACCAAGTTTAGTGTTTTGTTCTTGGAGCATATTTAACATACAGTATATATATATATAATTTACATTCAATTGATGTGTCAGTAAAGTATATTGTTACAAAAAAATTTACATTATAATAAACGGTTAAAATAGAAAATAGTTATTTTAAAGGGACACTATGTAACTTTAGGCCCTCTAGCGAGAAAAAAAAAAAAACCTTCATGCATTTTGCGGAAGAACATTGTTTTGATTGTGCTTTGGCTCTGCGGATCAATATGGTTATCCTACTGCTCATAAAACATTCTCTACTTGGCCTGAGAGATATAACTGCTGTATCCGAAAACTGAAAAAAAAAATAAAAAAAAATAAAGATGGAGTCTGAAAATTGCGCTTGGCGGTCAGTTTTTGACAAACGTTTTCCACTTTTGATGTAATTTCTAGCAAGAAATTACAATTGTAGTAATTCCATATTTGCTTAGTTATCACCAAAACTCTTTATATTTTGTTGTAGATCATTAAACCGTAACGCTGCATCAGAAGTCTGTCCGAAATCAGTTTCATGAGGTAATTTCGTGCGCAAACGCTGCCTGCAAAGGCACTGCCTGATAGGGCGGAGAGGCAACAAGTCAGCTGCCTTCGTTGTCGGATGCAGCCAACCAGTTTAAATGGAAAGGATCTCAAGCTGACTATGCTGAAGATGTTACTGTAGCTACACCCATTAACTCTTTCCCTTCCATTGACAGAATTTTCCATCATTTATAGACAACACTTACATTTATGCATTTGGCAGACGCTTTTATCCAAAGCGACTTACATTGCATTCAAGGCACACATTTTACATTTTGTCAGTTCTTGCTTTCCCTGGGAACTTACCCGCCATTGACGGAATTTTCCGGCTTTCCGTTTTTTCACTGTTACTGTATACTGTAAGGGCCACTATAACGCATCTTCTGAAGGAGTACAGAATCTCCTGTTCAAAGCAGGTGAAAAAGAAGCAGAAACAAGTGATAGCATATTGCATGTAAGCAGATGCATATGTAGCATGCTCAGATATAGCCTAAACCTACCGGTACATACAACAAAAGATTCTGGGTGGCCCTGAAAGTTTTGTGAAAATTATCAAAAAGGTTGGCGGTGGCTGCCAAAATAAAAAATAAAAATAAAATGCTGGCGGGGAAAGAGTAAACAAACAGCTTTTGTTTTAAACGGGTGATTCGCCGGAGCCGAGTTCAAGATTTAGCGGCTCCATGTCGACCTTTCTCACTCGCTGTGACAAGTAACCTCTGCCACTCACACCATACATGCGTTAAAGTAGCCGGAGCAACTTTTCTGTTTACGGCCATGACGAGACACACGGGCGGGTGACGGAAAAAAACATCATGCTAATTCTAAAATATAAACACTTAAAATAGGCTTACCATAGCAAATCAGGATAAGTTTTTGAAGAAGGATTGATTGAGAACATTTTGAACCCCAAAAAGTTGCATAGTGTACCTTTAAATTGCAATAATATTTAATGTGTTTACTGAATGGATCAAATAAATGCTGCCTTGGTAAGCATAAGAGACTTCAATCTATTTCTATCAAAAAAAAATATGATCAAAACTCTATGCTACAGTATATGTTCGCCTGACATTTTGATAACCTCTGCAATGCGGAATGCCGAGTATCTGAACTAATACTTAGTATTGTTTCTCACGCTATTCCACCAGGAACCGAAAAGCACTAATTGTTTATGATGAAAAGGAAAAGCATCATGTTGCTGATTGAGGAAATCTTGAAAACATGCAAATGGTAAACACACAACCTGGAGGAGGCAGAGTCACAGTAGCAGATGTGTGGGCGGCAGTGGAAGGCCTCCTGATGAACACAAATAAAACAAACATATTTTCTTGTGTGAGGATCATTTTGGAGATGCCGTAAATGTACTGTTGGGGAAGAACCTACGCTGTGGTTGCCATGCCAACAGGTTAAGAGAAGCACCTGCTACCTTGCGGTTGCTGTCAAAATCCCCACAGACCCAGGCTATCATTTTCAGCCTGCCTTTCCCATTTGATTAAAGGCTGTTACGGACCTAACACGGCACGGCTTGCATCTCCCTCTTGTTGTGGTTGCGAAATTACCCTGGACTTCATTAAGTGGCTCATTACCTGCTGTCAAAGCTATCAGAGAGCCGTATTCTGTTCCAGTCCCTGTTCCTTTCTCTTTCCAGCCTAATCAGACGGTTCACATGACAGGAACATGAGCTCCTGCCTGGCCCGGCTTTGTGGATGACTGCAGTGATGCTAAACCCACAAACAATAAACACAAACATAAATTAAAAAAGCCCTTTATGTGACCATGGATGATGGATCACAAAACCAGTCACATGTCGCACGTGTATATTTGTGGCAATAGCCAACAAAACATTGTTTGGGTCAAAATTATCGATTTTTCTTTTATGGCAAAAATCATTAGGATATTAAGTAAAGATCATGTTCCATGAAGATATTTTTTTAATTTCCTACCGTAAATATATAAAACATTTATTTTTGTGAGTGAATGCAGCACAATCGCGAACATAAATGAACAACTTTAAAGGCGATTTTCTCAATGATTCGATTTTTTTTTTTTTTTACCCTCAGATTCCAGATTTTCAAATAGTTGTATCTCAGACATATATTGCCCTATTATAACAAACCATACATCAATGGAAAGTTTGTGTATCCAGCTTTCGTGTATCTCAATTTAAAAAAAACTGACCCATGTGACTGGTTTTGTGGTCCAGGGTCACATATGGGTTGTTGATTTTAAACTGGAAGAAAAAAAACTGTAGCCTGAAAAAGGCAAAACAATACAGGCATGTCCTACTTTTCTGTATTTTCATATTCTCATTATATATTTGTTAGCATTCTCAATTAAATATTAATATCAGATTTTTTTTTAAAGATGGAAATCATATTAGTTTTATGTTTCTTATATCATAACTAAGCAAACAGAAGGATACATTTTTGCCATGTCCCTATGTGCTATGCTAACTAATTTCTACAATAAAAATTATTATATTATATTATATTATATTATATTATATTATATTATATTACTATATATTGATTCTATATACTGTAATTAACAAATATTTCAGGTGTTTTGTATATATATATATTTTTTGTAATGTCTTGAACACTGGATATTATATATATACAGTAGATTGTAACCAACATTTGTCCTGTGTCACCTTTTATCCTTTTAGTCTTTAGAATTTTCCTATAACAAACAAAGCCATTTCCTCATTGACATCATCCTCCAGGAAAGGACATCATTTTGGATAATAAACACATGTGGATTTGATCAATTTGGTGATATTCTGTGGTATTGCCATTATAAGTGTAATTAGTAACAGTATTCTTAGTAAAATTAGGTAAAAAGGTTATTAAAAAAACCTAGCTGGCAGTTACCCAGATTGTGTGTAGCAGGTGCCGTGTGGCTTTTACCAGTTCCTATCTAGTAAGTCTTCTTCAAGTGTCCTGGAGACTTGCATGGAAACGTTTTGATATGCTGTGGACAAGTGGTAGTATAGGGGATTAAATGTTTCGGTGGAAAAAGTTTATTTCTTTAGATTATTAAAAGGTTATTTGCACTAAGAAAAAAAGTTATTTTAAGAACTTTAAGGTTTTTTGGCACCTTTATTTTTAAGAGTGTTGCATTTGTGACTTTAAATTGAAGCTTAAAAGCTTCAGTCCCAATACACTTTAAATGCATAAAAAATAGTGACAGACACAGTCTTGCAAATTTATATTTTTGTGTTCTACAAAAGTTAAAATTAAGTGTTATTGAATGCATTTTGCTCAATATTAATATGGGGGGAAATCTGTTAGTGTTCAATGCTCTATTATTTTGCAATTTAAAAGGTTTTGTATGTCTGAGTTTTTGGGGTTACCATTGTGCTGAAGAGTAGAGCCTGTGGTTCGGTTGATGATTGGCCAATAAGTACAAAGACTACTTTTATTATATTTAATAAAAGTAAAGACTGTGTAGTCCTTAACACAGTGATAGTCTCTTGGCTAAATATTTAAAGACAAGCAGGTCTGCTTGTGCTTCTGTTAACTATAGCTTGAAAATATGAAACATTTATAATGTAAATAATAAAAAATTAAAAAAATATTTTATATTAAATGTTTCTCTATATATCTGTGATTATGCTGCATGAGTAAATATATCTGCAATATATTACACGTGCAGTACCATAACTGATCACATATGTGACCCTGGATGACAAAACCAGTCACATGGGGTAAATGTTTTTGAAATTGAGATATATACATCATATGAAAGCTGAATAAATAAGCTTTCCATTGACGTATGGTTTGTTATGATAGGACAATATTTGGTCCTTCTATGATAGGACAATATTTGGTCGAGATACAACTATTTGAAAATCTGGAATCACTGAGAAAATCTCCTTTAAAGTTGTCCATTTATGTTCGCGATTGTGCTGCATTCACTCACAAAAATAAATGTTTTATATATTTACGGTAGGAAATTTACAAAATATCTTCATGGAACATGATCTTTACTTAAAGGTCCCATGACATGCTACTTTGTGTAGGCTTTAATATAGGCCTTAGTGGTCCCTAGTACTGTATCTGAAATCTCTTTCCAAAAATTCTGCCTCGGTGCAGAATTATAGCCACTACAAGAAAGTCCTAGAATGAGCTTCCTTCAGACGGGCCGTTTCGGTGTCTGTAGCTTTAAATGATAATGAGGAGGAGAAAGGCGGTGCAAGGTGGAGGGTGGGTGTGGCCTTGACCATCTTGCGGCAACGGTACATGTTTACGTTGGATATACAGTGGCTCTGTCCCAAATGGCACACTCCGGACTTGTGGACTTCCTCAGAATCCACACTTTGGTGACGTCATGTAGTGCAGACCTATAGGGCCCTTGGCGCGAGTCCACGAGGGCGCATTGAGAGGTATTTTTGGGACAGATAACGGTCTGGTTGTTGTTGGACAGGAGAAATCACATTTTTGCGCTCCAACGTCTCATCTGCATGTCCACTACACAGCCTAATTTTACAGTTCTATATTTTGATATTATGCATATCACCTGGGCATTAGACAATAGATAAATCATGCTTATTTAAATGATGTATACAGTTGTACATAATAATACATAATGTTCCATTTGAACTAAGATTACAATTTTAAAACATAATTTAAACATCATTTTTTCAATTTACAGGTTTCAATATTCATACTATGTTTACATATGACTCAGTAAAGCCCTGCCATTCGATTCTATTTATTTAATGAATCATAATGCGATCGTATTATTAAACGTGCTATTATTATGTTTGAGACATCAACCACTGCTCGATGATCATAATGTTTGTATAAACTGTAGGTAACAACTGGTAAAATGTACATTTAGGTCATACAAACAGTAATATTTTCTTCTCAGCCATGTCAACAATTATCCGTGAGTGAAATCTCCTCCCATCTGTTGTCTGATTGGCCTTTCGCAAGGATTCCTGGGTAGTTAAAGTGCGTGGAGTGTGCATCTATGCAGGCTTCGTGGAAGACCGCTTCAAGGGTACAAAGGGGGCGCTGCTGAGCACACTTCAGAGCGGTAAAATGCTGAATGGGACGGCTTACGGACTCGTAGACTCAGTGAGCACGCGCAATTCAAGTCCACGAGACCGAAAGTCCGCATGAAGTGCGCCATTTGGGACAGGGTCAGTATTGCAATGGCACGAAGACACACAGTCATTCAAGCATTTCAGTTTGACCCAGAATCTGATCCAGATGGAGAAGCAACGGATGAAGAAGTTGCAACTCAGCGGCTCCAGCAGGACGTTTGCGAATGGTTAGTTTAAAATATTATGTCTGTATACGGTACTTTATTCGGATGGTTTACATTTATCATGTAGCTAACGCTAACCTACTGTTGCCTTTTCATGAAAGATCTGTAACGTCTGTGGGGATCTACTTAGGCAGGCATACAACACAGCTGCATCATATTCACTCAATCAATCATGTGATCGGTTGTAAGGTCACATGACTAATCAGGAAGTGATAAATGTTTGCTGGCTGCAAGGCAGACTCTTTTCGTGTGGATGCTAGACACTGTTGTGTGAGTTGGGCCCCTTTTCATGCAGGGTAATTCTAGAAGCGCGTGTCTACTCTTCACGGAGGACACAGGCTGCTGAATGGAGTTTTAACATTTATGTAATCACCCCAGTGTGTCTCGAGCTGCTGAACTGCACTGCAACGGAACGTTCACCTTTTTCTCTGCATGTGTTAATGCGCTGTGGGACAGTTGATCATACTGAAAAGGACCAGGCCAGCCACTGTTTTCCTGTAATTAATAGGCATTTCTTTACTGTTTCCTGTTGTTTGATTGTTTTTGTTTTGTTTGGTTATCCATAATTTTGCCACTCATGTGCTACATTCATAGTATTTCTTATTTTGACTAAGTGTTGCCATTTATGCTGGTGATTCTCCTCTCTAACTATGTCTTCTGCGTAGGTTATCCTTGTACAAGGCCGGATCCACACTGATGCTTTGCCCCTTCTCTTCAGGGGACCATACTGGGACAGACACTGTATTGGTGTGTACTTATAACTACAACACGGTGTGATATTTTGTAGTGGTATATAAAGATCTTAAGTGTGTAGTGCTTGTTGTGTTGCATGCTTCGACTGGTGTTGGGTTGCAGTCTCCTGTTTCTGTCTCTCCAGGGGCCTCCTGAGCAGGGGTTTTGCATTGGCTGATCCGACCTTCCTAGATTTAGGAAAATCCACCAGTCATTTACCACAGTGTTTTTTAAGATTCGTTTTAAATAACTTTTCTACGTCTTTTTGTACTAATGTAATAAATTTTGGAATACATTTACATTTCTTTCTCTTGTTGACTGTCCCTTTGCGGGGATAAATGTATTAGCCACACTACAGTCACGGGAAGAGTTGGGGTTCCCCCTGCCCATCATCAGGGGGTGGCGTAGTCAAACTTGAAATAAGGTATACTGCATGGCAGGTACCACATTCTGGCGTAGTCAGCAGGGTGGTTGGCTTTAAAAGCTGCAAATGGATTAGATATCCCCTATGTTGGATATTTAGAGTTGGATATCCAGGTACTGGGTAGAACACTTCCAGGACGGGGGGTTTTGGTCGTGAAAGACGCCCCTCGCACATTACAACATTCCATTCCTGGGCTGTTAGGAATGAATGTCATTGCTCAGTGTTATAGGGAGTTATTTGCACAACAGGGTGAAGATTTATTTGCTTCTCTATGTGCTGTTCAGGCAGAAGCCTGTTGGGAGTCTGCTCTCCGCTACTGTCGTCGCCAAGATGTGTGCCATTTAACTCATGAGGGTCGGGTGCGGGTTTTAGAAAAGGGTGGGGAGTTTATACCAGCTGGGTCACTTAAGTTTATTAAGGTCACCTGCCCAAAAGTCCCACATACGACACCTGCCACAATGTTGTTGGAACCTGGAGGCTCAGATCTTGCCCCAGGTTTGTTGTTGTCCCCGTCATTACTCAGTGTTACTAATGGTGTGACATATGTTCCGGTAGTTAATGTAGGAGCCACTGGTGCTACAGTCCACTCAAAGCAGGTGTTGGGGATGTTACACTCAGTAGTTGACATTCAGGCAGAGCAGCTGAGGTTTGAAGGGGAGAATGGAGAGGTTGCCCTAGTTAATATGCATACTGCTGGTGAGCCACCTGCCTCCATCTCAGAAGCCCTTGCAGCTTTACACTGGTCAGAGCTTTCACCTGAAGCGGAGAGTCAAGCAAAACAGCTGTTAGAGAAGTATAGTGATGTCTTTGCTAGATATGATGGAGATCTGGGTTGTACTGATGAAATTGTACATGAGATACCTCTTTTAGATGATGCACCAGTCAGACAAAGATATAGGCAAATACCCCCTACACAGTGGCAGGCTGTGAAAGACCATATTAAACAGCTTATGGATAGCAAAGTGATTAGGGAGAGTAGTAGCCCTTACGCATCACCCATTGTCCTGGTGCAAAAGAAAACTGGAGAGCTACGGATGTGTGTTGATTACCGTCAACTTAACGCCAAAACAAGAAAGGATGCCTACCCATTACCTCGCATTGAGGAGTCTTTGGACGCCTTGTCAGGTGCCCAGTGGTTCTCAACTCTGGACTTGGCTAGTGGCTATAATCAAGTTGCTGTTGCTGAGAGTGATAAGCCAAAAACTGCATTCTGTACCCCCTTTGGCCTTTTTGAA
The DNA here is from genome assembly GCF_965113295.1 of Leuciscus leuciscus. NCBI lineage: Eukaryota > Metazoa > Chordata > Actinopteri > Cypriniformes > Leuciscidae > Leuciscus > Leuciscus leuciscus. The sequence continues at coordinate 14,804,266 of NC_138733.1, read as the reverse complement.
TTTGAAAGGATGCCATTTGGACTATGTAATGCTCCCGGAACTTTTCAGAGGCTCATGGAGCGAATATTTGGTGACCAGAGCTTTCACTCAGTTCTTTTATATCTGGATGATGTCATCATTTTTTCTTCTTCTGTGGTCCAGCACTTGCAGAGACTGGAGATGGTCCTTAGTCGACTCCAACAGAAAGGGCTTAAGGCAAAGCTGAGTAAGTGCCACTTTTTCAGGAGGGAGGTGCAGTACTTGGGACATCGTGTGTCCAAAGAAGGTGTGGCCACTGATCCAGAAAAGATATCTGCTGTGAGTAACTGGAGGAGGCCCTGTGATGTGACTGAAGTTCGATCATTTCTTGGATTTTGCAGCTATTATCGTCGCTTCGTCAAGGGGTTTGCCCAGTTAGCGGCTCCACTTCACCAACTAGTGGCGGATGTGATTAAAGCCGCAAAGATGAGTAGGACCAGGCCAGCTGCAGTTCTACCCAGTATGTGGACTGAAAGATGTGAGAGAAGTTTTACTGAGTTGAAGAGGATGTTTACAAGTGCTCCCATTTTAGCATTCGCCGATTTCACCAAGCCTTTTGTCTTGGAGATAGATGCTAGTCACCAAGGACTAGGTGCAGTCCTGTCCCAGGAGAAGGATGGAAAATTGAGTCCAGTGTCATATGCTAGTCGCTCATTGCGTGGTTCAGAGCGTAACATGGAAAATTACAGCTCCATGAAGCTGGAGTTTTTAGCATTAAAATGGGCAGTCTCAGAAAAGTTCAGAGAGTATTTACTTGGCAGTAAATGTGCGGTTTATACTGACAATAACCCTTTGAGTCACTTTCAGACCCTGAAGCTGGGGGCTACTGAACAAAGATGGGTTGCTCAGTTGGCAGCTTTCGACTTCACCGTGCATTACCGACCAGGTAAAAATAATGCTAATGCTGACTCTCTCTCTCGTCAATACAGCACTCAAGCAGAGACCACAGTTCTGGAGACTGACCAGCTGAGAGTAGAATCTTACCAGCCGCCCATTCCCGACAGAATTGAGGAAGCCATGTCTCATCAAATTGGAGTCCTCCTAAGTCGATCCAATACTGATCTGGCAACGTTGCAGGAGGCGGACCCTGTTTTGAAAGACTTTCTGTCTCTTTGGAGACAAGGAAGGTCTCCCAGCAAGGAGCAGCGGGCCAAACTCACCAAGGATGTACAGCATCTCCTCCGGCAGTGGGATCGTATCCTGGAGAAGGACGGCGTGCTGTACCGGAAGACAACTGCCCCTCATGGGGAGCCATACACGCAGCTACTCCTGCCCCAGTGTCTCCATCAGGAGCTTCTCCGGGGGCTCCATGACCAACATGGACATCAAGGAGTACGACGAACTACTGACCTGGTGAGGCAACGGTGTTACTGGCCAGGGATGGGAGCGGAAATTGAGAAGTACTGTCAGAACTGCCAACGCTGTGTGCTGTCTAAAGCTGTTCAGCCCAGAGTAAAGACTTACCAGGGGGTTCTGCTGGCCAGTCAGCCATTGGAAGTACTTGCTATAGACTTCACCCTGCTTGAGTCCGCAACAGACGGAAGGGAAAATGTTTTGGTCATGACAGATGTTTTCTCAAAGTACACACAGGCAATTCCAACCAAAGATCAAAGTGCCAGTACAGTGGCGAAGGTCTTAGTTGACTGTTGGTTCTATCGCTTCGGAGTGCCTAAACGGATACATTCCGATCAAGGGAGAAACTTTGAGAGTGCACTCATCGCACAGTTGTGTCAGCTATACGGGATTGAAAAGTCTAGAACAACGGCATACCATTCCCAAGGGAATGGTCAATGCGAAAGATTTAACAGGACCCTTCATGACCTCCTCTGATCACTCACTACAGAAAAGAAAAGGGCGTGGCCAAAGTACATCTCCCAGTTGGTGTGGGCATACAACACCTCTACGCACCGCTCCACTGGTCATTCCCCTTACTCATTGATGTTTGGCGTGACACCTCAACTCCCCGTGGATTTCCTCTTGGGGGCTACTGACACAGAGGAAACAAGCTCTTGGGATGAATGGGTCTTACAGCATCAGGAACGAATTCAGGTAACTCGTGAACTGGCCCGCAAGAACATGGAGGAGGCAGCAGATTACCGGCAACGAAGCCATAACCAACAGGTGTGTGATACGGGTTTCACAGAGGGTCAACTGGTCTATTTAAAAGATCATCGTTGCCAGGGTCGCCGCAAGATCCAGGATGTCTGGTCACCAGTACTGTACAAAGTTGTCAGGGCACCGACCGACCCTGGTGGGCCCTATACGGTAACATTGGTTGATGGAACTGGTAATGTCCGTCGAGTCCACAGAACAGAGATTAAAGCATCACAACTAGAGACTATACCATCCGTAGCAAAGGTCCCTCAGCCCTGCACAAAATCTACTTGCCCAGAAAGTAACTTGACTTGCAGTGACGAGGATGTCCTTACCTGGGTAGAAGAAGTAAGACCTATTCCAACCGCTGTTGTCACTATAGATCTGCCACCAACGGCTCCCAACGAAGTGTCAGAAACACCGGTAGGAGAGGATGAGGGTTGTGACGAGGGCGATGATGACGAGATGGGGAACTCCCAACTTCAAGGCAGGTCGCCAGGTCTTAGACGCACCAGACGGGCAACAGCTGGGAAACACCAGAATCCTCACAATTTGCCAAGGTCTGCAGTATCCAGTGCCAATGTGGGGATGGTAGGGGCTGCTGCATCCCTAGGGGTTGATGTTTGATCGTCGGGGGCGACGATACCTTTTGGGAGGAGTGAGTGTGGGGATCTACTTAGGCAGGCATACAACACAGCTGCATCATATTCACTCAATCAATCATGTGATCGGTTGTAAGGTCACATGACTAATCAAGAAGTGATAAATGTTTGCTGGCTGCAAGGCAGACTCTTTTCGTGTGGATGCTAGACACTGTTGTGTGAGTTGGGCCCCTTTTCATGCAGGGTAATTCTAGAAGCGCGTGTCTACTCTTCACGGAGGACACAGGCTGCTGAATGGAGTTTTAACATTTATGTAATCACCCCAGTGTGTCTCGAGCTGCTGAACTGCACTGCAACGGAACGTTCACCTTTTTCTCTGCATGTGTTAATGCGCTGTGGGACAGTTGATCATACTGAAAAGGACCAGGCCAGCCACTGTTTTCCTGTAATTAATAGGCATTTCTTTACTGTTTCCTGTTGTTTGATTGTTTTTGTTTTGTTTGGTTATCCATAATTTTGCCACTCATGTGCTACATTCATAGTATTTCTTATTTTGACTAAGTGTTGCCATTTATGCTGGTGATTCTCCTCTCTAACTATGTCTTCTGCGTAGGTTATCCTTGTACAAGGCCGGATCCACACTGATACTTTGCCCCTTCTCTTCAGGGGACCATACTGGGAGAGACACTGTATTGGTGTGTACTTATAACTACAACACGGTGTGATATTTTGTAGTGGTATATAAAGATCTTAAGTGTGTAGTGCTTGTTGTGTTGCATGCTTCGACTGGTGTTGGGTTGCTGTCTCCTGTTTCTGTCTCTCCAGGGGCCTCCTGAGCAGGGGTTTTGCATTGGCTGATCCGACCTTCCTAGATTTAGGAAAATCCACCAGTCATTTACCACATTGTTTTTTAAGATTCGTTTTAAATAACTTTTCTACGTCTTAAATTTAATGTAATACATTTTGGAATACATTTACATTTCTTTCTCTTGTTGACTGTCCCTTTGCGGGGATAAATGTATTAGCCACACTACAGTCACGGGAAGAGTTAGGGTTCCCCCTGCCCATCATCAGGGGGTGGCGTAGTCAAACTTGAAATAAGGTATACTGCATGGCAGGTACCACACGTCTGTACATCAAGCTCTGCGATCTTGAAATGCGTATATCGCACGCGCCATAAAACCAACAGGAGAACGGTTATCCAAATAACAAAGAAGTGTACACACATACTTGATGCTGTCTACCTTTACATTAGCGCAAGTAACTGCATTGCTGCATAGCTAATGTTACAGCCACATTCTACTTGTAACAAGCTAGGTAACCATAAACAGTAAAGCAACACACTTATCATTAGTTGACTTACTTGTCCGAGGTGTGTAGCTGAGCCAAAGAGAGTTGGTACTGATCCAGACTTTAGTTTCAGACGTTCAGCAAGCACAGCTCTGTATTGACCCTTCAGTGTTCATTTGTACATCCAATTATTTAGCAATTATTATGCTTCGCTCGCTCAAAAGCCATGATAGGCTATCTCTCGTGGACAAACTAAAATCGCGCGCGTTCCTACTTCCTAGCTCACTTTCTCAGAGGTGGAAAATATTCTCTGGGCGGGCAAAGCAGAGAAAGGGGAGGTAACATTTCTCCTTATGACGTCATAAGGAGGAGATTCAAGATCAGCCCGGTTGAGCTTCCATTTTCTCAAAGGCAGAGAAAGATAGCAAAAGCTCGATTTACACCGATTAAAATTTCTAGAAACTTGGGGACCATATACAGGCTAGGGGAACTCATATTAATGTTAAAAAACCTCAGAAAGTGAAAATTTCATGTCATGGGACCTTTAATATCCTAATGATTTTTGGCATAAAAGAAAAATCGATCATTTTGACCCATACAATGTATTGTTGGCTATTGCCACAAACATACCCGCGCGACTTATGACTGGTTTTGTGATCCAGGGTCACATATACATCTATATATTATGAAGTGTTTTACTGAATATAAATAAAAAAATATTCAGATGAGTCACGCTGTGGTTCTCAAAAAGTACGATGGAGGCAATGGATACAAAAAAATAACAAGATGATTCTAAACAACGATTAGTTAAAACAGAGAAACAGTGTGATCCAAGCATCCAACACAAACAAGTACCGACAATGAACATGGACACGAGAGGAACTTAAATAGACTGAAGAACAATGATGACACAGCTGAAGACAATGAATGATAACGATAATAATGACTAGATGACTGGCATGTGCGGGTAATGGAGAACGATGTGCAGGTGTGTGTCAAGGAGGATCATGGGAACTGTAGTGCAGACAATGACGATGACAGTGAAGAAGACGATGACAGTGATGATGAACGTGATGGTGACAAGATGACACTTATATATTAGTAAATATATTGTCACATATTTTTCAATATATGAAAAGCGGCAATTTCTTATGTATTATTCAATATAGTATAATATATTAACACAGTATATTATTCCAACCCGATCTCACGGCAATTCATACGAATTTTACAAGGTGGCTAATTTGTACGAATTCATACGACCTCACTCGAATACGAATTCGTAAGATTTTTGCTAAATCGTACATATTTTACGAGTTGCCCTATTCGTATTAATTCATACGATTGACCTACCCCTGACCCCGCCCCTAAACCTACCCATCACGTGGGTTTAGACAAATCGTACGAATTCGTACAAGTGAGGTCGTACGAATTAGCCACCTTTTAATCAATTGTACGAATTCGTATGAATTGGTCGTGAGATAGCGTTGATTATTCTGCATATTTTCAAACATACTGTTAAACCATTTAATATATTGATCATTCATATATAGGGAAATATGTTTTCTTTTCACAAGGGTGGCCACTCACTCTTGGCGATGCAGTGTATCTTGTTGTGTTTTTCCATTCAAAACCAAGATTTCCTTTAACATGCTAACAAGCAGCGAGAACTACCAGAAGTGGCCAAAAACAAACAATATACACTAGGGGCAAAACCCCACTAAATGAGTGTAACAGGCCTGACTTTCATTGGGTTATCTTCAGTTCTGTTCTTACACACACAGTTATCATGAGAGAGCATAAGGAGGCAACTTTCCTAGCCTGCAGCTATTTTCCAGTCTCACACTCAAAGAGAGCCTTCTGTACAAACTCATATCTTTCACTGGTGCTTGGAACGAGTTTATACACGAGTCTGTACACATGCTTCCTGCAGAGATGACACTTAAACCTAAAAATTCAACCTTTACCTAGACTATTTCCACAATTTAAAAACATTCTAAATAAAGCTAGAGAGATAAATGCAAAAAATGACCCCTTTTTAAGAGGACTCTTGAGTCTCAGTTAACCTTATTTGCATAAATGTAGGCTACACTTGTGATCTAGTGGTTTGATTAGAACTAAACTTATCACCTCTTCTAGTGCACTCATCTAAATACTTGGTAACAAACAGATGAACAGTCTCTCTCTATAAATTCTAGTTGTTCTTTTAATGACAACTTACAAAAAAAATACAGGTCTGTTTTTATGTTGCATATCACACAGTCATTTAGTTTAACATTGAATCAATAAAATAAAAAAATAAAAAAACGAGTTATTTTGTAGAATCTGACAGATGAACCATAGTGTATGATGAGTGGATGCTGTGCATTACAAAACAAATTATGGTGTTTAAGTGCTTTTAAAATGCCAGCCCTCTGACAGAGTCTGGATCATAATATGCCAGGAAATATTGACATTTATATATGCATAACAATAATTGCAACAAAACAAAAATTAGATGCTTTCTTAAGCTTTCGCATATACTTCAACCAGTGCTGAATCACTGTTATTTGAACCATATATTTAAACTTAACCTTCTTGTATTAGCATATTCATAATCTATTGACAGTGCTGCATGAGCAGTTATCATATCAAGGGTACATTAGCTACATGATTTTGTGAATGCTATTTACATAATCCACATGAGCAGTGAACTGTAAAGAGTAGTACTGGCACAGAGGTGAAATATTATCCGCCATGTTTGGATCTTTTGCTGTCACTGGATAACATGAAAAAAAAACTTTTAGTCATCTTTATTACCGCAAACGCAACACTACAAGAATACGATCATCTCACCTGCGTTTCCCAAAAGCATTGTTAGCCAACTGATCACAAGTTCCGTCATTACCAACGTAGGTCAATGATTTCCCAAAACCATAGTTCCAATGAACAGTCGCAAACAGCATCGCAAATTATGTGGTTGGAACCACAGCTCTCGAGCTGTTGTTAGTATGAAATGTGGACTGATCATGCACTGTGAAATGTAATTAGTTGACCTTTCTTAAAAAAACTATGCAAACTCATTGCCTCAAAAAAATTAAGCAAAGTAATCTTAAGATTAGTGAGTTAGAAAAGCTTGTTTATTTTAAGTGTGCAGTACTAAACCACTAGTACTAGTACTAAACCACTAGTACTAGTACTAAACCAAGTAGTACCACTAACACGTTTTTTTTTTATGTTCATATAACTTACAGTAATAGCCATGCTTAGTGTTAACTTAATTTTTTCATTTTGTGTGGATTGCTTGATATACATTTAACCCCACTTAGAATTACTAAATACCTACAACTTAACACTTTTAGTTCTGCTCACTCATTTTTCAAGTTCACTTAAATTAAAGAAACCAATTTCCTTGAATGGGTCCTTGTTGCAGCTGCCCAGGTTTGGGTCCAACCTGTGGCCTTTTCTCTCCCCCATTTCTTAGGGGGATAGGACCTGTACAAATCAGGTTACGTTGCCTTGTGTAAGCATGGACGCCTGGCCAATAGTAGCTATTGAAGGGCGGGTCTTGACGTGGCCATATATTGGCGTCTAGCATAGAGAGGACTGATCTGCGCATGCCCACAGGTCATAAACTGACTTTTTCTAAATGAATCCAGCTCAAGTAGACTGAGCTGGTAAGATTTTTCAACCTCAAAGTACAAGTAACTTACTAAAAGTGAGTGTTAATAGCAGGTTGATAAAAACTGATTAAGGTCAATTGACTATTTTTAATTAAATACCATGTTTGCATTTACAGTGTGCTCTTCGCTAAATGCAAGCTAACATGCTGTGTAATATAAACAAACTTCATCCTACGTCTTTTATTTTGTGTGCGAACTTGCTCTAAGATGTGGGAATCTCCGGAGTGACATAAGAGAGAACCCACAATTGAATAAACCGAATTGAAACAAAGCAACATAATGGAGGACAAAAATAGCGAAGAAGACCTCAGATGCCGTGTTCGTTATTCGCATCAACAATCTGACTTTTGATCTTGAAGTGATACATTAGCAGAAACTATTACTCCACCACCTGTGTGATGTCATTCTAACCAACATGGTTCAAACAAGGATGTGCGACAAAGTTACTACGGTTTCAGGAAACAGTTGTGACTAGCTAGTTTGTTTCTCAATCATTGCATCATACTATGGTAGTTAAGCGAGTTACATCATTGTTCAAGAAATGCACCTTTGTTTTGTTAAATCCGCTTAATTCGGCTTTTGTGATTCTCCTAATGCCATAAAATCAATGGACTATAAAATTCTGTTGTAGACCTTAAATATATTAACTGCTAATTGGGTAAACTAACATTTTCCAGGCCAGCCTTGGCACAGATGCATTGCTTTTGGGGTAATGCTAGCTCTGACATTAAATTGCTTAAACGCAGCTCACAAAATCTAATGCTAAGGATTCACCTCGACTTTTCCAGCTAACTTTTGTGTGGATTAAGGCAGATTTTAGTCATAGACTCTCTGTGCTGCTCTTGTATCTTATTAGGTTAATAGCTTTTACTGATTATATTGACTGTGTCTGGATATTACTCATTCATACCCCACAGTCACTGGTGGGTGTTTTCAAAATGGTAGAATATATATATATATATATATATATATATATATATATATATATATATATATATATATATATATATATATATATATATATATATATATATATATTCACCTCTTTATTTGGAGTCCCAAAAGGATCCTGAGAGAATTTTGTAGATATTGTGTGTCTCAGCACTGAAGTAGTGCATTATAAATGTATAATTCTCAGTAAGGCTATAAATAAACCTCTCAGTCTGTTAAAAATGTTACATAAATCCAGAGAAAATGTCTGTGAATAGAGTGTACTTAGGGTAAGATACTTTTACAGTCAGAAAACTGTCTATTTAATTTGATTTAGAATACATTAAGCTGTACAAAATGCCAACTCTGATAAATCTTGAAATTATTATTACAGATCCATTAAAAAACTATAAGCAATTAGATTACAGTTTTTCAAGTGCAGTTTATCCCATAATCAGTGGGGAGTTAAAACTTTTTTTGATTGGGGTAAGACAAAGCATATCCTAATAATAACATATCTCTTATAATAATAATAATAATAATAACCATTTCAATTTATACTTGTATTACATCCAATACATTTTGCAGTTTATTTACTAGATGATGTAGCTAACATTGTGTTTCCCTGACAAATACAAATTTTCCCTTGCCCTTTCCCACCATTTAAAATTGTATCGTAACATTTGCTGCCAAACACCGACCGCCATGTCCTGGGTATCTGAAGACATTGGAGAGAAAGTCACATGGTGATCACTTTTTGTTGACACTCCAACACATTTTTTTTTTTTCATTTCCCATCAAATTTGATTCAGATGATCTCCGGAAATACACTGTAAGATATTTTCTCAAAATTGTACATAAAACAGATTACTAGAGTATATACAAGAAAATATTTTCAGTCTTTCTACTTCAAAATTACATAAATAATTAAATTACTTGTTTCATATAATTATTTGTTTCTGTGTGAAAATTGTTTCAAAGTAAATGCTACACTTAAACGGTTAGTTCACTGAACTAGCCCTTTTATTTGTACCAAATAACATGATCAAAATATTTTGGTATTCAAAAACATTTAGCAACAGCATTTCCAATGGCAATTGTGGCAGTTTGTTGCGATGACTAAAGATTTGGGTTGAAGAGTTAAAGTATCTTGATTTAAACTCTACATGGGCCAATTTATGAACTAAAATATTCCCTTTGGTACTCGGCACCATAATTACTGCTTGCAGTTATGTTTTTAAAATAACTGAATGTTATGCCAATATATGAATACTTATAAAATGCTGTAAATAAATACTGTAATGTAAATTTATTTTGAATAATTCTTGTAAAAAATACCACTAACACGAAACATAAAAATCTCAGAGGCAAGTTTGACGCCTTTAAGTTGGTATTTTTAATGATTTTCTAAGGTTGGCAACAGCTCCTTTGACCCTGTCAATAAAACACTCTAGTTTAATAGTCAGACCTATATACTTTTTTCTTGAGCTAAATTGGCTCTCTTTTCACCTGTGACCCACCCTGAAAGTACATTGGCATTCATTACTGGCTCAACAATGGTCTGAAAAACAAACTAATATTGTTGAATTCACAGGAAATCAGAAGTGATTGACATGTGGTAAGTTAAAGGGTTGGTCTGATGTCAGAGAGCTCTGGCGAGAGTCGCAGGGATTCATTGTTTGTTGCGTTATTATACTACATGACTGACGACTTCATTCTGAATGGCCTGTGATTAACAGCAATTACATATGGAGCGATTCAATAAGATCAATCTCAACGCATGTCTGCTGGCCTGAAGAGTTCAAACTATTTTATGACCAAAGCTGTCAGGTTGTCTATGACTTCAGTGAATAATACTTTATTGATGTTAAATTGAGTGAACAGTTTTTAATTGGTTTTATAATTACATAATGTTCATAATGGGAATATTCAGTTGCATTTTATTTTACAGTATGTGCACTTATAGCAAACTTACTAGTAATATAAGGTAACATAGATTAAGGTAGGGGTAGGTTCATGGTTATTATCTAGTTATTACCCAGTTGTTGTAATTACTATAATAAGTACATATGTACACAACCTTTCAAAAGTTTGGGAGTTAAAAATAAAATAATAATAATACTTTTATTCATCAAGGATGCATTAAATTGATCAAAAGTGAGAGTAAAAGACATTAATAATGTTACAAAACATTTTAATTTCAAATAAATGCTATTCTTTTGAATTTTCTATTAGTTCATCCTTAAAACAATTGTATCATGATTTCCACAAAAATGCTAAGCAGCAACTGTTTTCTACATTGATAATTATAGATGTTACTTGAGCAGCAAATCAGCATATTAGAATGATTTCTGCAGGATCATGTGACATTAAAGACTGGAGTAATGATGCCAGAAATTCAACTTTGCATCATATGAATAAATTACATTTTAAAATATAGCCAATTATAAACAGTTATTTTAAACATTTAAACATTTAACAATATTACTGTTTTTACTGATTAATTAAATGCAGCCTTGGTGAGCAGCAGAGACTTCTTTCAAAAACATTTAAAAAACCTTACCCACCCCATACCTTTGAATGCGGAACAGGACTGTAAAATAAAGTGCTACCGAATTTTCAATTAAAAAAACTTGCACAATAAGTACAGAGTTTTTTTTTGTAAATTTTCTATTACAAGTTGAGCTGCAGATTTACATTTGAATGGAGGTTTCCAAATAATACCATCATGATAAAAGCAAAAAAGAGATAACATTGAACAATCAATCTATTAATTTACAAATCCGCAGTCATACTATTTCTTTATATTTCTATAATATAAATTATATCTAGTCACAGCAACTCGTACCACCTTATCAAACATGTAGACAGGGGCAGGAGAAATGTTTCTGTTGTTCTGATGAAATCCTTGAAAAGTGCAGTTTCCACAAGCTGCCAATAAAAGCAATACATCATGGTAACTGGTAGACATTAAAGTGGCTTTAAGGTAACAGAGAGATCATCCTCCAGGAAAAGCCGGCCAATCAAAAGGAGAAGAATTTCTGTTGTTCAACATGTTCCTGGATAAACACCTCTGTTGATCCTGGAACTACATTAGAATCAACCAATCAGATTCAAGGGGCAAGTTTACAGTTTGTCAGGTTTAGGCTTACAACCAGGGTTAAGTGCTTCTACATCAGTGTTACTCATCATTTCCATCTGATTTAAGGGATAAGTTATGGTTAGGATTAGGTTTAGGGGTAGTGATAGGGTTAAGACTAAATTTTCAAACAGGAATGTTGTTCCAGGATTAACAAAATATGTTGATCCATGAACATACATTTTGGAGCTCTTTTTTTTTTGACCCACTTAAAGGGTTATTTCACCCAAAAATGAAAATGCAGTCAGTAATTACTCACCCTCATGCTGTTCCAACCCCGTAAGACTTTCGTTCATATTCGGAACACAAATTAAGATATTTTTGATGAAATCTGAGAGCTGGATCACTCCTCCATAGGCTTCTATGGGATCGAAACTTGCAAACCCAGAAAGTTAGTAAAGACATTGTGAAAATAGTCCAAGTGACAACAGTGGCTCAACCATAAGTTTATCAAGCGACGAGAATACTTTTTGTGCGCAAAAAACAACAAAAATAACGACTTTATTCAACTATTAATTTTCGTCTGTGTGGGCCTGAATGAATTCACGTATAGTGTAACAGCGCAGCGCTTCTGTGCTGTACGTCACACGCATCACACACATGACCAGTGTCGGCCAATAGTGAGCCTACGTGGTGACGTACAACCCAGGCGCGCTGCGCTGTTACGTGAATTCATTCAGGCCCAGTAAAAGTGAAAGTCATGGAGCTAGTGTTCTCTTTTCATTAAAATTATGAGTATATTTTTTTTATTCTTTTAAGATTTTAAATATACGCTACAATGCACATTCAATACAATTAAGTGCAATTTTCTTTCACAGGAGGCTCAAAAATTGCCATACTGTAAATGTAGTGTACAAGTAATCCAGACAATACAGGTTTTTTTTATTTAAATGATTATTAACTATAAATAAAACCAACTGTCTGATCAATGTAAACAGACAGGAAATCAAATACGGCAAAGTCAAAAACATCCATCTTAATTTGGAGACTAATGAATTACATTACTGGAGTTTTTGGATTACTTGTATGCTAACATCCCAGAAAGCAACATAGTGTCGGCCCAGATCCGGCCCACATCTGGTACGCGTTGAATCCACATGTACCAGATATGGCCCGGATCTGGGCCGACACATGTTGCAACATGAAACAACATGACTGAGTAAATAATGGCAGAATTAATTTTTTTTCTGTGAACTATCCCTTTGACTATTTTAACCAGCAAGTGTCCAACCAGCTAGACCAGCACCAAACCAGATTCATGCAGATTTGTGGTCTTTTTTTCCCCAGCAGGAACATCAGGTCTAAAGGTAAAAGATGTTAAAATGACTTCTTGTTGAACTTATCTTTTTCAGGATATTCTTCACCCAATGTTTTGCTGCTTTCCTGCAGTTCCCTGCTCACATTTTTTAAAATGCAAATCCAAGGATTTCAACACTCTGGTGCCCTGTCACATTCACAGCCCAGGGAAAAGGAGGGAAGTTCTATCACCCCGCTTTTATGGAGCTTTTATCTTCAGTGAGCCACAAATAACCTCAGCCTTAACCGATAATGTCTGCGCGGTGACACTTGTGTTACATTACCCTCTCAATATCTTCTCACATTGCCATTATCATTTATCTGACTTTTTTTTCATCACTGCCTTGATTTAGACACATTTCTATGGGCTGCAAGGAATGCACAATTCACAACCACGAAAGCTTGAGCCTCAATGATTAAAAGTACACACTTTTTTTGCGATGAAGGCCCGCGATCAGTCAATAACCCGTACTACATCATACCGCATCGCTGGAAGCGCCTCTTGTTGGCCCATCCAAGGTGCGACATTAATCATGACCGAAACGTTTGATATCAATTTCTTATCCTATCCACGGACAACAATTTCTGAGTAATTGGATTCTCTTTAGCAACATATATATCCATCTTTAGGGGTGTAGAGTGCTGAGAGCAATTCATCAGATGCCAATTCTAATCAAAGTGCCTCTTAATCACATTATTTGCTTGCATCTCTGTTTTGTGCTGAGATTAATGCTAAAATGGGATCATCCAGGATTTGATTTCTGTTTTAGGAGCGCACCTTTCTTTCCTTTTCGCGGACTGTCAACATATCCCAGCGTCACAAAACTGCTTGCCGTGCAAATGATGAGAGACGTATAAATGGAACAGAAGAGCGCTGTACCTTTGGGCCAGTAATTATTCCAGTGAGACTGTGGAACTCTGGGAGGGGACTAAACAGCTGTATTTTCGGGAAGACACATTGAGGGCATGTGAAGGTGGTCTGTGGGGTTCTGTCAGGCTGAGATTAGGCTGCTGCATGGAGAGGCACAGATTGCTTTAGGAATAAGCAGCGCGCTCAGCAGGGTGGCAGGAAAGAGAGGCAATGAGTTTCTGAGGCCGTGAAAGGTTCCACCGTTATTAATAGCTATGTTTCCACCCTTTGGCATGGGGTAGCCTACTGTATGACATGGCTCTTTTTTTTAACACTTTTTGGGTTTTATATTTCCAGGTGCCAGATGTGTTATTATAGATCATTCAAAGATGAATTCTGAATGCATGTGGTCAACAAATTTGCAAGTTTTATTTTTGATTTTATTATATTTTTGTTCTTTTATTATTATTTTATTATCAAAATAAAGAATTTAGATTAAGATATTGCCTTTTTGATGTAAATGAGTCTATAGTTAAAATGAATGGTGTGTGTGTGTGTGTGTGTGTGTGTGTGTGTGTGTGTGTGTGTGTGTGTGTGTGTGTGTGTGTGTGTGTATAAATGTTACATATATATATATATATATATATATATATATATACTTTTTGTCGGCATGGTCTGGAGATGATCTGGTTCAATTTTCGTGCAAATTGGAGCAACGGCCTAGGAGGAGTTCTAAAAAGTTGGTTTTTCGGAAAATTCTAAATGGCGAAAACATTTCCATGACGGAAAATGACGTCATAGGGTGCAATCAAATCGTCTTGAATTTTGTTTCTAGCCCTTGTGATTCAAAAGTTATTAGCATAAACATGAGTGCAACAAAAAGTACCCCCTTTGTCATCTATTGAATTTTTGTTGTTTTGTTGTTATGTGCAAATGTGCACTTTCTAATAATTTTTGCACCCATTATTATTTCATATTTAACTGCAAAGATCATGTATGTAGCACACTTGTGCTAAGATACCTCAAAGCTTCCTGAAGCATCTATAATCTCGTCTCATCTAGTCTTCTGTCCATCATTAATACCTCTGATTTGAGCATCTGTCCTCGACTTGGCTAGTCAAACACAGATTCTGATCAAAACTGATCTGGGATTTTTGGATTGAAAGAATCTTCTTTTTCATTAAGAAGGAGAAGAGATTCCTGTGAGACGTCATGTTTTGAGGTAAAGCCAGCTGTGTGTGGATGTCTGATGGGCTCCTCTGTACCAGACTTCGCCATGAAGGAGTTGTTAGACAGAGATCAGCTTTGATGGGCGACGGCGTGCCTAACTCAGAGTGGACTGATTATTAGATTTCCTTCACTGTGGTCGGTGAAACCCCCCCTGGGACACAGTCGCACAGAAAAACACAGTTTTTTCACCCGGTTTTTCACCCACTTTCTATATATCTCGCTCTTTCACCTTGCTTTCCTCGATGTCTATCCTGAAAACCAATCTATATACTGCAGTGGACTACAACACCATGCTGTGAATAGTTTCCCCTCAAGAAATCTCTGTTTTTTTTTTTTTTTGATGCCACATTGCTTCCCGTCCTTCCCGTCCTTTCCTCTTATGTCTATTCACGCTGATGGTGATTCTATCGCTCGAGGTCACCAGGCCACTGTATTATTGTTGGTAGTTACTGCAGCTGAATGGAACATATTGTTTGTGAAAAAATAAGATGGCATTGTATTTTGACAAGAAAACTGTCTGCTTCTGCTAAACATTACATCTCCAATCTCCATAAAGCCGTTCCTTTGCGTGATGCTACAAGTACGTTGAACAAGAAAACAAAATGGCAATACTACCATTAGCTTTGCAGGTGTTTAAATGCTAATAAAGTAGCAAAAATATCTTTGGATAAACAATGTTGGGTAATGCTATTAGGTGTACAATTATCAACAGAAAGGATTATTTACTGTGTCTAATTTACAAACCTACATCTGCAAAAGTTTGCTAAACACGTTTTATTAGCATGTTATAGGAACATTGACTCATTGATGATTTTCATTTGCGTAGAAGTGAATGATTAGCATTAGCATTAGCGCTTAATGTATGTCACTGTTCACGTGACATTGTACACCCTCATCTTGGCAAAATCTGATTTCCACATGAGTTTTATATTTGAAAGTCTGACCAAATGTTTGCTAAAGTATTATTATCATGTTATCTAGGACTCATTTTTCATCTGTGTAAAAGTTTGTTTTAGGATTAGCTTTAGTGTTCCATAGGCATCACTATGTTTGTGTGACATTCTATATCCTCATTTTGTCAGAATCAGATTTTGCATGAGTTTCCAATTTGAAAATACAATCACCGGCCTGAGACACTTACCTTAGTCTTCACACCAAGACGAAGGTAAGTGTGAACGGCATACCATATATTTTAATTTTGAATGGCTGTTAAAGCATCTCTTCAGACCAACACGAACATTCGCTTATCGTCCATTTTTATGGAGAAATCTCTTTTCCATCGCATTGCAAAAAACTCTGACCAACCAATAAGATTCATGCTGTTGATCATATGCTGTACTCAGTCATTGATGTTATATAAAACTATGACTTGGTAGCAAGAATTTTGCCAAATGACAGTGAATAGCAGAGTAAGAATCCGAAACCAGCCAGACATCTTGTCTTTGTACTCTTGTATTTGGTGTTGTTGCGAACACAAAACTCAATTTCTTCACTATTAAGCAGAAATGGAAAGTTGCAGCACTTTGTGCACCACGGTAACCGAGGTATTTCTGCTTCTCTATAAGCGCCACCTAATGTCAGAGAGTGAATTTGCATTTTCATTCAGCCCGTCTGCTGTTTTTACACGTTGGTTTTAACAGAATGGAATTGAATTGGAATGGAATGGAATTTGTAATGAAAATTTTCAGAAAAACATTGTCAAGTGCCGTTCTAATGCTTTTTTCGAAGTAGGAATTTTGGACACTGTGACTTTTGGGGTTGATTGAAACGTAGCATTAGTCATAGTGAAAGTGCAGGCTATCACTGATTAACTTCAGTCTTATCTCATCAAGACGCTGACTTTTCAACTGAATGATAAAAACTCTGTGCAGTATTGAGGGTCAAAATAACAAAAAAAGGAAATTGCTGAGCTTTTACTGTAATGGTTAGAGGCTAGAGTGATTAATTTCCAACTCGCTGCACTCCGCATATGCAGCAGCTAATTCTCTTCTGGAGTGAAATGCAAATGAACATCTCAAAAGTGCACGGCTCATAAAAAGCTCACCAGTCTATTAGCGTTCAGAATCCAAGAATGAGGTCAAACAATAAAATGAACTCAACAGGGACTTCAGGTCCGACTGAGTGAAGCCTCTCTGTAATGTAAACAGCATTTTTGCAGCATATTCAGAAGATTCAGAACTCCCACTGCCTGTGATGTGTAGCGCTCCAGGACACATGTGAAACATGGAAATTAGAGGTGGGATTGAGGGTTTTCTGTCCTAAGCTCTTCCTTTTTATGTCCATGCAGCTTTCAGAAATAACACCACTGAGGATTCAATGACGTCATTTTAGCATATCATTTTACATTGTGAGTTGCTGTGTAATGGGTAAAGCATAATGGATTTTGGGCTGATGGCTAAAGGTTGTAAATTCAAATCTCGCAGTGGAAACATCACAGTTGTCCATTTGGCCAAGACACATTAAAGTTACTCCAGGGTCATGGTGCCTGAAATAAGGTGCACTCACTGAGGTTTTGTTAAGGGGTTTTTGTTTTTACAAAATCTCAAGGTGCTTGTTTAAACATTTTATTTTTTTCACTTATACTTATTCTGTTTAATCAACCAGGAGGATTGCACATATGCTGATCCATTCCATCACATGGAACATTGCTGTTGACTCAACTTCTGTTGTTATGTTGTGTGTGTGTGTGTAGGCCAGGGGTGCTCAATCATTTTCCTGGAGATCTACCTGCAGAGTTCAGATCCAATCCTGATCCAACACATCTGTCTGTAATTATCAAGAGCACCTGAAGATATGAATTACCTGGCTCAGTTATGTTGGATCAGGGTTTGAGCTGAACTTTGCAGGAAGGTAGATCTCCGGGAACAGGATTGGGGAACTCCATTATGTTTATTATATTGTTTGGTTTGCTTCCCTTGTGAAAAAATAATTGTGCTTAATTGTATTGAATGTATACTTCCATATATATATATATTGAAATGTTCTTGTAGATAATATAATATAATGAATGAAATAAAAGGCCACTTAAGTTTACTTAAAGAGAGTAGGCCTACCCTTTCATGGCTATATTGCTCAACACTTAAGTACACTTTTAAAAAGTGCAGTTTGTAACGATGTCAAATAAAACGTTTTACTTTAAAGGAACACTTCGACTTTTGGGGACTTTAGCTTATTAACCTTATCCCCCAGAGTTAGATAAGTCCATACATACCTTTTTCATCTCCGTGCGTGCTGTAACTCTGTCTGACGCACCCACTGCTAGCCTAGCTTAGCACAAAGACTGGAGGTAAACGGCTACAGCTAGCATACTGCTCCCAACAAGTGACTAAATAACGGCAACATTTTCCTATTTACATGTTGTGATTTGTATAGTCACAGCGTGTACGAATAACAAGGTCACATGAGACACAACCATCTTTTAACCGTATACATACTGGGAACTATATTCTCAGAAGACGAAGCACTGTTACTTCTGCGGAGTGATTTACTTCAATTCTGAGCGAACTCTGCTCCTAACCACGGGGCTTCTCAGGCGCTGCGAGCAAATCACTCCGCCCAAGTTAGCAGTGCTTTGCCTTCTGAGAATATGTGACCATGTTATTTGTACACGCTGTGACTATACAAATCACAACATGTAAATAAGAAAATGTTGGCGTTATTTTGTCACTTATTGGGAGCGGTCGGGTTATATATATATATATAACTTTGGTCGGACTCGGGCTCATTTAGCTTTTCTCCTTTCATCGTGCCCATAATATACGTGCAGAGCGCAGGCTACTGTATGTAAAACTGTTATATTGATAGGCAGGGACGGACTGGGGCTAAAAAACAGCCCTGGACTTTCTCCCAAATAGGCCCATCGTCCGGCCATTCGCCGTGTGCGACAGACACTAGCCAGGATGTTCTGATACTATATGCCACAATACTGTAAACCTATCAGACAAGGTATTCACAGCAAGTAACATCTCAAAACAAATGATGATAATTGGGGTTGTGTTTATTAATGAAGCCTCAGCCTTCAAATAAAAACATAAAATGTACAATGCCATAAAATACAAATAATGAAATGTCACTGGCTACAGTAACCCCAAATTACACAAACTTGTAATTATAAAACATATAGTTACTATACCAGGGTCCAACCTTTTTGTGTGCGAGGGCTACCTCAAGGGATAAAATAATCTAGAGGGAATTTTTACTTGTTATACTCCAATATTTATTATACATAACATGGTGAAGCTTTTTTACTTTTCACCATCATATGGGAAATAATAAAATATCTTGATATTCTGGTTCAGACTTACAACTCACAAGCGTAAAAAATAAATTAAAAAAATTCCTGAAAAATTATGAAAGTATTTATTGATTTTTTTTGTTGATTTTCTATAAACCTATTGTATGTGTTATCAAAAACAGTAGCCCACATTTAGTATAAATATAATAAAAAAAAATAATAATAAAAAAAAAACTGCCATAACTTCTAAACAAAACATTACTGCATTAGGCTACATTTAATACATGAATATATTAATATAACAGCATTTTTAATATGAATACAGGCCCATTTCTGCCAAAAAAGTTTGTTTTACTAAAGTTAATTCATAAGTTTTGGTGTGAAATGTCTTCTAACTGGTTTGTTCTCGGAACAATGTTTCGGCAGTTTTTTTTTGCGTCAATATGTTGAGAATATCAGCGCTGTTTCATCTGGCTTTTTACAAGCTTAAATCAAAGTCATGTGTGGGTTTATAATAGAGATAGAGAATTCTGCGCTGAATTTAAATGCTTCTCAGTGGATCGCGCAGCTCTGTGTAAATAGCCTAATGTTGGCGTGATCGAGATCAGCCCACAGCTGCTTTGTCCGCGATCGCTGTTTTTTGGGCCGAGCTGATAATGCTCTGCGCCGCTCAGATCAAACAAGATTTGTCAATAACTCTGTGTAAATAGCCTAATGTTGGCGTGATCGAGATCAGCCCACAGCTGCTTTGTCCGCGATCGCTGTTTTTTGGGCCGAGCTGATAATGCTCTGCGCTGCTCAGATCAAACAAGATTTGTTCCGCTTTTTGAGCGTTTGCCATTTGATGTTTCTCATAGGCTACGCAACACAAATGACAGCGTATAATCAAAGAGAGTTGGGTAATTTTGTAGAGGCAAAAGTTCAAATTGAAAAGTTTAGTTGAAAAGGTCGCAAAATTATACAATTTATTCGAAGTCTGGAACCCCGACGGCAAGTTGGGGCTATTTATAGAATGTGTTTAGCGGGCAACTCACAGGCCACTGCTATTCAAATATAATGTAAGCTAATTTAAAAGTGCAGCCTTATAAAACTAACTTTCTGTCAGTAGGTATAGGCCGACTCTTCTTCCTTAGTTGTTGTTTTTTACAGGTAGCATATACGTGATCATATATTAGTGCCCCTGCTGTTGGCTGTTCATATTGCTTTATTAGACTTTTTTTTTTTTTTTTTTTGCCGACGGCCCTCGGTTGGACGGCCGTTCTGGACTTTTCCAGAACGCACAGATTGTCAATCCGTCCGTGTTGATAGGCTAATATTATAAATATGCAACGCAATATGCGATCACGCGAGTAACGCGACGCGCGTGCAATGCATTAAAGGCTGGTTCACACGGGACGATTTTAAAATTGTCGACCGATTTTCCAAACCTGAGAGACCCCACACACGGGGATAAAAAAAAAAAAAAAAACACAGGTCTAACAGTTTTGGTCGTACAGTGTGTGGTGCGCAGCCACACGGCAGAATCAACACATCCCACACGAACCGATTTGACTCCCGAGCATTCCCAGATCAGACGGGAAATCGCGCAAAATACCTCGAGATCAAACGTGACTTCAGAGTAAACAATCATGGCGGACCAAGAGGATGCAGTGGCAATAGTTTGTAGTTTGTTTTTAACCGAAAAAAAAAAAAGTTATCAAAAGAAAAGGCGATGATCTCTGACGTCCACCGGACTTTCTGGTGCGCCATGCCGCGGCTGTTTTGATTATATTTCCCGGTGTTTCCTCGCCGCCTCGTCACCTCGCTTTCTGATTGGCTACACTCCACAGTGCACAGGCTGCGTGCTCGGGGGACACCATGCACGAAATCGGGCCAAATAAATCCAACATGTTGAATATCCCCGATTTGAGATCGGAGCGGTCCCGACGTCCTTCCGAGCAGACGAGAGCAGCCTTAACACACCACACACGGCAGGAATATTTGATCAGATTATTTTACGATAATCGGAGCATCCTTAAGATTGTCGGAAGGGGTGAATCGGGGCTAAAATCGGCTTAATTATCCTGCCGTGTGAACCAGGCTTTAGGTGACAGTTGACCATGCAGAGCATCAGGGAGAAGTTGGAGCGTCACTAAAAGTTCCCAATACTTTAGGAAAAGCTGCATTTTTAAAGAGTTTTGATTTGATTACCGAGCCTGAAGCCTTCAACAGTGATGGATGCTATTCTGTTTCTTCACAACGATCACAAATAAACAGTGAATGAACCTACTCAGTTCAACGGATTTTTTTGATTTTTTTATTATTATTTAACGTTAGCCAGTTGGCGAAGAGTTCTTTGAAACGTTGTTCTTCAGTAAAGTTACTTGACATCAAAAAAAGGTAGGCCATAAATCTTTATTTACTGCTGGATCACATTTGGCTATACAATATTCTCTACTGCATGCTTATGCTTCTCTGTAATGGACAGTCTGTATTAATATTTGTGGGCATAATTGTCGGTGGTGGTAGTTATGTTGAGGCCTATAATAAAATTTTACCTAGTAGCGTATGTGTGTGCGTCTTGTGTGTGCGTCTAGCAGAGACAGCGCGCATCAGAGAGAGCTCAAAGTGATATTGATGTTGATCTCGGGTCGGGTTCGGGCTGAAAAATTGCAGACGTTTTCGGCCTTGGTCCGGATTAGGGCTTTAACACCACGGGCCAGGTCTCGGTTAGGGCTGGATGTTTTGCCCCGTGCAGGGCTCTAGGCAGTATGCTAGCTGTAGCTGTTTACCTCCAGTCTTTGTGCTAAGCTAGGCTAGCGGTGGGTGCGTCAGACAGAGTTACAGCACGCACGGAGATGAAAAAGGTATGTATCTAACTCTGGGGGATAAGGTGAATAAGCTAAAGTCCCAAAAAGTTGAAGTGTTCCTTTAAAGTAAAACGTTTTATTTGACATCGTTACAAACTGCACTTTTTAAAAGTGTAGCAGCTACTTAAGTGTTGAGCAATATAGCCATGAAAGGGTACTCTCTTTAAGTAAACTTAAGTGGCATTTTATTTCATTAAAAAGTCCCAAAAAGTCGAAGTGTTCCTTTAAAGTGCATTTTAAATCATTGGCTTAATAATCTTTTGTTGTGCTTTAATAAAGTTCACTCATTTTGATGTGCTGAATATAATATAAATCCTTCAGGTGAACCCTACATTATGGGGACAAAATGTTCCTTCAAAGATGACAATGTCCAAAATCCTTGTCCTTGTGGGGACATTTGTTGGTCCCCATGAGGAAAATAGCATATAAATCATATTAACTGATGTTTTTTGAAAATGTGAAGATGCAGAAGGTTTTCTGTGATAGGTAGGACTAGGTTTAGGAGAAAGAATATACAGTTTGTTCACTATAAAAATCATTATGTCTATGAAAATCCCCATAAAACATGGAAAACCATGTTTTGTGTATGTGTGTGTGTGTGTTGTACAATGCCTTGATTTAGGAGCTTTGTAAAGTAAATGATAATAATTGTTATTGTTATTATTAGTAGTAGTATTAACTTGTGTATCATGGCTGGTCATGTGATCTCAAAGCACCCATAACAGGATTTTTTTTGTATTAGACTGATATGACTGAAGTCTTCATCGTATGTGAGTGCACCACAACTTAATGACATTTCTCGAAAACCAATTTTTTTAAAATACAAAAAAATATATATAATTATCACAAAATTATTGAGTGCACCTTTAGTTAAAAGCATTAGCTAAATGACTAATTAGATCAATGGAACATCCATTAACCCTGGAATGCAAAGCTAACTCCCCCTCTAGACAGCATGTGATACAGGATACAATTAGATACGCATGCTTTTTTTTTTCACACTTCATGTTCTGTGTATAACATGACAATAAATTGTAATGATAATTTAGATTACGTGTGTTTGTACCTAACCTCAGGTTACTCCAAGGGGACTTTCACTGTAATATGAGTATACTGTTAAAGCATCGGCTAAATGCTAAATTAAATTAAGCTAAATTATTTTCAAGGAAGTACTGTCTAGTTATGGGTAAAGCTACAGTAAAGCTTCAGCTAGTCAGGTTAAGATCCTTTCCATCTAAACTGGTTATATCTCTTAGTAGTGAATGTTTTATGAGCAGTAGGATAACCATATTCATTCAGCCAAAGCGCAACCAAATTAATGTTCTTCTGCAAAATGAATGCTGTTTTCTTTTTTAATCGCTAGAGGGCCAAAAGTTACATGGTGTACCTTTAAAAACAATTAATTCACATGATGAGAGACACCTTACATGAATAATCCATGGAACGTAGGATGAGAAGACCACTGCTGCGTTTCCCTATAACGTTGTCTCTTAGCGCGCTACGAAGACTCTAAAGGTATAACTTAACTAAAGATATACCATTTCTAGGCGTGTTCCCCGAACCATGCCTTAGGAAGCTGCTTAAGATACACCTTCTTACGTGCGACGTCACCGGGTGCTGTCCGTGGCGATGGTGCTGAATTTGTTGATATCGATGGCTCGAGAATCAATTATTCACTCATGCAGGGGCTGCTTCTCTGTGTTATGTGAGAAAGCGGTGTTCTTTATATAATAATCACTTCAGAAATAGTGGAAATTACATTTATTAGAATTAAAAATAAATAAAAAATAATCCAAACTATAGCCTAGCCTACATATTTTAAAATTGTATCATATATTGCTGCCACAATAACGGCCCATTACAAATGTTTACGTGCTTTCTTCTTTCTCCTTTTTAATTTCGCTGAGGTGGAGCTCTGATTGAAATATTTTTCTTGTAAATACTTTCCAGCACTTCAGTAGCCTAATAAAAGTTTACATTGTACGTACGGGGCTCGGCAGTGATCAAAAAGGATTTAAACAGTGAAGTTTGAAGTGATCTCTTCTTGTAAACTTAGAGATGTGGATTCAGACGGCAGTTAAATCACAACACGACCTTGGTGTTAAAAAAAACAGTAGCCTAGGGAATTTGGCCGGAGATTTTTACGTGGGTGGTGGGAGAAAAACACTGAAATTCTGTATTTGGACGGCAATAAGATCACGACTAATCCCTGTAAATGTTTAAAATACCGTAGCCTACAACCCCATGAGAAACAATTAGCGTCCGAATAGGGCTAAACTGACAGTATGCTTTCACTGGCCTTTGAAAGGGCTCCGTGGATGGCGCCGTCCTTCATTTAGCACAACTATTCGCTGTATCGCTGCCATAGTTTGAGCAATCATTCACAATCATTTCCTTTAAATAGACTCCTAAGCCTTTACTGCCTAATGGTTTGCCAGCTGATGCACATTTGGTTAATATAATTAAAAAGCTAACAACAATCAGTGTAAATACAATTTTATTCTGTGCATAATTGAATTAGCCTAATTGAACACTGGGTGTATTAACTTCAGAATTATATTTGTATACTGAGATGTATTTTTATTTTTTATTATAATTTATTTTTTAGTTGCAGTGGTGGCCACCTGTTCACAGGTTAACAAGATGCTAAGAGTGGTCCTGACCAACCTTCCGAACGTATGACTTACAGAAGGTACATTTAACTAAGAACGTTTCGGGAAACACGTATTAACGATAAGGTACAGCTTAAGGTATAACTTAAGAACGACGTAGCATTAAGAATGTTTCGGGAAACGCAGCCCACTTCATGTAAAAAAATATAGTAAACTAATTGGGCACTTATCCAATTTAAGGTTGAGAATCTCTTGTACATTTGTAAAGTATGAACTATAGGCCTACTGTTGGTCTTAGATTACTTTAAGGTGCAATTTGGATGTATCAGCTTGTAAATAAGAAGGAACTGAAACAGTTTATCCTCACGACCAGCCCCCTCATACTAACGCCACTTCTAAAAAATCCACAACCCGCCATTATGTCAATAATATATCATGCAATGGTAGTTCTGCTGTGTGTGACAATGTGTACAGTAGCTGCCAGTAAGTCCTTGGATAAGACCCTGAGTCAAGTGAGCATGTTAGCACGATAAGAGGGCTCTTTCAAGCAGAAAATGTATACAGATAATGGAAGAAAAGATATGCAGCTCGAAGGGAGATTGAAAACCCACTCAGTCCCATCCTCATGAACATATGTTTTACGTACATAATGAAGACATTTCCAAGAACATTTGATGTTGGTTGCATAGAGTAAATTAACATTGACGTAAAAAAGCGGGTGAATTCTGTGCAAATTAACAATTATAACAACACTTGCTGAAAGACGACAGATTGAAACAGGTGTGGGTGATGGCAGAGTGAGTGCAGGTGATGAACAGGGGTGATGCTGGGAAATGTGGTTTTTGACTGGATGACTAATGTAGAAGATGTGCAGATGGAGAGCGTATGTGACTAAATACTGTATATGTAATGTAAGCAATTCTGAGTTCAGGTCTACCACCAGCATACACAACTTTTAATACACCAAGCAAAATTGCTTCCGCATATCAGTAGATGTGTATCAGTAACAGATATTGACTGAGTATACTTGCTAAATGAAGCTTTAACATGTGTATGCTGGATTACCTGGACTGGAATATTGCCTACAGGAAATGGACTGGACTGACAAATAAACAGCCATTTTATTTATTCCTTTTTAATAAAAAAAATTGCTGGAATATTGTCTCAGGTCATTCTGAGCCAATGTCACCCTTATTGGACACTGAAAATATGTACCGCAACAAGGCTGTGATTATGAGCAACAATGCTGTGCAACACTTGCAACACTTAGATGGAGAGTTTCATTGATTCTAATGGGTCAATTCAATTGCATATGTCTAGTATGCTAACGTGTTCAGACGCCCATGGCCAAAATGATAATCCTTGAATGAGCCCTTCGTCTTTTTCCAGCCGGTCAGAAATTATTCTATCTAAAAAGTACACCTCTCACCTCATTTATTATGTGAGTAAATGTAGTTACGGTAATAACAGTTTCGGAGCCGGCGTTTTTTAACTGACAGCCACATAATTGAATACAGCTTGAAATGTGGTACTTCAAATGTAATTACGGAGCCGGTTTCTCTCTTTCTCTCTCACTATGACACTCTACGCTATGACAGGAAACCCATTAATGGGTTGAAAGAATTGCAAACGATATTACTCCCTTTGCAGTGTTTTAAACCAGCTCGAAAGAAGCTGAATAGACAGTGTTTGTTATTCTTTGATATACTGGAGCGTTCTGAAAGTTAGTGAGTTCTGCAAATGAGACCACGCTCCATTTTACCGTGGCTGTGAATTAAGTCTTATCATAGTGGGATGGAATGAATAAATGAATAGGAACTAAGAAAAAAAGCGATCATTTCTAGTTTTGTTAACCACTGGCTTATGTGGGGTGACATCAAAATGACATTAGTGCAGCATATTGCTGTGAAACCACATGGCACGTGGCCTGGGAAAGAGAAGAAATTTTGGCAAAGGCGAAGCGGCACATACTAAAACCATAAAACTCCTAGAATGGCACAGGCTGATGGAGTGTGAAAATATATAATGCTTACTGAATGTTTAGAGGTTCTTCTCCTCAGGGAGAGCAATTAATAACAGCAGCCTGCTGCCTCACTGTTAATCCTGTCAGTTTGGCCCGAGAGGGGATGGAAAGATGCCCCTGAGATGAGAGATCTACGCTGGTTATGGTTGAACTAGTATGAGGGGAAGGATGGGCCAACACACACAACCACTAATTGCCCTGTTGCCCAATGTTATATCTTACATGTCTATAAAGACATTTTGCACTGAAACAGATTAAAGCAGAGGGAAATAAGGCATATTTTTTATGTCAAATTAGATAAATATTTTGTTAAGATCTATAAACTATACAAGCATGTTTATATGGTTTGTGGTTAGTATATATATATATATATATATATATATATATATATATATATATATATATATATATATATAAATAAATAAATTAATATTATTTTTCAGCAAGCATCCATTAAATTGATTAAAAGTCACACTATAACTTTCACTTTGATATACAAGGATTTCAATTTTTTTTTAATTAAATGTTGTTCTTTTGATCTTTCTATCCTGAATAATCAAAAAAAGAAAAAAAAAAGGAAAAAGGAAATGTATCACAGTTTCCACAGAAACATTTAGAAGGAACTTTTGTGATAATAATAATAATAAGAAATATTTTTTGAGCACCAAATCAGCATATTAATAATTGCTGCAGTGGCTGCTGAAAATTCAGCTTTGCCAGCACTAGAATAAATTACATTTTATATTTTAAAAAAAACTCTTCAGTTAAAATGCAATAATATTTTACAATATTTTTTTTTTTAATTTTATTACATTTTTGATCATATAAATGCAGCCTGAATTTGCAGCACTGCTGCAATTTTAAATGTATTAAATGTAAAATATATATATTTTTTTTTCTTATTTTTGTGGAATGCAAAATCCACTTGGCTCAAAATAACAGTGTCTTTAAAAACATTAATGTGAAATTAATGATACATTATATAATTTCTTTGTATCTTTGTATGCTTGTATCCAGATCATTTGCATTTGGAGACAGCTCATTCTTCACAACTCTTGTAGTGCATCTGCGGCAAAGAGAAACAAGCACTATACTTCATGTTTTGGTGTTACATCCAAAGGGACATATACTTCAGTAACAGTGAAACAGGCATCTTCTCCTGAGAAATCACCTAGTTAGTGATAAACAGCTGCCGCTAGTAATCACACCAGTGGTACTGACTGTGATTCAGACCCAAACATATAATGTGAAAAAAAAAAAATTAAACCAAGTGTCAAGGCAGTAATAATTATGCCAGTCAAATGGAAAACATGACCGTATGTTATTACAGCTTTATATTGAAAGTCAAAAACAACGCTAAGTATTTCAACACCCATCTGGCTCAGTTATGCCCCAAAGTCTTCGGTGAACATCCCGCTTACGGGAAGCTGAGGGAGGCTCTTATTTTAACAGTCTAACCTTTCCTCTTTGAGCGTTAATTAGTCTTAGGAGAACTCAACGTTTAATTATTTTGCCAGATTGTTGGACAGGATTTGGGGAAACATGACAGAAACTATCACAAATACAGATAACACGTTGTCCAAGAATTAATGAAAGTGTCTTATTTAATTCACAAAACCTTTCCGGAAAAGATAATGACCTTTACAAATAATTGCACAGTCGCTCATTTTGAGGTCTGTGGACACAAAATAAGGAAATCCACAATCAGTTAGTCATTAAAAAGACTGGAAAGTATTGTAACACGTTTTGATTAAACTATTATTTTTCAAATTTCCATTATTAAAAAAACAAAAACAAAAAAACAAACAAACATTGTTTAAAGAAGACCCACAAGTGTTGTACCACATTTTTATATATTTTTTCAAATGTCATTATTATTATTATTATTATTATTATTATTTATCATTATTATGTGTCTTAACCTTTATATAATATTTCCATAATTGAATGCAGTTCAATAATAAAAAAATAAAAAATCGGAATGTATGATTTTCGCTAAATTAATGTCATTTTGCTCATTTTAATGAGTTGAGTTGATTTTTCTGATTATTACAGTAATAAAATGTAGTTATTTACTCTATAATTATTTACTTTTATTAGTAGTAGTAGTAGTAGTAGAAGTAGTAGTAGTAGTAGTAGTAGTAGAGGTAGTAGTAGTAGTAGTAGTAGTAGTAGTAGTAGTAGTAACTGAATTCAAAATGGCAAACAAATATGAATCATTTAGATTTAGTATTATATTTACACTTTACATTTACTCCATTATTTTATTATTATTAACATTTATTTATTTATTTTCTTTCTTTCTTTCTTTCTTTCTTTCTTTCTTTCTTTCTTTCTTTCTTTCTTTCTTTCTTTCTTTCTTTCTTTCTTTCTTTCTTTCTTTCTTTCTTTCTTTCTTTCTTTCTTTCGAACGAACATGACCTGCAACCCATTTTTGGGTGATACCAATGAGCTGAGAATTATTGCTATATTAGATGCCTGGTTGTAACAGTAATTTATCACCACATTCAGTATTTATTTGAAGCCATCATTTGTGAAATGAGAGGAGGTTTGTAATGGCAGATTTTAGTGAAATGAGTGTGTTTTAGCGCTGTCTCCATTCTGTGCTGTCACTGTGAGCAATGTCTGCCTCTTTCAGAGTGACCTTGTTGTAAAGCCAGACTATTTCTCAAAGTCTTGAGAGACTCTAGCAGTCTCTCATTTAGGGACGAGTGAAGTTCCCAATGTCAGAAAGGTTGTATTATACACAGCTGAGACCTGGATGCATTGTATTGGTTCCAGTTCATCTACTATTACAGATTTACAGATCTTACACTCTGGAGTCCAATAGAAGAATGAAAGGGTAATTTAAAAACTTCTAAACCCAGCACACTTAATGGGCCAGACTTTGTAAATTCTTCACGCTGTGTTACTTTTAATGACCTGCAAGGTTAATCACTATCTTGTGTCAGGACACAACTCAGCCTGTTCTGGAGGAAAATAAATGCAAACTGTTTAGAAGTGAAACCCAGACAGGCAGATGAGGTGAGCGTCTCTTTAAGAGCGTGATTTATTGTTTGCTCGTTTTGGACATGTGGCTACACCTTTGTGATGGTTAATTGAACTGAAATAGGTAATTGATGTTAGATTATAGGACTCTTGCTCCGGAGAGCATTACTCTCAAACATCTCGCATGGTGAGTCATTAAAGTTGATTAGCAAGAGCTAATTATAAAAAAAAAATTAAAAAAAATTGTGTGGCTTGCAATATCTGCGTTCTAACATCTGTTAACTGTAGAATATAAAAAAATATATAATTTATAATAGACTGTAAACCTGAATAAGTTACATACCTAAAAAAAGGGTAATCAGTTACATCAAAATATTTAAGTTAAGAAATGTAGTTCAAGTAAGCAGAACTGAAACACTTCTATTTTGTACTCATACATTTTAATTGCTCTTAATTTTTAATATTTGAGTAAGCTAATTCATACATTTAACTTAAAATTATCATGTAATCTTAACTTAAATATTTTTAGTAGTGGACACTAGTAATGGGTCGATCATGATCTATTTGTTCATTTTGAATAAAACTTTCATAAGCCTCGACAACGAGTTGTCTTAGAGAGTGATTAATAATTTTTTTTTTGTGTGTGTTGGCCATGCATGTTCAATATCCTATAGATTCTGTACAGGAAACAGAAATGATAATTCACCTCTTGAGTCATCAGGTCTGAGTCGTTCGTTCATCCCGTATAGGCCGTCGGTACCGGAAACAGAAATGATTAGTTCACCTCCCGAGGCTTCGGTTCTGGGTCGTTTGTTCTTTTATTACGTGACGTGACAGCCATATGTGATGGGACAAAACAAAAGATGTAGATGAATAAAAGTCCAACGTTTGGAAACAAGGAACCAACAACAAGACAGAACTGATTAAACAAGAACCAATGAGAAGATGAGTAATTAAGCACATTTCCCCCAAAATTCTCATTACCCTAATGAGTTTATTTTATAGTTGAGTTTTTTTGTAATTCCTATAAATTCCCAATAGTGATTGTCGTTTGATTCTCATTTATGAAATAACAATACCTTTTAACAAAATATAATGTTCATATTCTTTAGGCTGCATTTATTTATTGTTAAGAATTTTGTAATTAATACATTGCTAAAAAACTTAATTTTATATACCATGTTACACACATTTATAACTAAAACAACTGGTAACAATTTACAATACGGTAGCACAAATATGCAGTAATTCATGCCTAACCAATGCACAAATAAACTTGAGTTGATTTTTTGTTATTATAACTTTTGCTATAATCAGTTTTTAGTAATTTATTTAGTAATTTAGTAATTATTATCAATGTAATACTCTTTGCTGTCCCAACATTATATAAAAAAAATTCTATATTTTTACAGCAAGTTGTGATTACTGAAGTGCTTATTCTCACTGTGCCTGGGTGAAACCGTAAATTGAGCTGGCTGTAGCTGTCGGACCAAAATGGGATTTGAAGTGATCGTCACGCCACAACTGTTGTGAGTGAGATAATAGGAAATTGATTTTTAGGGAGTGGCAATCTCTGGTGTTTCATGTTCATGTGGTCTTTGGGAATTATTAAACAATAGATGACCTCAAAATGTTGAAAAGATCACACTGTTTTTTGTTCCATATACTTCAAAGAATAGTTTACACTAAAAGTGAAAAATGTCAAGCTTGTTCCAAGCAGTTATAATTGAAACTAAATCTTTTAAACTTCTAAATAGGACCCAAAAGCACCAAAAACCTGTACTCCATGCAATTTGTGCACGATATTCTAATTCCTATGAAGCCATTAGATAGCTTTGTGTGAGAAACAGACACAATTAATATATGAAATTATAACATTGAGCTGTCAATCCAGATCAGTTGCACTAGTAAAATAAGCATTTTGAACCAGTTTCCATCATGACAACTCTTGAAGTGAATTATTTAACCAGCATTTATTGGCATGGGGCTTGAAATGTACATATTCTTGATTTTGGTAGACAACATCTGCTATTCTACTGCTGAGCAAATATCAGAATGTCTTTAGCATAGTTAAATAACATACAGTAAAGTACATGATTCTGCAAGAATATAGTAAACCCCCGTAGCAGATCTCTACAGGTGGTGCTGGGGAGGAGGAGGAGGGGTAAACAGAACTTTTCATAATCGCGCAACAGGACGATTGCAGGCAAGGGAACAAACATGGTTACGTGGATTTGGAAGTGTCTGGTTTGCTAATGCCATAGTGTTACATGAACCAATCAGAGCGATGTGTTAGTTTCATGACTTAACTATGGTTTTTTTTTTCATCGCTAAATCTCCTATGAATTCAGTGAATAATGACTTACATTTTGATATATGTCTCACCCACACCTATCATTTACTCTCAGTAAATAAATATAGTGCATAAGTCATAATGACCACTTTTATGAAACTTTATGCCATCTGTTTTGAAGCATGAAAACTTGAGGTTAACTATTCCTTTAAAAAAATGTTCCAGGTCTAAAAAAGGAATAAGGAAACATGATATATTACTCTAATATAGTTCTGGAAAATTATAGAGTGGTGTGGGATCTGGTCTTTTGGAGATGCTGCCTTAATCATGTGGTTCTGTGAATTTCTCCATATACCATCTTCCATCAAAACATTTTCCCCTTTTACACAGTAATTCACTGGAGATCTTATTTACTCAGCTTTATTTATGTCTCTTGCTAAGAAAAACACTTAGCCCATCCACACGGAAACCTATAAGTGTTACTTGCAGAAAATACCCCCACAGTTAGTTTAATACTTGTGCATTATGACACACAAACTAGTCCAATGTCTCATACCAGCAACCTGTTCACTTCCCGCTACATGTTAAGCGATACGACTGCAAGTTTAGTGCGCAAACGGCCGTGATGAATGTGACAAACAGAGCTGAGATCTGCCCTGTGGTTCGTTTTAATGGGATTATGAGTGTGTCTCCGTCACCATAAACAATCTCTATCATCCAGAGCTGAACTGCAACACAAATCCTCTTATTCTACAAAGACTATTCCAGAGAACACAGTTCTGCTGATTTGTGTGATTAAGCTTCTCGTTTTAATCCCAGGGTACAAATGAGCCTCATGTGAGTACACATCACAATACAGTGAGTAAAAAATAGAAAACATGCATTTTGAATGATTTCTAAGGCATACAGATTCTCAAAAAACAAAACAAAAAAAAACAAAAAAAAAACAGTATTGACTATATTATCAAAATAAGCTATAGAAAAGAAGAGCAGCATTGCGTGCTCTGGTTTTTGGAAACGGATACATTCATTATGTAGATGATCATAATCACGTTATGTTATATTTTCCATGACAATGTTTCACAAACAAGTTGTGTGTATTGGGCTGTTTAGAATCAGAACTAAGTGACACCTGATTAAATGAATAACTTCATGAATACGTTTTTTTGAATGGGTCAAATGATTAGCAAAACAGCCTAAATTGGTTCGTGATTTATTGTGAATATAATGATTGGTATTTAGCTCTTGGACACATAAGGACTGAAGCAGTTAAAAAAAAAAAAAAAAAAAAACTTGTGCAAAAGAAATACATACTTTTATAAAGACTACTTATTATGGAATTAAAATACTTTAAAAGACTAAACTAAAGTACAAACTTTCAGACACTTAATTGTATGTTATTAGCAATTAAGCGAAAAATATATTACAGTTTATATTTCATGGTAGCTGAACATTAGAGTGTTTTTGACTCAATAAGTAGGATTTAAGGACATATTAACATGCAATTTCACACTTTTTTTGTGAAATGTGGTTGAAGTGTACTGCCAAGCATTTATTGGCAAACTAAATACATAACTGCCCTTTCTATTTAAACATTTGCAATAATAAAGATTATAAAAATATACTTACAGCATGTAAAATTATAATCAATCACTTTACTTTAGTACAGTATGTAAGTCAACACAAAGATACAGTAGTGTACTTCTTTAAATCATATTAAAACATTATTAAAACATAATTATTTAAAATGTTAAATATGTAGTATGTTATTTCTCAAAGTCATTGCTGAACATTGTTGATATTTGAAATCAATCCAAACAAACACACACCCCTCTCTTCATTGCTCCGCCTCCAAAGCTCACCCTACAATCCTAACCGCCCTGCTCCAGTCGGTCTCGACTCAGAGCGGACTCAGAATCAAAGTGGAATCAAAGCAACCTCCGTGTCTGTTTTCAGGCCTTCCCGCTTCTCTTCAGCGCTGGGAAGCTTTTCTAATAATAACACGGGTCCTAAACCTCTTTCCTGATCATAATTTCCTGATTCTTATGAGCTTTTCTCTTTTGTAATGTCTCTCAGCAATCTCTCTTTCTACAGTCTTTCTTCAAATCTCCCTCTTGCTCGTTCTCTCTCCTCCACCGTCTCGCGCCCCCTAATGCTGATTGGCTACATGTTTGAGGAGTCAAAATTCAGAAAAATTACAAAAGCTAATTAAAGGTGAAGTGTGTACATTTTCTGCATCGGACCTACGCCAGAGCCTATACACCGTAGGCAACGTGTTGGTTTGGAAGGAAGGAAGTAAATTAGTTAAGTCGAGAGACATATCATTAGAACCCGGTGCTCCGCCCATCAAAGAAGAGGGTAGGGGTCGCTACAAATGTAAGGGGACCCGCGGTGTACAGTATGTAGATATAAATTGCTCATTCTAAGGTAATAAAAAAATAACAGTTCATTATGTAACGTCTTTATACACCACTGAAAACATAGTTATGTACTGTATATGATATTGCATTTATGTCAACAGATCTTCCAAAATATTACTCAATGCACCTTTAAAAGATCAATAACAAACCAAACTTTTCCGGAAAAGTTATGCAAAATATCAAAAGTATTAGTATTTATTTGATGAACTTCCTTTATTTGTTGCATACAAAAACAAAACAAAAAGATTTTGATTAAAAACAAAATCTCCAGATTGTTATGCTATTGAAAACATTATAGGCCAGCATTTACACCCTGTTGGAGCAGGGGCATAAAATCCCTTGTGAATGTGTGATAAATAGCCTACCTGTGAGTTTCCAATCACAGTTCAGTGGTCCTGCCTAAATACAGAATTCTGCTGAAGGCCCTAGTAATGCCAGACCTTCACTTACCGCAGTGCTTTACAGGGCTTGTAAACTTGTAGAAATCAAGTGCTCTAAAGAGCATCTGTTTTTAGGTTCTGTGCTGTAAGCTATAAATCACTGGCTGGGCTCAGTGATTACACTAGCTCATCATCACAGGACACTCCAGCAGCCCGTTGGGCATAGCAGAAATGGCGAAAGTATAAATAAACATTGCTGTGCTGTTAATGAAAGGAACATTCAGCTTGCGTAAACATCTCCTGGGCCACCTTTACCTGTGTGCTTTCCACCATAGTCATTTCACCAGTCGTACGGCGTTCAAATCAAACGGTTTCCCCACGAGCTTCCAGACGATTTGCTACTTAAATGCATCAGATCTGCCTTGCATCCTTGAAATGTCAGTAGACAGAGGCAAAAATTTGATCTGAAATCTATTAAATCCAAACTTGCAGTGCTTAAAGGAATAGTTCATGTCAAAAATGAAAATCCTGTCATCATGAACTCGTTTTTCGATTTTGGGCTACGCAAGAGAAGTTTAGCTGTAGGGAAGGCAGGGAAATTTATTTTCCATTTAAATTTTTTTTTAAATAAAAAATACCAAATGTTCATGCCATTCCATGCGTTTCCATTAACATTCTCACATTTGCATGCTTCCACCGATAAGCACTGACCTCCAAACTACAATACTCTGGAAGTGGCCCCTGAATTAAATTGCTGCAAAACACAGTCATTCCAGTAGGAATCTGTGCGATCAGTAGTTTCATGTGAGGGCCAAAATGTTCAGATGCAGACTGTGCTCATGTTCAAGATGGTTCTGCGAAATCGCCACATTTTCCAACAGAAAGCTACTTGGTGTGAAAGTGACTTCATGCATTGCCGCACTATTAGTGAATAGTGTATCTAGTGAATCACAATCAGAGCATTACATTTGAATTCCAAGCTGATGAATGAGCGTTTCCCAAAAGCCTTGTAAGTGCAAACAGATTGTAGAGACCATTGGTGCTAATGGTTTCAACAATCTACTTACAATATCTTTCCAGTCCAAAACAAATAGCACGTCCAGTGATGACTGCTAATGACTCTCATGACCCCGTTTGTTTTTAGTGAATCACAAATACTGTGTTATGTTGTACATACAGCATTTGAAACCTAAATCTTTGTAGTTATTGACTGCTTGTACACATTATGAGTTGTGTCAGTAGCATTTAAAAAAGGTAAAGGGTTGAATAAAATAAGCAATCACATTTTTTATTCTTTAATGTTTTACATTTATTATAGAAATAGTTCCTTTAACAAAATTACATTTGCCTTGTTTTCCAAATATATTTTCCTCATATAATTAGGGAACTGGAATCTTAAGGAACCGGAATCCCCAAATTCCTTACAATTCTTTCCCTAATGGAGTCTCCATTTACTTTAAATGTAAGGAGAAAATCATCTTGGACATTCTGCTAAATACTGTATCTCCTTTTGTAGTCAACAGAACTTATATGAGTTTGAAACACCATGAGGGTGAGTACATTTTGACATAATTTTAATTTTTTAGATGAGCTCCATATCTCTTAGTTTGTTAGTAACCAGATAGATTTTCTGACATGGTTGTGATATGGCTGGTCTTAGTGACAGTCTCCCTGGGGCTTCCTTTTTTTTTTTTTTTTGCTCTCCGCTTGGTGGGCTTGCAGTAAATAGCTGAAGAGTTGATTTTTACACTTTATGAATAATATCTCCCACGTCTAGAAGATGAAAGCTGAAGTGTTAGCAAGCCTGCACCCAGGCTGAGGAACGTGGGTAGAGAAGGTGATATATTGTTTCATTAGAAGCTTAGAAAATGCATGGCAGAATTTGCCGGAAAGGCAAGATACATGCAACTCATTCGAATGCATTATCTAACGATTTAGATAAGCCCCAACTCTGCACGTCTCTTTCGCCTTATTTTCACATTATATGTTTTTATCATTTGCATCTTCTCCTTCAACTACTCCAGGCGATACCTTAACTAGTTAGCTGGGACTGCATTGGATTGGTTGACAACTGAGCTGTGCTGAATTCATATTAAGCGCAAATGACAACGGAAGTGTTGTGGGTTGCACTAGCTCTAGGCTACCAGGTGAAATTATTTACAGGACAGGGCAGCTACATTAATCATAGCATCATCTTGCAGGGAGAAAACATTTGTTATTGAATGGCTTACTATACTGGAAAGCCTCGTAACTGTACCTGCCAATGAAACGGCCGGTGTATTGCAAATTGATCGTTTGTTTTCCCGTATGAGGGAGTCACACAAACAGTGAGGGAGGCATCGGTCAAAGTCCGTGAGGGAGTCGGCGCTGTACATTGTGTTTCCTGATTTCTCTGCCAATGTCAAAGCAGTGCAGAGGCATAACAAGCCAAGCGGTTGGGAATAAACAAAGCCGAGTGGGCTGAGGGGAAACACTGGCCCACGATGCACTGCTGCTGCCAGTCTGTATTTATAGGCCTGCGCATCATCGGCTCCGCTGTTACACAACCGACTGTTCACACTAGATGTGTGTTTTTTTTTTTTTTCATCTTCCTTTCCTTTGTCTTCACAAGGACTCCAATTAAAGTTAAGAGAATGTACAGTATGTACTGCATCATATGCCTACATAAAATTCAGACCCATAACCAAGTATCTTATTTTATAGAGTCGCACATCATACATTAAAGTTGTTTTAATCTGAAAACACTAAAAATGTTGTGCAACAGAAATACAGGCTGAATGGGCGTTTTATTTATTTTCCCCTTTTTTTAAACATCATACCTTAATTTATTTTTAATCTTAAACTTTTCAAGCTTTCTATTTTTTTATTTCTTTGAAACAATTGTTTCACATTCAAGGACACATTCAATTGGTCAAAAGTGACTAATGACTTTTATCTTGTTGCAAAAAACAATAATGTATTTTTTAAACGGTCTATTCATAAATTAATTCTGTAAAAAAAAAAATATTACGGTTTCCAAACATTATTAAACTATTTTCAACATTGATAATAATAATATGATAATCTCAATATGTTTCTAGAGCAGCAAATCAACACATTAGAATGATTTCTGAAGGATTATGTGACACTGAAGACTGGAGTAATGATGCTGAATTTAAAATATGTTAAAATATAAACAGATATTTTTAATTATTTTAAATAATATTTCACATTATTACTGTTTTTTATGGTATTTTTGTTCATTAAAATGCAGCCTTGATGAGCAAAGAGACTTATTTGAAAAACATTGAATTGAACATTTCATTATATTCAATATAAAAAATAGTTTGTATACATTTTATACAATAATTTTATAAATAATTCTGAAAATAATAGTTTTACAACATTATTATAACCTAAGTCTGTAGATAATTTTAAAATGTAACAATTAATAATTTTATGATGGATTTTCATCTCTTAAAATTAAAAGTCTGTGTCTGAGACATGTGGAAAAAAATCTAAATGTCAGACATTTAAAAAGTAGCACAATTTATATATAATGATTAAATGAATGAACAGTCCTCTGGAATGATTATTTTGAATGTCTTCTACATCATGTTCATTTATTCATGTGTGACTGTTGGTCATGACGTGAGGTAACACAGTCGATGATTTTGCCTGTGGCTGCTTGAACCATGAGAGCTGAGATAAACGAGAGGTGGCCGTTAAACCCTACTGTCGTTCATTCAGCACCACGGACAGCAACAGCAGGTGCTCTTCACTGGCTCTGCTCATCAATTCAGCTTCTTCGACATCCGAATCTCCACTCCCATCACGCATCCGAGGACACCTGCATCTGTGAAACTCCAGAATCACTGATCCTGCTCTGATCCCAGAGTAACGCAACAACAGTTTAGCGTATCCCATGGTACCAAATCTAGTTTCGATAGCAATTTTTCTCCTAAGCTTTGGGTGTTGTAGAGCCCTCAGGGTTCAGTTTTTGTTTCCATCCAAATAAGCAATAACCAGCCTTAGTCTCGGGTATTGTGGAACCTATAGCTGCTTTCCGACCTGATCCAGCCTCTGGCGATGCTATATCTTCATCCAAAAAGTCTGCAGCTTTGGGGTTTTTTGTGTGTTTGTGAGCACCAAAAAATACAATTACATTTATAGAATCACATTTTTTGTGACCCTACTTTTCTGGTACAGTACATCATGATCATATGCACCGAAATGGTATTTAAATGCTGGTAGAAACACAATGTTCTTCTACTTTTATGAAGTCACACATATAATACCACTCTGCTTCATTTCTGCTGAATGAAATCCAATACTGTTTCTCACTAATTTTGGGGTGCTGATTCCAAAACCATGTTTTGCATTTTTGCTTTTGACAGCCATTTGTAAGGAAAAAAATTATGTGTTATCCCTTAATAACCAGAAAAACTGCCACAAAGACATATTTCTTATCTATATCTTCTCATCTCTGTCTTCTTATCTTTGTTCAATTCTCAGACGATTTTCACATATGACATTATTCTATGCTTAATCCTGTTTTCAACGTTAGGATTATGGGAAATGACAGAGGAAAATGCAAATATTGGCAAAAACATGTAATATACTGTATGTAGAGAGTCAATATTTACAGTGTTAACCCTTCTTCTTTATAACCTCTGCAACTCGCTATGGATTGCTGGAAATCAGCATCTGGGCCAAATCCCTACTGATGGCGATCCATTCTTGCCTTATTAGTCCTCGGAGTTGTTCTGTACTGGCTTTTGCTAGTCCACTTACCTTTTAATGATTG
Source organism: Leuciscus leuciscus (assembly GCF_965113295.1). Classification (NCBI taxonomy): domain Eukaryota; kingdom Metazoa; phylum Chordata; class Actinopteri; order Cypriniformes; family Leuciscidae; genus Leuciscus; species Leuciscus leuciscus. The sequence goes on along the minus strand of NC_138733.1, from coordinate 14,764,570 downwards.
AACACAGGTTTTCAGGGATTAATGGATTGAGATATTAGGGAGTTGCCTGGCCACAGATTCAAAATGTCGATGTAAGGATGCACAAGTCAATTCCTTATCACCCTCTCCTTGTTACATGGTGCTCCATCATGCTGGATAATGTATGGATCATCAACACATTTCTCCTGGGTAGTTTGGAGAAGTTTTGTCTTACAGGGGGTTTTGAAACCATTCTTTATTCATGGAAGTTGTTGGGGCAGAATTGTGAAAAAGCCCAGTCTCTTGAATGAAAAGCAATCCCACATATGGATGGTCTCACTTTTGGAATGACACAGGACTCATGGTAGCGTTCACCTTTTCTTCTCCAGACAATTGATTCCCCAGATGTCCCAAACAGTCAGAAGATGGCTTCATCAGAGAAAATAACTCTGTACCTGTCCTCTGTTGTCCAATCCTTATACTTCTAGTAGAATTTGAGTCTGTCCTTGATGTTTTTCTTGGAGAGAAGTGGCTTCTTTGCTGCCCTTCTTGACACCAGGCCGTTGTCCAAACGTCTTGGCTTCACTGTGTGTGCAGATGTACTCACACACACTTGGTGCCAATATTGAGCAAGATCTGCACCGGTGGAGAACCAATTCTGTATAGCTGACTCCTCAGGAGGAGGTGGTCCTGGCACTTGCTGGACACTCTGGGACGTCTTGAAGCTCTCTTCCCTGCTGTTGAACTTTTCTCCTTGAAGTTCTTGGTGAGCCAATACATTTTTCTTTCAGGTGCAATATTCTTTGCAGCAATTTCCTTGCATGTGAGGCCATTTTGATGCAAAGTGATGATGGCTGCATGTCTTTCTTTGGAGGTAACCATTGATAACACAGGAACACGAAGATGAAAGCACTTCTTCCCTCCTTTCATAGCAATCAGTCTGCTCTTATAATCCAATCAGAATGATACAGTGATTTTACCTGACTAATATTTGTTCACACTTTTCCATGTGCTGATGATATGATTAGTGAAATTATGTCAGCTGGTCATTTTGGAGAAGGGTCTGTCTGCATCCAGAGTTGTCCATTGCTTTTCCGTTGTCTTATTGATATATGTAAAACTATCTGCATGCCTTATCACTAGGTGGCAATAGTGAAGCTAAAAAATAAATAAAAAGTTAAGTGAAGTAGAAGAGCATTGTGACGTCATCAACTACGGAGGTGCTAATTAGTTATGTAACTTGTAGCGGCTTATTTTTGGCCAATAATGCTTTTTGCAATTATTTTAAATGCTTCAGATCACTCTGCATGAAAATCTATAAACAGAAAGCTGTGGTAAGCATTATTTGACAATACTTTGACTTTTTGTTCTACAATGTAAACTGCACACTCTCACACCCCAAACGGTCTTATCTAGTTACTTGTTAGAAACATATGTTCTCAAAAAGCGAATAGCGCGTCAAATTCGCGCCTGCCGCGTCTAGTTTGACGCTTGACCACTTATGTTAATTCGCGTGTCAAGAGCGAAATTGACGCGCGTAAAAACAAAAGTTTGAAGCGAAATTTACGCGCGTCAGAGGCGAAAGTTTCGAAACCCGTTGGCGGCCATCTTTTTAGATGTTTATCGAGCATTAGCATTAGCATTAATCGAGAGAGTCACCGCTCGTATATGCTCTGGAGAGCAGATACAGCTGCGTAGGGGACATCGTCGCTGTACTCGGGTCCACCAGACCCTCCGGAGGGTTTCAGGAGTTTCACAATTTGCTCCAGGAGCTAGGTTTGGTGGACCTAACGGTGAGGACACTGACGAGGACAGCGTAGGCCGTAAGGCCTCGGCCTCGAGTGGTCGCTGCCTGACGAGCCCGCGCTCTACAGCCCGGCGCGAGGTTCACCCTCGCCCGCACCCACCTAATCTGTCATTTATTTTTGTTTTGATAATAAATGGAGCCAGCCTCCAAAAGTGAAACCTGTCCTGTGATTTTTGTTTTTATACACTAAATTGTGTTTGTTGTCTTTACATTAGAATAATTATGTTTCATATAATCTAGAATAGATATGGAATAAATAGCATTCAATACAAAATGAGTATCTCTCATATATTGAAATCGAGTTTTTATGTGAAAGATTTGCTTTGTTGTGCATTTTAGTCATATTACAAAATAATTGATTGAGGCCAAACATAAAATAACATTATAAACTGTCACTTCACCACGTGACAGCAGCAAGCAGGCTCCTGATTGGTTAACGCGGCGCGAATTGACGCATAAGTTCAGATTTTTCAACTCGGGCGGCAGACGCGAATTCGCGTCAAACGCGTGAATGCACAAATAGCACTACATGAAACATTCGCGCTTAACGCGCCAGACGCTCAATTCGCGCTATTCGCGCGAACTTGACGCGTGAATGAGGCGTATTCGCGTCTACCGCGCCGCGCTCTACGCCTCATTCGCGCCGCAGGAATTTTTTACGCGCGTAACGTGTCTTTGCATTGACTTAACATTGAAATCACTCGTGCCTGACGCGCTATTCGCGTCCGGTGTGAACGCACCATTAGGCATGTTAATATCCCCCCCCCCAATATATATATTAATTATACATATATATATATATATAATTAATCCAAAGTTTTCAAAGTTTTCCGCAGTTAAAAGGTTCTTCCTGGATGGCAAATCTTCATTCTTATTTAGTGACAAAACTGTATATGACGGAAAGTTTTGTTGAATTTTTTTAACCCAGCATTAGCATTAGCTAATACAATGCCTTTTTTTTTTTTGCTAATTCAGCAGACTTTTTTCAAACTGCAGGGCTGTGTAATAGACCTTGTTGAACTGAAGTGGTGGTTATACTTTCATGGGATATATTTCAGTGCATTATTAATTCAGGATTTGGACCCTGTTAACCAAGTGATCGTTTTTGCTGGTGCAAGTGCAGTGTAAAAAAAAAAAAAAAAGAAATAAAAAAAAAATAATAATAATCTCCCGTCCGCATGTAGACTTTGGAAGAGGCTCTTGATATTTTATCCTGATTCTTTCAGCACACAACCTTTCACCTCGCTCGATCACTCAAACTCTAAGTGCTCTTTTGTACTTTGCTCCCTGTGACATAAGGACAGGATAGCCTCAAACTCCTATTCAGTTTGGCTAGTGGGTGGCTGTGTTGGTGGAAATAGCAGAGAGGTGGTTTAACCTTCGCCCAAGATGTTCCATAACAGAGAAAACACTAGATGTGTTGACTCAACTCATCTTTACACTTATTCAGTGACCTGAGCATTGTGACTTAAAGCTCTAGAGCTGTATCAGCACTACATATAAGGGGTTTATGTAGGTGTTTATTTTGCTGACTGTACATTATCCTGTATATTACATGGCTGCTTACCAAATAAGATAGTAAATGGGCATGAAATATTGATTTGAGCTGAAGTCATTTTACTATGTGAGAAGAAAGATATTTTATCCTATTTAAACCTCCGTTTTATCCTTAATCAAGGTAAGACAAAATTATTGATTTTTCAACACCAACAGTTCATCAAAAGACCAGACTTCACTTGCAATGATTTCCCAGGGATGACAAAACAAAGAAAAATATGTTATGCTATGCACAATAGAAACAAGATAAACAAAATGAGAACAAGTCATGGGCATACAGCACAAAAAAAAATATACTGCTGTTCAGAAGTTTAGGGTCAGTACAATTTGTTTTTTAGAATGAAATGAATACTTATAGCAAAGATGTATTAAAGTGATTTAAAAGTGACAATAAAGACATTTATAATGTTACAAAATATTTATATTTCAAATAAATACTATTCTTTTGAACTTTCTATTCTTCAGAAAAGAAAAAAAAAAAGATATTGGTTTCCACAGAAATATTAAGCAGCACGACTGTTTACAACACAGTTATGCAATAAATATTTATTGAGCAGTATATTAGAATGATTTCTGAAGGATCATGTGACACTGAAGACTGGAGTAATGATACTGAAAATCTTTGATCACAGGAATAAATTATAATTTTGAAAATATTAAAATGTAAAACAGGTATTTGAAATCGCAATAATATTTCACAATTGTTTCACAAAATAAACACCCTGGTTAGCATAAGACACTTATTTAAAGGTTACTGACCCCAAACTTTTGAATGGCAGTGTATTTCTAAAGAAAATTGTACTGAGTAAACTATGGTAATATTTGCATGTTTGTACTACTGTATATGATTTTCACTACTGGTTTAAAAGGCAAAGTGATCCTTCTTGTTGGAGTTCAATGTTCACCAAATGTATATGACAAGATCAGATGCAGATGTGTGTTTGGATTTAAAGGTCTTCATCTGATTTGAATACAATGTCAATGAATAAATATGTAAAACAAATTGAGTACGGATAGAAATGTCACTGTGTCTGAAGTTGCATTAGGTTTGAAATACAATCGGGAGATTAACATTCTGCAGACGCATTAACAATAAAAATACAATTTCAATTAGCTTTAAAAAAAGTCTTCACATTCACCACTGAACAGTGTGCAACTCCTTATTTTTCCTTGTGAGACATCTCAGATAATGTTGTATGAAAGATGACACCGTAAAGTGCCATGTAAAGTTAAATAAACAGTTGTATCATGACAACTCTCTGAAGAGTTTAGCATAGTAATGGAAATGACAATGTTAATCTATTTGGTCTTGGTTAAATAGATCTGCTACTTTGCTGTTTTTGCTGCTGCTGTAGAGCAAGTACAAAGACTTGCTACTTCCAATACATACATGATAAGCAGCAGCTGTACAAACAGCAAATAAGAATTTACCCACAGCACATCTATACAGGTGGAGCTGGGGATGGTGGAGGGTTTCAGAGGATTTTTCAAAGCATGTAGCAAACTGCTACTGCAACCAGTGACCAACTATTAAATGTTGAGCAGCAAGCTCATTGGCTACTGATGCAACAGGAACCAATCAGCTTGTAGAGTGCCATGTAGAGTTTCATGACAGAACTATTCATTGACAATAATGTGGGCAGAACTTCATATATACATTCTTCATGTGTCAGATGTGATGATACATAGATTACGGAAAAGGTATGTTATACTGTACATATGCATCTGACCACAAAATGTGATGATGAACAAGACGTGACTGACCAATCAGGATTGGGTATTCCATATATGTCTCTATTGTGTAATTTGCATTTAACACTTGACATGCACTGTTAGCTACATTTTGTGGTAATGGGCACTTTCTAAGTCAATTTGGGTAAACAGCATTTGCCAAGAACATAATAGTAAATGTAATGTAAGTGTTAGTGGTTATATGAAATGGCAGAGAAATTGTGCTGCTTAGACATGCATGAGGAATTTAAGGCAATCGAGACTGTTCTCATAAGAGCAGAACTCTTTAAAATTATACAATCTTGTCATGGTAAAACGTCTCATCTATTTTTGAGAGTTTATCCATTTTAATGAATTCATTCCAGACCGCTTCAGGTGTCTGAAACATTTAAAAGCGATAACAAAGGCTTGACCCCCATTTATAGTTTTATTTTATAGACAGACTGAGAAATACACCTGCCAATGGTAATGAATTTTTCATGAAAGCTTTTCTATAATTTCTCTTCCATGTTGTCTGATGAAATGTTAATGGTTCGAGACCAGATTATCTACTGAAATCTTAATGTGTGATGGGGTTTGTGACATATAGAAACACACATACTTAACATGATGAGGGATGGCGGTTTGGATGGATCAGATGAAATGTCTCAGTTTAGTGTGGCTGGTGAAAATTGAAGAGAAACATATACATGTATGTTATATATATATATAAAACTGAGACATTTCATCTCCATGTATTTCTCAGTCTGTCTATAAAGTAAAACCACAAATGGGGGTCAATAGACAAACAGCGGCATAGACAAATGAAGATTTATATATATATATATATATATATATATATATATATATATATATATATATATATATACACACATATCTTCCTTTGTCTATGCCGCCGTTTTGTTGATGCACACACCCCTTTTTCTGCAAGCACATCGTGAAAAGATAATTGGAGAATTGAATTAGGAAAGTAAAGCTTTGAGGTTAAGCCTTTTATTGCTGCAGTTTCTATCACCAAGGTATGTTTTGAAAGTCTTACTCATTTTAAGTTTTAATAAAATAAATAATTAATTGTTCAATTAACACGTTTTCTGTTCCAACTGTTTTATTTTAGGAATAAAAGCTGTTCTTCTGAATTTGTGTTGTTTTATCTGTTCTTCTGAATTTGTTGGCTCCAAAATACCTTCTCTCACAATAAAACACATAATAAATAGAATAGGGCACATTTCAAATGCATTAGTTAAATATAGAGACTGAGTCAATACATTTGTTTTGTCCGAAAATCTAATAAGTGATCATAAGCTAAATGTGTCCCAGAAGGTAAACAGCATAATCATACTGGATCATAATAGCGGCCGCCTTCTGGTCAAAATCTGAAGTAGTGGGCCTATTGCATGTTTGTTTAAACAACAATGAATGAATTGTGATTAATTAATCCAGTCATCCATAATGTTCATTAATACATTTATCTACAGACAATGTAATGTTTTCGGACATGTATCTACATGTTATTTGCCATAAGTGCAATTAGTTGAACTTAAAGAGTAACTTTTCTGATTTTCAACCCGCTTTGTATTGTTACAATGTTGGTAGTATATGTAAATGAACAACGTTTACTAATTTCCCCGTGTTACCTGAAGAGAGAAATTCACATTTATTTGCCTGCAAAAGTCTGACGGATGACACAAAATGGCAGTTTATTTCAGTTTTTCTCTTCCATTTGGCCTAAAACATGGTGTTCGTGGTCATCCAGTCTGAAATGTTGACTACAAATATGTAAGTTTTCCTGTTGCGTTTCTTTGCAGTCTTTAGCCACTGACTACAACACGTTAGATCCTTCACCGGATACCAAAAGTAACTCACTCTTTGAAACGTTTACTTTTTGAATTCCTGCACCCGGAAACAAAACAAGACAACACCATTATGACTAAAAGTTTGCCAAGAAGTATTTCCTACCAAAGCAAGGTGGTATTTGACTCTGGTCAAGCGTAACTATCCGATTGTTAAGTCTGACGTCACGCGTGACGTTTAGCCTTTTCCGGGTCCAAGCGCTCCTCTCGTCCAGAAATAACAATGGTGGAACCTGTACATTTATTTACGATCACGTCCTTCTTAGTGAGGCATCTTTGGCGGTCAAAAAGGGTTTAAATTCCTTTAACACCAACAGAGTGGTTAGTGTAGCTCATCACTCAGGTGGCATAATTAAGGGTAGAGTCCAGACATCAATGAAAAAGAAGATTTACGAGGTTGAAGTGAGTTAGCTCGGGACACGGGACACAGCACTGCGGCATTGTAAAAACACTCAATAATAACCAAAACACTAGCGAAAGCAGTAGGTAGGTAGGTAGGTAGAGAGGACCTGGACTTTGGACCCGGAAAGAGTATTGTCGGAGAGTGGTTACGTCACGACTTAGCAACCGAATAGCAGACTGGTGGGAGTGGCCTTGAACAGCAACATGCCCAGTGCATTGTGGGTGTTGAAGTTTTCTTACCTATTTGGCAAAAAGGGAAGGCAACAGCTTTTTTTTCTGTTTTTTCAAAAACATTTCCCCTTTCTACTGTATAGCAGCCAAGATCTATTGAAAGCCCATTTTGTCAGCGGTGATAGGACGTATGCAATTTTATAAGTTATATTGTCTTTAAAATATATTTAAAGAATACTGCCAAATGTACTGACAAGCATTTATAATATAGACCAAAAAAACAAAACAAAAAACAAACAAAAAACTTTAAGGTTTTTATACATGCAATTAAACATGCATTGTTAGTATAGAAAAATAAAAAGGTATAGTTAGGAGGAAAAAAAAACATTATTTTGTTGTTGACATCATCATCATCATCATCATATGTTCAATCAAACAATATTATATTATATTATATTGTATTATATTATATTATATTATATTATATTATATTATATTATATTATATTATATTATATTATATTATATTATATTATATTATTACCACCTAATGTTGAACGTAAAATATTGATAATGAAGCAAAACAAGTCGAGAGCCACAGCTTTAAGACCAGTGTGCTCAAGATTGGTCCTGGGTCCAAGTCCAAGACCATATATTCATGGACTCGGAAGCATAGCAATTGGACTTGATCTTGACTCTGACTCAACCCTCTTCTGGTCTCAGTTTTGATTCAGACTCAACCTACTCAGGTCTCTGCCTGGACTCTGACTCGTTCATGAGCTGGTCTTGACTACAAAAAGTTATACATCTTGTAAGTGATGTTGAGAATTGCAGGTAAGTGTTTGTACTTTAAAGTGAAGTAGATGCCTAAACTTCTTCTTTTTTCTTCATCTCCTCTCACACAGATTGACATCAGTGCTCTAGACTCATTGTTCAAAATGGCTGTATTGATCATGTTCAATCAGCCGTAATCAACAACGATAACTTGAAGGAATATGGGAAATAATCAACACTAACACAGCATGTACAGACACAAAGTCCTTTGATTGATTTAAATGGCTCTATGCCAATGCTTAGCCATTTTGCTACAAAAACACTGTCCTTTAAACTGGCTTTACAAAATAAATTCCTCTGTCTTTTTGACCCTGAAAGAGGCAGTTTCTGTTGGTCCTAAACAGAAAAACAATGTCCGATCTCTTTCTACAGCATTGACCTGGAGCTCAATGTGGCTATCCATTTCCCAAAGAGTTGTCTCTGAGAGCAACTATCTGCTCACTATAGGGAAGACTGATATGTTAACACTTTAGCAAACCCCGAAGACCTACTTGTGTTGAACAAGTGTTGAGACAAGCTTTTATGGCTCAGCCTGGTGATAAGTGTTGTTTTTCAGGGTTTAAGTGTAGATAGAGAGAAATGGATGTTGGGCCAGTCATGACCGGTCACTGAGAGTTAAAGGAGAACTCCGGTGAATTTTTAAGTTAATCTTGATCGTTTTACCTTTGTGAGTACTTTCTATAGAAAAAAAAACGAACCGGATCGGTGCTTGCAACGCGGAGCTGTTACAGTTAATGCCCAGAGCTCCCATTCAGCTAAAACGGCAGTTTTGGGGGCATCGACCTAAAGAGTGTCTTTGTGCCTCTTAACAGACACAAAATGCAATTAAAATGTCTGTCCAACATGAACAGGGCCCTTACATGACAACAAGATGCGTTTAGCAACTTAGCCATTGTTTAAACTCACCTAAATAGTGTTTTAGACGGCTAGCTGTAGTCTCGCGCTGAAGTCCCGTGGGATCTCAGTAGTAGCCGGAACACGACGCTCCTCCCACCTGCACTATGTGCGCGATTTCCCCCCCCCAAACCACTTCAGCGGAAATCCCGCCCTGCAGCTGATTTAATTGGTTTAGGTTACAGTGACGATTGACATGACCAATGAAAACCTTAGAATCAGCTGCAGGGCGGGATTTCCGCTGAAGTGGTTTGGGGGAAAAAAAAATCACGCGCACTTTTTCCGGCTACAACTGAGTTCCCACGGGACTTCAGCGCGAGACTACAGCTAGCCGTCTAAAACACTATTTAGGTGAGTTTAAACAATGGCTAAGTTGCTAAACGCATCTTGTTGTCATGTAAGGGCCCTGTTCATGTTGGACAGATATTTTAATTGCATTTTGTGTCTGTTAAGAGGCACAAAGACACTCTTTAGGTCGATGCCCCCAAAACTGCCGTTTTAGCTGAATGGGAGCTCTGGGCATTAACTGTAACAGCTCCGTGTTGCAAGCACCGATCCGGTTCGTTTTTTTTTCTATAGACAGTACTCACAAAGGTAAAACGATCAAGATTAACTTAAAAATTCACCGGAGTTCTCCTTTAATAGCAACTAATCATCTATTACCGGGTTTTTGCCAGTGGTGGTAGCAAAATATGACTAACATAAAGTCTGATTCACTTTACAGTTTATTCTGGTCAATAATCTGTTTTACCAACATACAAAGCAATCAATTACATAAAATGTAATTGTTATGTGCCATTTAAGAGCGATTTATTTGATAATACTGTATGACAATAATGGACCACCATGGAAAAACTCCAAATAATTACAAATAATTGTGCGACTTTAAAAGAATACACTTATATGCAAACTGAATATAATGTAACAATAACACTTACCTGCATGTTCATTAAATTGATATTAAATGTAATTAGTTTATCTTTTTTACCCATTTAAGTACTTAAGAACATCTTTATAAATCTTTTGACCTTGGATTATGTTTAAAATGTACTGACAAATATACTGACAAGCAAACTTCATACTTTATAAATATAATGTAATTTCTATTGAGACTTGCAGTGTACAGTATTTAAATATTTGTAATGACAAATTAGACAAAAATTAGTAACCTTTTATTTTACAGTGTCGTTTTTACATAATGTTACATGTACTTACTATAGTAATAAGTAAGGGATAATCCACAGCTAGCCATGCATTAAAGGATTTTAATGCACGACGTAGAGGCGAAGAACCGCCCGACGCGAAGCGGAGGGTGGTTGCCTCTACGAAGTGCATTAAAATTCTTTAATGCATGGCTAGCTGTGGATTATCCCGCTTATACCTTGGTTATTTGCCAAGTTAAAAACAAGTTAAAGCTGTAACTGATGTTCACAGTGTAATTTTTTAACAGACGTGTAAAAATGACGGTTATTTTCTTAAGTTACGGCTCGTTAGTTCTAGCACTCCGTCCACTTTAAATAAAGTAGAGCCATCGGATTGCTTTTATTTGAATGAATCATCACATTTATTTAAATTCATTATTAAAAGAGAGAGACAGAGAACTGAAAGAGAAGGAACAGAGAGAGAGAGAGAGAGAGAGAGAGAGAGAGATGCGTGCGCGAGTTAACGTTACCTGTGTGCGTCTCTTTAAAGTCTAGCAGCTACAGTCCCCTCGTTGCTTAAGCATATAGCTAACTTAATGATTCTTTAATGGATTTATTAAAATTATTTATGAATGACAGGCAACACTGACAGTGACAAGGCAATCTTTATTTGAACTAATCATGTCATTTATTTATTGTTAATTCTTTGTGCCGCTTTTTGTCATTCAACAAGTCTTCTTTTTCGTCTTGTGCCTGGGCCCATTTCTCAAAATTGCCATATTCACCATACAAATTAAACGATATGCAAAAATCATCCATTTAGCCTACCTAAATAAACGTTTTCATATGAGTCTCTCACTCTGCTTGCAAGTGTAACTGTGTTACTATGGTTACCAATGTTTATAGTAGCGGATTCATTTCGAACTGTAACTGTAATCAAACTGACTGGAACTACCTGTGCATTAAAGGGTTTTACTGCACACCTTCCAGCCAATCAGAATCGAGTATTTAAACAGCCCATGGTATAATAGTAAATAATGCATAGTTACATGCAACTAACCCTAAACCTAATTATATACCAAGGACATGTTGTTAATTACTTTTACTCAGTGCTTATATGTACATTTACACTGTAACAAGAGTACTTTAAAATAAAAAAGTGTAACCCAAATTTTTAATGATGTGGTTGCAATTTAGTACATTTAAAATATCTAAACTTTAAATCAACTAGACTAGGCCTATAAAGTTAACATTACAATCAATTACTTTACATGTTCTTTTGTATTTTAGTCAACATCGAAATAATTGTACATTTCTAAAGCACAATTAAATAATTACTACATTAATTACTATGATTAATAACATAATTACATTATTAAACCATACTGATTTAAAATGAACTTTAAAGTCAAACTTGTATTGTTACATTTATTGTTACAACCTTTAAATTAAAACTTGTATTGTTACATTATTACAAACTGCACTTTTTAAAATTGTACTTACTGTAACCCAGACAGCAACATAGTGTCGGCCCAGATCCGGCCCACATCTGGTACGTGTGGAATCCACGTGTACCAGATGTGGGCCGACACTATGTTGCTGTCTCGGAAGTGTGTTAAGAAACATAGTACACTTAAGTGGCCTTTTATTGCATTAATAGTATATTCTCTGCGAAAAACGTTAAGATCTGAAGTACAATATATTCAGTACAATTAAGCGCACTACTTTTTGAGAAGGGGTCATGTGTGTTGATGTGTTGATAAAAATGTTATATGACGTTTATAGAATCCTGAAGTAGTTTAATTCTGTTTTGTGAGTTGGGATCGCAAGAACTTTGTGGAGCAAAAAAGTATTTATAAGTATTTTTTGACCATGTGTGACAGATAATATGCCGCAGCCTCTACATTTTGCATGAAAGGAAGGAATCAATTTTAGCCCAAATTGAATTCTTCTCACTGAAAGTTAAAGAACGTAAACGGGCTGGAGAGTTTTACCACTTCCTTTGGCCTGTGAAAATGAGCTACACAGTACATTTTAGTGGATGCCCTCAAAGGATAATCACTGGAAAAGGAGTTATTGGGTGAGAGAGGATTATGAGAGGGCATAGAAAATAGAGCAAGTAGATTTGTGCATGTTCATGTGCATGCACATTCGCGTCCAAACTTGAATAAGTCAGGTCAGCCCTTTAGACTTCCAATCCCTTGGCTAGTTCATTATACTGAAGCTTTTTAACCTGCAAAAACAGCCTGTCAGTGCACTGAGGCATCCTGGCCTCTATTTCAGCAGATCGACCCAGTACAGCAAACAGACTCTCATTCCCTGCCTCCTGGAGTCAGCTTAAACAAATGCTGAATTATTAACCGGACTAATTTGGGAAATCATGAATCTTTCAAAATACGGAGGCCCCCATTTTGCATTTTCATATGAAAACCGCATCTACATTTCATTCAGAATGAAAAAACCACAAGAGGGAAAAAAGGAGATGAGGAATGAGTTGGAATGACAGAACTGAGAGATGTTGACAGACTATATCTCCTTTTTATAGATGTGACACCTGAAGAAGAGAGTGTAAGAGAAACTCATATCAGAGGAATTATAGGAATACGCAAGAAAGATAAAGGCCCATCAAATCGTTTAAACTGATTGTGGAAAACTTGCTCTCAAATGGGGGAAAATACATGATCCCTTGTGAAAAGGAAGTGCATTTAAAGGGATTGTTGCCACAAAAATTTTTATTTGCTGTTTATTCACCCACTCTCAGGCAGGGGTGCGGGAAGTAGGGGTGCTATGCATGAATTTGTTATTTTTTAGCATTTAGTCATTTCTTTGTAATAAACACTTTAAGTGGGCTATTAAAAATGTGTCAAACTACATGCACATGTAACAGTTATTTATATGTTGAATTGTGTTTTTTATGCTTGATGTGCTTTGTGGAGTTTTGACGTGTTTTATAGACTCAATATTGTTTCTTATTAAAGGGTAACAATTTTTTTAGTTAATGATCTGTAAGACTGGGGCTTTATTAGTGCTGTTCATTGATTCGAGTAATTTTTTTGACATTTGGGTATAAAGTGTTTTAATTCTGCAATATATGGTGTAAAAATGCCTGCGTGTTGCCCTCTTCAAGTAGAATTTTCCTATTGGAAGTTGTTTCCCCACGTGATGTAAGCTGGCACCAGCTCACCATGCCCTTGGCATAGGCTCAGCCATAGACTCAGCCCCTGGTATAAAAACATCTTGTTCCGTCAAAACCATTTTAGCGAGTCAGGAGTTGGAATTGCGACTATTGAAAACAAACAGGATATCGTATATTAGCATCTAGTTAGCATAGCATTTATATAGTTATTTAGATTATTTTGTGTAGCCTAGGTAGTTAATTAGCATAGTTGTTAGTGTAGTATTGTTAGAAGCATAGTTAGTTAATAGCATAGTATTGCATTAGTTAGGATAGCTTCAAGTTAGCGTAGATTTTTAGCATTAGCTTTATCTGTATTTATTGCAGTGGTTTGGATGGGACGTAGGTGCAGTGTTGCTAGTTGCAACAGCACTGCTGGACTGCATAGCTTTCCAGCAGACTTGGAAATTAGGCGCCAGTGGTTGCATGCACGTGTTGCAGCCAGATAGACCGTTCTTGGGTGAGGCATTTCACTAGTCTGTGTTCTCCATCAGATTATAACTCCAGGTTTGCTAGGTTTGGTAATAATTGACAACGGGCTGCTGAATTATAAAAAAAAAAAAAATGTTTTCAGTGCAAGTTGTTTGGAGAAGCCCATTTCCACCCCCATTGCGTTGGAGAAGCAATCCCTCATAAAATGCAGGTTGCACACTCCAGCTCTAGGCGGGAACTCACAGTCTTCCAGGCCAAGTGCATGCAACCACTGGCACCTAATTTCTAAGTCTGCTGGAAAGCTATGCAGTCTAGCATATAGGCTATATATATATATTAGGGCTGGGGGAATTAACGCATTCATCTTTGGGATTAATTTGAGATGTTTAATGCGTAAAAAAAAAAAATGCAATTAACGCAACACTTTTTTTTTTTTTTTTTTTTTTTTGCCTTGTTTTAATGATTTCCTGTTGCGGCTGCTATTGAAAAGGCCGAAAATATGCTGTCTCGCTCCTCCGTGTTCGGCGATCAGGTTTCATTCTCGCGCAGCTTTCATGAGCGGGTCTTTTCCGCTCCGTGTGTGCGCTGCGCTCTCCGTTCCGTGTGTGTGTGTGTCGGCGCGCTCTCTGCTCAATGTTCCGCTCCGTGTTTGCGCTGCGCGTTCTGCTCCGTCTTTAACGGCCCAAACGCTCCAATCATGTACCGATCACGCACTGGAAAAGCAAAGTCCGCTCAAATAATGTGAAATTTCTCTGTAGTAGACTGCTGTTTGCAATAGCCCTACTGAGCTGGTATAGTCATGCTGGGCAACAATGGTAAAATGACCTGCTCTGATCACATGCTCTTGTAATAATAGCTTTGTAGGACTATATTTTATTTTGATAATTAGATAAAAAAAACAACAACATTTAAATCTGTTAAATTGATTATGTTGATTGATTATTGAAAAATAATAATATATTAATATATTGATGTTTAATATTATTTTAATATAGGGCAATTTCCTGTTCCTTTTTTATTTTTTTCTGTGTTGTTTAATTTAATTAGGTGATTCTAAGTTTAAATATTGATGATTACAAGCTTGCGGGAAATGCAATTAATTACAGCAAATTGTGCAATTAATTAGTTTTTTTTTTTTTATCGATTCCCAGCCCTAATATATATATATATATATATATATATATATATATATATATATACATATATACATATATACAGTACCAGTCAAAAGTTTGGAAACATTACTATTTTTTATGTTTTTGAAAGAAGTCTCTTATGCTCATCAAGCCTGCAGTAAAAAAAAAACAAAAAAAAACAAAAAAACAGTAATATTATGAAATATTATTACAATTTAAAATAATGGTTCTCTTTTTTTAATAATTTTAAAATGTAATTTATTTTTGTGATGCAAAGCTGAATTTTCATCAGCAAGTACTCCAGTCTTTGGTGTCTTATGATCCTTCAGAAATCATTCTAATATGATGATTTGATACTCAGTTATTATCAATGATGGAAACAGTTGTGCTGTTTAATATATATTTTTTGGAATACTTTTTTCAGGATTCATTGATGAGTAAAACGTTAACAGCATTTATTCATTAAAACAGCATTTATTCAAAATAAAAACATTTCTAACTATATAAATCGTTACCATCACCTTTTATCAATTTAACGCATCCTTGTTGAATTAAAGTACTAATTTCTTTAAAAAAAAAAAGTTATTGTTCCCAAACTTTTGAACGGTAGTGTATATTGTTACAAAAGATTTCTATTCTAAATAAATACAGTTCTTTTTAACTTTTTATTCATCAAATAATCCTGAAAAAAGTATCTCAGGTTATAAAAAAAATATTAAGCAGCACAACTGTTTCCAACATTGATCATAAATCAGCATTTTAGAATGATTTCTGAAGGATCATAAGACACCAAAAACTGGAGTACTTGCTGATGAAAATTCAGCTTTGCATCACAAAAATAAATTACATTTTAAAGTATATTAAAAAAGAGAACGTCTCAGGTTACGTATGTAACCCTGGTTCCCTGATAGGGAACGAGACGCTGCGTTTGAGACGCGGTGGGAACGCTCTGCGTGATTGCGTCGTGAAGCACGTGTATAATCAGTCCAATGGAACGAAGGAACGTCATCAGTGACGTCACCGACCAGGAAGGTATAAATCACTCTTGAGATCAGACCAAACTAGCTTCTGATAAGCCTGAAGCAAGTCCATCAAGGCAAGCAGGAAGTATGGCAGGCGAACGCAGCGTCTCGTTCCCTATCAGGGAACCAGGGTTACATACGTAACCTGAGACGTTCCCTTTCAAGGGAACTCGAGCTGCGTTTGAGACGCGGTGGGAACCCCATACCCACTCCGCCATAATGACGATGTGCCTGTTCTGTATGAAGTACCATGAGCATACTAAGAAGCAAGCAACCTGACCCCAGGAGTGGAGAGGTCCAAGTCATAAAATCTCACAAATGTATGCGGAGAGGACCATCCTGCCGCATTACAAATGTCTAGAAGGGAAACTCCCGAAATTAAAGCCGTAGAGGCAGCCATACTCCTCGTAGAATGGGCCCGAACAGTCAAAGGTGAAGGCTGTCCGGCCGCTTCATATGCCAGTGAAATAGCCTCAACTATCCACTTGCTCATTATCTGTTTTGATGCAGGGCAACCTTTCTTAGGTGCTCCGAAGCAGACAAATCATTTTTCCGATTTACGCCACAGGGCAGCTCTGTGGACGTAAGCATCCAACGCCCGCACAGGGCATAACAGATTCAGGTTTTCCTGGTCTGGGGTATTAAATGGTGGAGGATAAAAGGCCTGCAGCACTATTGGGCCCCCAACATTAGTAGGGACCTTAGGAATGTAACCCAGTCTAGGGTGAAGAAATGCTTTCACCATACCAGGTGCAAATTCCAGACATGATGGAGCCACCGACAAGGCTTGTAAATCATCAATTCTCTTGATAGAGGAAATAGCAAGATGAAATAAAGTTTTTAGAGTAAGGAACTTTTCTGAAACCTCCTCAATGGGCTCGAAGGGAGCCAAAGCCAGACCCTCCAGTACAATGGGCAAATCCCATGCCGGTGCTAGAGTGCAATACAGGTCTCAACCTCAAAGTGCCACGGAGAAAACGAATAATTAGAGGATCTCTCCCAACTGAAGTACCCGCCAGAGGGGTATGATATGCAGATATAGCCGCTACGTACACCTTTAAGGTGGAAGGAGATAATCCAGCAGAGAAACGGTCTTGTAGAAAATCGAGAACTGTACCAATAGGGCAGTTAACAGGATTCAAATTACGATCTCTACACCATGTAGAAAATAATTTCCATTTCAAAGCATAAAGTTTCCTCGTGGAAGGAGCTCTGGATTGAAGGATGGTCTCAACGACCTCAGTCGAGAGACCAGATTCTATGAGCTGGGCCCCCTCAGAGGCCAAGCCCACAACTTCCACAACTCTGGGCGAGGGTGAAATATCGTGCCCCTTGCTTGGGACAGCAGGTCCCTCCTGACGGGAATCTCCATCGGAGAGCCGTCCAGAAGTGACACCAGATCCGAGAACCAAACTCGGGTCGGCCAGTACGGAGCTATTAATAGTAGATGAGCCCCTTCCCGGAGAACTCTCTCCAGAACTCCCTGGAGCATAGATACTGGGGGAAACCCGTACAGATGTAGCCTCGGCCACACCTGCACCATTGCATCCAGTCCGAGAGGGGCTGGATGTGTGAGGGAGATGGATGTGTGAGGGAGAACCAAAGGGGACAATGGGTTGAGTCTGATGATGCAAAAAGGTCGACTCGGGCTCGCCCATATTTCTTCCATAGAAGCTCCACCACCTCGAGGTGAAGCCTCCACTCCCCGGGCCTCAGCCCCTGCCTTGACAGAATATCCGCTCCTACATTCAGATGCCCCGGAATATATACTGCCCTGAGGGACAGTAATTTCCCCTGGGCCCATAGGAGGATCTGATGAGCCAGATTGCACAGTAGTCGAGACCTCAGACCCCCCTGATGGTTGATGTATGAGACCACCGACGTGTTGGCCTCTCAGGTCTGGCAGGAAGTATTTCAGAGCATAAAATACGGCCATCATTTCTAAACATTTTATGTGCCAAGACAGTTGATGGTCCTGCCAAAGACCTGACACTGAGCGTCCGCTCATGACTGCGCCCCACCCCGTGAGGGAAGCGTCTGTCGAAAGCGTTACGCGTCGACAAGAAGCCCCCAACACTGGGCCCTGGGCGAGGAACCAAGGTTTCTTCCACATGACCAAAGCACGAAGGCATCGCCGCGTGACCTTGATCATGCGAAACGGATTTCCCCTCGGGGAAAACCCCTTGGTCCTGAGCCACCACTGCAGAGGTCTCATGTACAGAAGGCCAAAAGTAATTACGTTGGACGCAGCTGCCATGAGCCCCAACAATCTTTGAAATTGTTTGACAGTGAGTGACTGGCCTAGTTTTACCCCTTTTACGGCTGTGAGAATCGCTGATATTCGTGCAGGAGACAGACGTGCCTGCATTGTTGTTGAATCCCAAATTACTCCTAGAAAAGTGGTCCTCTGTGCTGGGAGGAGCACACTCTTTTTGGAGTTGAGCCGTAACCCCAACTTTTCTATATGAGCCAGAACGACACCTCGATGCCGAACTGCCATCTGCTCTGACTGAGCAAGAATCAACCAATCGTCTAGATAGTTTAATATGCGAATGCCCTGGAGTCTCAGAGGAGCCAGCGCTGCATCCACACATTTTGTAAAAGTGCGGGGTGATAAACCTAGGCCGAAGGGAAGAACCCGATATTGGTATGCTTCGCCCCCGAAAGCAAACCTCAGGAACTTCCTGTGATGAGGATGAATCGATACATGGAAGTATGCGTCCTTCAAGTCTATTGTCACAATCAGTCCTCGGACTGAATCTGTGATACAATCTGTTTGAGCGTAAGCATCTTGAACTTGAGTTTCTGAACTCTGCGGTTTAGTTGACGCAGATCTAGAATAGGACGCAACCCCCCATCCTTCTTTGGAACAATGAAATTACGGCTGTAGAACCCTGACTCTCTGCTGGGAGGAGAGACCCTTTCTATAGCTCCTTTTCGAAGAAGCGTCATTACTTCCTGCTCCATAACCAGAGCCTGCTCGGAGTCCACCACTGTGGGCAGAACCCCTTGGAATCTGGGCGGACACGAACCGAACTGAATTCTGTAACCCTTTTCCACTATATGCAGGACCCATTGAGAAATATTTGGTAGAAGTTTCCACGCTACCAGAAATTCTGCTAAGGGAACCAGCCTCTCGAGACTGGCCTCTGGATTTAGTCGAACAGACATTTCGGTGCCCTGAAGCGGCGAAGCGGCAGGGAACAACCGAACTGACTGTTCTACGACCCTCCTCGGAGGATCGCACGGGGATGCTGACACCTCGGTGCCCTGAAACGGCGAACCGGCAAGGAACAACCGATGTGGCAGCGCTGCGGCTCTCCTCAGGGAACCGTCCCTCCCCCGAGGGGACCACCCTCAACATTTTGACACCTAGGGCGTCAGGACTTTTTCTTGTCCCAAGCCTTATTAGAGAGGACAGTCCTCAGATCTTGTCTACCTCTAACTGACTTAAACTGCGGCCGCCCCCTGGGCTCCCCAGACTGTGGAGGAGCCCGAGAGGCGACGCTTTGTTTCTGTTGAACTCTATGCTGTTGCTGTTGTGAGGAGCTCGTAGACGGTCGGGACTGCTCTGCTTTAACATTAGCAGTCCCTGGGACACTGGATCGGCGAGGAAGAAACCTCTGGAATGCCGCCGCTTGTTTCTTAGATTCAGTAAATCTATCGACAACACAATTTATAGCATCGCTGAACAAACTCGAAGGCGAAAGCGGGGCATCCAGAAGAACAGATCTATCTTTATCCTTTATATCAGACAAATTTAACCATAAATGGCGCTCCGTGGCCACCAGGGCTGCCATAGAACGGCCCACAGATTTAGCCGTCTCCTTGGTGGCCCGGAGAGATAGATCTGTCGCCCGACGCAATTCTCGAACGTCACTGATGACGTTCCTTCGTTCCTTCGTTCCATTGGACTGATTATACACGTGCGTCACGACGCAATCACGCAGAGCGTTCCCACCGCGTCTCAAACGCAGCTCGAGTTCCCTTGAAAGGGAACCATTATTTTAAATTGTAATAATATTTCATAATATTACTGTTTTTTTGTTTTTGTTTTTTTTTTAACTGCAGGCTTGATGAGCATAAGAGACTTCTTTCAAAAACATTAAAAATAGTAACGTTTCCAAACTTTTGACTGGTACTATATATATACAGGTCCTTCTCAAAAAATTTGCATATTGTGATAAAGTTCATTATTTTCTGTAATGTACTGATAAACATTAGACTTTCATATATTTTAGATTCATTACACACAACTGAAGTAGTTCAAGCCTTTTATTGTTTTAATATTGATGATTTTGGCAAAAAAGTAAAGAAAAACCAAAAATCCAAAACATTTGCATATTTCAGCCGACCAATAAAAGAAAAGTGTTTTTAATACAAAAAAAAAAGTCAACCTTCAAATAATTATGTTCAGTTATGCACTCAATTCTTGGTCGGGAATCCTTTTGCAGAAATGACTGCTTCAATGTGGCGTGGCATGGAGGCAATCAGCCTGTGGCACTGCTGAGGTGTTATGGAGGCCCTGGATGCTTCGATAGCGGCCTTAAGCTCATCCAGAGTGTTGGGTCTTGCGTCTCTCAACTTTCTCTTCACAATATCCCACAGATTCTCTATGGGGTTCAGGTCAGGAGAGTTGGCAGGCCAATTGAGCACAGTAATACCATGGTCAGTAAACCATTTACCAGTGGTTTTGGCACTGTGAGCAGGTGCCAGGTCGTACTGAAAAGAAATCTTCATCTCCATAAAGCTTTTCAGCAGATGGAAGCATGAAGTGCTCCAAAATCTCCTGATAGCTAGCTGCATTGACCCTGCCCTTGATAAAACACAGTGGACCAACACCAGAAGCTGACATGGCACCCCAGACCATCACTGACTGTGGGTACTTGACACTGGACTTCAGGCATTTTGGCATTTCCTTCTCCCCAGTCTTCCTCCAGACTCTGGCACCTTGATTTCCGAATGACATGCAAAATTTGCTTTCATCCGAAAAAAGTACTTTGGACCACTGAGCAACAGTCCAGTGCTGCTTCTCTGTAGCCCAGGTCAGGCGCTTCTGCCGCTGTTTCTGGTTCAAAAGTGGCTTGACCTGGGGAATGCGGCACCTGTAGCCCATTTCCTGCACACGCCTGTGCACGGTGGCTCTGGATGTTTCTACTCCAGACTCAGTCCACTGCTTCCGCAGGTCCCCCAAGGTCTGGAACCGGTCCTTCTCCACAATCTTCCTCAGGGTCCGGTCACCTCTTCTCGTTGTGCAGCGTTTTTTGCCACACTTTTTCCTTCCCACAGACTTCCCACTGAGGTGCCTTGATACAGCACTCTGGGAACAGCCTATTCGTTCAGAAATTTCTTTCTGTGTCTTACCCTCTTGCTTGAGGGTGTCAATGATGGCCTTCTGGACAGCAGTCAGGTCGGCAGTCTTACCCATGATTGCGGTTTTGAGTAATGAACCAGGCTGGGAGTTTTTAAAAGCCTCAGGAATCTTTTGCAGGTGTTTAGAGTTAATAAGTTGATTCAGATGATTAGGTTAATGGCTCGTTTAGAGAACCTTTTCATGATATGCTAATTTTTTGAGATAGGAATTTTGGGTTTTCATGAGCTGTATGCCAAAATCATCAGTATTAAAACAATAAAAGACCTGAAATATTTCAGTTGGTGTGCAATGAATCTAAAATATATGAAAGTTGAATTTTTATCATTACATTATGGAAAATAATGAACTTTATCACAATATGCAAATTTTTTTAGAAGGACCTGTATATATATATATATATATATATATATATATATATATATATACACACACACACACACACACACACACACACAGATATAGTGCAGACACACAGTCGCATATAGACCATAAACAGAAACTTTATCAATAAAATAGTTTCAAAATTAAAAAGTGTAGCCTACCATTTCTCAGTTGCATAGTGATGACGCTGTTCTTGAAACACTTCTCTGTTATGACGTTTTGAATGAGCAACTGAGGCTTGGTATCTGGCAATAAGAAAAAGGACAAAAACCTGACAAATGTCTTGAAATACAACATCTGAACAATGCCTTGAGGTGTGGTCACCGACACCGAGGAGAAATAACTGACGACGAGCCGTTGAATTGCACTTCAAATCGTGGCTGCATTACAACCTCGGATGTGCATTATTTTCCAAAATAATTCAGCAGCCTGTCGTCAATTATTCCTAAACCTAGCAGGCTAGCAAACCTTGAGTTATAATCTGATGGAGAACACGTACTAGTGAAATGCCTCATCCGAGAACGGTCTATCTGGCTGCAACACGCGATTTGCGCCAAGTAACGTTAGTGCAGTCGAAAAAGGCGATTTTACAAGTTGAGTGCAACATGGTAAAATAACAACAAAGAAATAAACTTACCTTGAACAGTTTTCTTCTTTAGTAGAGATTCAGGCCCCGTCCACACTACTGCGTTTTCGTTTAGAAACGGAGAATTAAAACGAATATGATCTCCGTCCACACCAGCGTTTTAGCTGCGTATTAAAATTGATCTCCGTCCACATTAAAACGACTGAAAACGCGGATCACATGACCATTCACCAACACTGGGCATGCGCGTGCCGGTGTAAACACAACTTCATTGATAAAATTATCCCACCATGCGCTGGTTCTTCCCGGGTTAACCCAAAAACGACGCCCCATGTACAGTCGATACCGCCGCTGCACACGGGAATTGTCACAGATCGCTCGAATAATAACTTGCCTCCGGCGCATGTAGGCAGTTATAGCATTGTAAAATGCAGAATTTACTTGCACAACAGCTGCTAGCAAAGATATACGCCATGACTGATGACACCCAATCATAGAGCCAAGCGTGAGCCTCTACTACGTCATCGTTTCTAAAGTCCTCCGTTTTGACCCGTCCAGACTAAAACGCCCTCCGGAGATTCAAAACGAAAAACGGGTCGGCAGCGTTTCTAAACTTCTCCGTTTTGGGTCTCCGTTTTTGGCGTTTTAGTGTGGACGGGAGGTGCAAACATAGCAAAAGGTCTCCGTTTCTAAACGAAAATGCAGTAGTGTGGACGGGGCCTCAGTTGACCGCTTTCTGCAGACGAGAGCTTGTGTTGTATTGAAGGTGCCCCGCCCCCATGTGCTGCTTTTTACATCGCGAGACTGTTTTGCTACGTCTACATTAATCCGGTTTTAGCCCCGATTCACCTCTTCCGACAATCTTAAGGATGCTCCGATTATCGCACACTAATCTGATCAGATATTCCTGCCGTGTGTGGTGTGTTAAGGCTGCTCTCGTCTGCTCGGAAGGACGTCGGGACCGCTCCGATCTCAAATCGGGGATATCCAACATGTTGGATTTTTTTGGCCCGATTTCTTCTCGTGTGTGGTGTCCCCCGAGCACGCAGCCTGTGGAGTGTAGCCAATCAGAAAGCGAGGTGACGAGGCGGCGAGGAAACACCGGGAAATATAATCAAAACAGCCAGCGATATGGCGCACCAGAAAGTCCGGTGGACATCAGAGATCATTGCCTTTTCTTTTGATAACGTTTTTTTTCGGTTAAAAACAAACTATTGCCACTTCATCCTCTTCGTCCGCCATGATTGTTTACTCTGAAGTCACGTTTGATCTCGAGGTATTTTGCGCGATTTCCCGTCTGATCTGGGAATGCTCGGGACGAGTCAAATCGGTTCGTGTGTGATGTGTTGATTTTGCCGTGTGGCTGCGCACCACACACTGTACGACCAAAACTGTTAGGCCCGTGATTTTTTATCCCCGTGTGTGGGGTCTCTCAGGTTTGGAAAATCGGCCGACAATTTTTAAATCGTCCCGTGTGAACCAGGCTTTACCATTCACTGATGCGGTCCAGGTCCCACGCAGTCACCATATGTTTGGTCTAAAACGCAAATGCTCTCATGTATTGCCGCAGGACAGCAAATGTGAGTAAATTCTGTCATCTTTGCAGGACTGTGATATGAAGAGTGTGCAATGTAGAATATTTTTTAGCAACAGTGTGAAAGTGAATAGCACATAACAGGCACAATACTGATATAAACATGAATATCTATTGGTACAATATGCGTCACATGACTAAATTTACGTCATCGTTTTTAAATACCACCGGTTTCACAGTCCACACTACAACGTGAAAACGGCGTTTTCAAATGTATCCACTTTGGAGTGCGTTTTCAAAAAGCTTTGTTTTCATTAATAAAAACGTGTCTCAGTGTGGACGGAAGGCCAAAACGGAGAGAAAAATATACGTTTTCAAACGAAAACGTATTAGTGTGGACATGGCAAACAAACCGGCTTACTGTTAAATGTTGTAAATGTACTGCAAGTGCTTAATTTAATGACCATTAGCTGTAAATTTACATGATTTAGCTGTTTATTGAAATAACAGTATTTTACTGTTGGAAATTGGCTGTAATTTTACAGCAATTTTTTTTTACAGTGTATGCACAGCACCCCAGCCTAAATCATCTTTCCACGGCCCTGCCCTCAGGCCATCCAAGAAGTAGCCTACAGCCCTGGTCAGAATTATTGGCATCCTTAGTAAATATGAGCAAAGAAGCCTGGGAAAATATATCTGCATTGTTAATCCTTTTGATATTTTATTCAAAAGAATCAATTTTTTCTTTATTAAATAAATGTTTTTCTCCAAATACGTGTCACAATACGCTGTGTAGATGATCAACACAAACAAAATGATAAAGATCAAAGGCAGTCTTTAATAAATCCAAAGGCATAAATCCAAAAGCCATTCACACACGTAACATAATCAATACCCAACAAACTAATGAACTTAAATACTGATGAAAATGAGGTGTGCGCAGCTGAACAGAATGACAATCAAATCAACAACCATGACAACAACTCAGGGGAAATATGCAAACAGTCCAACCAGTGTGTGTGACAATATGTTGGCCACTATTAATGGCGCCCTTTTATTCAATACTTTTTACAACCTAATTTTGCCAAAATAACAGCTCTGAGTTTTCTCCTAATGTCTGATGAGTTTGGATAACCCCTGACAAGAGATCAGAGATCATTCCTACATTAAGAATCTCCAGATCCTTCAGATTCCCAGCGCTATGGCCTAATGTATAGGCTTTCTGACCTAAAATATAATATAGGGCCTTTAAAATGAAGATACCAAAAGAAAAGTGTATTAAGAACTAGAATCTAAAAGAATGTTAAAGTATCTTTAATAATTCTTGAGTTACAGGCATGCAAACTTGGTGCAAAATAATTAAATAAGTGCTTTTTCCCATTTTTGAACTGTCACCGTTGGCATATAATGATACAAAGACTGCTAAAGTCAACAGATTTAATTAATAGACCTACCAATCTCTATGTAGAAATAAAATAATGATGCTGCCATCTTTCTAAAGTCATTTTTACCCCACTGTAATTTGGCTCCACATCTAAGGTGAAAATTTTAATTTTGACCCCCCTCTACACAATAGTGGATTACTCAGTAAATATACACCCATGACATTTAATATTTTAGCTTTCATCTTCATTTATGTGTTTCTTTCACCAGACAAAAAATGTTAAAGTCATGATGATCTGCAAAACTGTACATCATGCTTTTGAGCTCTAAAAGAAGCTCTGTTTTTGCTTCAGAAATGTAACTGAGTTTAAGTAAGACTACTCAAGTAAAGCAAAAACTCCCGAAAATAAAACTTAATAATACGCTCATTTGAAGGTAATTATCTAGTAACAAGCTGCTGTACTGGTACAGGGGAAATTTTTGCCCATTTTATTTGTTTCCCCTGCCAAAAGCATCAATGCATTAACAATAGGTGTTCAGGTGTTCTGTACACAAACTGTGTAAATTTAGTTGTCAGTATGTTTGGTTGTAGAATGCAGTTGTCACTCTCGCAAACATCTGAACTCTGTGTGTACAAAACTGCATTACACACTCAGCTACTTTATTTGTAGCTACAGTGAGTGAGTGGCATTAGCAATTTTATATTTCAAATTCATCAAAACAGTCTTCTAAGCCATTTCATTCTTAGTCCTGAGAGAGGAAATACTGGAAATCCTTAAGTGCATCTATTGTGCATCTATTTTTTGAAAGCATGGATTTTTTTTATTTTTAGGCCCATTATGCACATAAGCTTCTGCACTCGTCATCTGAAACAACATTTATTCTGCTCCAAGGACAAATCTTTAGACTACCACAGTCGCAGAAAACATCCACCAGAGACCAACGCTGCCTTTCCAAAATCCAGTTGGCAGCCATTTTGTAATACAAAGCATGTAATTACTGTCTCCTCCAGAGAGACAAAAATCTGTTGTCATCCCTGATACAGGCTGTAACAAGCAATCTGTCTGTCAATTTGCATGTAAAAAAAAAAAAACATACAATATCACACATATGAAGTGTGAAGACATAGGTAGTTTGTTATTCTACAAACAAAAACAAACAAACACACACACACACACACACACACACACACACACACATACATATATATATATATATACATTAATATTTATTAATATTATAAATGTATTAATATTTAGTTACTTATTAATTGTAAAACTGCAAAGTTTTGAATATGTGTATGTAGGCTATAGACCTAACTAAAATTATAGAAATATACATTCAAGTTTTGCTGACTGAAACGAATATGTCTCGCTATAAATACATTTTCTGTATAAGCATTACGTCTTGAATATCACCATCTGCGGCACACCGGGAACTTGGTGTGCCGCAGATGGACATGTCATGTGTCAGTGTTTCCAGACACACAGACCACAACGTGTCACTGTGACCTGCCTACAGAAAACATATCAGAGGGCAGGACAGATGAGCGTCCAGGGTCTGTTACACAGTGCCAACACATCAGACGCGCCCAGACACATTACTCTTCCCCTGCCAGAGGCCGGCAACTTTGTGAAGTTTTTTTTTGTTTTTTGTTTTTTTTGGATAACATCCCACAACTGCAGGTTCAAAGGATCACTGCCTCAACCTGGCAACAAGCAGTGTAGAGGAAGATACTTTAAAAGTTGCCAAGCTAAAACTCGCTCATGATTAAAAACTGTTTTTCTAAAATGAGTCAAACTTGCCAAAAGTATTGGAGAGATTTGATTATTGCCTCATCTTTTTAGGTTGTAAGAATTAATAGAAAACAACAACAACAGACCTATTTGAACAAAAATATAGTATAAAACAGGAAGAAAATTTGCATTTAATTCAATTTTTTTTAATTAAGATGTATGTATCACCTGAAAGCTGAATAAATAAGCGTTCCATTGATGTATGTTTTGTTATGACAGGACAATATCTGGAATCTGAGGGTGCAAAAAAATCTAAACATTGAGAAAATCACATTTAAAGTTGTCCATTTATGTTCGCGATTGTGCTGCATTCACTCACAAAAATATATGTTTTACATATTTACAGTTGGAAATTTACAAAACATCTTCGTGGAACATGAACTTTACTTAATATCCTTATGATTTTTGGGATAAAAGAAAAATCTATAATTTTGACCCATACAATGTATTGTTAGCTATTGCCACAAATATACCCGTGCGACATGTGACTGGTTTTGTGATCCAGGGTCACATATTAAAGGGATAGTTCACTTTGAAATACATTTTTGGTATGTTTTAGCTTACCTCAAGGGCATCCAAGATGTAGGTGTCTTTTTTTCCGCAGTAGTTTCAATTTTGATATTTTTAGGTCAAACCGTTCTTGTCTGTCAGTCATATAATGCAGGTCTATGGTCATTATCTCAAAGAGCATGCACAGAGTCCAAATTAAAACAATTCCCCGTCGTCCAAATTAAACAATTCCCCATCGTAAGTACACATTGATGGCCTAAGACACGAAACGAGCGGTTTGTGTGAGAAAACGAACAGTATTTATATCGTTTTTACCTCTTATACACAGCCATGTCCAAGTGATCTGATCTGACGTGTGCGCAGACTGGTGCATAGATATATACACACTAGATGTCGCCTTGTCTACGGCAGTTCATTGGAACGAATGTCTTTAAGGCGACATCTAGTGTATATATCTATGCACCAGTCTGCGTACACGTCAGATCAGATCAAATGGGAGTGTTTATTTCATATTTTGTGATGCATGTTACTGCAGACAAAACTTTTGACCCGAGGCCTCATGGGATTGTAAAGCAACCGAGCAATTTAGCATTTTACTAATATTTAAAGGGTTTTAAATGGTCAGACTCTATTCTAAGGATAAAGCTCTAACAAAACAGTTTTTTTTTTTCTTTTTTTTTTACTTTCCAGTGTGTCTAAATGCACTATGCTGCTGTATAAACTTGTTACATACAATCGATTTTTTTCACCTTAAATCAGTTTCAGTGTCATGTTTTCAGATTTTTACGCACTTCTATAGCTGATGCAACCCGCATTCCAATCACAGCGAATATCTGCAGACAACCACAAGGGAAGAACATTTCCAGATACACACTCCATCAGCACAATCCAGTTGGCAGCCATTTTACAATACAAAGCAAGTAATTAGTGTCTCTTCCAGGCAGCCAAGAATCTGTTGCCATCTCAAATAACATCCCTGGTCCAACATGCCAGCAGAGTTGTTCAGGTCTGCAAAACGCACTAGAAACGGGTGAAAAAAAAGAAAAAAAAATCTCCAAATGTCAGCTCCTTCTGCATCCATGTGTAATAAGCAGTCTCATAGTAAAATCAATTGGAAATTTGAATAAAATCTGTTCTCTTTCCAAGTGTAATCTCATTTAAGAATATTGAGCATCTGACATCTTATGATTTTAATACTAGCTTTTCGATTTAATGTTCTATGATGCCACGTATGATGGAGGATTTACAAATCCTTCAGATATTTGATTGAGAGGAACGACTATGTTTGCAATGCAGGCGATGACAATTAGTTTTCTAATGTGATATTTAGGATTGTCCACATTGTTATTTACTGGTGATCGAATCAGATCCTGTATTCAGGCAGTTCTATCTATGGTTGCTGTAGTAATCATTTTGGCATCCGCACTATGCTAAGCAGTTTTCTTGTATAACTAGGAGCTGTACGTTCAAGCTAGAAGTATATAGAGAGCAGACAGA
The DNA here is from genome assembly GCF_965113295.1 of Leuciscus leuciscus. NCBI lineage: Eukaryota > Metazoa > Chordata > Actinopteri > Cypriniformes > Leuciscidae > Leuciscus > Leuciscus leuciscus. Next base: position 14,735,399 of record NC_138733.1, on the reverse strand, counting down.
AAGCTTTGTACACTGTGGCGTCTAGAGGAATATATGTGATTGCTTTATTTCCCGTCACTCTCACCAACAGAATCGCTGTGCATTGTGGTGTGTGGAAGTAAAAGCTGTGACATTCCAGGAATAGTTTAAGACAGAGAATTACCATAATCTGTATCAGATTTTTTTATTATGCATTTGGGTGTTTATTTAACTCTGGGAACTACGGAGCCCCTAAAGGGTCATGCATTGGGATGGTGGAAAAATGAAATGAGGGGGTCAAATTAAATTTCACTGCTAGCGTTTGCTTCTCCGTCCCCATAAATACGTCTGCGTTCCTCTGAGATACTTTGCATTCAATTGCAAATAGTTTGTGTGAAAAAACAAAATTAGTCATGGGAATAATATGAGGTGGAAGGAAATGCTATATTTCAATGCTTTTGGGAGAGAACGCAAAGTTTGTTGGGGAAATGCAAAACTTATGCAAGTTTTATGATTATATTAATACTTTTTCACCACTATATCCTCTTAGGGGCTTCATAGTTTTGGCCTTGAAGTTATTCAGAAAATTCACTCTCTTAACATACTAGTTTGTTGTCTAACATATTATATATATATGCATTGCAAGAGAAAACATTTGCATAATGCCAGCATATGATCTTAATTGGCTGCCCGACGTGCCCGTGAACATCTACTTTGACCCTTTAAACACTGTAGCTCTAGCTGAGGCCTGAAAGAGTTTGGTTTGTGTTGTCGACATGTCGAGAAGATGCTGTTTTCTGCGCTGTGAAAGCAAATCTATTTTGCAAGCTCTTCTAAAGGATTAGGATTCTAATTGATACTGTAAAATCCACGGCATCATTATAGGCTACTGTTCGTATCACTGTGTATACAAGCGCTAATACCTGAAATTCAGATATGGTAATAGTTGTGTGGTTTCCAACACGTACTGTAAGAGGTAGACCAATCACAACAGACCGGGCTATCTGACCAATCACAACAGACTGAGCCATCTGACCAATCAGAGCAGAGTAGACCAATCACAACAAACCGGGCCATCTGACCAATCAGAGCAGATTAGACCAATCACAACAGACTGAGCCATCTGACCAATCAGAGTAGAGTAGGCTCTCTGAAACCAGGGGTTTAGAGAGACCCGATCATTTATCAAGAGGTTTCAGACGCTGTGAGAAAAGGCTTTTGATCTTGGCTGAATGTAAACCTATTGTAAATAGGATAATAAGGTCATTTTAATGAAAGCATTCTGTTGCGGAAATTGCATTTTGGAACAAAATGGCCAATGCCTTTGCCTTGCAAAGGCTAATTTCATATTACAATCTAAAAAAAAAACAGTAAATTACAATCTACAGTATGCATAGAAAAAGTTTAAATGTGTATCATAAAAATAAAATGTGCTTTATTCATGGGGTCAGGTTTGGATATGATGTGTATTGAATCCATGTGGTTTTTATACTGTTTAAAATCACATAAAACGAATCAGATATGAATTGAATGTGCAAAACATGTGGATCATGGCGCAGCAATGTAAACATCTCATCGCTGATATATCAATACGAGTAATTGTTGGGTCACAAATTCTTAATAAGCAGTTTTGTTGAACATTTGTTCTGCAAACAAACTGCCTATTTACTTCTTACAACTTACAGTATTGTATGCATTATACATCATAACACATTTCTGTGAGTGTGATTGTTCTGACTATTACATGCAAAGAGACATAAGTGTGTAAAGAAAGCTAACAAAAGTGATAAATGTGACGGGGGGATCATTTAAAATAAATTGACTTTCATTTCATTTCTCATTAAAATACAACCAAATCACAGTCAGCAAAGACATCCATCCATAATGGCTTTATGAAATTAAAGATAAACACATCTTGTAGATGAATGTGATTAAGACACTTCAGGGAAAGGCTGTCATCTGGCTTCATAAGAGAACATATATTTTACCATTGGAAAACTCTTTGACAACTCTCATAGAAATGGGCTCGTCTTGTGCTCTCTGCTTTGGTGGAGTAGAGAGTTTTTTTTATATATATTTTTATTCTTAAAAATGACTTTGAGAGACTGATTCCCTTGGAGTTCTGAAAACATTTGATGCCCATCTCTTCAGTAATGCACATTATTTATAACACTGACCTTTGCAATATGGTAATAAGGACTTTGGTCTAGATATGTATTGTGGATTCCAGAAAGCTGAGGATCAGGTGAAGTGTGGTGCTGAATATACACTATACTGTTCAAAAGTCTGGGGTCAGTTAGTTACTATTTCAAATAAATAGTAACTATTTGTTTGTAGTTTGTACCATACAAACTAACTATTCGTGTACCCCCCTCCCTCTCCCTCCCTCCCTCCAATCAAAGAATCCTGGGAAAAAAAACATGTTTTGTCAAAAAATAATAATATTAAGCATCAACTGTTTTCAATTTTGATGATAATATGTAATGTTTATTGAGCAGCAAATTCACATATTAGAATGATTTGTGAATCTTTTAAAATGTAAGAGCCTTGATGAGCATATATAAAATAAAATAAAAAATGACAATGAGCAATATGTTTTTTACAGCATTTATTCATCTTTGTTAACATAAATTAATAAAAATACAACTGTTTATTCTCAGTTCATGTTATCTCAGGACCATTCAATATTTTTTTTTTTTTTTTTTTTTTTTATGCTTTAGGAGTATTTTTCAATGTTAGTTAATGTTAACAAATTGGACCTTATTGTAAAGTGTTACCTTATAACTCGCTTTACTAACAATATAGAGAAAATCCCAGGGTTTTTCTTGAAATTAATGAATAGAAAAATCATAGTAAAAAAAAAAGTCAACTGAATGAATCAATTATCCTGCCCGAGTACATTCTGATTATACAGCAGTAAGAAATGGGTGCATGTGAAAACCTGACAGTGTGTTTCTGTTAACTGAGAATTGATGAAAGCTAAGAGCTCCAAGTGCTCTCACCATATGCTTTAGTCCAATTATGCTAATTCTAATGCTGATGATAATGAGGTTCATAATATTAGCCAGTAGTCCACAGTGTAACCTACACATGATACTGTACAACCCAGAGAGCCCAAAAACACAATCTCTAAGCTTTCCAGAAGACTTGACTGTATATAGACCCCTTCACAAAACAGAACCATGTTAGGAGACCTATGACCAAAAAAAGCACATGCGGGCACGTTCATTCATAATGAATGTAATAAATAAACCATGAGTACATATACTTTGTATATGCAACCAGTGCCCATGAAGGTCTGTGGCTCTTCTACACAGAGCCACTTCCTGAAATCTAGGTCAATAAGAAAAAGAGCATACGTTTTCTCTGTGGCATTGAGCAGAGAAACATACAAACACAAGGAATCCTTAATATTCCCTAGTTGATGGAAGGTGAAATGGGGTTCAACCTGGAATGTCTCTCTCTCTCTCTCTCTCTCTCTCTCTCTCTCTCTCTCTCTCTCTCTCTCTCTCTCTCTCTCTCTCTCTCTCTCTCTCTCTCTCTCTCTCTCTCTCTCTCTCTGAGTGTGTTTGATGAGATCACACATACTGTATGGAGGAGGAAGAGAGGATGCAGAAAGAGGAAAGGTATATCCTGTAGCATCCCTCTGGTCTGCATGTAGGGTTTCCTGTGCCATTGAGTTCATTGCTATTAAATGAAAGGCTTTCAATTGTATACGTACTACAGTGTCAATATTATGTTTATTCATATACAATAGATCATTGAAAACTAAACAGACATGTTATGACAAAACAAAGAATAAATGTTCTTCTCTCACTAATCAAAATAAATGTCTGGGTTAATAAATACATATTTTTGCTGGTTTGCTGTGGATAACTGGATGGATTTATATATATATGATCAAGTTATACAATATTCAACTCATTTTTAATATGACTTATACACAGGGGGTGCTGTTATCTGTGCTGTTATCTGTGCGCACAGCCTCACACACCCAAAGCACGCATACGCAGAGAGAGAGAGAGCAAGAGAGAGAGAGAAAGGGGCGCTTTTCAGACAGCGCTCGAACACCAAATTGATTTCTCTTTTGCGTTTACTTACGCTTGAACTGACACATACACACACAATTATGTCAAAATACGTGTCTCGGCAAGTATTCTCTTAGTTATGTCATAAGTGAACAGTTGAGAAAAAAATAAACAGATATGTGTCAATATATTAGGTCTGTGCATTCAGTCTTAAAGTGAGAGTAGCCTAATATTCCTGCTGTTGTCTGTGTCATTAATGTCAATAAAATAAAATAAAATAATATCAGCAGCAGCAGCATCATCATCTACCATTTTCGAGAGAAAAGAAGATAGTGAGAAGAGCAGTCAGGAGGAAAGTGATGTAGACAGCTTGTAGGATAAGTGTGCAGTGTAAAGTGTGAGTACCAAGCATTAACTCCAGGTGCTCCCTTGAGAACCAGACCAAAAAAGTTATGTGCACCCCTGCTTATACAGCTAACTTGACTGTACTTAATTTAAGGCAGCAACTTTGTTTTCCCTGTGTTATAATTAACAATTGCTATACGTTATATGTTAATATCTAACATTAAATGGGATAATCTGTAAGAAAACAAAAAAAAAACACTGTCAACTTATGCTTAATGTTTATTAAGGGGTCATATATATAGAGAAATATATAACTGCCCCCATAATTTAGGAAGAGGGTACCTAGAAAGAGGATCAAACTTTTGGGGGGATCCTTAACATCAAAAATGTTTTGACAAAACTTCTATCTGCCCTATAGAGCATGGAGTGCTACAATGAGCTAAATGGGCAAAACAAATAAAATAATAATAATAATTGTGCATAACATAATAATGAAGAAGCTAAGAACTTTACTGCCCAATAAAAATAATTAGGCAATAAAGCCATAATCTTCCTCACACTTTCTACCATCAGCATTAAAGAGATAATGCTATGATGGTAGGACACACTTAGCATGGCTTGCTTTATTCTCTGAGGTACACTTTCACAAAACCCGTATGAGTAACGGAGGAACGCCGGCAGCCGCCTCCACACAGCAGGACGCTTGGCTAATGAAGCCGCTGCATTATCCATCTACTGAAGAAACCAAGGATAAGGAGGAAGATAAGCTTTTGTATTACAGCATGATGCTAAGAAAAGAGCTTTGGGAAATTTCATTGCTCAGATGAGTGGAATGATTCCCCTCGTGTCGTGTGTCATGCAGTAATGCACTCCGGGTGATGGTTTTCAAGGTACCATTCAGGACTACGGTAGTTTTACACATTACTTAGACGTTCAGCTGAATTCAAATGTTCTTAAAAGCCATTAGGACTCATGTTACAGTTTTTCTCAGTCGCAGTTCAAAACTGAAATTCTCAAAACTATTGTTCAACCTCAACATCATATAGTCATAAAAGCAATTCCTTGATTTGAAAAAAATTCTTTGGTACATTCATGCAATCGATTATGTACAATTGTCTGCTGTTTCCTACATTATCAATTGCTTATGTCATGTTGATCAAAAAATATCATATGGTTCTCTGTTGAACAGTCTTACCCCCTCAAAACATCTAATCATTAGTTCCTTTTATAAGCCAAAAATGCAGAATGGTTGAGCTAGTTGTCATAAACTGTCAAGCATATTTTCTATACATTTCTATTATACTTTTTTCGATGGATGGATGGATGGATGGATGGATGGATGGATGGATGGATGGATGGATGGATGGATGGATGGATGGATGGATGGATGGATGGATGGATGGATGGATGGATGGATGGATGGATGGATGGATGGATGGATGGATGGATGGATGGATGGATGGATGGATGGATGGATGGATGGATGGATGGAAGCTTATGATTTTCACAAGTGCTTTCAGGTTTTGTGTGAATCAACTGGTGAATGAACAGTGGGTGGTCCTGGGTGTGCTGTCTGACTAAGACTAACCTCCCGTCTAACAATCACACTCTCACATATGTGAACACATACACCTCTCACACATGCACCCAATCCCTTTAATTAGCTTACCAGCGACTGCTAGGTATATTTAAACTATCATGCTTGAAATATCATGGCTGTTATGCATGTTTCGAAGCTGAGACGATCTCTTGACAGTTCCTAGACGGCCTGTAATTAGTGTCTAACCGATATGCTACCTGCATTTCTGTGCTGTTCTCGCACTGAGATCATACGTATCCAGGGATCTGAATTTGATCAGCACTTTTCTCCTGGAAAATTAATGCACAGAGCACCATTTAGAATCTAACCTAAGACGTGGAGGACGAGAAGGGTGGAAACATGCTATAAAATGGGTGCCTTTTCTTGATGTATACAACTGTTTACTATATATACTGTATATACTGTATATATATATATAAGTGTTTGAATGTTCAAGACGTTTATTCAATTTGTGTGTTTAAGTGTTAATCCATTGGCATCTCAAGGTAAATTAATCAATTGTAATATTTGGGAATGAAACTGTGACAGAAATATGACACTATTATGAGTTTATATTTGACAAATGTTATATTTCCATTTTTCAGTTATCAGTTGTTTACTATACAAAATCATGGTGTCAGGATTGACATTTTTAGATCATCCCTTCCTGACTAACATAGCAAAAAAAATAAAAATAATAATAATAATAAAAGAAAAATAATAATAATGATAATTATATATATACACACACACACACACACACACACTGAATACATTACTCACATTAACCATTCAAAAGTGGAGTGGGGTCAAAAGGGGGGTCAGTAGGCCACTTTTTATTCATGTGGGACACAAATTGATAAAACGTTAAAGATGTTTATATTGTTATAAAAAAACTATTTAAAAATTCTGTTCTTTTAACGTTCTATTCATCAAAGAAACCTCAAAACATGCATCATGTTTTCTACAAAAACATTAGGCAGCACAACTGTTTTTGACATGGATAATAATAAAAAATGTTTCTCAGGCAGTGAATCAGCATATTAGAATGATTTATGAAGGATCATGTGACTGTATTAAATAAATATTACTTAAAGAATTTGGAAACAAATATGGAAATAAATAGTATTACACACACACAGAGAGACACACACACACAGAGACACACACAAAACAAAACAAATACAGTGACTGGATATTTGAAGAGAAAAAAACATACTTCATATAAATAAAATATATCACAACTGCACCATTTTGTAGAATGGCCTAGTTTTAGTAGAGTGAAGGAATTCATACCAATGAGGGGATCAGAAACACAGCTGTATCTAAGAAACATTTCTGCTAAGGCTAGAACAGGCTTTTGACTTGTACAGCTCTGACTGATCAAATTAGCCAAGCTTATGCAAGTCATCTGGGTAATATACCTTTTAATGCAAGGCCTATCTATATGGACCCCATTTACCAATTAGCGTTCTAATTAGATTCCACACAGCAGTCCAATTTTATTTTGTAGCTCATAAACAGAGTGAAGAGGGAGGCATTTTATTTAATCAGCCAGAGCACAATACCATTAACAATAGCAGTTAAACTTTGTTCACAATGCACACAAATCTGATTAGTTTGCTTTTTTTAATCTCTACTCGATGAAATCAGATCCGTTTGTTCAGTCTATGTAGTCAATATCCGATGCAAAGATCTAGGAATGAACTTACATAAAAAAATAAGAACAGTGTAGCCTACTTATTGTCAGGCGCTGTGTAGGTTGTAGTAAGCACACTATCATAAAGGATAACAAAAGAAGTTTTCAACTTTAAATTCAACTAGGAACATGTAGGAGAATCACAGGGAATAACCATGCCTAACATAAACAATACCAGACAATGAAACAAAGGAAACTAAGGGATTTAATACAAGGGAGAGTAATCAACTGAACCGAAACAGGTGCGTCAAACTAATTAACAACCAAAGAAAACTAACTAGGGAAAACAGAACACAGTGAAAAATTATTAATTTAAATGTTGGTCCATTGTTAAAGACATCTAATATAAAGTAGGACCAAAAATAAATACTTGTCTGATAGACAAGAAATCCAATCTGACCAAAGACATGGTCAATAGAATCATTTTCAGTACACTAGAAAAAATAGTTGCACTCCAACTCTGCAAAGATCATGTTGCTTCAGACTCGTAGAGCCAAAAAACACATTGCAAAAAAGAGATTGCCAATGGCACAATGAACACATAGTGTTTTTAATTCATGAACTGATAAAATTTTCAAAACGTTTCACTTTTTAGCACTATTTTATAAAATAAAAATTGTTTTGCTAGACCTTCTCTGGATCTTATTGTGCGGTTGGTAATCTCTTTTTTTGCAATAGAATAATATTAAAACTGTGGTTGAATTCTGCTACTTGTATGTACTGTACATGGAGCCATAAACGTCATTAATGTGTTTTTAAATGTACTGCATCTGCAGCACAACTCACTTAGAGATAAAAGAGCAAAGCCTAGAAAAAGATTAGTTTCCAAGAATTTAGTTTTTTTTTTTTTGTTATTGTATATCATCAGATCCACATACTGTAAAAAAAAAAATTACATCCCCAAGTCAAAAATTTCAAGTGACTGATAACATCTACATTTTTCAATTAGTCTGACATATTATTTTTCATTGAGCCAATGTTAACAGACTATTGCAACAAGAATTTCACTTGGGCCAATTGAAAAATTTAGATGTTATCGGTCACTTGAAATTTTTGATTTGGGAGGGTTAGAATTTTTTTACAGTGCAACAATATATCTTTATTTATTATGTTATTCATCTCAACACCATCTGAAGTGAAGTCATGCAGGCTTTGAACAACATAAGAGAAGTAAATAATAACAAGTTTAGTTTTTTGTTTGTTTTGCTTTTTTTCGTCATATAGGCATTTAACAACGAGTGAGAGTAGTAAAAAACAACATGTTTTTTGTGTGTTTTTCTTTGTTGTTGTTTTTGTGTGTGTTTTTTTGTCATTCTGGTGCAGTAGTAAATAACAGGGTTTTGTTTTGTTTTGTTTTGTTTTGTTTTGTTTTGTTTTGTTTTGTTTTGTTTTGTTTTGTTTTGTTATATGGTCATTGAACAAAATGAGTGAGAGAAGTAAATAACAGAGTTTTGTTTTGTCATACGGCCGTTGAACAAAATGACTAAAATAAGTAAATAATTGTTTTGTTTTGTTTTGTTTTGTTTTGTTTTGTCAACTTCAACTGCATCAAAGTACAAATTATTTGATCAGTTCATGCATTCTCTGGGAATATTAAATGTTAATAATGACCCCTTTACAACCAACCTGTCCAATCATGAATTAATGTGACTAGAGCGATGACAGATGCAAAAAAAAAAAAGGTTGTAAACTTGTAAACATAAATCCTATTAACAGCCAGTGTAAGTTTTGTGTTATGTGTGGCCCTTCCTGTGGGATAACGGCTGAGCCTCAGTGCTGCAGAGGTGTGGCTCAGGTTCTATAGCGCTTTAATTAAATCTCCATTATTGATTCAGACTATTGGCTGTATGCGGATGTTTGCGCTTCTGTGTGCCTTTGCTGCCCGCCATGGAGGCGCAGGGTAAAGAGCACCTTTAATCATCTGCTAGGTGTTCAGTTTGGTTTGACAAGGAAATATGAGAATATCTGTGTTAACACCAGCTTCACGGCAGATTTTCAAAGCCCTCAAACGGAACATCAAAGCAAGTGATGCATGACAGTCAACCTGCAGGAAACATTCACTGGCTCTAAATCATCACCTCTCGGTGAACATTTGCTTTGTTAATAATGAGAGCATGAAGAAGTCAGTTGAAGGTTCCAAGGTTGAGCGTTATTTATAATTCCCTATTCATGCGGGGTTTAGCTGAGATGCAATTATTGCGCAAATGAATTAATTAATGGAAGACATCCCAGAAGTATACTCATTAACTCCGGTGTCAACAGGTTTTTAGAGGGGAACGTATATCATTGTTTCTTCAGTTAGTGCTAATGTAGGGTTGTGCAATTATTGGAAGACCAATTACACAGTTAGAATCCTGAAAAAAATGTCAATGTCAATATATGTGCCTCTAGCATAAACAAAACTTTTTTTTTTTTTTCTTGCAATTAATACTTTATATGAGAAAGATTATATTTCAAATAAATGGCGATCTTTTGAACTTTCGATTCATCAAGGTATCCTGAAAATAATCACTGTTACTACAAAAGCACAAATGCTGTCAACTTTGATAATAATGTTTCTTGAGCAGCACATTAGCACGTTAGAATGATTACTAGTATGATGAAAATTCAGCTTCATCACAGTAATCAATTACAGTTTAAAATATATACAGAAGACAGTTATTCCAATTGTAATATTTCACCATAATGTATTTTTGATCAAATAAGTGCAGATGAGCATGAGATGTTTTTAAAAAAAACATTAAATGACCCCCAACCTTTGGAACTGTATTTTATCAAACTGTAAATCATACATTAGATTTGATTAAATATAGATATTTTTATTAAACACCGTCAAAGATATGACTAATTAAATGTAAAATTTAAAGAAATGTGTTCCAATTTAAATTTTTAAATCTCTGTAGATTTTTTTGCTATTGAACTGCTCTTAATATCACTCCGCAATCTCTAAAAAGTTACTTAAATCAATATTTGATTGTCCATTTATCCATTAATACAATAAGCATCCATGTAATTAATCGCATATTTTGGAAAATGAACCTCTTTATTTACCGAAAAAAATGAATACAAGACCCTTTGGTGACCCTCTAGGTCAAGATCACCCTGTCGGGGTTTACTTTGAGATAATGACCGGCTGCTGTACATTATCCCTTACATAACAATTGATGCTCTGACCTTGAACAGGTTTGTTTTTGACATTTGTTGTCATGCGAAGCTCAAAACCATTTGTGTATTTAACTGTACTTTCAAGCTCTGCCCTCCACCATCTGTTGCTGGTTTGTAGTAATTTGAAGCAACGAGGACTCTTAAAGTTGCTTGGGAATACATTCACAACTGATAGGCATGAGGTGTGAAATGCCTTTCACTCAACACGTTTTCACATTAACGTTTAAACACAAATGCTATTTTTGTATTACGAACTCTCCTCTGTGCCGAGCTGCTTATAAATTACCCTGTGTTTCGTGGCATCATTAGCTGTGCACATTTCAGTTAATACATACTTTTTTTTCCTTTTTTTTTTTTTGTGGCCACATTCCAAAATTGATTGTTGTTGAAGTGTGTACATTTATACACTTTAAAACAGATTTACACTCATTCACTATTCTCTCTTTCTCTCCCATGAGCGGCAGATTGGCAGAACTGCAACACCATTAAGCCACTCCGACACAATGTTGTCTATTGTACTTGATCAAATGCCATAACATAAAAACCTTGTTTACCAAGCTGGCACGTGTTTATTACATTTTGGAGTTGTGTTCCATTTTCTTGTAGTGTAAAAGGAGATCAGAAAAGATACAAATTGTTCCTTTCCGTTATGTTATGTCTGCACAAATACCAGCATACATATGGAAAAACGATCACAGCTTCGCAGCAAATATGACACAACATATGTCATATATATACTGTATATTTCATGGTGTAATTGGATCTTTGAGGTGTATTGAGCCTATTTTATTGGGGGGAAATTCTACAGCTGTTACAGCAATCTGTACCCATAGTTTAGCAATCTATGAATATGGTTAAGAAAATAATGTTCACTGAATAATAATCCATACTCTTGCATTAGTAAGTTGTGCACATTATTTTGATGAAATGAGATTATTCTTCCTCGGGAGATAACAGAGTGGGCAGGCTGATAATGATCTTGATGTACATTTGCACTTGAAATACATTGAATGATTTTAGATTTGAGGACCTTGTTAAAGCAGAATTCGGTGAACTTTGTGACTGATGACTAAGGAATTGTTCGGGCAGATAAACCAAACTCAATCAAGTGTTGGTAATGGACATCAGTTTCAAATCCCCCATCCCAAAACCCTCTCCCATCACAATTATGTTAAAATCTTTTTTGTGTGTTTACACATGGTAGGAGAAAAGGGTGAAAAACAAATAAATAGATTTAATTTAGGATTTAGCTGCCAAACCTGCCTTTATGTTTAATTTATCATTGAGCTTATTGAATAAATCAAGATTATTTGGATTTATTTTAAGTCTACAATCATTTATTCTCTAAATACGTCCAATTTGCTCTCTGCATATGCACTATGCATAATTAATACGGCTGCATTGTTTGATCATTTGCCAGTATTATTTACACATATGCTGTTGATTTAGTAACTGTCACCTCAACTTACAGCACATACGTTTACTAAGTTTAATAAGCAGAGATGGGGGACTCGAGTCATATGACTTGACTCGAGTCAGACTTAAGTCGCAAATTTTAGGACTTGAGACTTGCTTGACAAATATTAATAAAAGACTTGACTTGACTTTGACTTGATATTCATGACTTGAGACTTGACTCGGACTTGAGGTAAATGACTCGAAATAACTTGTCTTTTTAAAAATAAATATCTGTATTTGAACGCACCGCAACAATCACGTGACGCAGCAGGAACGTGCGCTGTGTGAACAAAAGCCGTGATAATGCAGTGTCGTAGTGATGACGCTGAAGCGCGGGATCGTTCGCCAGCTGTGAAACGGTACGTAATGCGCAAGTTTATGATCGAATCAGAGAAGAAGAAAAAAATGCACAAGCGTGGCAAACTTAAGACGCTGCTAAGACATTACATGTCTTTAGGGGTTTTGTGTGAACGCAATCTCTGATTCCGGGAAATCACTGGCACTGCCAGACTGGCAGTGTGAATGAACCTAAATCAAACGAACCCGGGTCAAATCTTGGGTCACTTTATCCGTGTATTTTCCGGAATCTCTGTGTGAAAGGGGCTTTGGTCACACTCCCTGACAAAGGCTCATTAGCCACAACGCATAGTTGTCCAAGTACTTGTCACCTGATTTTAAAATATTAAAGCCATGATGAAATAAAGGCTTTCTATATATTTTTAATAATATTCGAGTGCCTTGGGTTAATGATTTTTTTAATGATCTGAATAATCCCTTACATACAAAAGCACAGAGAAAAAATATTTTCTTGAAAATGAAAATCGGGTTAAAATATGTTAAAATATGCCATATTCCAGTTTTTCTTACCTGCATGCATCCCTTTGTACTGTCTAGTTATATGCTACCAATATAGTCTGCTATGATCCCAGGGTTGACTTGAATGTTAAAAGAAATATAAAAAACATGTAACTGTAATTTAATAATAATTAATAATGCATTGGTACAGTCTACCGTTCTCTGGGATTTGTTTTCATGATAATCGAATGTAAAGAGTTTTATCTCTAAAAACTGTTTAGCTTATAACGCTAGTATATAGGGCATAGAGTAAGTAAAAAGAAATCGCTAGTTAATACCACTAAAAGATTGTAAAAAGACACCTACACACAAAGAAAAAAAACATACAGACTTTCGAACCGAACCATGCATACACAAATACACAAAACAAAAATTCAAACTTGCAAGCACAACCATGCACACATGCAAACAAACAATACACTCTTCACTCATACACACGCACACACATTCACTCACAAATATTAATGAATCAATCACACTCAATCAAATCACCTCTCTCTCTCTCTCTCTCTCTCACACACACACACACACACACACACAGTCAAACACAACCATGGACATGCAAACAATACACTTTTCACACATACACATGCACACACATTCATTCACAAATATTAATAAATCACTCACTCACACAGATTAATAATGTACAATAGTCAATCCACCTGATTGACAGGTGTAAGTTTTGTGTCAATTCAATTATTACTGTTTTTTTCTTGTTATTATTTTGTTAAAAAGGAAAGATCTAACTTGTTGGGATGTGTTCATGTTCCATAAAGGGGATGCCAGTTTGAAGAATGCCATTTGGTGGCATAGGAACCATTATACTTGAATTGTGAATTGTTTAATACCTTTTAATGGTCTTCTGCAATGTTTGAGGCATATTTATTTTTCATGCTTTAATGTTGGCCTAATTTGAATTTCAGTTACATTTACATTTTAGGCTATGTAGTTTGAAATTTTTTTTATTTTATTTTTTTTATTGTAGTAACCACTCAGCTGTATGTGGAAATGCATATTTAAAAAAAAAATGTTGCAAATAAAACCATAGTCCACAGCTTATGTAGTTTTAACTTATTTTAATATATAAATTCAGTGAAATCATCAAACGTTTGTATGACTTGCCAGTGACTTGTGACCCAAGCTACGACTTGACTTGACTTGCTTGACATAAAGCAGTGACTTGACTTGACTTGACTTGCTTTTCACAAAATTGACTCGGACTTGCTTGAGACTTGAAGGTTAAGACTTGAGACTTGCTTGTGACTTGCACATGTGGGACTTACTCCCACCTCTGTTAATAAGTTTACTGTTACCATTGTTATGTTTCTTGATCTGATTTTGATCTGTGGTCTGTGTGGTGTTTTAATGTATTTCATGAACTATTGTCAAAGATAAAAAAAATAAAAACACTGTTCTCCCTCTGCATTTTTATAGAAAAAAAAAGGGGGGTGTACTGGACTGGATGGGCAAACAAACTGATTACAAAACAAACTGATTACACTCTAAAAAGTAATCCAGGGGACTTGTTACAACAACTTAAATAAATGCATGGCAGCAAGCTAAAGTAACATTTTAAGCTCTGTTGACATAATAATAATGATCACTACATTAACTTAATATTGTGTGTAATTTAAACTTAAATATATGCTTTATTTAATTTTTTTTATTAAGTTGTAGTAAACTAATGAAATTGTCTTGATAATTTTAAAAATTGAGTTTTGGATTTCTAGTTCCCAGCATGCTTTGCTTAGGACTGGATGAGTTGAATAAATGTAGAAATCAAGTTATTTCATTAGTTGTTTAGTCAAGGGAAATACCTGTTAGTGTTCATTGCTGTTGTGTTTGACATTTAAAAGAGTTTCTATTATGTTGAAGTTTTTGTGGTTACCATTGTGCTGAAGAGTAGACAACATGAAGGTAAACAATACTTTGATGCTATAAGCAATGACTGTGTTAATGCCGGTGACAAGTAATATCTTACTTGTTCAAATAAATGCACATGACAAAAAGGTTTGATTAAAGCATGTGTTAAGATAGCTGTGGATTTTAACTGACATAGAGAAGATTAATTGGTTCCAAATCTGGAACGACTTACGTTTTTCAACTTAAAAAAAAATTGTGTTTATGTCACAAATTATTAAGTTCCTCTAACTTAATATATTTTGTAGGTTGAACATAAGTTTGTTCACTATAACTGAATCACATTAGTCTAAAAAGGGATAATTCCAAGGGTTAGATCAGGTAAATAACTAAATAGCAATTGCATGTTCTCGCTTTTTACGGTGACACAGAGGTTAAAATAGGAATTAAACTCTTCAGGAAGGTAACGTTTAAAAAATTTTTTTTTTTACATATATTAGATTTATATTATATTATTATTTTTAGCAAACAGCACACAGTATATAGTATAGTACTAATGCAGGCAGCAAGCAGTCTAGCGGCTAGCTATTTCAAATGCATGTTCTTACCTTGGCATGAAACACCACTAAAGCATGCCATGCATATCTCGTTGGGAATATTCCTTTTGTGAGGCTTTTCACATTTAAGCTCATTATGCAAATAGTCTGTACAAAATAAGCATGCTTACACGAGTCAGTTTTTTTTCAGTACACACATCAACAAAAAGACACACAACCTCTTCCTGGATTACAGAACCTAAAGGTAAACCTGTGGGGCACAGAATGTAATTTGTGAGATTCATTTAGTAAAATTGCTTTGATGACCTTATCCTTGGGTTTAGCCAGTAGACGGTTAAAGTTCAAAGGAGCGTGGCCCTGTTTTGTAGATTCACACTGGAAGGAAGAATTGGATGAATTGCTTATTTTGTCTTCTTTAATATTTCATATACACCTTGAGTATGAGAAAGCTGAATCCAGATTTAAACATAAGAGGGCCTTGAGATGTAATTCTCTTGTTTAATGTATTGGCTAAACATAGACTTAGCTGTAAGCACAGCAGAGCTAATAGAATTAAAAAAAATGTCTGCCTCAAGAGGACACAAAAGAAAAACACACAAGTCTTATGCTTAAGAAATGCCCAAGCAACCACCTCAAACTAGTCTGTTAAGACAGGGCTTGCTCTCATGGCCTTAGAGAAACTAGTATGCTTTACTAAGTGCTAAGCTGGCAAGAAGTTCAAAGTGACCGAACAACGGTCATTTTATGTTCTACAGCCCCAAGGCATTACGCTTGAAGAGAACAGGCGATAAGGAAATGCAACAGTGCCCTGCTGCAACAAATGTGCTTCTTCTTTAGGCGGTCCACCGCAGGGGAAGCTTTGAAGTGCAATGTCAGTGCAGAGTGGATGCTAAGAAAACAGAATTTAGTCACTTTCACATGGCCAGTTGGGGTGATGACAGCTTGGGTATTGAAGCAAGAAGTGCTGCAGGTCTAGAGGAATTGCAGCATAATCAACCTGATAATTTCACTTTTGATGAAAGGCCAAAAGTGTGACTGGAATTAATATTTGACCAGAGGGAATGGAGGAAATATCAACTATGTGCACAGCTAAATGCTAATTATTAGCCAAGTTTGCACACTGGTACATACATAAGATAAAATGTGAGTGCCTTAGATACTGTACCTTTATGATCAATTAAATCATGCCAGAAAAACATGTCAGAAAATGAAAGAGTTATTTGAAGAAGATATTTAGATTTTTGATTCATACAGTGAAATTTGGTGGGGTTCAATATTGTTTGGACTCCATTGACTTTGACTATATGGACAAAACATTCTTCAAAACATCCTTTGTTTTCCAAAGAAGAAAGAAAGTAATACATATTTGAAACAACATAAGAGCGGAGTTGGGGGTAACGCATTACATAATCAGATTACTTATTTCCAAGTAACTAGTAAAGTAATACATTACTTTTAAATTCACTACAAAATATCTGAGTTCGTTTTTAAATAAGTAATGCAAGTTACTTTGTTTTCCCATTTATTGACTGACACTTCTCCTTTCCCCATGTTGAGAAAAATGGGGAGTAATTGGAGAAGCGTTGTGTGTGCTGTGTTAACATGATGCTTTTTGTAGTTCTAGACTAAATGTAAGCATGCATTTACTCATCTCACTTGCACAAACACAGATTCCACAAAATGAATAAAAACAGTGAAATGCAAATTCAGAATATTATGCAAACCTGCAATAATTACATGTTAAATAACACCAAGGTACTTTATGTATTTAATCTCACTTTACTAACCAAAATGTCTTTGCACGATAATCCAATTCAACCATACTTGTAAGCAAATATGACTATAGATTAACATCACATTTGTGTTGTATTTTTTTGCTTTTGTTGCTGAAGAGTGTTGACCTTTTTTCTCCTGCATCCTATTCTTCTGCGATCCAGAATGGCAGAACTGCTAAAAGGTTTGTTTGAGCTGCGCCCTCTACTGTACAGGCGTGAATTTGTATTTCCTTCAGCCTTAGGATTATTCATTTCACTTTTGGTGTGAAAAGGCCTTCACATTTGATGAGGTAAAGTACCGCCAAAGTAACGTAACTCATGACTTTCCATAAAAAGTAACCCCCAATTAGTTACTTTTTTAGGGAGTTACAATATTGTAATGCATTACTTTTGAAAAAATAATTTTCCCCAACACTGCATATCATATAAAACAGCTCAATTTGAGGCAGATCACAATCACTGTAACAGTTTTCAGAAATAATTTGCAAATAATTAGTTGTATTGAATGTGCACTCGCAGTGTACTTTTAATCTTGAAAGTATATTTGAAAAACAAAAACATGTACTTGCATATAATATCTTAAATCAAAATTTGTACTTTGAAGTACATTTGTTTAAATATTATTTTACATGTTTTAAAGAAGTACACACTTTTATGTGCTGACTAATATACTAAAACAATGTAAAGTTCTTGATTATAATTTTTACTGTGGTGTGTTATTTGTTATTACATTTCAAGTTAATATATTTTAAATGTACTAAATTACGACTTCCTCATCACATATATGTAATAACAAAAAAATAAAGTGACCTTTAACCATATTTCAAAGACAATTAGTATGAAATTACATATACAGATATAGTCCTCTCAAAAGTTCTACTAATTACATTTAATATAACTACATATAATTGAAGAATAACATGCATTTAAGTGTCTGACTACATTACATTCAGTTTGCACTTAAGTATATTCTTTCAAAGTATAATCAGAAAAAATCTCATATCCATTGGATGAGATTTACTGGGATTGCAGATATTTTTGGATTGTCAAATTTGCTTCCCAACGGGGTGGCTGACATTTTAAATATCACAAATTAGTTTGAAATAGGCAACCATAAGCAGCCAACTAGTTGCTAGGCAACCATATGGCATCCCCAAATGACTCAAAATGCAATTAACCATAGACTCTCCATGCATGGAAAGTTCGGCGAGTTTGCAACATAAGGATAAAAAGTTATTGCTGTTCAAAGTTATGAATAATAATGACAAAATTTAATGAGGTACATTTTATGAAGAAAGTCTTTGGAGCACAATAGGATTGTGCTTTCCTGTACAAAACTCACCACAAGGATTCGGGAGTTTGTGTCAGTACACTGGCAAAGGAGCTCACTCTCATGGCTGTATGCTATTCTGGTGCTAAGACATTTGCTAGAGTGTTATGGGTGGTTGCTTGGGGCGTTACTAGGGGGTATCTAGTATATAGGGCATTACTACATGTTTGCTCACTGCCCCAGGTGAAAAAAAATCACATGTTTATATGATAAGATATGTGAGGTGGGTTTTTTTCAGTGGAAGTCCATGAGCTTTTCTTGCCTGTAAGAGAATTGTGTCATTCATGTCTGTAATGCAAAGTTGTCTCCTGGATATACATAATTAGTTGTAATAATGAAAAGAAAAGCAGTAGACACCCAGATTACACTGGATTCCTAATGATTTACAGCAATGAAACAGACAAAATTGATTAACAGGATATGACACAGTACAATTATACTAATATCATCAAAGCAAATGTGAACTGCAGTGGCAAACTTCAGTGTAACTTGGTCAAAGCTTATTAATAGTTTTAGCTCTGGGAAATGAAGTGTATTTTTTTATGAAATATGCATCAAATGTAGTCTAAACATGATCATAAAGCATAGTTAAATGTCCAATTTATGGTAATGAGAACTTCAGAGACCAATTAAAATATCTCTCTTGGGGGAAAGCAGTGGTCCTGCTCAACAGAGATGCTTAGCAAAATAGTCTGCAGAGGCCAGGTTTTATTCAACATCATCCTCATATGTCTCTGCTACGTTACACTCATCTCTCATTCCCTTTACCAAGTTTGCCAATCTGGAACACATGCCAAAACTTTTCATCAAGATCGTATTTATGAGATAATGCACCAGTTGTTTCTTCTAAATATACTAGACTGTATGCACTTTATTTTGATAGTCCACTTTAGACATTCTACTAAGTAAGTGGGGGGAGTGTAATCATCTGATTGGTCAGTTTGAAAGTCTCACATCTGGGTTTTAGTCACATGGTCAGGGAAAGGATAAAACAAGATTAAAACTGTTGCTCTGTCTCTTTGATGCTCTGGCTCTCTTCTTCTCTGGGTCCCTTTCTTGGGGGCTCTCTTCTTATTCTTGGGGCTCTCTCCTTTTGCCTCCTCTTTTCTTTTTCTCTCTCTCTCTCCTTCTCCCTCTCTCTCTTTCTCTCTCTCTCAGGTAACATTTTACATGCTGGGTAAGATTAATGGTAGTTATTACCATCTCATACATCTTTTTTGTAACTATTTTAAGTGTAACCATAACCATATTTTTCTACCATCTTGCTAATAACGTTTCTTTAGTCATTCTGCATTTCTTGCAGCCTGAACCACTGCAGGAATCCACCCTTACACTCTCATTAGAATGTTAGTAGACTGTTAGGTTAGGGTTAGTTGAATAAGTTGACATGTACTTGAGGAACCTTCAATATAAAGTATTAGCAGATATTAAGCAGACAGTCTACTAATACTCTAATGACTGCAAGTTGGTGTTATTGTTTTCTTGGGCCAATAATACATAATGGCTGTTAGTTGACAATTTCAGGTGCGAGGGGAACAGAAAAGTCAAGTGTAATACCAGTTTATTCTGACCTTTGTCTAATTTGCTCTTCTCTTGCTTTTAATTGGCTAAGAAATGAAATATACTGGTGAACAATAACCAATAATTTGTGTTCTATAATAGTTTTCCTATATTTTACTAATGACAATTTTATAATGGGTTTATGTAACAAAAACTTGTGCATTAAGTCATCATGGATTTTATACAATGTAAAAAAATAAATAAATAGCATGTGTTTTTTAAAGCCACTCTAACTAGCTAACTGTCTAACTATAGCTTTTTATCACAGAGTACGGCAGAAAATACATTTTATAGTTTATATACTGTAATAAAGGCTGTCAATTAGCACTGCATTATTCATTTACTTTATTGTTATGAAAACACCAAGATGGCTTGAAAAAGAAAACCACATAAACCATATTGTCTCAGTCATGTGTTTATTGTCTTCACGTTTCATCAGTCAAAATGTCTCTTTAAAAGAATCACTTTTCATTCAGCTACATTGATAGCTGGATGCCTTTGTCCATATAAGGGATTTCCTGGACCGTCATTAAATTATTACTTCCATGAGTCCGTTTTGGAGTTTCTACGCGATTGCCCTCCGGGCTCTCGAGTATGAATGAAACAGATATTTACATGAGAGTGTTTACTGCTTCATAATGCTTACATTGCCTCATTTTGCATGAGAAGAAAATTTCAGATCATGCATAGACTATCTTATCTCTATGAATTTAAATCAAGATTTATTCACATTGGCCCATGAAAACATCTATATGAACACACTTGCCTTAAAAAAAAAACGAATTTACGTTTTATTAAAAGTGCAGGGGGCACATACCCCGCATATTCAACGCCCATGAATACTAGGCTACTATATAAATAATCCTAAAAGAACAATGAAAAATAGGGCACATTTAGACAACATGTCAAGACAATGACAATTTTGTGTTGCAGTAAGTTTAAAACTGCAAATGTGGAACTGCAAACGAGACTTGAGAGCTACAGCATTATAAGTGAATAATGACTTTCATTTTGGGGTGAACAAATCTTTTAAAGAAATCTTCACATTGGAGTACACTAATGCTCTCGGGCTCATTAGATTGTAATATTAGTATCCTTATCAGGGAAGCATGTGACATCAGCAAACACATTTGCACATCTGCGTCTCGCAATTGAATGATCATCCAAACATTGTTAATTGCACCCAGCTTTACTGAAGTGAAACAAGAAACAATCTGTTGCTGTGATGCCGACAGTACGCTCTTCACCCGCCACCCCTCCGATTTCCGATTCATTAGGTGAATCTGAGTTTACAAAGCGCGCAGAACACTTTTAAACAGCTCATTTTGTGTGTGCAGCTGTAGATAATCTAACCATAACTTTAGTATTTTCCCTGATGTTCTATAATGCGGCTCTTTTGTAGTTTCAAGTCTTGTAAATAAATAACGCTAACGTTTATTGCACACTCACAGGGAGCTTTCAGTCTTTATTTCACAGCTCCTCCGATGCGATTCATCTAAATGGAATAAAAAGAAAGTTGCATATGATGCTTAGGCTTTGGCTCTCGCAGTAATTCAATAAACGCCTGTGCGTATAAGTAGAGAAATCAGTTTTCTCTAGATCATGCGAGAAGTCGCCGCAGGAAAAGACCAGACTAGCTCAAGGCCCGGATTATACTGTGAGTAAATCACACTGACACAGGCTGAGAAAGAGAGTCTACATTGTCTGACGGGGGGGATCAATCACTGCAGTGATTTGCAGCTTCTGTGCTAACACACATAACCAGATCCCTCCCGCCTAAGTACATTATCCCAACTGTGCAATTCTGTGACAGTCCAATCCATATGGTGTGGGCGGAGAAAGGTGAACATCCCGGAGATAAACTACGCAAGTGAACAGCTGTCATGTTACTTTACGCTCAGGCTTCTGTTTGCCGACCACAAATCTTTGAACTGACTGAGGTGAATTGTGGTATTTTTTGTATTTTCTTCTAAAAAAAAGTATACTTATATTGTTTAAGAATGAAAAAGGAGGGATGCAAATCATATAAAATGAATAGCACCGACTTGTAGCAGGGTTTTTTTGGAGTTTGTTTTAGTGTGTTGGTTAAGCATCTGGGTGAATGTCATTTCACCAAGTGAAACATCTTTGTTGATACTGGAACAACATTCCAATCAACCTACCAGATTTGAGGTACAGTATAAGTTTACAGTTTATGTCAAGTTTAGTCTTCCAACCAGGCTTAGGTGCTTCTACGTCAGTAGGCGCGTTTATGAAGCCTACTAATCCCAGCCACGGCACTAGCCATTATTATTAATCGAAGGAGATGTTTGTGTGTTTTCCAAGCATTAATGGTAAGAAACGACCCTTATACTTGTGAGCGGCACATAGGCCTATGAGGTGTTGCTGGGTGTTTCTCCCTCATATCTAGCCTGGGAAAACCCAGACAACTTCCGGCAAATTGAAATTTGCTCTGCAAGTAGTCTGGCAAAGAGCTCATTCAAGCCCATTTCTAATCCCTCGAAATCACGGCACCAATCAGAAACGGTGGGGCGGGCTTTACACGATGACGATCGCTCTGATTGGTTTTAGGTATATCCAATTGCGCCCAGAGGCATTTGAGCGACGTCCGTTGGTGAAGCACAGCAACTTTTAAATGCATATTAAAATTGCAAACACATGAGGACAGTCTCCATGAAAGACCCACTGGCAGATGAACGTGCTAACATTTCTCTCCGAAACGGTAGGAAATGAAATTAGATTTAATAGAGGATTTTAACTGTGACAAGATGATTGACAGGGCAGTTTATGTGACAGGATGCACGCGACAGATCCGTCCGATAAAGATGACGAAGTAGTATGTCCCAAAGCTTGCCTACTTTTTTGCTACACATTCAAAAGTAAATACCTTTCCTTCACAAAAAGAGTACATACTTTTATGGCGTAGTGTAACTTAGGCGAATTGGGACGCAGCATATGGCTTTACACGATGACGATCGCTCTGATTGGTTTTAGGTTTATCCAATTGTGCCCAGAGGCATTTGAGCGACGTCCGTTGGTGACACCCCTTTGGAAATGAGTTATTAATGAAGCTTTGCCAGACCATAACTCAGTTACTACTGAGAATGGTCTGGTTTTAACCAGGCTACCTCATATCTGCTTCGAGGTCTTGATTGTGGCATTTATTTGAGGTTTAGAATCCATTATTCCTGTAATTATTTTGTCTTATATGAATTTAATAAAGAACTCTGTCCCGTATTCTGTCCAAACACACCGCGTCATCTAGGCTACGTCAGGTGACCTATAAATGCGCAAAAACTGTTTCCATTGCAGTTTTGTGAAATATTTATTTTTCGAATTGCCTGAAAAACCACCTCATGCGAGCATAAAAACGTTTTTGCGATAAATGGGAGTTTTTGCGCAAATTATGTGTTTCCATTAAGCGATTTCAATTTGCGCAATTTGAAGGGTAATGGAAACGCGGCTAGTGTTATTCACCTATAATTTCCCTCTGATTTTAGAGATACAATATGGCAGTGGTTCTCAATCCTGGTCCTGGGGACCCACAGCTCTGCACAGTTTGTATGTCTCCCTCATTTAACACACCTGATTCAGATCATCATCTCGTTAGGAAAGAGCTCTGAACTGAACTGGGTGTGTCAGATAAAGGAGACATATAAAATGTGCAGAGCTGTGGGTCCCCAGGACCAGGATTGAGAACCACTGCAATATGGGAAGGGTTAGGTTTAAGGGTAGGGATAGGATTAGGACTATGGATGGGTAAATGTTTAAATGTTTAATGGAGGAAATAAGATCACTTAATTTACATATGATAGCCGCAAGAAATCGGGAATGGTGAGAGAACATTGTGCTTTTTCGTCTTCAAACCAAACTTGGGTGTCACGGTTTTGGTCTGGTTTTGTTCTTGTCATGTTTGCTTCCTTGTCTGTCATGTGATCCCTTGTAGTCATGTGATCCTGCCATGTGTCTTGTCATGAGTTTATTGTCTGATTGTTTGATCATTGTTCACAGGTGTCCCTTGTCTAGTCATTAGTCTTGTGTGTATTTAAGCCCTCATGTTTTCCATGTGTCTTTGTCAAGTATTGTTTCCTGTAGTCTGCTGTTATGTAAGTTTATTCTCATGCTTTGGTTTTTGTTTTCATGCCACGTCATGTTTTGTTTCATGTTTTGTTTTAGTTAATAAACTGCACTTGGGTTCTCATCTATCACTTGCTTCCAGTGGATCCGTTATTACAGAATACTTGACCGTTTACCATGAACCCAGCAGTTGTTGCCCTCACCATTGAGGATTATGTTGCAGAGTTTTGTGAACTCTCTCACCTGGTGGACTTTAATGATGTGGCTCTCAAAGACATTTTTAGGGTAGGTTTGAATGAGCCTGTTTGCTCCCAGCTACCTGGGGGAAAAATTCATTGGTCTCTGGCACAATACATGGACTATGCCCTATTATTGAGCGGTTCCTCATTTACTGTGGGTTTTGAGGAGAAGCCCCACAAACCCACAGTATCTGCCAAGCCTGAGCCACTTCACGTCATGCCTGCCAAGCCTGAGCCACTTCACGTCATGTCTGCCAAGCCTGAGCCACTTCACGTCATGTCTGCCAAGTCCGAATCTCTTCATGTCATGTCTGCCAAGCCTGAATCTCTTCACGTCAAGTCTGCCAAGCCTGAATCTCTTCACGTCATGTCTGCCAAGCCTGAATCTCTTCATGTCATGTCTGCCAAGCCTGAATCTCTTCACGTCATGTCTGCCATGTCTGGGTCTCTTCACGTCACGCCTGCCAAGTTCGAGCCGGTGTCTCCTGACAAGATGGCTGCCGCCGAGCCTGTGTCTCCTGACAAGATGGCCGCCACCGAGCCTGTGTCTCCTGACAAGATGGCCGCCGCCACGCCTGAACCTGAGCCCTCAGTTATGGCTACACTAACAATAATGACCACAGCCATATGGTGTGTGTGGTCGGTGCACACATTTGAGCTTCACGTCACGTCTGCCGAGCCAGAGACTGAGGTTCACGTCACGTCTGCCGAGCCAGAGCCTGAGGTTCACGTCACGTCTGCCGAGCCAGAGCCTGAGGTTCACGTCACGTCTGCCGAGCCAGAGCCTGAGGTTCACGTCACGTCTGCCGAGCCAGAGCCTGTTCACGTCACGTCTGCCGAGCCAGAGCCTGTTCACGTCACGTCTGCCGAGCTAGATCCTGTTCATGTCACGACTGCTGAGACTTTTCACGTCATTTCTGTTCTGGAGTCGTTGTCTGTTCCAGCCCATAACCCCATAGCTGTCCCCAAGAAAATTTGGGGGGGGGGGGGCAGTAGGGTCCTTGATAGGACCATGGAGGCCGCGCCGCCTTGGCCACCTGAACTGTCTGGTCCACCTTGGCCACCTGAACTGTCTGGTCCACCTTGGCCACCTGAACTGTCTGGTCCGCCCTGGCTTCCTGTACTGCCGGATCCGCCCTGGCTTCCTGTACTGCCGGATCCGCCCTGGCTTCCTGCACTGCCGGATCCTCCCACGCCTTGCCACGGCCCAGGTCCGCCCACGACTTGCCACGGCCCAGGTCCGCCCACGCCTGTCGCACTTCCCATAATGTTTACACAGTAAACACAGTAAAGAGTCCCATAATGTTTACACATGTTTACACAGTAAAGAGTAGGTGGTCTTTTGTGGCTGTTCGAATGCATTCGACCACATAAGTGTCTACACTATAAAAGCAATCCAGTCGAGTGAGTTTCGACTAACTCTGAATGTGGTCGAAAACAAAGTGAACAAGCTCAAAAAAAATTCTAGACCCTGTTTACACCTGTATTTAGCTTCATCCACTTGTGATTGGATTGATGAAAACACTTCTTAATACCAGGAGTAAACCGAGCCTGATTCACTAAATGAGAAATAGCCTACAAATCATGCAAGGCCACAAGCACACTCCCCAAAAAAAAGTCCTAAAAAACCAATGCATGCTGCAATTCCCTATTTTCCAGGCCAATTTTGAGCATTAGATTGTAAATGTTGCATCAAAGTACTGCAACTTGGCTTTATTGTATTAGATACAGTAGGTCAGTAATCAGTAGTCTATATATGTACTGGGGGAGGGGGGGCACTTTTGTCTAAGGCTGACAACTTATTTCATATAAATAAAAAATAAAAATTTGCATGTAATATTTTGAATATTATTTACATTTTATATAACTGCTTTCTATTTTATTATATTTTAAAATGTAATTTATTCCTGTGATGCAAAGCTGAATTTTTTGCAACCATTACTCCAGTCTTCAGTGTCACATGATCCTTCAGAAATCACTATAAAATGCTGATTTGGTGTTCAAGAAACATTTCTTCTCATTATTAATGTTGAAAACAGTTGTGCTGCTTAAAATATTTGTGGAAACCATGATATTTTTTCAGGATGTTTTGATGAACAGAAAGTTTAAAAGAACAGCATTTCAGTCATGACGGCTCTTGGAATAGATTTAAACATCATTCACTGATAAGAATGGAATGTACATAGGCTAGTCTTGTCGGAGTAGATCTGATGCTGCTGCATGAGTTAAGGCTACTGCCGAAACATGTACAGAAATACAGTGAAGAAATATGAGCTCCTGCAAGAACGCCCTAGAAGATCAAGGCAGGTGGTGCTGGGGAAGGTGGAGGGCTAAGAAAATTACAAATAGGAAATAAACAGGTTATGTAGATAGAACAAACAGGCTGATTGGCCAAAGCAGTCGGTTTTAAGAGAACCAATCAGCTGCTTGGAGGAGTTTCATGACTGTGTATTTATCTGAATTAGAACATTGTGTTACATTATACAAGTCTTCACTGTCAATTTTGATCAATTTAATGTGTCTTTTGAATAAATGTAGTTCATTATTAATTTCTTTAAAATTCACTGTGACACCAAACTTTAAAAAAGTCCATCATTGTTTTTGTTTTTTTTGTTTTTTTTTACGAGATCAGGCTGTAAGCATGGCAAAACTGCAACTTATAATGCACATCTGAATAAGATCTACTATAATGCTATTTTCCATCATTCAATGTCTCATTTAAACACAATTTCACACATTCGGCAGGTGGTAAAAGTACAACATTAATCGGGTCCCATAAATAGCACTTAACACAAAATCTAAAATAAGACTAATTTACATACATAGGAAAGAGGCTGTGTTTGTGCTGATCGTTATACCAGTGGAGATAGTGCCCGGTTAAACTGGATTGAGGTTGGTTATTGAAAAAGACGCAGGTGTTTGCGCTGAAATAGCATGCACTAGAATGGCGCAACTGTTTCGTGAATTTGCCCCGCTGTGTCTTCAATTCTAGCACCAGAAACCCTTGCAGGGAGAACAAGGATGGGTTTTACAAGAGAGGCAGTATTACTCGTGTCTTTGCAGCAAGAGGAAGCTGAAGACGCAGCGGGATTAGAAAGACACACATACGCGGTTTGAGATGAAATTCTGAGGGGGCTCTGTTTCTCACAATCCACAAAAAAAGACCATTGTTTATTCCCTTCACGTGCTAAAAAAATGTGAAAAGATTGATTGCCAGAGAGGCAGGCAACCTTTCGGCGGCCAGCACAAATAGCTACAAATTACAGAGTGCTGCGTAAACGAGAGGTGAAAAGAAAAAGAGTGTGTGTGTGTGTGTGTGTGTGTGTGTGTGTGTGTGTGTGTGTGTGTGTGTGTGTGTGTGTGTGTGTGTGTGTGTGTGTGTGTGTGTGTGTGTGTGTGTGTGTGTGTGTGTGTGTGTGTGTGTGTGTGTGTGTGTGTGTGTGTGTGTGTGTGTGTGTGTGTGTGTGTGTGTGTGTGTGTGTGTGTGTGTGTGTGTGTGTGTGTGAACCCTACATTATGGAGACAAAATGTCCCCACAAAGATGACAATATCCGAAATCCTTGTCTTTGTGGGTAAATATTTTGGTCCTCATGAGAAAAACAGCTTATAAACAAGTGATGTTTTTTTGAAAATGTAAAAATGCAGAACGTTTTCTGTGTGGGTAGGTTTAGAGATAGGGTTATTGTAAGAAGAAATAATATGAAGTTTGTACAGTATAAATATCATTATGTCTAGAAAAGTCCCCATAAAACATGAAAACACAACAGAATTGAAAACACACACTGAATAGAAAGTAGTGGAGTCTAACAAGCTGTAAATAAATAAACAAACAATTTTATGTAATTCAGTGGGACTAGTATACATTTGATAATTTTCATATAAACATTTACCCTTTGGGATTTATACTGTATATGAATAATAGAACAGTCAAGCCTGCAAATCCAAAACGGTAATGCGAAATACATTATTTACAAATAATGCCTTGCTTGAAGTTTACACATATACCTCTGGAGCAAAAATTGGTTAATTATGTGTATTTACGCAATATCTTCAAAGATATCAATGGAAAGCTGGAAAATTTGTATGATGTACTACAGTGTCATGTGTAAAAAGTATGATGTAAAAAGTACAGTGAAATTACTATGAGAGTCTTCCTGTATTAAAAGTAGGCCTGTCTAAAAACACAGTTAAGTAAAAGTGAAAAATATAACTTTTATATATATATATATATATATATATATATATATATATATATATATATAAAAGGAAAGGTTTAGAAATAGACTGAGGAAACAAGAAACTTTGGTGCATACACTTTTAATTTAAACTAACTTATTTAATGTCTGTTTTTTCAATGTCCAGACTATGTAAAGCTGTAAGACACAATAGATGTTAAACTAACACTATACAACCTAAAACCTGAAATGATTGAAGTTCCTCAGTAGCTTATTTCATACATGTGTGGTATTTAAGTGAAATTGCGAGACTGATCCTCGCCCTTTTGTGCTTTAGGTCAAATGTAACCGGTTCTTTTCAACCCACTCCGAGTGGGATTTGAACACGGGTCTCAGACGTGGGAGGCGGGCGCGCTAACAAGAATGCTAAAGACAGCCGCTAGTGCGCCTCTTGAGGCCAGGGGAGTGAGGTTTACACACACAACTATTACTCGCAAAGGTCCATTACACAAACACTGTATAGTGTGACATTTATTCACATGTTGAGGTCAATTACATTAAGATTTCATTAACCGTTTTAAACAAAACTGAAGCTAAAATTGACTCACAGTTTGATTAGTCTATTAGCGCTGTCAAACATATAAACTTTTTCACATCCATGCAAACATAATGAGTAAAAGTATTCTGCTCCACAATAGTATCTGAGTACAAAGTACACATTTCCCACAATCATTTCATGCCACTCGTAGCTCAAACAAAATAAAAAAATAAAAAAATCTCTGAAAGAGCTTTCATTCACTGTTTGATCAGACAGATAGTTATCCTGTTGTTATACCTTTCATTTTGTATCTTGAGCATTTCTTTCTTTTGTGAAAAACAAAAGAACTTCTGAGGAGAATTTCAGATTTTTTTGTTGATACAATCAATGCGGTTCATTCTTTGATTTGAAACCCATTATTTATTTATTTTTTCAAAACATGTACTTTTGTGTTTCGCAGAAGAAGAAAAAAAGTCATACTGGGAACAAAATGAATCTTCAGTTTGGGGTGAACAAACCTTTAAGCTTACAGACATACTAATATGATCAAATGTGACAACGATCCTTCACATACATTTTAATTGCTGGTCACTTAGTCTGTATTTTACAAAATCAATGAGTTCTGAAACAAAATGTGAGAGAAAAAAGTTATCTAATCCACTGCAGAAGGTAGAGGGAAAGAGGAATGTTTGAGCTGAAATGTTCCCATAAGGAGAGACTACTTTTTGAAGAATATATAATCCTTGTCATTCTACAGCACTGCAGAAAAGACTCCTCTAAATCAAGTCTGCTGGGTTTAAGGCCTCTTCAGACACTTTCTTATCCTCTCCAGATGTTGGGACAGGCAAATGATTAGCTATTTAATTAATCTTACACTAATTTACTTGCTAATGGAACTCTGGATGAGGGAATGAGGAGGAATGGAGCTGACATCTGTCCTCCATGGCCTACAATCCATTGATGTCTTCTCCATTTGATTAACATGAAGGTTAAAAAGTGCACTGGAGTTTCCTTTGTCCTCTGCAATTGTCCTCTGTAGGTGAAGCGGTGCTGTGATGGGCTCAATGTAGTATATCTAACCTTCAGGGGTAGAGTCTCTTGAAGTGGAGATTAAGATCGGAATGATTGCCTCTGGCAAGGAGTCATTTCAGGTACCTATCACGTCTACCATCTCAGTGAACTTTTCTACAGAGGTCGATTAGCACAAATAGTGAAGGGAGTTGTCTACAAAACAGATTATAAAACATGGTTTGAAGAGAAAACTGGATATATCTCTGAGAAAAAATGGAATTGGTTTCAAATGTAATGCTATTTGCGTGCCTTTACTACCAAATGTTTCATTGACTAACATTTTGAACTGCATTAAAATTTAGCACTGAATTCCCAAAATAATTTTGTCACTTTTGCACATGGTGTTTCAATGCAAAACGAATATTTCCATTACTTTTTCATTACCTTTTTAGTCATTTGTATTGTATAGGGATATTTCTATAATTTTCATTAGACTGATTTACTTTGGGGTTTGAAAGACTATTGTAATTAAATGATATTCAGAAATGTTATCGATTTGACTGCACTAAAACAGTTGAACAAAACAACTGAATTGAGCTCGATTATTGTCTTCTGTAGAGCAGCCTTTTTAGTTGTTTCATAATTGATGAATTTGGCAGCATTGACAGTGTTATTGACCTGAACTCAATCAAGATTTAACTGACTTGAGATAAATAATGACACTGTTTTCTTCTGTAGAGCTACTATACAGCTGAACAGAATTTGTTTCATAATTGATGAAATTTGCAACATTGATATTTTCCTGTTTAATACTGTGAAGCTGCTCTGAAACAATCTGAATGAAGTGTGATTTGGCTTGACAGAAAAGAACCAACTCAAAAGAACAATTTGCTTGCAAATCAAACATTATTATAAACTGGAAATCCAGACCTAAATCTGAAAGATTAAGGGTCTGGCATCGACTGATGTGATTGGTGCAGCTCGGATACAAGGGCATATTTAATGAGCATCATTACTCGACGCCAGAGTAAACTCGCTGTGCAAATTCAACTTGTGCTCTCGTGAGAACTCTGGATTTCCAGGGTAACATTATTATGGCTTGCCAGCAATATTTACTTACGTTATACTAGGTTTTACAACAAATATGACTGCAAATAGGATTTAGTTTCCCAACATTCTAAAACCAGCTGGCACATGAAAAACCTCCAATGTTGAAAAGTGGTTGAAATAATGTGCTGTTGTTTCAACATTATAAATCCTTTCTGAAATTTCAACAAGATCTGTACAAAAAGTAAGACGTTGAAACAAAGTTGCATTATGGACAGTGATTTGCAAAATCGAAACAAAATTCAGCTGTGATTCAACCTCTAATGATGTTGTACTAACCATGAATAAATGTTGAAATTCCTCCTTGGAAGCGTTTTTTATCAGTAATTGCTCTAGAGATGGAGTATAACACAAAATGGTCTTTATTCAAGATTCTTAACAATCAGAAGTAGGGATGGTTCCAGAAGCCAAATAACTTATTTGGAAAGGCACGGATAATGGCTACAAAATGAATAATGAATTCTAGAGAATAATAGGAGAAATATTCGGCAGACTCATTCACTCCTCTTGTTTGCTGGATAACAGGTTAGCCAGGGGATCGCATAGCAGAACGATATTGAAGGTAGGCAGCAAAACCAGCTTCTGTAATATCCATACAGTTATCTAGGTCATGCACATGTGCTCCATTCACAATGTGTGCACTGCCCCTGCAAGAGACAAACACTTATAAGGAAGCTTATTAATTGGGTTTTGTAGAATACTTCCATAGATATTTCCTTTGGCAAAAACAAACAAATTGCTTGTTGGCCACAGGCAGTGTGAGGAAGAGCAATTGGAATTCCATCATTCTGCTGCTTTGTTGGGTGTTGTATTATTTTAGTTAGTTCTGTTTGAGCTATACAGTCCAGGTTCAAGTTATTATGCTTTTGTCCTCAGTGGACACTGTATATGAATGCTGTGTTAACCTGAGACATACCATACAGTGTTTGAAGATGGTATATATATAAAAAACACAGATGATGTCTTAAGATATGTTATAAAGATATTTCATAAAGAAGACATTAAATGAATGTTGGTAACATAACAGTTGACAGTAGCCACTGACTGCCATAGT
Organism: Leuciscus leuciscus; assembly: GCF_965113295.1. Classification (NCBI taxonomy): domain Eukaryota; kingdom Metazoa; phylum Chordata; class Actinopteri; order Cypriniformes; family Leuciscidae; genus Leuciscus; species Leuciscus leuciscus. Next base: position 14,703,026 of record NC_138733.1, on the reverse strand, counting down.
AGGGAAAATAAATACAATGGAAGTCAACGGCTACCGTCAACTGTTAGGTTACCAACATTCGTTAAAATATATTTTTTTGTGTTCAACAGGAGAAATAAATTCAGGTTTGGAACAACTTGAGGGTTAGTAAGTGAAGACAAAATTTTCATTTTTGGGTGAACTGTGATTTCTTGCCATCATAGACGAATCCCATTCGAAAAGGTAGGCAGAAAATGATGCTGTCTTCTAAGCTACCTTGTTTGGCCAAATTCCAAGACAGCTAAATGTATCCCTCAAGAATAAAGCAATCCAATGATGAATTTTGGAAAGCTCAGTGAAGTAATTTTTGAATATATGTGTGGATAACTGTGGATTATGAATTTATGGAGAGTGAAGCCTATTAATCTTACTCTATTTTCTCTTGACCTCTGTTGACCTTTGTGGAGTTGAGTTCTTGTTAACTGTAAAAAAATCTAGAAGCTATCACTCCATCAGGGTAATAGATCAGAGCTAGATTTTTCCATTGCAGGGAAATTTCTTTTCATTTATTATGAGGTTTCATTCCTAAAGACAGTAGCCAACAGCATTTTAAAGGGCAAAGTTTCCTGTAATTGAATAAAAGTGTCTTAAACAATCAAGGTGCATGGGCAAATGCAGTCGTGTGTGTGTTAAAGGGACAATAGGCTTGATAATTTCTTCTTTGGTGTTCCACGGAGAGATAAAAATACATATTGGTTTGGAATGACATGAGGGTGAGTAAATGATGACAGAATTGTCTTTTTGGGGTGAACTATGCCTTTAAGCCAGGAGCAATAGCCTACAAATGTAAAACCCTAAAGAATATGGAGTTTTTGACAAGGCGTTTAGACCTTCTCCTGCATTCCTTCAACTCACATGGATTGGCTTGACTCTTCATGACTCTTCATGCATTATTAATGGTTCTGGGTCAATGTTCCTGTCTTAGAGACATGGGAAATGAGTCTGAATTCCAATGACTGGAGAAATCTGTGTTAAAACCCAGAATGCATCACTTTGGAAATCTTTCACGGCTCATATGGGAGAATGAAAAAGCAGAAATGAGAATGAAGGGACTGGAGAAACTTCCTGAAAACTAGATTCTCTTTTCTCACGATAATCTGCGGGTCATTATCCAGTCGTTCAGCTGCATTCAGCTTTGCTGTGTCTTTAGAGACTCATGTTTAAAGCTCATATTTTATCTGGTCCACAGCAATGTGAACAGATTGCATTTTTTCGGTAACACTTTACAATAAGGTTCATTAGTTAACATTAGTTAACTACCTTGGTTAACATGAACTAAGAATGAAAAATACTTCTACATCATTTATTAATCTTAGATAATACTAATTTCAACATTTACTTATACGTTATTAAAATCAAAAGTTGTATTTGTTAACATTGGTTAATGCTCTGTGAACTATCATGAACAAACAATGAACAGCTGTATTTTTATTAACTAACATAAACAAAGATTAATAAATACTGTAATGTATTGCTCACTGTTAGTTCATGTTAGTAAATACATTAACTAATGTTAACTAACTAACCTTATTGTAAAGTATTGCCCATTTTTCTTTTATATTATATTGCATTGCATTGCATTACATTAAATAACAATTTAGATGATTTTATTTCATTTTAGTCTTTGTCAGAAAATATTATTAGTAATAAAAATCACAGGAATCTACTGACATGAATATAATAATAATAATATCATTATTTTTAAATTAGTTTTCTCTTAATTTTTTAGGGTTCTAAAGTATTATTATTTGTTAATTTGAAAAGATTTTTTCCTCAGTGTCTTTAAATACAATGAGAGACACGACAGACGGATGGATGGATGGATGGATCCATTTATGTTTAGATTTCCACTAATTGTGTAACGGAGGCATTCACAGGGAGTGACAGGCTCTCCATGTGAAGTTCAAATATTTAACTAAAGGCTACTCACTTTATAGTGTAAAAAAAATTGACTGACAGCAGGACTGTGCTGTAGAGATAAGAAAGCCGCTCAGGCCATTTGGGGGGACTGTCAGCAGCAGAGCTTTAAGCAGGTTGTGACATTTTCAGGGAAGTCCTGAGTCTCCAGCGCCATCAAAAGATGTCAGGATGGCATCAAATGACAGATCCAAGAGATGGATTGTGACAAGTCAAAAATCACCAGCATTTAATGCTTTTTCCCCCCACCAGCATATTGACAGATAGCTTGCTGAAGGCTGTCATTTTATGTTAACTAAACCACAGTTAGCATACAGACAATCATCCTTGTATTGTCTTATTTAATATATCTAACATTTGATTTGGGGCTTTTTGAAACCACCAGGCGCAAATTCACTAAGAATGAGTATAGCGCATGCTGATTTCTGCATTTACTACAGCCCAAAGTGTATTTTAGTTTGACGCTTAGCATTATGTGTACAGCCTCTCCAGAAAGTGTCATTCTTGTCCAGTGTCTGTGCTATTTCTCTCCAGAAGTTATGAGTAAAAAAACAAATTTTTACTAGAGTTGCAGGTAACTCTGAACACACTCCCACAAGCACTTGTTAATGTGTCTGCTTCTTTTTCGACTGTGAAACAATGGCCCGTTTCTCCGACATCAAAGCATCAAAGACGCTTTATAAATGAGGCCCTGGTTGTGTTCGACTGAAAGAAGAAAGTATAGGATGGCTTGAGGGTGAGTAAAGTTTTTGGGTATTCCTTTAATTGTATTTAATGTGGTCTTGTAGTGTGCTTCAAATCTTAGAAGTATATTTAAAATGCACTGTACTTGCAGAGAATATACATTAAATGAAATTAAAAGGCCAGTTTAGTGTACTTAAAGAGAGTACACTTTCATGAGTTTTAAATGCACTTCAAGTGCACAAAAAGTGGACTTTGTAATAATGTCAAGTTACCTTAAAGTATAATTTAAATCATTATGTTATAATAATCTTTTATAAATCTTTAAAGAAGTCCACTTATTTTGATGTGTTGACTTACATACTAAAGCAGATGTAAAGTATTTGATAACAATTTTACAATGTTATGTGTTATTTGAAATTACATTTCAGGTTATATATACAGTATATTTTTTAAAGGTACTTCATCATTGCAAATGCATCGCATTGTATTTAAATGCGTGCCATAAAAGTTTCAATAGAAATTCTATTAAAGTATATTTTAGTAAACCATAAATGCTTGTCAGTACATTCAGCAGTACACTTTAACTAAAAAATAAAAAAAATACAATACAAGTAATTATGAGTCAATGTAAATACAGCACAGCGCTAAGCGCATTTCGCACCTGGTAAGCTGGATTATGAGTGATTAACAAATAAGATAATGACTGTTTAGTGAATTCTGTGTCTAAACAGCTGGTAACTGAGCTGTTCTCCCAGTCTTTTTTTTTTTTTTTTTAAAGAGAATGAAAAATAGTTTCCTAACTTCTTTAAAGATGAATAGGGAGTCGAATTTTGAAGCTTAATTCACCGACGATTCTTTGATAAAAGTAAATCATAGATAATTTAATGTATTTTAAGAACGGCAAACATGAGAAAAGATGCTTTTCAAAAGAACATAGAGTGGTGAAATGCAACCCATAGTGATTGATTTGGAAATTAAGAGGCAGAAAGAAGTAAATGTAATGTATGATGATTAAAAGACTAATGAGGAGTAATAAGGGCTTTTTATGGTAATGAACCCCAAATCGTGGCATAGCACCATTCAGCGTTGCCATATAACAAACTCTGACAGACCACAGAACACACACACAGTCTTCAGATGAGAGTCGGGTGACAGGGGTTTTGAAGACGACAGTGAGGGCTGTCAAAGAGATGGACAGCATCCTCTGCTTAATATAACCTTATCATCTCTCTAGCAGGCGGCTAGTCAAGCCTGGCAGAGCCAAGCACTGGGGCAAGACCTCTCCCGCTGGACCCACGTGTAAAGAACTCAGAGTTCACTTACAGCACATCAGTCTTCTATGCGTTTAGTGCATGTTAATGGATTTGTTTGGCAGACTGGATGGGTCAGACAGCAAAGGAAGACTCGCCGGAGACGTGCTGCCCACTGATGGTGGTCCTTTCATTTGAGGGTGTTTTATTCTGATACTTGATACGCTCTTGTGTGTCAGCTGACTTTTAAATAGAATCAGATGAATAAAGGCTGGGAATGAATTCATTTGGCGGTGCAGGAAGGTCAGCCTCAGCCGAACGAGCTGGTATCTATGCGTGTTGTGGTGGGAAGGCAGGACCTTTCAGGCTCTGACTCAGTGTGTGAGTAACAGCTAGAAGGCTATAATGGGCAGCTGAAATCCTCACAGAAGACTCAAGGCCTGGTCCGGGTTCACAGATAACAAGAAACTCGGGAAATGTCATCTCTATATGCCTCACTGTTTACACAGCCAATCGTGTACAAAGGAAACAGGAAGACCTTCCCTGTGTTGATCTTTTATCGACTTTTCTGCACTGTGGTTAAAATGACACACTCCTTCCTGAAGATCTGATATTTATCATTTTGCCAAGCCAGAGTCAATAATTCACCTTGTCACTGTGAATGGAGACTGGATGTTTTCACAAATGGTTTTGCAAATTCTTTCACTTATGCACACATATGTAAATAAAATAAAATAATTTAAATATAATATATTCATGTAATGTAATTATTTAATGATATAATAAATAAATAAAATGTATTCACATTTAAACAACTTCAAGAATCACAATATATTTAAAGGAATAGGTGTTATATATATATGGTAATAATATGGTAATATATGTGGTAATGTTTTTTTTTTTTTTTAAGAAAGGGGTTCCCTTGCAAGACGATCATTATATTTGGGGACATTAACATCAAAATTCTAATTCTTGCATAATATACTTATATTTTTAATCAAATTAATTACGTTAAATTCTGATTAATTAAGAAAATTTGTTACAAGTAATCTCAGACATCAATATTTGTTAAAAGAACAATGTACATTACATCATTGTGGAAGAGGATAGACATTTCAAAAAGTGACTGCTGAGATCCACTCGCCAATGTTCAGTGTTAAAAAAAAAGTGTTTGCACTATTATCAATACACGTCACTCCTGTTTCTAATAGGGCTTAGCTTGATGCTCTGTAAAGTTTTTCGCTGTACATTAGCTACCCATCCTTTCACCTTAACATCCCCCATCCCCATCATTCCATCCCAGCCCAGCCCTTGAGGAAATATTTTGTGCTTTGTCCCCATTGCTCATGGCAGATGTCAACACTGACTACATTACCAGTCAGATGTGGTTTGCTTTAAAGAGTCTGCTTTGACGGCGGATGTCACAGCCGTAAGAGGCTGCATGACACATCTATCTATCTCTCTCTCTCTCTCTCTCTCTCTCTCTCTCTCTCTCTCTCTCTCTCTCTCTCTCTCTCTCTCTCTCTCTCTCAAAACTTTGCCCTTCATTTCATACAGCCATGTTTTCAATCATTCCTTCATTCTGCTGCTCAGACCCAGCAGGGAGTTCAGCGTACCTCTGGGAACACCTTAATGAAAAAGTCCAACATTCAATGTTTTCACTTGGAAACCAATGATTTCTCACAGGATATCAATCAAGAGCATCCAAGTGAGTGTTTTATCAAAATGTAAACCGCAAGGCATAATTTTACTATTAAAATAACTTTTATAAGCATTTCAAAAGTCCCTGAAAAAACTTAATAAAAATGAATAAAATGTTTAAAAATAGTTTCTTTCACTGTTCCATTTGTCCTGTTGTTGACAGACTCAAGTGCATGGGGTATGTCCAACCCGATCTCACGGCAATTTGTACATATTTCGTTTTTTGCTAAATCGTACATATTTTCGAGTTCCCCAATTTGTATGAATTTGTACGAATGACCTACCCCTGACCCCGCCCCTAAACCTATCCATCAGTGGGGTTTAGACAAATCGTACGAATTGGTCATGAGATAGTGAACGTGCAAATCTATACTGTATCTAGTGTAGACACCAACACTGATTATAATGGCTTCCATTTGCTTTTGACACGACGTGGCACTCACATCCAGAATAGGCAAGTGTCAGCTATTAAGCAACTGAATGCCAGTGGGATGGGCCTATGGTGTGATGATGTATTCATCAATGTCATGTTCTGGAGGTGGTCATAACCAAATGTATTTGCCTGTGTGACGTCACAGATCCCGCAATATCAAAATGAGTATTGGCCATGGTTTATTGAAAGGTCAGTCGTGCAAAGGTCATCAATCATGTGGTGTTTTGTTTTCCAAACTGTATTATTATAGTTGTTATATTACATCAGATAAAAAGGAGATGTTAGTAGTTCAGGTGTGATGACATATTAACATTATATTAATAATCAACATAATAGTACATTAAACATTAACCAGACAGGTTTTCTCACAGGTCATACAAGTTGACTTTTTAATGATAGCTCATCATATTTTTGATGAAGGTCCAGTGCTTCTGATATTCAAAAAAAAAAAAAAAAAATGCTTGAAGTCAATATTTGAGTCAATCGAATATCTGTATTCTCTCACACCTCGTAAATCATCTGACCAAATATTATCATAGCCTGTAGCCATACTCGTTTTGACCCTCGCCGAACGCAAATTGGTATCGCAGGGTGGGTGTCAATAGGAGCACGGACCTCCTGTTTGATTCTCAGATGTCGGTGGGACGCAATGAAAATTTACAATGGGTGAGTCAATACATCCCTGACCCTATGTATCATTGATGAAGTCTCGCAAAGGCCTTGAGGGATGGAGACAGAGACGTCGACATAATCAAGCATTAGTCTGTTTCGAAGGATAACAAGGGCAACGTGTGCAAGATCACTCCTAAACTCAATTAATTTAGTTTAATGACATTAATTTAGTTTGATACATTCTAGACTACTGTTGGCACTGACAACCAGCAAAAGAAAGGTTATAAGTCATCCCTCGAGGAACACGGTGAAGTCTGTGGTGACCAATTCTGTCATATTAGCATTTTTTTTGGTGGATAACTCAGTGAAAAAGCTAATTATGACTCAACAGCTGTTCAATTTGCAATTGATTGACTTAATTACCACTTTCAGTGAATCCCCCCCTTTTTTACATGTAGTGGTCCTATTAATTTCCCCCATGAGGAAAATTGGCAAATATTTAAAGCTAGAAATCCAAGTCTGATGCACAGAAACATGTTGAATTTTAAATTGAACTTCAGGGGATGCCTCATAGACAATCTGTCACTTAAATTCTATTCAAAGTTGACAAGATTAGAGAAATGTTTGGCTCATCTAAATAAAAACATAATGTTTGATTCTATTTTACATTCATTATACTCACTTGAAATATTTTTTCTGTCTATAATTGCATTTAGGCATGTAGACCTGGTCAATACTATCTGCTGATGTTCAAACTGAGCATCAGAATGGGGAAGAAAAGTGATTTAAGTGACTTTAAACGTGGCATGGTTGTTGGTGTCAGACGGGCTGGTCTGAGTATTTCTGTCACATGCCTGTCCTGTCTTGTGCTGCACATGGGTGTTTTGTTATTTTGGGCCATGTGCTCGTGTTATTGTCTGATCCCTCCCCCTTGTTAACTGATTATTGTTTGAGTTTATCCACCTGTTCCCTCCTGATTAGTTTCCCTTTATTAGTTCCCTCTTGTTTGCAGTCTGTGTCGGTACGTTGTCTAATGTTTGTTGTTCCCCGTGATCCTGCAGTTAGTTTCATGTTCTGGTTTTGTGTTGTATTTAATAGTTATGTTTTACCCCCTCGTGGGTTTTGTTTTGTGTTTGTTTTTCTTTATTGTTAATAAATATTCATTCTCCTGCACTTGAGTCCTCGCACCTTTTTGCACTCATCCCTACCGTGACAGAACGTACCGACCATTATGAGGACTCAGCGGAGAAGAGAGGCGCAACCAGCCTCCTGTCCGCAATGGGAGCGGATTCTCCAGTTTCAGGAGTTGGTCTCCCTCCGTCAGCAGGGGATGGAGGTGAGGGAGTTCGGGCAGAAGTTCTGTCGCGCTGCTGAAGGGCTGAACCTGGGCGAGGAGGCTTACAGGGATCTGTTTAACTATGCGCTGGATGAACCGATGGACTGGCTGATCTGTAGAGCTTTTGATCATGTCAGTTTTGAGGCGATGGTGGAGGGTTTCATTCGCCATCGGGAGAGGATCGCCAGGGAAGTGGTCCCAGTTCCGGTGGTCCCAGTTCCGGTGGACCCAGTTCCGGTGGTCCCAGTTCCGGTGGTTCCGAAACGGAGGAGGAGAAGGAAGAACCCCTCCGTGGCCATTCCGGTGGACCCAGTTCCGGTGGACCCAGTTCCGGTGGACCCAGTTCCGGTGGTCCCAGTTCCGGTGGTCCCAGTTCCGGTGGTCCCAGTTCCGGTGGTCCGGAGATGGAGGAAGAGAAAGGCCTCCTCAATGACCTGTCCGGCGGCTCCTAACCCGGAGGCCATCCCTGAGGTGACTGCCGTCCCTGATGCGCCGCCCAGGCGTCTTGCTCTGCCCGCGCCGCCCAGGCGCCTTGCTCTACTGGCCCCGCCCGAGCTGCTCGCACTGCCTGCACCACCCCAGCGATCCGTCACGTCTGCCCAGCCAGAGACTGTTCAGGTCACGTCTGCCAAGCCTGTGTCTTCAGACAAGATGGCCGACGCCGAGCCTGTTCACGTCACGTCTGCCGAGCCTGTGTCTTTAGACAAGATGGCCGCCACAGAGACTGTTCATGTCATGTCTGCCGAGCCTGTGTCTTCAGACAAGATGGCCGACGCCGAGCCTGTTCACGTCACGTCTGCCGAGCCTGTGTCTTCAGACAAGATGGCCACCACAGAGACTGTTCACGTCACGTTTGCAGAGCCTGTGTCTTTGGACAAGATGGCCGCCGCCGAGCCGGTGTTTGTTCCTGAGCCGTTGGTGCCAGTTCCAGTGCCTGAGCCGTTGGTGCCAGTTCCAGTGCCTGAGCCGTTGGTGCCAGTTCCAGTGCCTGAGCCGTTGGTGCCAGTTCCAGTGCCTGAGCCGTTGGTGCCAGTTCCAGTGCCTGAGCCGTTGGTGCCAGTTCCAGTGCCTGAGCCGTTGGTGCCAGTTCCAGTGCCTGAGCCGTTGGTGCCAGTTCCAGTGTCTGACCCTGAGCCGGTGGTCCCTGTTCCTGAGCCGGTGGTGTCTGTTCCTGAGCCTGAGCCGGTGGTGCCTGAGCCTGAGCCGGTGGTGCCTGAGCCTGAGCCGGTGGTGCCAGTTCCGGTGGTGCCACTTCCGGTGGTGCAACTTCCGGTGGTGCCACTTCCGGTGGTGCCGGTTCCGGTGGTGCCGGTTCCAGTGCCAGTTCCGGTGGTGCCGGTTCCAGTGCCCGAGCCGATGGTGCCGGTTCCAGTGCCTGAGTCGGTGGTTCCAGTGCCTGAGTCGGTGGTGCCAGTTCCAGTGCCAGTTCCGGTGGTGCCAGTTCCGGTGGTGCCAGTTCCGGTGGTGCCAGTTCCGGTGGTGCCAGTTCCGGTGGTGCCAGTTCCGGTGGTGCCAGTTCCGGTGGTGCCAGTTCCGGTGGTGCCAGTTCCGGTGGTGCCAGTTCCAGTGCCTGAGCCGGTGGTGTCTGAGCCGGTGGCGTCTGTTCCTGGGCCGCTGATATCTGTTCCTGAACCGGTGGTGTCTCTTTCTGAGCCGGTGGCGTCTGTTCCTGGGCCGCTGGTATCTGTTCCTGGGCCGGTGGTGTCTGTTCCTGAGCCAGTGGTGTCTGTTTCTGAGCCGGTGGTGTCTGTTCCAGTTCCTGAGTTGGTGCCTGTTCCCTGGCCGCCCGAGGGGTCGTCTCCGCCCTGGCCGCCCGAGGGGTCGTCTCCGCCCTGGCCGCCCGAGGGGTCGTCTCCGCCCTGGCCGCCCGAGGGGTCGTCTCCGCCCTGGCCGCCCGAGGGGTCGTCTCCGCCCTGGCCGCCCGAGGGGTCGTCTCCGCCCTGGCCGCCCGACGGGTCGTCTCCGCCCTGGCCGCCCGACGGGTCGTCTCAGCCCTGGCTGCCTGCACGATCTTCTCCGCCCTGGCCGCCAGATGGACTGACATTTTCGCCCTGGCCTCCCGAACTCTGTGGGCCGCCCTGGCCTCCCAAACTGCCCATTTCCCCTGCCCCACCCTGGTCTGTCCTTCCTGTTCCCCCTTTTCCGCCCTGGTCTGTCCCTCCCGTCCCGCCCTGGTCTGTCCCTCCCGTCCCGCCCTGGTCTGTCCCTCCCGTCCCGCCCTGGTCTGTCCCTCCCGTCCCGTCCGGGTCTTATGGAGCGTCTGGTAGCCGCTCCGTAGGGAGGGGGTAATGTCACATGCCTGTCCTGTCTTGTGCTGCACATGGGTGTTTTGTTATTTTGGGCCATGTGCTCGTGTTATTGTCTGATCCCTCCCCCTTGTTAACTGATTATTGTTTGAGTTTATCCACCTGTTCCCTCCTGATTAGTTTCCCTTTATTAGTTCCCTCTTGTTTGCAGTCTGTGTCGGTACGTTGTCTAATGTTTGTTGTTCCCCGTGATCCTGCAGTTAGTTTCATGTTCTGGTTTTGTGTTGTATTTAATAGTTATGTTTTACCCCCTCGTGGGTTTTGTTTTGTGTTTGTTTTTCTTTATTGTTAATAAATATTCATTCTCCTGCACTTGAGTCCTCGCACCTTTTTGCACTCATCCCTACCGTGACAATTTCAGAAACTGCTGATCTACTGGGATTTTCACAACCATGTCTATCTACGGAGAATGGCCAGAAAAAGAGCAAATATCCAGCGAGTGGCAGTTCTGTGGCCGAAAATGCCTTGATGCCAGAGGTACTGTAAGAGGAGAATGACCAGACTGGTTTGAGCTGGTCAAAAGTAACTTAAATAACCGCTCGTTACAACCGAGTTCTGCAGAAGAGCATCTCTGGACACGTTGAACCTTGAAGCAGACGGGCTACAGTAACAGAAGAACACACCAATCCAATCGGGAGCAGTATGCTAGCTGGAGCCGTTTACCTCCAGTCTTTGTGCTAAGCTAGGCTAGCGGTGGGTGCGTCAGAAAGAGTTACGGCACGCGCAAAGATGAAAAGGGTATGTGTGGACTTATCTAACTCTGGGGGATCCGGTGAATAAGCTAAAGTCCCAAAAAGTCGGCATGTTCCTGTAAGGCAGTTCAGAAGGCAAAAGGGTTCCAGCCCGGTACTAGCAAGGTGCCCCTAATAAAGAGGCCGATGAGTGTCTGTCTGTCTGTCTGTCTGTCTGTATGTCTGTGTGTCTGTCTGTCTGTCTAGACAGAAGCAGAGCAGTAAAGCACCATCCGTCACCTGAAATACCCAATAAATAATCCGACCTAAAGATGAAAATGGAGGGAATCCATGCATAGAATCCTATATCATTCCTGAAATAAAATCATTTTACGTTGAGCCAAAGTTTTGGAAGGTGGTCATGATGGAATACCATTATTTAGTGCTAGTCCTACCGCATATGCAAACAGGAGTCATATACCTGCCAAATCCATTAATAATACACAATAATAAAAACAAACAAAGAAAATTATTTATCATCTATCTAAAAGTTGAGCTTGCCCCCAACTCACCTTCTCAAAGTTTTGAACAGATATCCCTGCATCTGTGTCATGCTGTGGATGGAGAAAATAATTTCGACTTATTAAGCAGTTACAAAAATGTTAAACAAAACAATACACGCACACACAAATATAAAAATAAATGAAAAATAACCAATAACCTGAAACGAATGGTTATCCATAATAAATTAAATAGAAAATGAATTTAAAAATAATAAATACAAATATGATATTTATCAGATGCTCAGACACACCCATAATTCACACCCTGGTACCGGTATCATCTGTACTGTTGCTGTGCTGTATTTCAGAGAGATGTCTTAATAGAAAGCAGTGCATAGAGGAAGAGCAGGATGCTTTGTTTAGCTGTGTGGGGCTTCAGTGCTGCAGAGTGTTTCATGCTGAATACTCATTGAATAGAATCAGACAATAACAGTCGAAGCTTTGAGACAAAATGAATAAAGACAGACCTTGGCAGGCTGAGAGAGAGAGAGAGAGAGAGAGAGAGAGAGAGAGAGAGAGAGAGAGAGGTACGGATAAAAAGAGAGAATGAGAAAGACTGGACAACAAGATCGCCTACTGACTGTATGAATGTCCTTGAAACCAACAGAGGTTATAAAGGGATTGAGAAATGGAGGAGGAAAACAATGGGATGGAAATGAAAAGCAGATGGCAGAAAAAAACCCAAAGGAGATGAAACTCACACAAAATATATCTCACTCCAGGTTGCTCTGGGAACATAAACCAACAGTGGTTAAAGGGAAAGTTCACCCTTAAAATGAAAATTCTGTTATTATTACACTTACGTTGTTCCAAATCCGTAGGTTTTCTAATATTTTCTGTAGAACAGAAAAGGAGATATTTTGAAGAATTGTTTCAGAGTTTAAAGTCCCTATCTCCAAAAACATGCTAAAAGCAGGAGTGCTTAAACTGACAAATTACAACAACAAAAAAATACACACTTAAAGTCAAAAACATACAGTATCAATAGCACAAAAGAAGTGAAAAAAATATTTAGCAAAAATCATTAATAGCTCAATTTAATGATACAGTGAGTATAGACAATTCAATTAATTTTCATTTTGTAATTTCATTCATTTGATTAAATTCTTTAGCATTTAACATCATCCTTTATTCAGAGCTAGTCATAATGATTATAAGGGATTGAACAAGTAACTTGAAATCATGTTATAAATTATAATGTTAATTATTGTAAATATTTATAAAAAAAATTCTCTTTTTTTGACTCCTATAAAAATTCTAATTTTATATTCCAACCAAAAAAACAAAAAAAAATCCTGTCTACATATTACACACCACATAAGTAAATAGTCAAAATTAGTAAATGATGTCAGAACTAGCATTTCTGTGTGAATTATTCCTTAAAAATAAAAAATAAATAAATTTTTAATGTCAGTAAAATGTGAACAATAAACTGAACTCTCATATTATACCAAACCACTAACTTTGATGGAGAGTTTCAGGGGAAAAGCTGGTATAATGGTATAATGCACTTTATGATTTCTTTCACACTCACACTCACACACACACACACACACACACACACACACACACACACACACACACACACACACACACACACACACACACACACATATGGTAAATGATTACTACTGATAATGGTTGGCTCATACTATTCCCACCCATGAAACTGACAAAAACCACTCAGGGACTTTTGCTGTCCAATGAAATAAATGAAGACCTCTCTCTTCTATGAGCTCGGCACGCAGCATTATGGAAGTCAGTCAGTCAGTTCTGATTGTGTTCTAAGTGAAAACACTTTAACTGAGTCCATCCCGGAACCATATAATTTGCTGTCAAAAAACACAGCTATTAAGTTTAATTGACAGTTGGCCATGGCCCAACAGTGGGGGAGAAAAGAACCATAGAATCAGATCTCTGACAGGGTGAGAACGTTTTTTTCCACCAAAATGCCTGTCTGCAACTACTGTATATCATTTGACAATTTCAAATATATTATGACACATTTAAGTGTAATTGACCCTTTCCCTTAAAACTATTATACTGACAAATCCTACATATTAAAGTCAGCATGAAATGGATGTTTATTGTGAGGTATATCTGAGTGAAACTACTTCTTGAACAAGAAAATATGTATAGGGCGGGAATTGTTTTTGTTAATGGGGAATTGATTGGATGGATGAGGTTTGCTATTGGTCGATCTCATGTGAGTGACAGGTTGTCCCGCCCTCGTGCCAGTAAACACATCATCAGAGAAGAGATGTTGCTGCAAGAGGGAGGGGGAAGTTATTTAGATTAAAGATCACGATGGCACATGAACAGAAAAAATCCTGTATTTTGATTCCATGCAGACTTTAATAGCCGTTGGTTTCCATATGACCAGACAAGATTTTGCTATTTTATAATGTAAGTCTGTGGAGAATATGTAAGTTTTATACTGTTTTAAATACATTTTTACAGTTTAAGTCAACAATGTCAAATAATTTGTTAATTTATGATTATTATAATTATTAAATCTAATACTTTTTGCACTGTTTATATTATATTATTATATTATTATATTATACACTCTTTGCACTAAAACAAAGTTCTGTCATGAAACTCTAGATGGCGGAGGCTAATAGGTTCTTAACTCAATCTGCTTGCAAACACATCATTCTATATAGGGCACATCTGATTGGTTCCTGATGCATCTGCAGCCAATGAGCTCGTTGCTCAACCTTCAAATATTTGGTTTAGCAGTTAGCTGTAGTTATTTGCTGTAGCAGTTGTAGCACACTTTCAGAAACACTCCACCATCCCCAGCTCCACCTGTATAGATCTGCTATGGGTAATTCATGTATGCTATTGTACAGCAGCGGTATGTCTTACTTGCTCACAGTCACAGCAGCATGTTGTGTATGTATTGGCAGTAGCAAGCAGATCTATTCTGCCAAGACATATTAACATGGTCATATATCCATATCCATGCCAAACACTCAGAGAGTTGTCATGACAGAATTACTTTTTTGTGGACCCCCTATATTCCTCATATAAAAAAGACAGAGTTGAGCTTCTTTTTTTATTTTTTTTTATGTAATAGTAAAACCAGCAAGTCAGAGCTGCTTGCATATTTTTGCATCTGATTTTCATCTGATCACTCCAGAGTCCAGAAATAGTTGAAAACAGGCCTTCCTGACCTAGATTTGTGTTCTCTGACTGTAAACGGGGAACAAATTTTAGGCAGCCCTCATGCTAAGATAACCAATGCGAATAGTCAGACTTTAGGATAAGCAGAAGTTATACTGTGATACCCACAGAGGCAGAACTATCAGTCCACACCATTCCTCTGTCTACAGATTGACAGAATGTGATGACCTCCCTCTGGATCTACGGTTTCACACAAAAATTGCAACAGAAAAATATCCATCCAACAGTCCCCTCCATAAATCTTTTGTTTTCTCATTTCCACACTCTCTTTCTGGGCATTTTCACAGATCGTGTCCTTCGGCTGTGCATTTGAACAGTGCCATTAGAAGCACATGTTTTATATTATAAAAAAGGGTTTATGTTTACTAATGTTATTATATGGATGTGGAATTTACTAATGTTCTTAACAGGATGTTGTTTACATTTGATTATGTAATGTGTTTATGACCAGTAATAATTATATTCTAAAATGTGGCATTGGCTCTGATCCTGTCAAGAGTGTGTGCTTTCATTGTTTTAAACACAACCAAGCTTATGTGTGTCTATGGCTGAGAGACATTCAGTCCTTGACAGGATAATCTGCATAGCATTTTTTTTGTGTGTGTTGAAATTTTCACAGAATGAAACTCTGTGCACATTGTGCCTTATGTTTTCTGTCATGGCATTGTGACCTTGTGTTTGAATTTGTTTGCATGAGTCAACACAAGCTCATATCCAGTGGGCAGACATTTGTTTTGCTGCAGAAACATGGCCTGGGTCCACATGGGGAAAGGACAGCCTTGACAGAACAATGACCAGGTGAGTGGACTAAAATCTGCCTTAACTTGCTGAAAGCTTCACTATGAAAGACTCATGCTGTGATTTTTATTTTGTTTTATAATCAGAAATGTGAAGGCAAGTGTATTACCACGTCGGTGAAACACGTTTATTCCAACGCACCGCAACATTTTCCTGATGCATGAAGTTATACGTGCAATGACAAAAATATCATATTTGATTGTTTAATACATTTTTTGTTGTAACTATCACATTTATTTTAAGATAAAGGACTTGTGGTTTTAACTTACAACAAAGTTTACAAAAATGAACAGTATGTTTGGGGTAAAAAAAAGTTCCCTATTAATGAAGACTTAAAGGGATACTTCACCTCTGGAAAGATTAATGTGTATTTAAAATGGGTCATTTATGTAGTAGAAATGTGAAATTATTTTTGAATTTGGAGCTTTCTAGACTGAGAAAAGCCAGAAAATGTATTTTTGGCTTATGTGGATGAAAGACAACAACTCCCAGAATGCACTTGCTTCGCTGCCCTATGAGGCCACTCCCAAGCCACGCCTACCGGTTACAGAGGACAGCTCAGCTACTAGTTGACTCGAAGTTGAAAATACGCCGTTTTATCGTGAGTCTCCGTGACGAGTCTGCCCGGGATTTCGAGATCGCCCAAAATGTCCGGGATTCGGCTTTTGCGTTCTAGAGTCGCCATTCATCATGTTTACTGTGGCGAGCAGGACGAGACTGAGGGGCGCGGGAGAACGGCGCGAGGCCGGTGGAGTGATTACTGACACCTGTGAGACTCACCCTCCATCTCTCACGGAGGAGCGGGAATTTTCTTAGCAATACTAAAACGCACATCAACCGATCACTTGTTTAGCGTTCATTCAGATTCACCAATCGGAATGAATTCAGTTAGACTGAAACAAAAGGTGTGCATGTAAACAATGAATGGCGACTGTAGAAAGCAAAAGACGAATCCCGGACATTTTGGACGATCTCAACGGCCGGACATGTCCGGGAAAAAGAGGATGGTAACCCCTACTACTCAGCTTTCTCCTACTACTCAGCTTTCTCCACAGAACAAGAGCCTGTTAGCTTAGCTTCCAAACAAAGATGGCTGACACTATTTGTACATTCTGTGAGTGAGATCCCACCCTCTATGGGCGGGTTGAGAACTTGCGGAACAGCCCCTACTACTGGCTGTAGTTTCTAGCCTCTGGCCAAAAAATCCTCCGATGACGCAAAATGAAGATTTTTGTGACATCGGAGGATTTTTTCCAGACAAAAAAATACATAAATCTCTCGTCTCAGGGGGATATGGGGGAGGGAAGCATGGTAATTTGAAAATACTACAGGTTTTCTACTGATACAAAGCTTAATGCTAAATCCTGAAGTATCCCTTTAAAGGCCCATTTATTTATCAATATATCAATATTTATCAATATTTCAAGGGGTCAATATGATACATTTTCCATACTGTACATTATAATGTTGTGATTCCCAAATACGCTTTACTTTTGTTAACAAAGTAGTATATATTTATAATATCAATCACTTATTGGTTAGTGGGCATGACCTTAAAATCAAAATAATTAAGAAAAAGGGAAAGGATTTAATTTGGGGTTGAAAAATGTCCCCTCTTGAAAAAAATTACTGTGGACAAACTAAACAAAACAACAACAACAACAAAAACAGAAAAAGAAAAACCAAAAAAAAAGAAAAAAGAAAAGAAAGAGAGAAAGAGAGAGAGAGAGATTTAATCAAAAGGGCATATATTTTGTTTTAATATATGTTTTATTGTACTGCTTGCTTGTGTTACGTCTAACCATATTATGATGCATCAGATAGCGCTAATTTAATTATAATAATACCAATGATTTGCCTGATGGCTATATTATATAATATATATAATATATTATTTTTTTTTTTTTTTTTTTTTTATCACTGATGGAGGAAGGAAAATGGATTTCATAGGTTTAATAACAGCTAAAAGATTCCTTCTGCTCAGAGGCCAGTTAGTGACCTGAAACTAAATGTTTAAAAATGTTACCATTTATAATGGTGGCCAATGAGCAATACATTTATGTCAGTGTCATTTCACCAATAAGCAACTCAGTCCTACAGGGTCTTGCTCTCAGTCTACCATAAAATTAGATCCGAGTATATATTATATCCTGTCAGAACTCCCATAATTCATAGCAGAAGCTGTTTTCAGGTCAGAGTGATTTTACGTTTGCTTAACCTAACAATTCGTTTGTTGATTGGACTCGCTTTTTTTGCAGCAGTGTTTTCAAGAACTTATTTCAAGGATAATAAGAAAAGCTAAACTGAGGGGATGCTAGTGATTGTTCTTCCAGTATAACTGTAAGTACTCCAAAAATATGGTTAGTTAACACATCTAAAATGAAAGCACATAATGAAATCATTTATGACTGTCAAATCTGCGCTGCCTCAGATCTACCTTGTTCCTTTATTCACACTAAAACCTGTTAGAATCCATGTAATGACAGGGTCTATAGCGCTAATAGCATGTTTTACAGTAGCAGTCGTTTAGCAGTCACAAGGAAGGTCTAACAGGGCTTATTAAGTGAATATTATGAGGTCAGACGACAGTTTAAACTAGACTGCATGCTGTGAACTCATTATTTGATTGAAAAACTCACTCTGGAGACATAATTCTGAGAATTCTCAATCAATCTCAATATATATATATATATATATATATATATATTTTTTTTTTTTTTTAAACCAGTTGAGCACAAATGTTTTCAAAAAGGCTGTATACTACAACAGTACCCTAAATAATATCAGTAACTAGCTATTTGGACTCACATTGACTTTAAAGGGGCTATATGTAAGAATTTTCATGTTTACCTCTTTTTTGTTGTCAATACATCAACAGTTTGTAACTAAACTTAAAAAAAAAAAAAAAAAAAAACTTCCTGGACTTCCTAGATTGTCTATAAAAAGCCTGTAGATTTTATATGAAGGACTCGGGACGTTTTTGCAGGGAAAATTCAAAGGATGTGACGGTTACGTCACCAAGAGCCTCTCTTCTGTTCAATGACACATGAAACGAATGCTTGTACGATGTTCAGGTTAAGGTCGAAAGAGCCATTCTGTACTGTAATGTCAATGTGTCATGCAAAGAAAAGAGATGAATTCAAACTATAGTCTCACTTAGCCATATATAGTCTCAAATATACTTATAAACGATCTATCATAACAGTGTAATTTTAATGACCTCATCTGTCGACATGATGCCTAAAGCGCAGAGCTATTTTGTTTTATTTTGTTATTGAGAGGAAAACGTGCAGCATATAATTACATATTCACCTTAACATCACTTTCAAGAGCACGGGCAGCGTCTGGATGTTTGTTAACAGTATATCGCTGCAAAGGTATTTCCATCTTCTATTTACTTCTAAGCGAAAAACAAAAAGCTTCACCGTGAGTATATCGGGGCATTGAATCACGTTCAGTGTTTTTATATGTTACAGTATGTGTGCATGAGGCTGAGCAATAAGTTGCTAGCTGCAGTTCATTTAAGGGCCACAAGTGCCGCTAATAAAAAGGTTTTCTGAATCCTACAGATAGCCCCTTTAAGCTCTCTCAAATGAAACGGTTTCCCTGCTCGGGTTGACATTTCTCTCTCTTTCACACCGCGGAGTGATCAAGTCATGTCTCATGTGTAGCTGGTTATTTGCGACTCTTGCGTTTGCCTGATCCGACACCAGACACAGCAGCTCGAAGCACAGGTGTGAGCCAGGGGAAGGGGGAAGGAGATTGCTTGCTAGAGCATGAACTGAGGGATCATCCATCTGCTCTTCGCCTGAGTCAGTGCTTACACCAACTCTGGCTGCTGTTCTCCAACTCTCAAGGGTGATTATGGGAAATGAAGTCTTCAACAGTCTGATTCCCAGGGGCTTTAGTCCCTGCCGTTGTGCTTTCAGAAGTTTGTGCAACTCAGTGTATGCCTTGAGATCACTCAAGCAATGTTCTGAAGGTGCTAAAGATTAGCTCTCACCGCCTGACACGCGGCTCGTTCGACTGAAGGATGTTTCAAGCTCTGTTTGGCCACTAATTGATCAATTATTTGAAAACATGCTGATAAACAAGGGCTATCGAGAAGACACTTAAGCTCCTGGAAACTACATTGGGCTGGAACAGAGCTGCTCAAGGGTAACTGGAGATAATTTTTTGTGCTTTCTGGAGGATGAGCTGATGTCAAAACTGCAGTGTTCGAATAAACAGAACATTATCATGTGTTTGTGTGAACCACATTTTTCTTAAGGTGAATTGGCTACTCATTATCTGGCACTTTGCTGACTGGGTTGTACTTTTTCATGCTCTCTTTTCTGTCTTTTTTTTTTTTTTTACTTCCAGAAAATGATATAGGCATTTACTGAATATGGTTATTTAAGTATTAACTTTTTTAGTAAATGATGGTTCATTCTACTTTGTGCACACTAAACTGAACGGATAGTATACCAATATTAATCAGCTATCACTAACAGCCAATTCACAAAAAATTAAAAATAATAATAATTTTTTTAATATATATATATACATATATGTGTGTGTGTGTGTGTGTGTGTGTGTGTGTGTGTGTGTGTGTGTGTGTGTGTGTGTGTGTGTGTGTGTGTGTATGTATGTGTATATGCAGGGGTTAAATTGGGATTTATTATGTGGGGGCGCTCTCCCTATAGGGGTCCGGGGGTATGAATTTTTTTTGAAAAATAAACTATTAAATGGCATTTTCTGGAGAGTTTTGTGCAAAGAAATGGAGAAATTGAGTCTTACCTGATATGTGAAAAACTGCAAGGTTAAGAGCATATTTGCATTGTTGTAGTATCAACAGGTATTGGGACATTTAGCATTTACATTACTGTTAATCAGCAGTGGTGGAATGAAACGAAGTACAAATAGCCTACTTTACTTAAGTAGAATCAATAGTGCATACTTTTGACTTTTACTTCGTTACATTTTGCAGCAATTATTATACTTTCTACTCCACTACATTTCTACAACGTTTCGTTACATTTTCTGATCAGTTTTTCCCCCTGCCAAAACAGGGATTGAAAAAAATTTCCTGTTTTCGGTGCTGATGTGGTGGTGACGCGTTCGTGTAACATAAGGGTGGCGCTGCCAATAAAGCACGTAAAAGCTGTCACAAAGAACCGGCAAAAGTAGTGATTATGAATATGTAAAATATAGCAAGGAGACGTTTTAATTGTTTATTAATAAACAAGTGTTTTCTGTGTCAGTGCTCTGCCTGCATAGATGAAGTTGACGATGCTATCCTCGCGATCTTCGCAGTAGTGAACGCGCCAGAGAGAAATGCACATTTCGGATTACACAAGCAGCGGTCTGTTTTCTTTCGTTTTGAATTGTTCTGTTTAAAAGAAGACCTTCCAAGCTTTCTATAGATATATTTATCAGGTCTGTCAGGCAAGTAGGCTCCCTTATACGCTGAGTTTCGGTTCATTTATGAGACGAGAGTCCAGTTCACTCGCCGGCGTGTCCGTGTCGTGATTATCTAAATTGTTTATATACTATATTTACGTCTGGCAATTGGCAATTGGTTGATGAAACATTGATTACAATTAAGATACAATTAATACAAAACAAAATTCATTTTAAAGTAAGGCTTTGTGCTTTCTGTTTGAGGTCTCAGTGAAAGTTTTAAACAGTCTTTAGTGCCGCTTTCAGAGCGGCCCCGTCCGTAACATTGTTTTTTCCTCATATGCGAAATGCGAACATGAAAAATAAAATAAAATGAATATGTTATGTTCTGTGGAGAGCCAACCCTTCTTCATCCGGAGGGTAGTATTACTTTGGTTTGCAGTGTAATTCACAGAATTACAAAAAATTATTTCGCCACCTAAAAGTTAAAGATTTTTTGTGTCACGTCCACGGCATGTGTAGCCTATTTCCCTCATATTAAATATAAAACGCTTGATTACACATTGTATTACCTTGTTATGATATAGTGACCCATACAATGTGCCAAATATATTTTCCTTACCTTGTCATTCAAGGCAGGGCACTTTTTGTACAACCAATGTTGTGCTGAACTTGACAAAATTTATCTGCTGCGGCAGCAGTGTTTATTTTTTATTTTATTTTTTTCAAGGCAGTAGAAGGTTCTGGAACTTTTGCGCGCTTCCACATCCCGCGCAACTACGGATATCCCAGGAACATTCATTATTACTGCGTACATTTATCCGTGTCGGAGTTCTGAGAAGTAGCCTATCTAGATGCGCATGGCTTGCGCGAGCGGTGCGCGATCATGGTCGGCTGACAACGAGATTAAGCAGCTGAACAAGAATACGGCCGTGTCCCGATTGTTCTCATCTCAGCTCCGCCGAGACAAAATAGACATGCCATTTCAAAATCTTTCATTTATAATCAGAAATATGTTTGCAAAAGCATCACTTTCATCAAATTTTATGTGACATAATTTCCAGTAGGCAACTGACTGCAAACGAGCAGGCTTATGTGCCGGGGCTGAGCCCCGGAGAGCCCCGGCCCAATTTAACCACTGTGTATATGCGTATATGTGTATATAATGTGTATATATGCTTGTCCCTGAGCAAGACACTTAACCCCTAGTTGCTCCAGAGGCGTGCGACCTCTGACATAATTAGCAATTGTAAGTCGCTTTGGATAAAAGCGTCAGCTAAATGAATAAATGTAAATGTAAATGTAAATATACACACATATATATATATATATATATACATACATACATACACATATATACTGTATATATACACATATATAAAAAAGAACCAAAAAAGATATATATATATTTTTTTTTTTTTTATTAATTTTTTTTTGACAATAATGTATAGTTAGGTTTTGTTTGTACATTTTGTACAGCCCAAACCTAAACATAAAATGCAAAAAAAAATTTAATGACCCAACAATTTCTTATGATTTCTCCATCTTATGCAAAGTCAAAAATGCATGCAACCTGCAACCTATGAGTCTATGAGACCAGGTTGCATGGACGGACAAGCGTGAGTTCAGTTAAACTGGTGATTATAGTTTTCAACGTTTCTTTTATGGATTTGGTTTTAAAAAAATCTACAAATTTTAAAGTCTAAATTTAAATAAGTTTAAGTTACCATGCCATTGATCATGTATCACTCCAGATCTATTTTTGCAGAACACCCCTTTTCTTCACTTATAATTCTTATTTGCATCATTTAGTGAGGATTTTTCCATCTGATAACCCATTAATCTGTGGGTTAATGCAACCTCTGGTGTCCAATCAAAAAATAAGGTCACATTTACAACACATACAATTTGGAAACCCAGATATTTTTCTTCTATTAACAGCCCCCCTGGATATTTGGTCTGAATAGACTTGTTCATAACACAAACTCAAAGCTGAAAGCAGTCGTAAGATCTCTTTTAAGAGGCAAACTTTAGCCCTTTTGGTGAGTTGGGCATGCAAGACATCGATTCCTCATTTAAATTCCTCTGGACAAAATGATTCAGATAAATGAAAAAAGATCAATATCATGGATTGCTTATCTTTTTTTAGATCAGTTCTCTGACAAGACAATGAATGGCCGAAAGGAGTGAGTGGGTGTGTGTTCAAAGATGTAACTATATGCGATCAAGGACTCAAACTGAGGGGCGTCGATAAATTTGATCCAGAGAGAGCTTTATCCGTCAGTCCCGGTGAATACAGCGCAGCGGGACAGGCCACCATTGGCTGACTCCATCTTTGATCTACATTCCCACTGAGTCCCAGACACTAACTCTAGAGTCGTGACCAAACCCCTGGGGGGACCATCCACAGGGGTCTCTCTGTCTACAGGGTATTAAAAGCAATATTGTCTGGCCTGCTGTTGGAGAACGTAGACACAAACTCATAATCAGAACCTGAATTTTGATGTATTGTGGGAAGAGACATCATAATGACCATTACTTTGGTACAAACAAAAATAATTAAATGTTGTATCAATGTTTGAGCATATAAACAACCAATATCCTAGTAATGCATGCTAATTAGCAACTAGTTAATAGTGAAAATTGGACCCCAAACTAAAGTGTTACCAAAGTTTTTTTTTTCAGATGATGCCGATTATGAAAATCCAATCACTTATCTGGCACAAAAAAATATCTAAATTGAGTGGTGCAGGGATGACGTATTTTTTGTAGGCCAACCCAAAGAGTTTTATGATCACTTTATGAACTTTTTGAAGCATCAAAGTAGTAGTGGCTGTTAACACTTCATGTGTGTTCCGAAAATGAACGGAAGTCTTATGGTTTTGGAACAACATGAGGGCGAGTAAACGATGACAGAATTTTCTGTTTTGGGTGAACTATCCCTAAGTTCTTAAAAAAGTGTCTGGTAAGAAAAATATCAATTTTGCCACATGATTATATAATTCCATCAGAATAAAATTAGAGGAAATAATTAATATGCTTAAAACCATCTTTTTGCAAGCAACAGAAATATTACTAATAGGTGGGTGGTGGTGGCGCAATGGATAAGACACATGCCTTTGGTGTGAGAGACCCGGGTTCGAATCCACTGTGAGACACCAATGTGTCCCTGAGCAAGACACTTAACCCCTAGTTGCTCCAGAGGCGTGCGACCTCTGACATATAGCAATTGTAAGTCGCTTTGTATAAAAGCGTCAGCTAAATGAATAAATGTAAATGTAAATATTTCATTATATAAACAAATTCTACTCTGAGCTGTTCTCAGAATTATAAATTTATACTGCAACAATGGCTAAATTATTATGCATCGAATATGTGGTCACTGTGTGAATGTGAACACTTATTATTAGTCAGAACCTTATAATCACGTATTTCCAACATGCCGTGGCGTGAACACACTTTTGTGATATCACCGGTAAGGTCATGGGTTCAATTCCCATAGAATGCAAATTATAAAATGCACTCTTGATTGGAATGTAAGAAACTTCGGATAAAAGTGTCTGTGAATGTAAATGTTCCAGCGGGTCCTGCCAAAGAGATGAATGGGAATACTAACGGATAAGTCATTATTCGTTCTAAAGAAACCCAACAAACCTTAAAAAGTCCCATCCAGCACACCTGGTTTTGACAGGCCCATATCAGGGATGGATTATGGGCCGCACCAGGTGGGTCCATCAGGAACCTTAAAAGCCTCAGGCCATGACGCTTGAGACTGCCAGACGAGGATGAACTCCAGGGTTCTCAGGGCATACGGTGCCAGCTGACCATTATACCCCCTGATCTCTCAGCATGTACACCATATGTGGGACACCTGCACCACTACAAGCTTTAAAGGCCTTCACAGAGTAAACTCAGAGCACCCATGTTCCTCTTAGATGACTATTATTAGTCTAACTAAAAACAGCCTTCAAAGCCTTAAAGTGATGAAAGTGGTGAAAATCTAGTTTTTAATGTTGTTTATATGACTATGTGGTGTTATATGATGAATTTACACATAATTTGTCTTAAAGCAGTCACAGCATTGTTGGGTATTTTCTCCTTAAAACTGCAGTTTCTCAAAAATGCACGTTTCCTACCGTCACAAACACGCAACCAATCCCGTAAACATGCAGGACTTTTCTCCACTGACTTTCTTTGATGTTCAAAGTGTTTCTAAGGATGCTGATTTTCAGAAGGCAGCTGTTTGACTCAAAGATGGCGAACAGGAACATGGTTTGTGTAACATTAGCAACACATGATTAGCTGTTTAATACCGTAGTCAAGCCAAAGGCTAACATATAAATTACTGTTATGTGTCCGATGTAGAGAGCGATACATAAAACACATTACCATTCTGATACATCGACTTGTAGACGAGCCTGTATAATTCGCACTTCCACTTCTTCTTCTGAATCAGTTTTTGGTTCAAACATTCATCATATGGCTGAATTAAACCAATATTTCCACTGGCCATTGTGAAGTGTTTACTAGAGTTGACCGAGTAGATCAGGTAGTTAGTTTTGAGTTGGTGTGATTGAGCGGAGGGGGGAATAATTTGCATTTTAATTTTCGAGAAAAGTTCAATTCATCTTACATAATGCAAAATATAAGACATTAATTATTCAGGAATTGTACCACGTGACATTTCACAACCCGAACTAACCTTGCCTTATGTCAAATGATCTGATATTATATTATTATTATTATATAATAGAGTGCAGGACCGCATCCTAAAACCCAGAATCATGCATGTTTACTCTTCCAGTTCAATCGTCCCAAATACAATGGATTTTTTTATGCGTTCTTTATTTAAATTTCTGAAATAAGTTATGTGGCTAACACAAGAGCAAAGTATTTTCACATGTTGTTCTACGACAATACACAATACACATATACTGGACAAAAAAAACTTTAGGTCATTGACAATTAAACCATATTGTCCCTGTCATTTAAAGTCGGATAAAAGGTAAGGTCAACAGACGTGGACTTCAAAGGGCCTTGCAGGAACATGAAAGTATCTTGTTTAGATGTGTAAAGGTGCATTCTTGCATTCTATGTGTGAGATGACAAACAACCAGGCGAGCACTTCGGGCATCCCTCTGCAATCCCTCTTCGCCTAAGCATGGCATCATTATATATCAAAAGCTCTCCACAGCACTTTCTACCTCACTGCGGAACCGTTCCTATTGCCACAGTGTCTTTCTCTAGTTTATGACCTCATCTCCAGCGATCACCACATTCAACGGCTTATCTGCGATGCCATCATTACTGCTCGTGTCGGCATCCTGCCTTCCCTGCATACTTTATGTCTCGATTTATTTTCCTATTATTCTGTGACTACGACGGCCCTGGAAGCTCCTTGGCTTCGCCCATGCGTAGTGTGCCAAACAGATCTCGCATGAGGCGTCAGCAAGTTGTACATCTTGCAAAGCAAGGCACTTTTTACACCTTAATCTCGACCCTCATTGGACGGAGAGACTCTGTTATTTGCACCGTAAAACATACTGTATACCAAACACCATTAAAGCAACTACCGATCCCGAAGGGAGGGGGTGAGTGAGCAAATCCTTGCACATAAGGTTTTGTACAGTAAGAATAGAGTTGGCTAGTGAAGGCGAACGTTTTTCGATTTTGAAACGGATTAAGTCCTCCTCCTCAATTTTTATCCTTCTTTTCTCCGCATAATGTGCTAGCAGTTTGTTTTGAGTGCCGCATCCTTCGCTTCCTTTCACTTCGATCTTCCTCCCAGATGGGCACAAGATTAATTTGGTTCATTCAGGCATTCTTGAGAAAAGAGTGAAAACTGCCAATAAGAAGGGCAGAAAGGATGAGAGAATCATTCCTGTGAGTCACAGGCAGTCAGCAGAGTGCTCTGAGTGCCATCGTAGCCAGCTTTCAAAACCTGAAGGCCTGGATTACCACCATAGTGCATTGTTAGGAAGACTGTAATGTCTTTACACTGCCTTAGACAGATGAATGCACAAGCCATAAACCATAATGCGATTAATACACGGGTGTATTTTCACACTGCCCTTTCGTTTCACTCCTCCTCAGTCTATAGTGCAGGTGTGTATGTATAACTCAAAGCCACAACCGGTCCTTCTTTTCTAGATGCAACCATCTGTAAAAAAGGCATCAAAGGTTATATAATAAAACCAGTCAATAGGCTGAAAAGAAAGAATGGGTCCTGTACAAATTTAAAACCTGACTGGAGATTAACTATGACATTATACAGTGAGTGACGGTAGAAATCTGTCAAATTTAATATAATATAATCATCAAATCTCAAATCACAATGATCAATAGCTCAACAGTCAAAGTCAATGGGTTTTTGAATGGGCTTTTGGTTACATGACTGAAGGACTGTGGTTAAAGGACAAGTTCGGTATTTTACACTTAAAGCCCTGTTTTCAGATCGTTTCTGATGAAATAGAACGGTTAAGATTGAAATTTGGACACATGCTGCTGGCCCGAGAATTTTCGGTTTCTGTGGTACTGGACTGGGGCAGAAATCATGTTCATAGATAAGCTATTGTATTAAAGTTTAATTAACGTTACTGTGGTATGAGGCAGGGTGGGCCGAGAGACTGGGACATTTTACGTTGCTATGTTTATTGTGCTTACAGTATACGATGCAGTCGGCCGCTGCTGCTCTTTTTGTTTTGTTGTTTATGCATATTTTACAATTAAAGTTACGTTTAAAGTTTGCCTCTTTCATCCCTTTGTTACTGGTACTGTTTTACTTGGTCAAAACCATCATACTAAAAATGCTGTATTACTGTTACTACAAATAAAGCGCTTTCTGATTATGCAGTGTTATACAAAATAGTGTTTTCTCCAATGCATGGTACAAACATGTTACTCGCAGTAAATCAAGAAAACAAGAGAATCAAACAATAAGACTAACCAAATAAAAATAAAATAAAATAAAATATTTAAAATACTTAATTCACTGGATTGTCAAGAAGAACATACATTTCTGGTTATGCATTATGCAAAACATTTTGTAACATTTTCCAACATAAATAGCAACGTAAAATAACTTATCACAATATAAGATTTTCATACCACCCACCTCTAGTGGCAGGTATAAATAAATATATTGAGAAGTGAATTCCCCGGCACCTTCAACCAAGGGTATAGCTGTGAGATATGTAGAGTAATTTCACGCTCTTCACTCTCACAGAATCTTTTCAAGAGTATGTGGTGTTTTTGTAGATAAAATTGGAGAAAGGAGGAAACCACTTGTCACCATTCTGAGTATTTCAATTTCTATGTATTTTTACATCAGGAGGGAGTTGGCGATGTGCTCCTGGAGGTAACTTCTGTCAGATTTGTTTGAATACAACAACCACACAGGGGTATAAGATTCCAGTCTGTGAAGCTTTAATAAAGGGTCTCAACCCTCTTGCAACATCAATTTACTATCAGCTTGTAAACTATACGATTTCTTGTATACCTTTACCAGCTACTCCTTCCGCTCAGTGCTTTTGTGTGTTTTGAGCCAGTTCCAAGACCTGTCTTTTGTCTGCTCATGTGTGTAAGTGGATGTAAAAATGTACAACAAAGGTTGTGAAGAGAAGTGTGATGGGTAAAAAAATATATATAATAGAGAAGTAATTCAGTGTGAGCTCCAGAGAATGAATAGAGGGTGTGCGTGTGTTTCTGTGTGTGCATGAAGAAGAGGAAAAGAGACAGACTGTTTCTATAATAGGAATTTTCCATGCAGTCTTGCAGGCTAATGTCCTAGATCCTCACTGCTCTGTTGACAGAGGCAGAAAGACATCTCAAAACACATCAGTGTGCTATTGAGTGGACACTGAAAACCATCAGTGACACCTGCCAGCTCTCCACACAGGTGTAGAGCATTGACTAGTGGTGTGTTCACCTGGAACCAGGAATGTATTTCACAGTTATGCACAAGGAACAATTCCTTATAATATAATATAATATAATATAATATAATATAATATAATATAATATAATATAATATAATATAATATAATATAATATAATATAATATAAAAGTAAGCAATAAGGTATGAGAGGCTATGCTGTATCATGAATAAGTCACGGCTGAAGGGCGTTGTTAGGCATGACGCGAAGCGGAGTACCTTATTGCTTTTATAAAACGGTTACCAGACAATACAACTATTAAAGTGAAAAAAAAAAAAACACTGATCTATATAATGACTGGATAACTCATGACGTTCTAAACTGCCAGTAGGCAGTGAAGCCACCAGAAGTGTTCGAGCTGCCATCTTACGATTCTCTACCAGCAGAGGGCTCCAAAGCCCTATAAGTAGTAGTTTATATGCAAAATTGTCGCTATGCCCGTGTTGTTTTCTCCGAGGCAAGAATAATGCTGCTGCTTCTTCAAAAAACAACGATAAAACAGTCAACAGTAGCCTATAAGAAACCTCAGAGCAGCAATAATCACAATTAAGTGTCCAATAGCGACACCATTTGACAGTCTGTTTACCGTTACATTAACCCATACAATTTGTATTATGCATTTCCTGAACATGTAGCCTACTTGCTAATCAAACACTTTATATGAACAAACTACTAATCTATAAAACACAATCGGTCTTCCGACCTTTTACTATTGTGTCAATTGATGTTGATGTGCGCGAGGGAGAGAGAGCAATACAGCACTCGTGTTGTTTGAAGGCGGTGAGAGTGCGCGCGCGCGGCCAGGGCTCTCTCTCTCTCTGCTTGTTCTTGTGCGCCCTGTCCACTGATCTAAATAATTAGTTGTTACGACGACTTATTTGTTCCCTCGTTTTAATAAATCGTGGACACGTTGAACTAATTCCCTCCCTCATTTTGATTTAACGAATTACTACGTGGCCACAATATAGTAAAACGAGGGAACAAATTAGTATAACGTGCTGAGGTATTATTAATTCGTGGCCACGAAACAATAATTCACAGAAATACTCACAGTAGTCACAGAAATTCGTGGTCGGAAGCCGTTTTTGCATTAGGTGGAGATAATGGCAAATTACACTCGCTGTTTACCAGAACTTGCAGCGGTTAACGTGAATGATGTTAACGATATTGTGACACATAAGAGTAAGAAAGAGAAGGGCTTTAAATTATAAATTTCGAGCTACATCGACAACTTTGAGGGTAGGTATTCTCTCATATCGCGTGAAATCCAACTAGCGAATCAGTTTCTAAAATTGTTGTCTCCGTTTCTGAGAAAATGAATTTTATTAAAGTTTTGCCGCTATACACTTATTCGCTATAGAACGCTCTATGCGGAAGTAAAGACGCTGGCTGAGATCCTACCGGAAATACGTTAGCAGCGTTCGTGCATAGAGCCTATTGATTCAATAGAACGCGTGAGCTCACTAGGGAATACCAATATGGCGGCGCGGTGGCTTCACTGTTTATGACGTCATGAGCTATCCAGTCATTCTATATAGATCAGTGGAAAAAAACATGTATCAATGGAACTTTCATGAAGTAAAATCACTAAAAGCATTCCTTCCGCTGGAAAAAATAGTCCCTGACCGAACAGCAACATAAGTTACATTATTTCGTCATTAGATGACGACAAAGAAAGTCTTTACGAGTGAGTCTGTCAGTAGAGAAGACTTTGATATAGAAAGGACTGAAACTTGGAGAAGCAAGAAGCAACTTACAAAAGACTAGAGGGCAAAGGAAAACCCCTTAACTTTTAAAGGGATACTCCACCGAAAAATTTAAATTCTGTCATATACTCACCCTCATGTTGTTTCAAACCTGTATGAATTTCTTTCTTCTGCTGGACAGAAAGGAAGATATCTAGAAGAATGTGAGTAACCAGACAGTTTTAGATACCATTGACTTCCATAGTAGGAAAAAAATATACTATGGAAGTCAATGGTATCTAAAACTGTCTGGTTACTGACATTATTCTAGATATCTTCCTTTCTGTTCAGCAAAAGAAAGAAATTCATACAGGTTTGAAACAACATGAGGGTGAGTATATGATGACAGAATTTTCATTTTTCGGTGGAGTATCCCTTTAAAAGGACAAGATATCGCAGCGGACATTCAAATGGATTTTTTATTATAGGTCTGACCTGAAGGAAAATTCTATATCTACTGTAAATGCAGGTACACTCATTTACTCAATCTCTCACAATACTCTACTCTATAAGCTTCAATGAACAATATTAATGAGAACAAACATGTTTACGTTGCTAAGAGTGGTTGCTAGGGGTGTTTGTAGTGATTCTTAGAACCGTTGGGTGAAGCGTCAAAGCCGTGTTTTATCGTGAATAAAACACAGCTATTGACCAATCAGAATCAAGGACTGGTCTGGAACTAACCATTTTATAATATAATATACTATAATATAATATAATGCGACAAGTTTTTTCAAGTGTACATAATTATATACATTTAATACAACAATATGCTGATGTTACATAATGCAATAATAAACCTGAACCATATTCATCTTTCAGCAGACACTCACTTATTATCTTCAATTATTTCCACCATCAGCATACTGTAAACACAATTGATTCGCAACCAACACCTATCATTACACAGCAAATTACAATATTGGACAAAAACTAATTTTCTAAATTTGCCTCATAAACTATATTCAATGACAAATCATTTTGAGGTAGAAGAACCTTTTTTTCTTTAATAATTCGTTTACTTTTGCAGTCAGGAGCAAAGATTAACAACCGTCTTGGTCTTCAAAGGCTCTATAATGACTCATAAACACTGTGTGTCTCATGTTGGGGTTTGGAGGAAGTGGGTCAGCGGAGTTCAGGCAATGGTAATTTAAGATATAATCTATATTCCACTGCTGATCATGCAGTCATGTGTTTTCTCCTGAGCTGTATCCCAGGGACATGGAGAGCTCCCCTAGGATCATTTTTACGGGATGTACATTATATTGTCTATTAAAAGTATCTGTATAAATGCAGATGGTTTGCACATTCAGCACTGTTTTTCCTGACCTCTTGAGCTGGTCTTCATGTATT
Organism: Leuciscus leuciscus; assembly: GCF_965113295.1. Lineage (NCBI taxonomy): Eukaryota > Metazoa > Chordata > Actinopteri > Cypriniformes > Leuciscidae > Leuciscus > Leuciscus leuciscus. Next base: position 14,671,133 of record NC_138733.1, on the reverse strand, counting down.
CGTCTGACTCATAATTTTAGCACAATGAATGTTTGATTCCTACTATAATGCTGGGAGATCAAAATACAAATGTGTAGGCATCTCAGTTTTAAGTAGAGCCTTAACCATGTAGAGGTTGCTCAAAACATTTTCACAAGCTCAAGGAAAATAAAAGAGAAAAGCTGAAGTGTAAACACAGAGCTGGCATAGTAATAATGAAATCAAAGGATTGAAAATAAAATTTGGATTTTTGTGGCTTTTTAGTTTATATCTTTAGCTTTGAGGCCAAATATGTGTACTAAAGGCAGAGCAAATAAGCTTTTAGTAAATATGCTAACAACTAAAATTTACATTCTCTGAGGCAATTCACACAGAACCCATTTTTACATTCAACTACACTCTGCTTTTCCATTATTTTTCTATGTAAATACGAGTCTTTGAACGTTGCACTAGTGGCTTGCATCTTTTCAAGCATTCTAAATACGCAGATCTCAAGTTAAAATCCCCCTGTGGTGAAAATCAAGCAGTGAATATTGTTTTTATGAGGTGTTTTTAATATGCTTTAAGACAAACCATGTGCAAAATCATAAGTCAACACCATTGCTGAGTATTTTCTCCTTAAAACTGCAGTGAACCAAAGACAGTCTCAAAAGTGCGTTTTGAAATCGCTGGTGTTTCTGACATCACAAACTACCTTGTAACCAATCAGGTCAACGTATGATCGTCAACGAGTGAGCTGGTCCAGTGAGTGGACAGTGAAGGCGGGGCTAATTTGCATATTCATAGAACCACATATACTAAATGAGGCAAGGGTGTTGAGTTATATTGAAACATTCAATGACATTCGATTGTAAGGATTTTTTTTCAAGGAAATTTTTTTTTCAATATGTAATTTTGGTGATCAAAGATGAGTTTTAAGGAATACAGTTATTGAGTACAGGGTGACTTCAAAACAAGTTCTAATGAGACCTTTTTTCTTTTCTTTTTTATTCCACTGCCCTATACGTCTCCAGCCCTTTCTGTTGATAACTGATATATTGTGCTTCAGGTTCTACACTATATATTAAGGAAATGTGCAAACATGATTTTGGAACAGCACTGCATTCAAGAGTATTTACATTTTCTTTCCGTTTTAAACTGTCTGCTGTTTATATTTGTTTTTCTTACTACCACTTGTCTTCCTTCATTCTTGCATCTTCTCACCTCCAGTCACATGTTTTATGCAGAGAGTGGGTGTTGTGGAGGAACCCTAGGGGTTTGGGACACGCTCTGACTCTCTTTCATTGCATCTTTATATCTTCATCTCTCTGGACTGTGAAAGCAAATTGCCTCTCTTTAGAGCTCCCCTCTATTCACTGTTTCCAGAGTGTAGGCAGAGGAAGAGGGAGGAGGAATAAAAGCCAGTTAGGATGGCCTTCAGTTACAGAGAACATGCTCAGCTTAAAAGAAAAGAAAAAAAATATATACAGCTGTCATGATTGCAGCCCAATAGATAACTCTGTCCTCCACTTCAATGATATTGCCACGTAACTGCCGGCTGTTCAGGGCTCATTGTCACAATAACTTTCCGACTGGTCAAAGGATTTCTAAGGATTTCAAAGGACTTTCTTGGGAGTGTCAGCACATGACTAACTGCACACAGTGAAGTCATAACACATGCAGGACATACGGTATATCCTTGTTACCAAATGCCAAAACCATGCTGGACTTAATAAAGCTGCATTTATGGTCTTCTAAAGCCATGATAGCTATGAGAAACATACATTCAAACCTGAAACATACATTCAAACCTGATGCATCGCAACTATGTGATCAAACTATGACTTAAAAATTACTTACATTTCAGTCTGTTTCTTATAAAAAGCTATCATACAGCTTCAGAGGACTTGGAACATGGTGCTCACCCTTGAGAAAAAAGGACATGTGGCGAGCAGGACGAGGCCGAGGGCCGTGAGAGATACGAGACCTGTGCATCGCGCAGGTGTCGCTCATCATTAATCACGCCACCGGCCTCACGCCGCTCTCTCACGGCCCTCGGCCTCGTCCTGCTCGCCACAGTACACCTTAGCACACTTTTAAAAATAGTAATAAAATGATATAGGCCTAAAATAGTACTGGGCGGAATATTGAAAATTGGTTTCAATTTCGCATACTATATGTATTAGGGATGATAATAATTAATCAATGATCGATTAATTGTCTTATTGATGGTTGATTAAGCAAGGCCATCATTAGAGTGGGTAGTTTTGAAGTGCGTGCAGGTCATGCGCAAAACACGTGCAGAAAAAACATGTGGAAATAATATAATATTAAGTGAGCATGCCGTAGTTACATATTCTAAAGTATACGTATCAATTTTAAATGTCATATCAAATAACACACAAGTTAATATAATAAAGTATACCTTTAATATGTCAGTCAACACCTCAAAATAAGTGTACTATTTTAAAGCAGGACAAAAAATTCAAACTTAAAGTGTAACTTTGACGATTTTCAACTCGCTTTGTATTGTTACAATGTCGGTAGTGTGTGTAGATGAACAATGTTTGCTCGTTCTCTGTCCAGCTAATTCACATTTAATTGTCTGCAAAAGTCCGCCAGATGATGCAAGATCTCAGATCTCCAAGTCTTTCCTCAAAACTCTGTATTTGTATTTATGTCTTTAGCGACTGCCTACAATGCGCTGGATCCTTCACTGGAAACTAAAAGTAACTAACTCCCGCTAAACGTTTACTCTTTGAATTCCTGCACCTGGGAACAATTTACAGTAAGTCGACGTCATTATGGCAAAAAGTTTGCTAAGAAGTATTTCCTACTAAAGCAAGTCAGTATTTGACTCTGGTCCAGCGTATCCATAGCAGACTGGTGGGAGTGGCCTTGGACGACAACATGACCAGTGCATTATGGGTGTTGAAGCTTTCCTATTTGGCAGAAGGGAAGACGACAGCCTTTTTTTCTCTGTTTGCTCTAGTCAGGAAGCACCGACCTCATTTTTTCCCTCGCCTTTCTACTGTATAGGCAGCAAAGCTTTATTGAAAGCCCATTTTGCCAGTGGTGAAGTACCCCTTTCAGTGGCCTTTTATTTAATTAATTTTAAATGATCTGCAAGTAAGATTTGAAGGACACTATAAGTGCATATTCAGTACAATTAACCAAACTTCTTTTTCACAAGGGCAAGTAGCCCAATTTTATAATGCTTTTATGGTGGTGTTATAAAGCTTAAAAGCCCCTGCTCCCATTCAATCCACACACAAAAAAAAGAGAACCCAGGACATTCTGCTATTCTTCTCTTTTTGTTTTCCATGGATGATGTTTCATGCAGCTTTGGAACAACATGAGGATCCATTTTTGCTTGCACTATCCTTTTAATACAGGCTGCAGTCATACTGTTAACAACAAAAGACTATTTCAGCGTTTTAATTTTCTGCATAATGTTGACAGGAAGTTTTTTTTTAGTTTTTTTTTTGTTGAAAACTTGCAGTTAGCCGAGGGTCTCATTAGTCTCTAATACGAGGCGTCAAGTGGGCAAGAGCTACTGCTCCAAAGAACGAAATGAAGTGGGAATCAGCAGCAGCTGGTCTTCCTGATTGGATAATCTGTGTATCTTTGGTCTGGGCAGCCCACAATATGGTGGCAATTTCATTGCTAAGTATGCAATTACTGTGCCACAGCACTTGAGGTAAATAAGCGAAGGCGAAAAAGGTTATTATTCAGATCTAATGATGTAAGTGGACATAAACATCAATTACGGAGCTCTCCCACAGGTGCAGAACATTATGTTTTCAAAATTCACCGGAAACTGCAGTTTACATCTTTTATTGTATCATAATTCCTGTATATTGTTGTTTTCAGGGTCGCTTCAGGAAATCAGGGTCATTGAAAGTGGTTGACACGCAGTCTGTAGTTCAGAAGTGGAAATGAAATCCATCCCGCTGTGGCGTGTGTTTTGACCCTCAAAAGCTCTTCTGGCACCTACAGTCGCCAAGAAACTGCCACTTTCTGCTCAAATCATTCATCTTGAGCAGCACTGCATCTCTCGCATACTCACTCCATCTCTCCTCTCTCCCAGACAATCAGCCATAAACACTTCACCCTGACTGGGGGCGAACCAACGATTTGCTGAAGCACCAAGTGAGCAGGATTAATACCTCTCATGAGGTGTAAATGAATTTAATTCACATATTTGGCTAATCAAGGGCAAAGTTTTATATTTACCCTCTATAAACAGCATATCTCTTTTACATACATTTCCACAGCTTTGTGAGAGGGAAGGCGCCTGAAGGGAAGTGCGAAATAAAAAAAATTGGATGAAAATAATGCTTTTTAACAGGAACTGTTTAACAGGAACAAGGTTGCTCTGACATTTCAGTGGCGAGTGCGCTGATTCATTCCTCCCTCTTATTCCCGTCTCCACTCCTCAGCCCACAGATTTTTAATGCTGTAGGCCTGGCGGCCTGCTTGCCTGCCCCCACTTAGCATAAGAAAAACATTCTCTTAACCCAACGTTGTTCAGATACAGGCAGAGAGGAGATTGCGGCTATACAATGCATCGTTCTACAAAGTGGATGCTCATCGTGTTGTTTGGCAATCTCACTGCTAGTACTTATTTGCCATATTGGTTGGAAAAACATGTGAAATGCTCACAGCTCCTGCCATTGATATGAACACATAAATGACACAATTGTAACCATAGCTGATTACCACAATATATCTGCGGAAAGGTCAAGATCCACGCATAAACACGAAAGAGGATTGACGGTTGTGGCCAGTGCTGGGTAGTAACTGTTACATGTAATCTGGATTACGTAATCAGATTCCAAAAATCAAGTACTTGGAATTAGAAACATTTTAAAATGCTCGTAATCAGACTACAGTTACTTTTTTATTTATTACATAATTCCATGTTATTCACACAACGGCGTACATATTAACACAATAAATCATTTAAAATTGATTGATTCTCCCTAATTCTTCTTTTTCATGTTTTAAATTTTCCTTATGACAAAAGGTTGAAATTCAAAAGTGTGGCGAGCAGGACGAGGCTGAGGGCCGTGAGAGAGCGGCATGAGGCCGGTGGCGTGATTACTCTGATGAGCGACACCTGCGAGACGCACCGGTCTCGAATCTCTCACGGAGGAGCGGAAGCATAAAGGAGGAGCGACGACAGTGAAGAAAGAGAGAGGAACAGGCCTGTGTTTTATTTGATGTTCTGTGTTGCCAGCAGTCGTCCGTGAGGCTTTTACTTTCGTTTTGTATTTGTTTTATTTTTGGTAATTAAAAGTCTTTAAATGTTTGCCGGTTCCCGCCTCCTTCTTCCCGTAACATCTGAACTTCGTTACATTGGTGCCGAAACCCGGGAAGAAGGAGGAACGCGCTGTCAAAGAGCCCTCGGCGCTGTGGGGAATCCGCGGTGCCATCGAGCATGGTGAGCAGAGTCCGTCGCCATGGACGCTCGAGGCGGTGCGCTGGAGTGAGTTGCCGGGGGGGCGGTCGAGCTCGCTGCTGGCCGCCTGGGTGCTGGAGGGACGGCTGCCGTCCGTGAGGGAGAGGAGGAGTCGCCGCCGTTCGCCGTGGGCCGGAGCCTGCTGTCGTCCGCCATGATGGGGAGGAGCAGGGAACGGGGGATTCCTGCCGTCTGCCCGTATCCGAAGGAGCCGTCGCCGTCCAACAGGCGGCGGAGGAGTCTCGTGCCGTCCACCGAGGGCTATCCAGCGCCACCGCCAGGCACCGCGGAGAAGATCGCCCAGCTGGTGCAGGGCCAGATGGCAGCGCGTTGTGGGAACCGGACTAATAATTTTTTTTTTTTTTTTTTCTCTCTCTCTCCCCTCTCTCGTCTCTGTCGCTCCTCATGCTTCCGTCTCCTTTTCTCTCGCCTCGTCTGTCCATACCCCCAGGTACCGCAGCCGCCGTGTTCGGTCTCCCCGGAGGAGGGGGGGGGGGGGGGGGAGTAGAGCGCAGTCTCGTGGGTACCCCCCGGCCTGCGAGGGGCGATGGGGGTATGTGGCGAGCAGGACGAGGCCGAGGGCCGTGAGAGAGCGGCATGAGGCCGGTGGCGTGATTACTCTGATGAGCGACACCTGCGAGACGCACCGGTCTCGAATCTCTCACGGAGGAGCGGAAGCATAAAGGAGGAGCGACGACAGTGAAGAAAGAGAGAGGAACAGGCCTGTGTTTTATTTGATGTTCTGTGTTGCCAGCAGTCGTCCGTGAGGGGCTGCTGGCTTTTACTTTCGTTTTGTATTTGTTTTATTTTTGGTAATTAAAAGTCTTTAAATGTTCGCCGGTTCCCGCCTCCTTCTTCCCGTAACACCTGAACTTCGTTACAAAAAGATATTAGAATCAACCAAAATAACTATAGAGCTACTTACAAGAACCCCATATAAATACACTTGGTACTGCGTCATTTTCTTACGCATACCCGGACAGCAACATAGTGCTGACCCAGATCCGGCCCATATCTAGTATGTGTTGAATCCACATGTACCAGATGTGGCCCGGATTTGGGCCGACACTATGTTGCTGTCTGGATGGTTTAGCATGAAGAATGATCAATACTGGGTTCCTTAACTGACCATTTATTTATATTGGAAAAATGCCAATTAAAGTTGAACACTATCAGTTTAGCAACGACAGCAGAATAGCAAGGAACAGAACAACAGCAGAAAAAGAATATCAGACACAATACTGTATGTAAATATGACATTTGTTTCTACAGTACTACCTTGCCATTATTTCTTAATATAAAGGGAAGTGCTTTCCCAGAAGCGTTGGTTTCATTCAAACACTGTGCTAGAGCACATTATAATAGTGTTGTCATCCATAATGGAGTATGCTGAGAATTAAAAGATCAAACAGAATGTTTTTACAAAAGCTTACATGATACTCAATACAGATCAGTCCCTCTTGGCTAAAGCACAGTCTTAGAGTTAGAGTTGATCGGTTGCATGCTGACATTGACCCTTGACATTTATCCACTCACCTCTGGATGCATCCTAACACCCTGATTCATTTAAATCTTGCCAAGGACCTGTCAAGTGTGTGGTGATGCTAGCACAGCTGTAAATTATATAAGGGCATAACATTCAAATACATGAAGGTTCTTGGCTCAGGCCTGCCACAGCTCATTCTTTATCAGCCATGTTAAACATGACACATGGAGCTCACATGGGAAGTTCACATCGCTCACAGTCACGGCACATGTAGCAATGTGTCACCCTCGCTACTCTTGTTATGCAGATCCCAGGGCCGAAAGATAAGAGATTGGCCCATGTGATAATGCTAGTTCAATTTGCACTGCGCTGAAAAGACCGGCAATGATGCGGTCTTGCTCTCGGCCTATCAGTGTGAAGAGCCCACTTGCAATCAGAGGAGGTTTCTTTCATGTTTAGTACATGTAGGGCTGCTGTGAGTCTGACATTATTCAAAACTGCTGAAAGCAATACAATAGCTTTATGTGAATTTAAGGTGACGTGTGTAATTTAGATGCAGAAATACTTTCTCAGATCTCATGTGTTTACTGTGTAGGATATTCATAGTTTAACTTCCCAAACAGAGTAAACACTGTCAGTCCTGTGACACTTCAATATCTCTGTTTTTCTTTAACATTTCAACGTGTCAATTTCTTGTCAGTGGTGCGGGTTTGGAGTGGGACATCTTTTTTTTTTTTTAAGCTTTAAGAACGTCACCATTCACTGTCATTATATGGACCAGTATGAGTAAAAAAAAAAAAAAAAGAGAGAAAATCATACCATTTAAAAAAAAACACCAAGGTTAGTAAACCCTTGAGGAAAAAGTAATGCACTACTGTGTTTCCTGTGCTCGTTTTGTCCTAGTTCCATCATTAGTTTTGTTAGTTGTTAATTAATTTACGCACCTGTTCTGTTTTCCGTTGATTACTCTGTCTGTATTTAAGTCCTCAGTTCATTGTTTCTGTGTCAGTGTTTTATGAGATTGCATTTCTGTTATTTACTCCAGCGGTCTCCTGCATGTTATTATTAAATAAAGTGTATTCGTTTGATTCCTCGTCTTCGTGCAATTTACTACAACTTTGACATTTGTAATAGTTGCGTATGTGTCCCTCAATATTCCTCCATTTGAAAAGATCATATAGTCACTGCTGGAAAAGTAAAAAAAAATCCAAATATGCTGGAAAATCAAAAAATGTGCAGAACTTTTTGAAGAACAGTGAGCAGTTTAACTGCTCAGTACAAACAAGGGACTTTTGAACAACTACTGTATCACAAAATATAAAAACAGTCATGGATCATTCAGGTAATAACACAGTATTAAGAATCAAGAGTATGTGTAAACTTTAGAACTGGGTCATTTTTATAAATGCAGTTATTATTTTGTCTTGTGGATTATATGTAAACATCTGTTATGTGAAATAGTTTATTCAGGACAGTACTAAATAAAAAAAGATCCCTCTTATTTTAACATTTTTGCAGATATGTAAACAGAGCTAGTGTCACAGTGTCTCTGCCTTCTGCGATATAAAAAAAAAAAAAATGGCCATACAAATTGACAACTGAGTTTATGAGAAATATAAAAGGCAACTGTTACACAGATAAGTCAATGACTATTTCTCCTACGTCACTCAGCTGTCAAGCTCAACCCCAAATTTTGTTGATTATTCCATCAAGTCATTCAAATCTTTAGCCAAAAAATCCATTCTCCAGATGGCCAGCCCTCTCAAGTGCTCTCTCGCAATTCAACAACCTCTATGAGCTGTATCAATATTAATTCATTCCGCTTCCTGACCTTACCAGGGGCTCGTTACTCGACAAGCGGGGTCAGTCTGCGTTTGGCAAGTCGTGTCACGGAGTGGTCGGCTTCTAATGAACTGGACACTGCTCAAGCCGTTCTGTGCCATACCACCTCATTATCACTCTGCCAATGGCATTAACAGAAGTGCTTGTCACATACAGAGCTGCTCTCTTCTGCTTGGAACAGCATAAATGTCGCTTGATTTAAAATGCTATCGATCTTCAGTTAGGGGTCGGCAAGTAACTTTGGCCGCGGGCCAATATTTTTTTTAGCCAGTAGATGGCGGGCCAGCTACACGGAGTAGGCCTATGGATACAAATTAAATACTCTTATATAGGCCTATAATTGTGGAATATGATGTGTCCGTCACCGTCCGTGGATCATTCATAAAACCAAAAATAAAAAGATAAAACGACTTGTTTTTCCATTATTTATTTCCTGAACTGAAATGAAAAAGAAAAAAAAAACGAATAAGGACGGGTTTTCTGATTTTCTGATTGTGCTCAGATCAAAAATAGAAAAAATTTATTAGACAAATTTTAATTTTGATTTTTAATTTAACACCTTATGCATATATCAAGGAAATCATTTTAAACAGATCAAGTACTATTGTGGTAACAGATTACAGCCATTTTAATAAAGGTGTGAATAGCAATCATGCCTCATTCCGTACAGTCCGACTTTTGAACTTTATTCCTTTTTTTTTATTATTATTTATTCGGGGACACACACATACACACCTAAGGTTTAAGGAGGTCTGCGCGGGACTGTTTTTTTTTCCGTCCCGCTCCCACAAGGTTCTATTCAGCAACCGCTTAAAATATACTCGGTGTTACCCCCGCTTTATTTCCCGACCTGACGGGTCCACAAAATTTAGATCTCGTTTCCATAATCTCACATTCAAATGTCTCTAACGGAAAGAAGGAGATTAAGTAGCCTATAATAATTATAAATGCTATACAAAAATTGTGTTCGTGTCAATATAAATAGTAGGCTATTTTAACATTGTACTGTCAGCAGAGAAAAAAAATGCCACAGAAAAAAAGAAAGAAATATAAATAACATAAATTAAATAAGACAAAGCCTATCACTCAAATTTCTAAGCAACATAAACGAAAATCATATTGCCCTACTGACGATATGAAGTAGGCTATTTTCTGCCGAACTATTTCAAACATCCTTGCAAAAAAAGAATGTTGTTGACTGACAATGGTTTCAGTACCAAACAGCTCAGAACTAGGTGTACAGGTGGTCAGAATTAAGTGCGGATACGCTGTCAAAAGATGTCGGGAGTGCGAGTGGGCTATTGTCAGTCAGACCGCCCGCTCCGTCCAAAGTACACCAGAGTTCTGACCGCTACCGTCTTTTGACGCGCGAACGGACACAAAGTGGTCAAGCGTATAACTAGACGCGGCAGGCGCGAATTTGACGCGCTATTCGCGTCCGGTGTGAACGCACAGTTATACTATCCCGCGCCGCATGATTCCCTATGGGCGTTTCACACAGTATGCGGCGGTGAAATCGCCGCGCGACTACGGCTTTTCTCAAGTAGTGGAAGAGTTTTGTGCAGCATTTAGGACTACCAAAATAATCCGGCGGGCCAGAAAATATTGCTGGCGGGCCAGTTTTGGCCCGCGGGCCGCCAGTTGCCGTTCCCTGAGTTACATGTTGTGAGATGTTTTTTTTTTTTTTTTTTACTGAGTTGCTTCAAAAGCAGTTAATGGACAATGGCAATCTTTGAATCTGCTAGAATATATATATATATATATAAATAAACCAATAGCAATGGGAAACTTTTTTGTTGTCATCCAATGTGAAGCCTATGCCATAACGAATACGCCCATGTGCGGTTTTGCATAATCTCGCGTTTATAACAGTGTTCCTTTGTTTGCGCAACCATTTGCTTCCTGGAAATTTACGCACACGTGCTTCTCGTGACGCACAGAGGTTGTCCTGCCTCCTGTTACACCTGCTCTCTAGCGCTCGCTCCGTTTACATTCGCCTGCTGCAATGGGTTCACGTCGGGGACAGAAGTTATTTTCTCCTGCTGCTGCATTGGAAGAACTTCTGCGAAGCAGTGATGAAGAAAACGGGAAATATTCAGAAGAGAGTTTTGTATCCAGCGTCGACTCTGAAGAGGAGGATATGTTTTTAGAAGGTCTCGATCCAGTTTTAGATCGGTAAGTGTCTAAACATTTTAGTGAGTTTGTGTTACATTGCTTTTTAGTTTTGATTTTCTGCACTATTGCCGCTTATAAGTACGTTACATTGAAATGCAGTGAAATTCCATTGTTATTCAAGCGCTGAATTAGAAGAAACCCTGTACAACATTGAACATATTACTTTATGTAACGTTAGCTATATAGGCTATTGCTTTGTATGTAGAACGCAAGACGAAGTTCAAACAACTTTTCAGAGAAGAACATGTAATTATATGTGTGTAAGATAATCAGTTCTGTTAGGTGTAACGTTAGTTCTAATCCTTTTTGTGTAATTCAACAGTGATGAAACTTCAGATGATGAGAGGGTACCAGAGGCCTCTGGACAACATGCAAAGCGTCCATGTGTGGCTGGGCTGCAACATCTTCAGCTGCCTCCACTTTGTGGTAAGCAAATAATGTTTAGTGAGATAAAAAAAATAAAAAATGCATTTTAGGGCATTATTATTGTCTGAGTGTGCATTATTTGCTGGTAGTGTAAATGTGCAATCAGGGCAGCAATAGAGTGGGTATGGAGCTACATTTCTGTATGTTGTATATTATCATTTGAATTTCATGTGTGTTTCTAATCCCTTTTGTGTAATTCAACAGTGATGAAACTCCAGATGATGAGAGGGTACCAGAGGCCTCTGGACAACATGCAAAGCGTCCATGTGTGGCTGCAGCATCTTCAGCCTCCAGAAGTTCAAGAGGAAAGAGCGGAAGAAAGAGACAGCCCAGCACTTTGTGGTAAGTAAATAATGTGAAGCAAGTAAAGTAATGTTTAGTGAGAGAAAAAATAGCATTTTAGGGCATTATTATTGTCTGATTACAGTCTGCATTGTTAGCTGGTAGTGTAAATGTGCAATCAGGGAAGCAATAGAGTTGGTGTAGAGGTAGATTGCTGTATGTGAATGATCCTTTGAATATAAAATCTGTAAGCTGCTAGTGTAAATGTGCAATCAGGGAAGCAATAGAGTTTGTGTAGAGGTAGATTGCTGTATGTGAATGATCCTTTGAATATAAAATCTGTAAGGTGCTAGTGTAAATGTGCAATCAGGGAAGCAATAGAGTTTGTGTAGAGGTAGATTGCTGTATGTGAATGATCCTTTGAATATAAAATCTGTAAGGTGCTAGTGTAAATGTGCAATCAGGGAAGCAATAGAGTCGGTGTAGAGGTAGATTGCTGTATGTGAATGATCCTTTGAATATAAAATCTGTAAGCTGCTAGTGTAAATGTGCAATCAGGGAAGCAATAGAGTTTGTGTAGAGGTAGATTGCTGTATGTGAATGATCCTTTGAATATAAAATCTGTTAGCTGGTAGTGTAAATGTGCAATCAGGGAAGCAATAGAGTTTGTGTAGAGGTAGATTGCTGTATGTGAATGATCCTTTGAATATAAAATCTGTTAGCTGGTAGTGTAAATGTGCAATCAGGACAGCAATAGAGTTGGTGTAGAGGTAGATTGCTGTATGTGAATGATTGTTTGAATTTCAGATTTGAAAAGGCAATAATATGTATGTATTTATGTGCAAGATAATCAGTTCTGTTAGGTGTGTTTCTAATCCGTTTTGTGTAATTCAACAGTGATGAAACTTCAGATGATGACTGGGAACCAGAGGCCTCTGGACAACATGCAAAGCGTCCATGTGTGGCTGCAACATCTTCAGCCTCCAGAAGTTCAAGAGGAAAGAGCGGAAGAAAGAGACAGCCCAGCACTTTGTGGTAAGCAAATAATGTGACGTGCATGACTCTTGAGAAAATAAAATATGTTAGGGCATCATTATTGTCTGATTGCAGTCTGCATTATTAGCTGGTGGTGTAAATGTTCAATAATGTTAGCAATATATTGGGTATGAAGGTAGATTCCTGTATGTGAATGGTCATTTGATTTTGAAAATAAAATGTGTATATATAAAAATTTCTTTTCCTGTTTGTTATTCAATAGTGATGGCAATTCAGATGATTCACCCAGCACTTCAGGGACAGGATGGTGTAGTAACATGGACAGCACAGAACCTCCTGAAATCATCTTTAGGCCTCTTCATGCTGTTGGAGCAAAGCTACTAAAAACAGCTTCGTACAGTCCTCTGCAGCTGTACAGTCCTCTGCAGTCCTCTGCGAGACTCTTATCGCGCGATAAAAAAAATATCGCCGTTAATCTATTCTCCAAGTTGGGTTGGGAGATGGCTCTATACTACACGCAATCTACCCGCGGCCGCGAGGTAAACCCGGGTGCAACGCATATTCGTCGTCATCTTAAGTAAACACGGCTGAAAGTGAAAGCTGGTGAAAAAGATCAGTGCAACATCCATTATTTGGACTTGGTTCGGGTTTAAGCCTTCAGACGAGCAGCAGCAAACTATATACAGAGTGTGTGGGGTCAGCACGCCAGAATACAGTTATCTTTCGTGCTTGAACTTACAATAACACACACAATTATGCCAAAATGTCCGTTTTGTCGAGTATCTTCATAACATAAGAGCTGTCTTATGATGAACGTCAAGTTCAAGTTGTGAAAGAATGAGGCGCGTGCGAGAGCCGCGTCTCCGTCAGCTGGTCTTAAAGAGACAGCAGCCAATAAAGTTTTCTGTCAGTAAAGTTAATCAAAGAACAAAAAGAACAGAGAAAATGATTCACTGCTGTTGACTAAAGTTTTTTTTTTTCTTTTTTTTTTGCTATAATAAGGATTAGTCTATATTTAATTTATGCAGTGCAGTTTGACATTTTCGGTATATGTCCTAGGTCTACCTGTTTGACAGGCACAGGTAAATATGACATTTATTTTTAACTCTTGTATTATTGAGACTAATAACAATATTGAATTTATTTTAATTTGAAAACAGTGCATTTAGTTGTTGTTTCTAGTTTTGAGTTGAGAAATGGGCTACAAATTTCAGCATTATCACTAATCTGTGTGTGCATTTTACTTGAGAAATAAGCAAGTTAACTCATGAAACCATTTGTTTACTATATCGCAATCACATATCGCAATATATAATCACAATATGACATTTTCCCCAAATCGTGCAGCCATACTTTTCAGAAAAATGTATTTCGTATCATTGTCTTGTGAAATGTTCTGTTCTGAAATGGTTTTATTATAATATACTGTAAATCGTTATCGCAAGAGGCTGCAATGTATATCACAATATAGATTTTAGGCCATATCGCCCATCCCTAATTGATAGCCTATAGTAGTTGATAATAACATAGGCCTACCTAATGTTGCCTACGGACGGTAACAGTACAGTAGTAACCTTTTACAGTCTATGAGTAGAACAGCTTTCTCAAGCAGTTTATGATGCATTTTGGAAACAGGAGATGAGCCCCTGGTCTAATGCGCCACCTGGCTTGAGAAACCCGTTCTCAAAGACTTACTTTTATAGTCATTATTTGGGTAGCAAACATATTCTGAATGCCTTCGGCAGAATTCAAATGAGCCATTTTAATCTAGATTAATCTAGATTAATTTCAAAATTAATCTAGATTAATCTAGATTAAAAAAATTAATCTATGCCCACCTCTAATATATATATATATATATATATATATACACACACATGAGTGACATAGTCAGTAAGACAATTTCAGTAAGACATAGTCTTACTGAAATTACTTAAATTCCACTTAATCTAAATAGGCTGCCACGAGCAACTAGCCTGGAAATCCAGACCTAAATCTAAAAGATTAATGGTCTGGCGTCGAGTAATGAAAATCGCCCAGCTCGAGGGGCGGCACCAAGCATGCATTTGAAAATCTCACTGCACGCAATTGGATAACACTACGACCAATCACAACAAGTTATCGCTTAGCTACCAGCGGAGCTAACTGGTAGATTAGACTCTTACCGTATCCGGTCGGCAAAACAGCAAAAACGCCCTTCTTTCAAGGGAACGATTCGAGCGCCATCTTCTGTTCCTCTTTTAGAGAAAAAGGCAAGTCTAAATCTTTCATTGTAGCGGCCAAAGCTGTTTCAAACAAATGGTGTTCATCCATAGCCATCTTGCCAGTGTTGTGCCTGAACGCGTTCATTGAACGATAGTTCATGAACTCGTTCATATTTTGGGCGAACGTGAACTGAACGTACTCTATTACTGCCTGATGAACGTTACTGTGAACTCGTTCATTCTGGTGGCTGTGAACGGCACGCTCTCTCAGTTTAACTTCGTTCATAAGGGTGCAATATTTCTATAGAAATGTATTTGTCCCGTTCCGTTCGGAACCTCCGTTGTCCCGTTTATTGACGCTGATCTAACCACTGATGTATGACTGAATCTGATACAACAGCAACACTTGATCACGACACCGGTCATCATCCAATCACAGTCCACACTCACGCGCACCAGACCATACGAATAACAAACTCTAAATTGAGAATTAATTATTATTTTGGGACAAATCATTGTTTGATTTGCGCACAGAATCCTCCGCTGTCTGGTCGCTTCGATCCGGACTCGCGCTACCGGCAAATCCCTTTCACTGTCCGACTGGGTTTTGATTTCGGCAAATCAGTTTTGACGAATTCAAACAACGTGATTATTGTGAGTCCAACATACATCCAGCCACGCAAGAAAGCATGAAATCGTCCTGAGGGAATAATATACTGATGTGATTTGCTGGCCAAGAAACATTTCTGATTATTATTAATAATAAAAAAAAATGATGAATGATGAATAATGAAATAAACGAATAAAAGGTTCAAAGTAAATTTATCCGAAATAAAAAAAAAACGTAACATTATAAATGTACTTGCTGAATAAAAGTAGGCTATTCATTTCTTTAATTTCTTTAAAAGTAGGCTAGTGTATAATTACAAAAGCTTTCTATTTCAGATTGAAATACTATTATTTTGAACTATGGTTTGTGTGTAATATGACTTTAATCAAAACAAATGTGTTGTCTGAAAACCTTTTAAACACATACGAACCTGAAATGACATAGGCCTACTGTGTTATGTTGGCCTAGCCTATAGCCTACAAATATTTTGAGTGTCCCTCATTTTCCTGTAAAGAACCATGCCCGATTGTCCCGCATTTGTTTAGTTGGCAACCCTACCCTCAATGCTATGTAAACCCTGGTTGGATAAGGATTTTAAAATTGGATATAAAGATGAAATCTGACACATAGTTTCAGTGTTAAAACTGATAACATAATTGCTGTCTGTGGTTTTATATGGGCTGTGGCAATAATTTTGAAAAATAATAGCTCGCAGCAACATATGGAAAAAAAGAACTGAACTAGTTCATTTTTTGAAACTGTGAACTTTAGTTCAAAATTTTGAAGTTTGAACTATGAACTGAACTAGTTCATTTTAAAATTTGTGAACGGAACTTTGAACTAGTTCATGTAGAAAGTGAACTTTCCCAACACTGCATCTTGCAATGTTTACTTATGACTTCAGTGTCACAGCGCTGTCGTCATCTCGCCTCTGGCCCGCCTATATCAGATAACCTGATGTGATTGGTGCAGCTCAGATAGAGGGGCATATTTAATGAGCATCATTACTCGACACCAGAGTAACTCGCTGAGCAAATTCAACTTGTGCTCTCGCGCGAACTCTGGATTACCAGGGTAACGAACAACTGCATTATTGGATGCTTTTCGGATTTTGATGGAAGTGTCGTCAAGAAGTAACAGCAATCTTGTCCTGAAAATGAGGGTGCCGTATGAGGGGCTATTTGAGGAGTTGAGGTTAAGGGTTTTGAAATGTATACATTTATTAAACGTATTATTAATTATAATAATTATTATATTATTATATAATAATGTATATATATATATATATATATATATATATATATATATATATATATATATATATATATAATATTATTTTTTAGTTCCAAGTGAGTAGATGATGACAGAATGTTCAAATGAAAGGTGAAAAAAAGGCATGGTAACCCTTTTTTTTTTTTTTAAGGACCTTAAAGAGTGTCTCTTGTTCATTAGCCAAAGCAGGCCGGTAATGAGCATCACAGGCTGAAATCGGGTAGATCACATTCTTTTTAAAGGTCATTCATGCCCTAAAATGCTGGGCTGGATGTGAACATGTTCTGCTTCAAATCTATTCACTCTCTCTCTCTCTCTCCCCCCTTCACAGCACTGTACTCTCTAGTGGATGTCAGATGTCTTTCAAATAGCCAATTTCTGACACAAGGCCAGCATGCCGCAGGAAGCAGCTTTCAAAGTGATGGGCCCCAGGCGCCACTGGCCTGATTCAGCCCTGCAAACAGAGAGGAGAGATGAGAACTAATCCTCAAATTAATGACTGCTTTGTTTCAAAAGAGAGACCTCACACGACTCATATTTCCTCACATGAAGATTGTATTTGTCAAACAAATCTGTGAGAGCTAGAAGCATTGGTTTCAAGTTGTGTAAAGGCTATGGGGTATATGCCAGTTGGAAGAGGGGAAAAAGGAAATCACAAATGAGATCTCCATTTTTCTTCTACTCCTAGACCGAAAAAATGGAGAGCAAGCCTTTACTAGGCATATCAGATTTTTCACCTGCAGGATTTTTCACCTCATGAGAACAAGACCCCAGTAACCTCATATGTGTCTCCTGAAGACCCAGAAGAGAACTAATGTCACAGTCTAAACTCAAATTCTTCCAATACTTTGATTCTCCATTATCTGGACTTTGCTATTCACATTTATTTTATAGCTGTATTCTCTAACTATGTGCCAACAATTGTCTCATGTTTTCCTATTTTTATATTTCCTAGGAATTTTCTAGGAACTGATACTTTAATGAAACCTGAGGTGGTCATAACATCCACACAGAACAACGATAGTGGTATTGGTGATTATGATAGTGGTAGTGGAGATGATGATGGTGGTGGTGATTTTGACAGAGATAATTATGATGACTATGGTTGGTTGTGTTGATTATAGTATTGATGATAGTGATGATGAAAATTGTACAAAAAAAAAAAATGGTAATGATTGTAATGATAACGGTGGTGGTGATGATTAGGATAACAATGATGTGGTCATGGTAACGGTGAAAATAATGGTTATGATAACAGTGGGGGTGATGATTATGATGACAATGATGATGAGATGAAGATGGTGGAAAAAATTAAAATTATGGTAATGATGTAATGATATCAGTGGAGGCAATGATTATGATAAGGATGAATGATGGTGGAAATTATGAAGTTATGGTAACAATGTTAATGATAAAATTGAATTGGTGATAATGATGACAATGATAATGGTGCTGATGAAAAAATTATGAGAATGCTAGTAATGACAACAGCAGTGGTGATGATGATTGTGATGATGGCAATGATGATATTTAGATGAAAATAATCATGATGATGATGGTACTGATTATGATGACATTATGATATTTAATGAAATATTCCTTTGCCATCCCTGTTTTATAGGTTTTAGGCAAAGCTTTAATATGTTTTTAACTTATACAGTAGCACCACAAACCCAGCTGGTTAACTTCTATCCTTTTGGCTCATGCTCTCAAGTGGTTTACTGACAGTAACTTTACTGTGAGAGAGAATTCAGAGAGGACAGCTGATACATCATCTGTCTACAGACCGCCGTTTGTGCCCTTGCATAATTGATAAGCCCTACGTTTACATATCTCGAATGAGGCACATGCTCAATTCCCAATGATGACTGGCGGTTTTATCTTCCTGATCCCAGACCTGCATTTACTGACAAAACAAAGATTTTGTGGATCTGCTAAAGATATCATTACCTCTGCAGGGTTCATACAACAATTCTTACCATAAGACACGATAGGCACCTCTCAAAACATGCTTTATTGTTGGAGACGAGTCAGTTTGGTAATATAGCTTTATCTTTCGGCTTGTGCTTGGCTGCATTGTTGCACTCGCACAATAGATGTATTTTTCATTGAAAATGAATGAATAGTGGTGCTGTATGTAGTCCAGGAAGAGAAGCGAAGACAATCAAAGACATGGGAAAACACACACACATGGTAAACAAAGACAAGCACACTCACACACTGGAACGCACTTACACACTGGAACATAGACTTTGTTCCAAAGCCTAGTGAGCTGTCTCCTGCCTACATAGACAGGTATCTGACTGAAACTGAATCTCATGAGTGACTAATCTAGATCTACAGAAACTTTCTAGTGTCATATGCATGTGTTCGCACACACTATCAAATGGAGTATCCTTTGAAAGGTTATATTTCTGGCTGTACACATATACTAAGCATTTGCTGTTTAGTAGGGGAGAGCGGGGCACAACCTAACGCTTTTTGACTTTCTCAGTTTGTGTAAATCTACTTATGGTTCAGAGTATTTATTTTTTCCCACATTAATTTCCCACATGTCTAGTACAATTATGTGGTTTTGTTTTATTAATACAGTATCTACTTTTTTCTTGACATACCCCGAAAGAATGGAAGTGAAATGTGACAACATGCCCCATAGGTGGGGTACATTGTAACATGTGTGGGGCACATTGTAACATAACATATGACAGCTTAAAATGTTATCTGATCTAATAAAGATCTATATACAAAACAAACTAAAATATTTTCTAAATAAAATTCAATTAAAAAACTTTTTCATATAAAATAATGCCAATTTTTAATAATTAAATATAAACAAATTTTTGAGTTTTGACTACGAACACATGAAAACACAGCTATACAACATAGTTCAAAACAAATAAATAATTAGTCATTTCTGAACATTGACTCTCAGTCTTTATTCACCTTTTTCTCACGTTTTCCCAATAAAATTAATAAAAGTATAGAATATAATAGCATATTTCTAATAGGGGCACATTGTAACGCAGTGTTACAACATGCCCCCGCCTGCACAACTGGGATTTAAACCCTGCTAGTGTCTTCTGCTAGTTAGCGAAGCATTAAAGAACTATCTGAACTGTTAAATAACATCTTGTAGATTAAAATAATATCAGATTTGTCTTATTTTAAATAAACACAAAAAATAGAGATGAAAAATTAACTTAAGTAAGAAATTTACTTTTGCTATGGTTTAATAAATGTCTATGGATATCTTCCAAAAAAAATTATAATTTTGGCGGAATTTTTTTTTTCTATATAGTGTTGATATGGCAACTAGTAAATACACAAAGTTTCGTCATCCATGCATGTGCGGAAGTATTTAAAACAAGCGTGTTACAACTAGCCCCGCGTTAGGTTGTGCCCCGCGCTCCCCTATTATAGAGTAGGCTAAATTTTTGGGGCATATAGAGACAGTTAGGTTTTGGAACAGAGCAAAAGAAATGTATATGTACATTGTACATAAAAACAGCTATGACAATATAACAAACCTATCAAAATTGTTGTTTTTTCCAAAAACACAAACTTCAGATCAAAACAGCACTAAAACCTTCCTTCAGAGACAACTAAAGCATAGCCCTTGCACACCACAGTCTTCCAGTGAAAAACAATTGCTACAGACAAGACAATTGCAGAAAAGCATGACCATCTCAATGGCCTCCATCTTAGTGTTGTTCACCAATTAGATGATTGTTTGGTCTGACTAGCAAAGCATTGTTTTGGCTGTGGCATGCATGATCCCAACGCACAATCCCATCTCCATTCCACAATGACTGGTCAAAAAAAAAAAATTTGTGTATCATCATAATATATTTTTACTATATAATCAAACAAGCTTTCCTTAAGCAGTTAGCATTATGCTATGCTAGTGGCTAAGCAGCTTGCAAAACAAAGGCTAACTGAAAACAAGTAAAGGGATTTGATTATTTAATCTTAATATAATGTGATATGCAATTCCAAAGACACATTGTCATATTTTCATGAATAAGAATAAATCATGTTCATTTTGTTAAATCTTTGTTATGTATTAGATATCAAACTGCAATGCAGTGATTGGTGAAAGGGAGTATTGTATTGTCGTCATTACCTAGGCTACATCAACCCTTCATTAACCTTTATTGATCAAGACTATATAGTTCACTGAGTAGGGCCCAACAAAGGTTATACAACAAAACAAAAAAATAGAACAAAAACAGAGGTTATTTTCATTAAGAATGATGCTTATACGACTGTGAAGAGAGTGTCCATGTTATACAAACATTTGACTGAGTAATCTGTTTGTTTGTTGACAACAATCCCTTAATCCCATCCGCTCTGTGTGTGTGAAAGCTGGATACATTAACAGAGAAAAAAATTATAATGCGAGTTCAAGAGCATCGACAGGATTCCAGATTGTCAGAGATAAACTTGGGATGAGAAAACGGAGAACAATAAGAGTGAGCAACTGTGGATTTTTTCCCATTCGAAAGATTATCCATAATATCAACACAAGCCGATCAGCCACATTGCATAAATAAATGTTTAGCTGTGTCAAGTGGGGGCTAAATTAATTAGATTTTTTTTATGAATTAGATGTTGTTTTCTTTTTTTCAATTTCAGTTTTAATTTATTTCCATCCACTGGTTTGTTTAGATAATAAATATTAGCTTATATATATATACTGTATATACAGTGCATAAAATCCCTTTTGTCCATTGTCCATTTGTAATGATTTTATCAAAATTATTGTTTTGACATTAAGACAAATTTTAATACAAATAATTAATCAAATTTGTTTATATTTTTGCTATTAATTAGTCAGCATATCATCTAATTTCAATTGGCCACCTCACCGTTTTTGTCTACAGCACAAAGCCCCATTTCCCATTGATAAAGTAATAATATTCTATATAAAAAAAAATACTCCACTTCATCTCCACTGTTTATTTACTGGCTGTGGTTTACGATCTGTCCCACTAATCTCCCAGTGAGATAATCACAGGCCCCTCATTTGATCTGGCCCTCCTGGGTGAGGTCTGGCCAAAGTCTCCCATCAGCAATTTCCTGTTGTCATTGATTTTGCTGTTGTTCACCAGTACTCAAGAGACCTAATGCTCGTTTCAGCTGGCCCAGGACCAGTTTACCTGGCCTCATGCACTGCACATACTAATGCAGCTGAGCTCCAAACCGCTGACTTTACGTGAGCATCCAGGACATTGCCGAAAAAAAGGTCTCCTGATCTTGTGCATGGGGACGTGTGCTATTGCTAATCCCATTTAAAACTCCTCAACACTGTGAACGGTTGGAATATTCACGAGGTAATTAGAGGAATGCTAATTAATTCCTCATAAATTATTAACAAATTGCCAACACACATGCTAACATCTGTTTGGTTTTGGGGTTGCAGGAAGGCCTGTATTGAATGGTACCACACTGCATTCTAGTGGGTGGTGATGGTATTACATCACATCCATTAATTGAATAATCTGGGTTAAATGCAAGCTAAACTCTATTGACATCATCTAAGACAGACTGTTGATATGATTAAGCATATCTCAGTCTGTAAAGTAAACAAAATGACAACACAAACTGTAGGTAAATTTTATAACACTTTCCCCCACAAAAGTAATTGTCAAAGCAACAATGCCTAACAGTAGTGGATATGATACAACAATATTAGTCGATTAATTTATGTAGATGATCATTTTGTAAGTATAGAGAAGCTTTGAGATCAGAAGGAGGTAAGTGTGCATCACAGAGGAACTATTGAGAGGCCAGCTTGATGAACAGTGTTTAGGTTAAACAGGAGAACAAATCAATGAAGGGCAATCGATGGGGGGTCAGCTTAGATGGACTTTGCATTACATACAAAGATGTAGCTCTCAAGCGTATGTACACTAGAGGATACCTATACAATGGCTATTGACAGCAAGGTTACTATAGCAAAACAAGGTTCTATAATCAAAATCATTCATTTTCAGAACTTTCTTTTAAACGGATAGCTCACCCTCATGTTGTTCCAAACCTGTATGAATCGCATACTCTCTTGTCTTATTTTGAATAAATAATAACTTTACGACCGCTAAAAAATATGCTTTATTTAGTATGAATGTCTGTAGTAAGAATGTAATCTAGACGTATTACATTCGCCATGCTGTCATTACCATGTGACTTAACAGCGTCAGTTACGTAATATCCTCTCCCGTGGCCTCATGGGATAGTAAAGTGTCCATTGTATGCACACTTCAGAATCTCGCCAGAAGTAGTAGTTCATCTGGGTACTTTTTGCCTACTTTTTTTATGAGTACTATGAATTCAGACATACTTATTTTGTCACATACTGTTTTTGACCTACTATATATTAGGGAAGTATGCAATCTCGGACGCAGCCCAGGTGTGCTGCACATGTCCTGAAAAGTAAAGACAAAACATTTCGATCACCCCCTGGTGGCTGGCTGCAGTATAGGTTATAGACCCCGCCCTCTCCATCCAATGGGATGCCAGCCAAACAAAACAAAACGTTAAAAAAAAATTTTTCCGAAAATGGTTTCTGTCATTTAGGTAGTTCTTATCACGCAGACGCATGTTCAAGTGTTCGTTTTTCCAGTAAGTTTGGTTTTAGTTATTTTATGCAATAAAAACAGTGTGTAAAATCATAATTGACAGCAACTCCACAGACTCTGGCTCCAAATGACTTGATCAACAACGAGCGTTTCTGGGATATGTTGGCTTCATTTTACTACAGTCAAGTCAAGTCACATTTATTTATACAGCGCTTTTTACAATACAGATTGTTTCAAAGCAGCTTTACAGAGATAACAGGAAAATAATGCAACAAAGTTTGTTTCCAGAAGAAAATAGCGTCACAGTCCAGCTTAAGTAAGTTCAGTGATGTTTAATTTTGTTTTAAAAAAGTTAGTCATTTAGTTAATTTATATATATTGCCGCTCTGGAGTAAACCGTGATGTCATGGTCGGTTCAACTGAACTCGGTTCAACTGAACTCAGTTCAGTTCTTGCATAATAGTGTCGATGCAGGCAGATCAATATTATTGTTGAATATTACATTTAATGTTAAATGTAATGTCCCCAACTAAGCAAGCCAAGCCAAAAAGGCGAGGCAAGGAACCAAAACTCCATCAGGTGACCTTAGGAGAAGCCAGGCTCAGTCGGGGGGGGGACCAGTTCTCCACTGGCCGATGAACGAACAATGTATGATTATGATTCAGGCAGCATTATAGGTCAGAATTCAGATTGGTTTGGAACAATCAGGATATTATCCAGTTCCATCTGGTTGAAGATCGGAGTCACGCCGGTATGGAAATGGGTTTGTTGAGGATCAGTGACGATAGCTGTTGTGTCGATGAGGCCTTCACAGGGGAGTTAGAAAAAAAGTGTTTATGTCTAGTTGACACAAAGTATGATTATGACAATGAGTGGGTCCTGACACGTGTTGTCTAACTCCAACAGAGTTTAGAATGTCTGTAAATGCTAATCCCAGTGCATCTTTTTTTCGTCATCCTCATGTATATTAAAATCACCAACAATTAGGACTGAATCTGCAGCCAGTACTAACACAAATGTCATGCACGATTTATCATTTAAACTAGATAGTGTTACATTAAGCACCAATACTTCAAAATAATTATATTTGAAACTAGACTTCAGTAATTCTGAAGATATAACTATAGATTACAGCAACACCACCCCCTTTTCCGTTTTTATAACAGTAATCTTGGGGGGTAGACTCATTTAAAGTCATGTAATCGTTTGGTTTTAGCCAGGTTTCTGTCAAACACAGCACATCTAGGTTATAATCTGTAATCATATCATTAACAATAAGTGCTTTTGAAGTAAGGGATCGAATAATCAGCAACCCAAGCTTCATCATTTGTTCATCTGTATTATATCTATTTTTTATTTGTTGAACATTGAATACATTTTTACCCTTAAATGGGTTTGGGAGTTTTTTTGTATTTCCTAATTCGGGGAACAGACACAGACCTGAGCTCCAATTCATGTTTGAGCTTTGAGACTATGTGCCATATTACTAGAGAGAAGAGCAGCAAAAAAAAAAAGCGCGAGTGTGCACGAGACGGCAAGCACAGATGGCAGGTTAACAGGCTAGTGAGATACTAGCATGTTATGCTAGCGATAATGATTTAGATAAAAGCTAGCAATGTCAGATTAATGTGATAGGCAATATTAGACAATATCTAATATATGTTGATGAGTAAGTTATATTTAGCAATATAAACAACAAGGAATGATAGTAAATAGAGATTCAAAGCAGAAAGCTATAGCCTACAGAGCATAACAAAGCAAACCAGCAGCAAGGCAGACAGGAGCAATCGATCAGGGATTATTAATTAAGATTAAAGGGATACTTCAGGATTTAGCATTAAGCTTTGTATTAGTAGAAAACCTGTAGTATTTTCGAATTACCGTGCTTTCCACCCTCATATCCCCCTGAGACAAGAGATTTATGTATTTTTTTTGTCTGGAAAAAATCATCAGATGACGCAAAAATCATCATTTTGCGTCATCAGAGGATTTTTTGGCCAGAGGCTAAAGACTACAGCCAGTAGTAGGAGCTGTCCCGCATGTTTTCAGCCCGCCCATAGAGGGTGGGATCTCACTCACAGAATGTACAAATAGTGTCAGCCATCTTTTTTTGGAAGGTAAACGTAAGCCAACAGGCTCTTGCTCTGTGGAGAAAGCTGAGTAGTAGGAGAAAGCTGAGTAGTAGGGGTTACCATCCTCTTTTTCCCGGACATGTCCGGCCGTCGAGATCGTCCAAAATGTCTGGGATTCGGCTTTTGCTTTCTGCAGTCGCCATTCATTGTGTACATGCACACCTTTTGTTTCAATCTAACTGAATTCATTCCAATTGGTGAATCTGAATGTAGTGTTTACAAGAACGCTAAACAAGTGATCGGCTGATGTGCGTTTTAACATTGCTAAGAAAATTCCCGCTCCTCCGTGAGAGATACGAGACCTGTGCGTCTCAGTAATCACGCCACCGGCCTCGCGCCGTTCTCCCGCGCCCATCAGCCTCGTCCTGCTCGCCACAGTAAACATAATGAATGGCGACTGTAGAACGCAAATGCCGAATCCCGGACATTTTGGGCGATCTCGAAATCGTCACGGAGACTCACTAGTAGCCTAGCCTTGTTGTTTTAAACTGCGCTCTCTTACCGGTAGGCGTGGCTTGGGAGTGGCCTCCTAGGGCAGCGAAGCAAGTGCATTCTGGGAGTTGTTGTCTTTAATCCACATAAGCCAAAAATACATTTTCTGGCTTTTCTCAGTCTAGAAAGCTCCAAATTGAAAAATTATGTCACATTTCTTCTACATAAATTACCCATTTTAAATACACATTCATCTTTCCAGAGGTGAAGTATCCCTTTAAGATACAGTGGAAGGAAGTGCAATGGACCAACTAAACCAACTAACCAATGGATTCCAGAATTTGGAAAAAAGAGGCTGTCAATAAGATTATTTATTTTAACCAGTGTTGTCCATTTCTTTTTACAGTCTATGTGTGGACCACTGTCAAATGAAGAAACATCTAAGTCAACAGTTAATCCAGTGCACTCAACAATGTCGATGAAACATTAACTGTATTTCCTCTAAAATGAACTTTCTCACAGAAAATGTATCGTTCAATCTTTCATAGTCTATGCAGTCATGTATGAGATTATACAGACACTTCCTCGACAATTAGCTATAAATCCTGAGTAGAACATCTCACAAGTGTTGTTACTGTGCAAGAGTGAGCCGGTTGCTGAGCAACAGCCTTCGCCAGTACCTTGGAGATAAAATACATTATGTGAAACAGACTGATAATTAAACCAATCACAAGGTTCTGTTTTCTTAAATAAGTGTTTAATGTCAGCTATTTTAATGAATTTGGGCATGTGACGTAGCAAAAGCATTGGGTTATTTTTACTAAGTCACATGCGACAATTTAACTTTACATTTTGAACATGAGCAGCATTAGAGGTACAGGATTTGACAGACATGTGCTGAGATGGGACCGGCCAATTGGCTAAAAGATAACAAGCTGTCAGTGGAAGGAACACATACTGTTACAGTAGAACAAGACAATCTCAGTTACTGCCAGGATCTTTGCAATTCCAACCACTATATGGAAAAGGAACCTTTTTATATTCTTAAAGAACTTTATTCTAAAAGGACCTTTGAATTTAAAGAGCTTAATGTACTTTACAAACATACTGTAACTTTCAGAACTCAAAAGTTCCTCCAATGTGCAAAAATATGTTTGTTTTTTAAACTGCATTACAAAAAAGTCTTGCTCTGGTGTAAGACAGATGAAGATTGAAGATATTATCATATAACCACCAACATTTACATGTCAGCAACATTCTGTGTTCATTAACTTGGCAACTAAACTTGGCAATTACAATCAAAGACAAGAATAATACTAGTCGGTACAGCAACTAACAGTAATGATATAACTAACCAATGGATTGAAAAACCAATGAATTTGGAAAAAGAGACTGTCAATTAGGTTATTTTTAACCAGTAGGGGAAAGTTACTTTTAAGAGTAATGCATTACAATGTTACATTACTCCCTAAAAAAGTAACTATAATTGTGTTACTTTTTCTAGAAACGTTACATTGCATTACTTTTTCTCACCTGGGCTAGGCTTGCTTGTTTGTTTTTTATTAACCAAAAAAAGTTATAATTTTGGCAAATGTAAAGGCCCTTTCATGTCAAACGTGAAATAAAAAAGCCTCAGGCTGGAGGAAATGCAAATTCATGAGTTTGTAAAAATGACACCTTTCAAGTTAGCTGAACAATTTTGTTGTTTTAATTTAAACTAACTGTCTCTTTAAAGTTACATTAACTTAAACTCTTTCAGCGTAGCGTTTTTTGCGTCTGATGTACACGCAAACTGCCCGTGTTTAATTTTTCTCTCAAGATGTCTAATCGGTCTTGTTTCACGCGATGCTTGTAAATCTTTTCAAATCTGTGGACCCTATAGTTAATGTTGTCATGTATATCATCTCATTGTTGGCAGTGAAGTGTGATGTAGAGTCATAATTAGAATGTGTTTCAATGTTTTGCAGGAGAGAAAACGCAAGCTCCACTTGTTGCTAACTAGGCTACTGTAGTTACATAGCTAGATTTTGTGTAATTGGCAAATATCAACGAACTGACTTCTTTAATAACATATATTATTTCGTTTTTGAAATCAGCAGATGTACAATTCCGATTTTTAGTGCGAAGAAGATTTTGAATATAGCCTAAATAAGTGAATTCCTATTAGTTGCCTCACCCCGCACTGAAGCTTGTTGGCTAATAAGATAAGCTTTAAGTTCAGTGACCCAAGCTGCTACAGAAGAGCACATGGTTTGTAAATTCACAGAAATGTGGATTTAGAACTGCATGTTTTATGTCATATGTCATATTAGTTCATATTTCATATACAGAGACAGTCTTAGGGCACTTATTGTGTGTGTTTCATAATATTGAAATTGTTTAATCTGCATTGCTTAGAATTCATTGCATCAACATTGCATCAACATTGCTTAGAATTCAGCAGCGAGAGATGTGAGACTCTGCTGAATATACATTTTTACAAGGTGATAGTGAACATACAGGTATAGTGGAATAAAACTCAAAATAACACGTTATATAAATAAATAAAAAAACACTGTTCTCTGTTCTCAGTTCTCATTTCTCATCAATTCACACTAATAGCTGTAAAAACTATGACCTTAAGTAACCTCATTTTACATAATTTTTGTATAAATGAAATACAGAAAGAGAAGAACACAGACCTAAAATGGCGCAGTTCAGCACATGCGAGCATCCAGCACGTGCTAATGCTAATTCTCAATTCGGCTAATATTTTAAAACTTACCTGCGATTAACATAGGTAGAAGCTGGTTAGTACTACACAGTGCATCAACCTTGCTCAGAAGTTGCTTCTGAGGGGACATATCATGCTAAATCCACTTTTTTAGCCCTTAAATGCATTTTGTTGTATATTTGGATTGTTTAGAAGTACAGAAAAGTTGAAATTATTCTCTTCAAGTGCTTCGTTGATATCTTTATATTCTGTTTTGGTCATATTTTTCAACCTGTTCCGATTTTTCTGTTCTCTATGACGTTTTTTGAACTATTAGTATTTGCAGCGGAACTGCCAAATAAGGACATTGACTTCCAGCCCACCACCTCGAGCAATCCGCCATTTTAATTTCTCGCTGTAATTTTGTAGTCCAAGCTAAAGGATGCAGAAGTTACGAGAGGGTAAGTTAAAATGTTCGGTTGTTGGATGTAGTAACCCACACGCTTCATTTCACCGTCTAATGTAGATGAACTGCCGCGCTTGTGACAGGGCGCATGTTTAACTGAAAGAACGAGCAGAGAGAGAGACACGGTCGCGTGCGCGCGCTCTCTCTCTCTTCGGAGCCAGGCGAAGGTGTAAACAAGACTTCACCGTCTCCAAACTAGACGCTGTCTTGCTCTCTCTCCCTCGCACATATTAATCAAAATAAATCGATACGGTGGTAAAAGGTCGGAAGACCAAAGTTTCATGTGTAAATACAGTAACACACCATTGCGATACATCCATCCATATGAAGACGTTGTTCTGTAGGTTCGTCGTCTTCATTTTCATCTCGCTCCGGCTCCGACTCTGGCTCGAACATGTAAGGCTGGCTGGACAAGTCTTCCGTTGTTGACATTTTGTTAATAACGTGTGAATAAAACGTTTCTGTGCCGCTAGATAATCGTATCTCTGCTATCAAACTACAAAAATAGCCGAACAGGGTGGAGTTGAACCGAGTGTCACCGCTACAACCTGGAGAGGGGGCGGGGTATGAAGTGTCTCAATTGTACAGGGTGGGCCATTTATATGGATACACCGTAATAACATGGGAATGGTTGGTGATATTAAAGTCCTGTTTGTGGCACATTAGTATATGTCATGGTCACCACCCATCTTGAGGAGTTTGCCCCCTCACATATACTAATGTGCCACAAACAGGACTTTAATATCACCAACCATTCCCATGTTATTACGGTGTATCCATATAAATGGCCCACCCTGTATTTAAGGAGACCGCACCAAAACGAGTTGCTCTCAGACGCACATCAGAAAAGGGGTAGAAAAGGGGCCTGTGGATCTATAATAATGAGGAATTCAGACCCAAGCATTGCAGTTCCGCTTTATATAGACTACAAATGTATGATTTATATGTAAAAAGGAACGATTTAAAAGCATGATATGTCTCCTTTAAGTAAACCGAGGTTCAGAGTTCAAGCAGGTTAACACACATATCTGTCCATTATATCATCGCAAATAACACATATTTGACTCGACTGACAGACAAATTAAGTAAACTTGTGTGTAGTATAAAAGTCCAACCTTGCACTTGACAACAATCTAAACTCAATATTTAAGACAGTCATTGATGTGAATCACCAGTAGGGAGGGATGTGAGACTCTGCTGCTGATGACGTAGCTCCGCCCCGCAATATCGTGTATGTAAATGCGAGTGATGCAACAGCCAATGGCGAGTTTCCCCAGTTTATGCATGAATTTAACAGCATTAATTAATCTCTGTTACACATCATTTTGCATGACGTGTGTCAGATTCACAAACAGTCTTTTCTACCTCATAGTATCATTGTTTCTGTGATAAAATAGTTCAAACTTTCATAGAAGTACTGGGATAAAAGTTTATAGTTCAAATATAAACACTGATGTCTATGGAAGCAATCAAAATAGAGTAAATCAGCTTTTAAAACTTGGCACTAACGCATTTATCGATTACATCATTTCGCCACTAAGTGGCGACAGATGACTGTTAAAAATGTGTTTGTTATTGAATAATTTATTCAAGAGAGAGATACTCTAAATTTGATTCTTACATCCTGCTTGTTTATTACTGTTTAAATCACAAACAGAAAATAAAAATAAAAATAAATCGATTTCAAATAAGATGGACTGGAAGTGCAAGGTGTGCAGAAAGATCCATCATTCCAGAGACCACCTCATCAGACACTACAGAGTGGAACACAGCCACTGCTCTAAAATAAATCCACTGCCATGTACTGTGTGTATCCTGATTGACCCTGCACATTTCAGACATTCAGTCCACTTAAAACTCACTTGTGTAGATATCAACAGATAGTAGCCATAGTACATGTCAAAGTCAGACATGCATTTCATTTAAATTTAGTTTGAACAATCCATTTCTGAAGATGCACTTTTTAGTCTCCTCAGAGCCCATCTTTAGAGCCATGAGAAGGTTGTTTGCCCATATAAGAACTGCAATTACAGCACCAATGTGTATTTGTCATTCAACTCACACAAAGCTGGTTATCCGTCAGATCTCTATCCAGAAACTCTGCCTCTCTCCTTTACTTCTGATGCATATTTCAGATGAACTTGCTGGTAATGAAGATAATGATAATGGAGATATACAGGACAGAGATGAAAATGATGCACTGAGAAATCAGCTAAAACATAATGTTGTTATAGTTACTTATAGTTTACCATTTATATATTATTTTTACTCTTTTAGTGTACTCTCAGTAAACTACTAGTTTAGTAGTTTTATTCTACAAGTTTTATTTTAATGTACTCTCAGTAAACTACTAGTTTAGTAGTTTTATACTACAAGTTTTATTTTAATGTACTCTCAGTAAACTACTAGTTTAGTAGTTTTATACTACACGTTTTCTTTAAGTGAACTTAACATCATACTTATAGTTTACCATTTATATATTATTTTTACTCTTTTAGTGTACTCTCAGTAAACTACTAGTTTAGTAGTTTTATTCTACAAGTTTTCTTTTAATGTACTCTCAGTAAACTACTAGTTTAGTAGTTTTATTCTACAAGTTTTCTTTAAGTGAACTTAACATTATACTTATAGTTTACTATTTATATACAATTTTTGCAGTTGCAGTAGGCCTATACTACTATGTTCAAATGTTATTTTTTTATACTTGAAAAATACCTTTAACTCTACTTTAATTTTAAAAACATTGTATTAGCTTCATGCATCCTTTTTTATCAACACTTGAATGTCAGTAAGTTTCATAAAGGCAACATTTTAAACAAAATAGTTGAGAAAATCACATTTTTGTCAAAGACTACGCCTTGATCAGATCCAGAACGATGATCAAAACACAGGTGGAGTAGATCGAGTCCAACACCCCCAAAGCTTCACAGTCATTTTCTCTTCATGGGTTAGGCCTACGCTTCATTTCATTTGGAAACATTAAGCAGTTTTGATTTACAAGCTGTTTAATGTTTGATATTACATTATTTTACATTTGAGTGAGCAGTCTTCTATCGCTTGTTTCAGCTTCTTCTTCTCCTGTGTTTTGATCCAGAGATTCTGTACTAGAAGATGTGTCATAGCGCCCCCTACCGTATACCAGTGAAAACATGGATAGCTGGAAAATTCAGTCAATGGTGGGGAAAAGTTCAATTAAACTAAATATGTACACTACCAGTGGACTAGCCTACACAAAAATTCAGATACGCAGAATTAGAAACATATCTGTTTTATATCAATATTTTAATCAATATTTTCAAACAAAGTTTCATAAGACTGTATATGAAAAACGATGTAAAAAAAAGTATATTTAATAGGCTACTCGATCAAAAGAGTTAACACAACTACAAGCCAAGTATACTTTGAATAATTCAAATTTTAAGTATATCTCGATCAAAAGATTGAGTACAAGTATAGGCCAAATACTTGGACTTTTCTCTCAGTATAAGTTAAGTACACTTAAGTGTAATTAAGTATATTTTTGAGAAGTATATAAAATGTAGACTGAAAGTATGCTTTCTTCTTTTTAGTTTAAAAGAAGTATACTAATAGAACACTTGAATAAACTTCTTTTTCGTAAGGGTATTCTTTACATATCTAACACGGGTTCAAACAAAATCATTGAACACCTCAATGAAATATATTCATTATTGCAACTGTTGACCAGGGAAACTGTTAGTGATGGTTTTCAGAAACATGGCTGCAATGTCAATGCAGTTACATTGGATGAATTGGTCAGTGCTGTCATGGATTGTAATATTTTGTTCAGTGCAACCCCTGAATGTGCAGAGTTGTCTTCATTTAAACACAGAAAGTCATTCATTGAACACAAATATCCACTTGTAATGCCATTGCAGTATGACTAGCTGCAATCTGGACATTTCAGTATGTTCCAGTTCTTACAATCATTCAGTCTTTGCAGGCTTTGTTGAGTCCTTCAAGTCAGGGAATATTTTCCGATTTTGAATGGCTACTACTGAGGAAGTGCAAGTGAATGCAGTGAGTGATGGGACATTTTTCCAGAGAACTAAAGCTGAGCATGACATTCATGTTCAAAGTGTAATGCAAAATGACTCCATTGACAGTCACTATGGAGTGAAGCAAGACTGTGTTCAGGGTCACTAACACATTTCCATCCCATTACTGGTTTCCAACCAGACATACTTCATGATCGTTTGGAGACTATAGTCCCAAATGAATTGTGTATTTGTTCTTAAAAGGTCACAGTTGATGGTACAGATTGTCAATGGCATGTTTGTATCATTTGGAGAAAGTGGAGGATTGCCAAAGTTCTGCAAAATATCACAGATTTACTTGGTGAATGACTACTTGCACAACTACCGTTCTAGTAATATCAGGAGTTTCAGATGAGAATGCAGATGATCACTGTTTTATGGCTGCCAATTGATTAAAACAATGAATAATGATCTCTGTATTAATTATCTTGAGCCTGCTGAAATGTTCCTATAAATATATTTCCTTTCCAACTCTGCATTCTGAATAATAAATAGGCTAAATATATGTATCCACTAAGCTGCAGCAGTCCTATATGCTCGTCTTCTCATTAAAAGTTTTTTTTTCTCTTTCTGAAATTTCAAACCTGTTGGGTTTACATTTTTAAATGAAATTGACTATTAAAAGGATTGCTTGTGTGCGCTGGTGTTTATTCCAGTATTTTAAAATAGTTGAATGAATGCTCGTGAGGAGCCTGTAACGATGTTAAATAGGCTAGGCTATTTAATCAATAACGTACACAGCGTAGAGCGTCACAAAGCTCAGTGCAAGTGGTCCATAATGAGTTTTTTTTCCACTGTACTGACTATGACTGTTGGTATGTGGAACATTTTCGTTGCTACGAACTGTCCCCTATTGTATTAGGACTCACTCACAACTAAATACTGTGACATTGTGTGCCTACAGAATTGAAGGACACTTATTGTTGAGTACAAAGAGGTTCTTACCAGTTACACATTATGGAGACAAGTAAAATGTGGGTTAAATACATATTTTATACATCCATCATATAGATCAACAACGAAAATGTTCCACATACCAACAGTCATAGTCAGTACAGTGGAAAAAAAACTCATTATGGACCACTTGCACTGAGCTTTGTGACGCACTTCCGTTTGTAAATAGTACGTCTATATTTCCCGGTTATGTTTACTCATGTATGTTTACTAGTTAGAATACACATTTCAGAATTATTTTGAAACTGTGCATTGAGTTAATATTTGTTATGTTGCCTCCTTTTCCCACAGCACATCAGAGAGCACAATGTCTTGTTCAATGATACTATGTGTTGTTGAAGCTGACTGTGCAAGGAAAACTGAAACTTAGTGCATGGCCAGCCTCTGTCACTGCACTGATTCAAATTCTAAAAGACCAACTTCAGCTGGATGTAGAGTTCAGTTTACAATATGAAGACCCTGGTTTTGATAATCAGCTACAGTAACTTCCTTGGATGACATGATTTCTGAGTTCTCTCGAAGGGCAGTTGTTCATATCCTTCCAATGGAATCAGTTAGCTCCATGGGCTACATCTACTGTCATTCTGTCAGATGTGTCGAACCCTGAATGTCTTAAGGTACAGTATGGCCATGTGGTGACTTACCAATTCCATGGTTTTCTTATGATGTTGAGCTGAGGCTCAGACAAGGAAATGCAGACTTGAAAGAGTTGACCAGAGACCAAAAGAATGAAATTTTAGAGAAATTTGGCTAACTATTTATGATTTCAAGGCATACCCAGATGACAGACAGATTGTAAAGGTAGCAGAGGCCCTTGTTACAAAGCACCCCTGTTTAAAAGAGCCAGGGTCTGACACTGGTTGGAATGGGTGGAAAACCAGCATAAGGTTAAAGATGGGCAACTTGAGAAACAAAATGAGGAAAATTGGATGTCTGGAGGTAGCCGTCAATGCCGGGAAAATAAGTCAAGGCCATCCTGAGAATGAACCATCACATTCCAAAATTAAGAAATCAAGGTGTTCTGAGGTTAATTATTTGCCTAACTTTCCTCAAGGGGAGGGTGAAGAATCCCTTGAAACAATTCGACAGGAAATTACCCTAGAAGTATAGAGAAGACAGAACAAATACTAGTTTCATCCACAAGAAAATGTTGAAAACGTTTGCTCTACGACGACAGATCATTGTAAACAGCAGCCCATCAGTGAAAGAGTTTCTGCATCTCTGGCCTGCACTGCGTATAATATCTGAGGTAAAGTAAGAATATTTTATATCAGGTATACTGTGTGTCTTACTTAATGTATCATGTGATGTGGGTTAGTTTTACAAATTTCTCTTGTCTAATTCAGCTGTTTGTACCAATGTGTTACAATAGAGAACTTGCCCCACAAATTCTATGCACTACTGGACCACCTACCTCGTTTGATGACAATTTTAAGGCAGCAGACACCCTGGCTAATCTTTTGAAAGTCCGTGACGGACAGGTATGTAGTGTGTCATATTTGGCGAAATATACATTATATGTACGTTGTGATTGTCCTTGTGATTTTCTTAATTTTCATGTTCGCAGGAACTGCATGATGTCAACTCATGGAATGCTACTGTCATCAGAGCTCTTCCGGTCTTGGGATTCTTTCAGACCTCCCTGGTTAGTCTTCATTTCACAATGGGGCATGCTTGTCTCTTTGTTATTATAACATTTAAGGATTAGTAATTCTGTAATCAATTACTCACTTTGCCACACCACTTTGACACACTACAAAAAGATTGCAAAACTAATCCATATGATTTGAGCGGTTTAGTCCAAAAATGTTCTGAAGAGACACGATCGCTTTATATGATGAACATATTTAGTTTAGGCTTTTATTCACATATAAACATTCTCGTTTATATGTCATTTATACTAAAGCGCGTCAAGCATGTTCGGTTGAGTTTGAATGTTAATATGTGAATAAAAGCCTGAATTAAATCTGTTCATCACATGAAGCGATCGAGTCTCTTCAGAAAATTGGGACTAAACCACTCGATTCATATGGATTAGTTTAACAATCAAACTTTTTGTTAAACTTCAAACTTTTTTGAAGCGTCAAAGTAATTGCGTAGTTGTCAATGGAGGTACAGAAATCTTTCAGATTTCTTCAAAAAGATCTTTATTTGTGTTCCGAAGATAAACAAAAAGTCTTACAGGTTTGGAACAACATGAGGTTGAGTAAATGATGACAGAATTTAGACTACTTAGTGATTGATGTATTATTGGCCTACTAATAATGATCATGTTCTAACATTCTGTTGTTCTGGATGATTCTGAAGTACAGATTGAGGATGCTCCAGTGACCCTACTTACCGTTTGTCCATGACAACTCTACTGCTCTGATTCATTACGACCCAGTGAATGTCTCACTTGTCCTTGAAAATGAATTGGTCACCCACAGCCAACTTCCACAGGCCTTTCTTGAGTTGATGTAGAGCGCAAACAAAAGAAGTTACTCTGCTGAATGTGCACAAAAATGACTCATTAAACTCATTTACAGTATTTTTATGTTTATTAATTTAATATATATTGACTCCTCTTACTTTGATTTGTTATAGCAATTAGAGCTGTGTAGAGATAAAACAAACCTAAGGATTTTGAGAAATTGTTATTTGCTGGCTTTTGGGCATTCATTGGTCATTCCAGAATATATTGTCCATTGTAAATATGTTTATTATGTTACTGTGAAACAGGTTTTTAAGAAATTTGTCGTTTTATGGATGTTTACTGCAACTGTCTCTGGTCGGTTTTAATATACAGTAAAAAGAAAGTTGACTGTTGGGCATTCCTTGTTCACAAATACATTTTCAAAATGGCATTACATGTGTTATGTGTTTAAGTACTGATACATTTGACTATATTTATTGAATTTATACATTCAGATGTAACTTAGTTAAATAAAATGACAAATTTGATTTGCAAGAACTCAAAATAAAAAGTTAATCAACTAAAAGTTTTGTTAATTGCTAATAAATGTAAAGGTTAGGTTACTTCAAGTTAAGAGCAATTAACATGCATGAGCACCACTAACTCAAAATCTGATAGTTCAGTTTACTTAAAAATTGGAAACATAATAACTTAAAAAAAATATGTAACTGATTACCTCAAATGTTTTGAGTTTTGCCAACTTATTCAGATTTACAGTCTTTGCAATCTGCATTTACGAAAGCCGCTATAGATGCTGCAGCTGCCTTACATTTGCAAACTGCATATATATCCAATGAATGCTGCAACTGTTGAATCTTGAATCATATAAATGGTCTGATTAAAGAATAGGCCTACTGTGCTTGTCAGTGTTCAGTAACAAATAATTGATTATATATTCTCTTATTGTGACTCATTGTTCTGATGAATAATTCAATGTTTCAATCACAAGAGATTCAGATTGCTGGTGTAGACCCAGATAAGCATTAATCCTGATAACAACAACAACATAAAAAAAATGTCTGTATTGCAGAAGAATGCTAATGTTTTATTCATGAATAATATATTTAACAAAGCTGAGGGAATTTCTGACCCATGTAATGATTCTGTCTTCTCAAAAATAATGTCACGTTTGCATTTCTTCAAATGTACAGAAATGGCTAAGTGTTTTTGTGAAAGCTAAAGGTGCGGAATCAGAAAGAATGAATCGATAAATGTGACATGTCTTTGGCTATCGCCTCAGGTGATGTAGCTATACACGAAAACTTCATTTGACACGATGTCTCTGTTCTCCTGAGGAAAATGCCTTCAATCGAATATAGCTAACGTCAAATGGCACACTAGAGGGCAAAATAGTTCCTTTTTATGTGGAAAGCGTACCTTCATTCGACCGACCTCCATTTCTTAAAGGGATTGTTCGGCAACAATTTTTTATAAATCCATCATATCTTTCCAAACCTGTATGACTTTCTTTCTTCTGTGGAACACAAAATTAGACATTATAATAATGTACTTGTCACTATTTTAAGGATTAGATGGACTGGAATTACACTGTATGTATGAACTGATCAAAGGAAACCCAGCATTGTCTTGCAGCGATGATAAGCACTAATCTTTCGGCACAAGAAGTATGTTCTTTTTTGTTCCTGATATATACATGTAAAAATGGTACAAGGGAGACACATCTGCCTCAGTTAGATCATGTGTTTAGGCCAAAGAGGATGTGGTAAATGAACATTTCAGACACTGATAACCACCACAGAAAGTTTTTCACAGCGGCTAATGTAAGCAAAGAACTTTTGAGTTGAAAGAGTTCCAGAGTCCATAAGATTCTTCTGGATCTTGTAATTTCTGCCATACTTTTACAATATATGTGTATATATATGTGTGTCTGATAAATACTGTGTAAGAAAAAAACGAACTTTGGAGTGTCTTTGTATGCTCAGTGATGTGGTATTTGGCCCTACATATCTTCACAGGTAAGCAGAAATTCATTATTTATGCATTATGCATATGAAGCTTACTTTTTAAATATATTATTCATTCTTTTAGTATATGGAGCCCATGGTTGTGTGATGACAAGTTCAGACCAGAAGGTTAATGATGGTACAGATGTGTATTTGTCGTGTAATTTCTTCCAATGTCCTGGACATCTGGAT
This sequence comes from Leuciscus leuciscus, assembly GCF_965113295.1. Lineage (NCBI taxonomy): Eukaryota > Metazoa > Chordata > Actinopteri > Cypriniformes > Leuciscidae > Leuciscus > Leuciscus leuciscus. Next base: position 14,632,498 of record NC_138733.1, on the reverse strand, counting down.
TTAGTTTCTCTCAGTGCGGAGTGGGAATTCCAGGTAGGCTTATTTTTAGGTATACAAACCATCACAAATATACTTTACACTCTTATGCAATTAATTATTTTTATTTGTAACTTTAAAACCTAAACTATTGTTAGTTTAACTGTTTCTATTGTTCTCATTTGTAAGTCGCTTTGGATAAAAGTGTCTGCTAAATGTAAATGTAAATTCATGCTTATTTTATTTTTTTAAACACAGACTATCTCTAATGCTGACAAAACAATCCTCTACTACATCAGCAATCAAACCGTATCAACATTTCCTGGTGTATATTTTCGCGGAGATGTCAAAATGGGGAGTTTTGATATATACCTCCCATCCGTGACCCATGAGAACAATGGAACTTACCTGTGTAGATTGCGTCTCAGTGGCAGGATCTTCAAGAATCATACACATCTTATTGTCCAATCAGGTAACATACCTTTGTTTGTTTTCTAAATGTATTTTTTGTTTATTTGGCTCTCTTTGGTGTACTCATTGTGGATCAGTTATGTCCATGTAACAATGCGAGTAGAATTTTTTTATTTCCCTGAATATGCTGTGTATATGAACACTGTTAAAAAGTTTGGAGTGAGTATAAAAAAACAAAACAAAAAAAACACACACCTTTATTCAGCAAGGACATATTAAATTGATCAAAAGTGTCAGTTCAGAATTGTATAATAATAAAAAGGATTATATTTCAAATAAATGCTGTTCTTTTGAACTTTCTATTCATCAAAGAATCCTGAATTAAATTTAACACAATTTCCACAAAAAACATCGAACAGCGCTGATTTTAACATTAATAGGTTTCATTAACATGAAATAAGAATGAACAATACTTCTACAGCATTTATTGATCTTAGTTAATGTTATTTTCAACATGTACCAATACATTATGGAAATCAAATGTTGTATTTGTTAACATTAGTTAATGTTCTGTGAACTAACATGAACAAACAATGAACAGCTTGATTTGTATTAACTAACATTAACAAAGATGAATAAATCTTGTAACAAATATATTGATCATTGTTAGTTCACGTTAGTTGAACAAATGTTAACAAATGAGACCTTATTGTAAAGTTTTACCATAATTAATAATAATAAGAAGAAGCTTTTTGGAATAATGGCTGTTGAAAATATTGCTTTGCCATCACAGGAATAAATCATATTTAAAATATATTTAAATAGAAAATATATATTTTGAATTGTAATAATATATCACAATATTACAGTTTTTATTGTACTTTTGATCAAATAAAGGCCTTTACTTTTCCACAAAAATAAAAATAAAAATCTTTACAACTCCATAATTGTGTCCAAAAGATACGGAGCCCCTGAAGGGACCTTTGCAAAAATAAAAATAAAATATTCAGACTTTCGCGTGCGCACGAGAAACTTTTGCGTGCTCATGGTTAAGAGGACAATTACTTTGGTCGCCCCCTGTCGTTTCACAGAATAGTAGAACAGAATAGAGTCTGCAGAGACGGAAGTATAAACAAGGCTTAAGAGCTCCAAACTCAGTTCTTCTCACCTTTTTTTTCTTCAGCACTGACCAGGAGAAACAGTCCAGGTGTGATTCATCCACAGGCTCATTCTCCCTGGTGGCTGGCCCTGGTGTCAGTGGCTGGGTTTGTGTTACTAATCGGTAGTGGGTTTTTGGGAAGGAGGGCTTGCAGATCAATCCAGAAAGGTGACGACTCAAAGTAAGTCATTGTCAGTCCACAGAGAGATATAACAGCATAAGCATTTTTTCAGCTTGTCTTCATGTTGTGCTTTATATTCTATAGGCAAAATATGGAAGAGGTTAAAACCAGAACTGCCACAGAAGACATGGGAATCACATACAAGGTAACACTATCTTTGTAACTTCTGTATTTTTGCTCTCATTTCCTCTCGTTGCTTTCTGCAATCGGTAAAGAAAATTAATTTATCAAATTTTCATATATTCCACGCTTTGTTTATTCTGTTTAAATCAACAAGGTTGAGGTTTGAATCTTTACTGAATGGGGTTTGAAGATGATTTTAAGCCAATGTCCATTTAAAGGGATTGTTCACCCTAAAATTAAAAATGTCATAATTTACTCACCCTGGTGTTGTTCTGTAATGGCAGTGAATTGCGATCAGCATTAAGCTTTTCAAAAATTACGCATCAAGCTTTTTAAAATTCTCCTTTTGTTGTCCATAAAAGAAAGAAGGGTAAATGGTATTAGGACAACACTAGGCTGAGTAAATTATGACTTCATTTTCATTTTAGGGTGAACTATCCCTTTAAGGCAAGCCATCTCACTTGGCGGCCATCTTTGAAATGCGTCTCAGTCATACAAGTGCAGCTCATATTTCTTTGAATCGAAAAACATCAAATTTCAAACATCAGAAAAATCAACGCATTCTCATCCTAGGGCGTCATATACTGACGCTTTTGACATTTCGTCTACATCCAATGCACATAGCACCCTTTAGCGTCAACATGACACGCACAGAGCTTTGTTCGGTTATGGGTAGGTTTAGGTCTGGGGTAGGGTTAGGGTTAGACCGCTAGGAGGCGCCTTCTGGCCCATATCTATCTGCGTCTCATATTGACGCTAAAGGGTGCCATGTGCGTTGGATGTAGACGAAATGTCAAAAGCGTCAGTATACGACGCCTTGGGATGAGATCGGGCTGCAACAATGAGGCTGCACCTGAAATCACATACTTCCCTACTATATAGTTTGGTGAAAAGCAGTATGTTACAAAAGAAGTATTCTGAATTCACAGTACACATAATAGAGTAGCCAAAAACCCAGATGACCTACTACTTTCGGTGAGATTCTGAAGTGTGCATACGATGGACACTTTACAATCCGAGGCTGCGGGAGAGGATATATGAATGGCAGTGAAGCAACGCAACTGACATGATAATGACAACATGGTACTTCCGGATTACATTCATACTGGACACATTCATACTACAGAACATACTGTTTTTAGCTATTTTTAGCATGAAATAATTATTTTTTTCAAAATAAGTACCTACTCAAGAGAGTATGTGATTTTGGATGCAGCATGACAGTTTTTATTAGCCTGGTTAAAACCAGACCATTCTCAGTAGTAACTGAGTTATGGTCTGGCAAAGCTCCATTAATAACTAATTTTCAAAGGGGCGTCACCAACGGACGTCGCTCAAATCGCGATCGTCATCAATTCGCATAAGTTACACTACGCCATAAAAGTATGTACTCTTTTTGTGAAGAAAAGGTATTTACTTTTGAATGTGTAGCAAAAAAGTAGGCAAGCTTTGGGACATACTACTTCGTCATCTTTATCGGACGGATCTGTCGCGTGCATCCTGTCACATAAACTGCCCTGTCAATCATCTCGTCACAGTTAAAATCCTCTATTAAATCTAATTTCATTTCCTACCGTTTCGGTGAGAAATGTTAGCACGTTCATCTGCCAGTGGGTCTTTCATGGAGACTGTCCTCATGTGTTTGCAATTTTAATATAATAATGCATTTAAAAGTTGAGTGCGCTTCACCAACGGACGTCGCTCAAATGCCTCTGGGCACAATTGAATAGACCTAAAACCAATCAGAGCGATCGTCATCGTGTAAAGCCCGCCCCAACGTTTCTGATTGGTGCCGCGATTTCGACGGATTAGAAATGGGCTTGAATGGGCTCTTTGCCAGACTACTTGCAGAGCAAATCTAAATTTGCCGGAAGTTGTCTGGGTTTTCCCAGGCTAAGTTTTTATAGCATCTGGAACTTCAATCAGCTGCTGCAGTGATGCAATTACTTTATCAATCAGCGATTGGGTCTTGTCTTTAATAAAAAAAAAATAATAATAATAATCGGGACTTATTCCGCAATACTGCGTGCAGCACTTTCTCCCATTCATAAATAATATGAGTGCACCGTCTTTGTATATCTAAAGTCTTTGTTTAAGCTTGTTTTGTGTCTCAGGTGGGATTCAGCTCTATGCCTGTTCTGGCAGATGTGAGCAGTCCTCCCAGTCCAGACAACATCTATGTTACCATGGTAAGCAAGAAATTAAAGCAAGATATTAAATTAAGGAAATCATAAGTGAATATATGAGTTATGTCATACTGTTCATACATTATTAAAATATTACTTTACAGTAAACACTAAGACATTTTTCGAATAACTTTTCTTCTGCTTATTTTACGTGATGTGATATGCTACGTCTTGTTAACGAATCTTGTCAAACATGAGACATCAAATTATGACTGTTAAGTAAAAAGAAGTGTGATTAACTGTACTGAGTATGCACTTGTAGTGTTCTTTAAATCTTAAAAGTGTGCATATACATTATTTTTCAAATTATACTTTTTTAGTAATAATAAAATAAAAGGCCACTTAAGTTTACTTAAAGAGAGTACACCTTCATTATGTTTAACACACTTAAGTACACTTTTAAAAAGTGCACTTTGTAATGTCAAATTAAGTTTTACTTAAATGGTTAGTTCGTTCAAAAGCGAAAAAGATGTTATCATTTACTCGCCCTCATGCCGTTCCAAACCCGTAAGACTTTCGTTCATATTCAAAACACAAATTAAGATATTTTTAATGAAATCTGAGAGCTTTCTGTCCCTCCATTGACAGCTACGCAACTACCACTTTGATGTGCTAATATACTAAAGCACAGTCATGTTAAGTACTTGATTCAAATTTTGCGTTATTTTACATTACATTTTAGGTTTGTATATTTTTTATTGCAACTTTAACCATAAAAGTTTACCATGAATGCTTGTCAGTACATTCTCCAGTTCACTTTAACCAAATTATGAAATTACATCAAAACCCTCTATAAAATATTTATTAAAATATTAATGCACGGTCAAATTTCTTATTATTCAAAAAATTTATAGCAGATTTAATACACTTCATCAAATGTTATGTGGACAGTAATTATACACATATTAACTCATTTCATAATGGCTTGCACCTTCTTTGCTGTGAGTAAAATAATGTGTATATGTAAATGCATACATCCCTTCATATGTAAACTGGATATAACAAATATTTAGTAGAGTGAGAATGTGTTCACAGGATGTAAAATGTTTTTTTGTTTGTGTGTATTCTCAATTGCTGGAAGCAGCACGGTTTCCCATTCACACCAGACGCTCCGGTCACAGCTGAACGCAGCAGACGTCTTCCCTCTGACTGGCAGCCAAAGGATGAGGATCCTGTATATACCCACAGCCACTAAGATGCAAAACTCATAAAAGATGAGGCACAAACAGAATTATTAATTATTTAAATGGATGAGCGTTAAAGCAGTTTGTATTGTCACATAGTAAAATGTGTCTGAGGCATTAGTCCCCATCATTCTGTTCTGGTTAAAGGTACACTATGTTGTGTTTAAAAAAAATGAATTTTTGGAAGAACATTGTTTTGGTTGTGTTTCGTGACAGTGTGTATGAATATGTTTATCCTACTGTCCATAAAACATTCACTACTAGGCTTAAGAGATGTAACCAGTTTAGATGGAAATGATCTCAAGGTGACTAGCTGAAGACGTTACTGTAGCTATATAGGCCTACACATTAATACATGGTACTTCTTTGAAAATAAATTCCAGCACAGACCTACAACAACCATAATGAAATGAGCTTTCACAGTAGATAATGCTTTACAATTAAATCTGTTAGAGAAAAAAATTATTCGTTGAATTTTTTTTTTTTTTTTTTATTATCGTAAGTGGTTGCACACAATTGATTTTAACTACATTTAAACAAATGCATTAAGTTGAACTAAAATTGATTAAGTTCAACTTAATGCATTTGTTTAAATGTAGCTAAAATCAATTGTGTGCAACCACTTACGATAAAAACATTTATTAAATTAAACGGATATTTTTTTTCAGTCTACATGTGACAATTTATCTGTTCAATAAAATAACTTACTAACCTGTTGAGTAATAATAAACGCCATCTCCGGATCGCTTTTACAACATTTCAAATCCCTCAGTTCTTCATCTTTGAAAAGCCAAGCCAATTGTGATTCTCATGTTATCACGAGCTCTGTCTGACTCTCCTTTGTTTGGCGTTTGGGTGATTTCCCGAGGTTTGAGAATTAGCGGCTCCATGTCGACCTCTCTCACTCGTTGTGGCAACTAAACTCTGCCACTCACACCATACACGCGTCAAAGTAGCCGGACTAACTTTTCTCTATTTACGATGCGAGACACGTGGGCGAGTGACGTATCCATGCAATTTCCCGTGAGAACCATCCCGTCAGGTCTAAAATAGGAACACTTACCATAAGGCTTACCATAGTGAATCGGGGTAAAACAAAAACATGTTTTGGAAGAAGGAAGGATTGATGATGTATTGACTCATTTAAATTTAGCTCATTTTGAATAAAAAAAAAAAAGTTACATTAAAATATACAAGTCAATAATTGGTTTATTTTTTAGCACTGCCCAGCTGACTGTAGCTTACATTATCCCTCATAATAAATCTGTATATATCTCTCTGAATATGCATGTGATTCGTTCAATGCCATTTTCATTATTTATGAAATTAGTAATTCATCATTACGTTTTCCTCTTTATCTTCTCAATGACTTCTCATCAGCATGAAATTACCACTTCTTCTAACTTCTGTCTCTATTGCAGACTCACATATTCATGCTCAATCTGTCCTTTGAGATTTGTGGAACCACTTACCAAGTATTATTAACACAATAAAACTAGTGGCTAAAACCACATTGGCATCAAGGCACTCTCAGTGTACTCTCGTTTTACGCTGCATGCCTTAGATGGTAGATGCTTATGCATTAAGTCTATATCCTTAATAAGCAGCAGCATCATCATAATTGTTCAGCACCATTCTCACTACCTCCAGCTCATCTTCAGTAGGTGAGTGGGGTAAGATGAAACTAATAAACATTTAGTCAAAAGGTTCTTGGCATGTTTTTCTGCAATGCCGAACATGTGAGGCTATTAGGAACTACAGGTGGAAAATATTTATATGATTATAATCTGGTGAAAAGCACCTTCTGGTTCTTATCAGAGAAGGATTTGGTGTAATTGTACATTGTTTCCTATCAAAAAAAAAAAAAAAAAAAAAAAAAAAGATAAACTAAACCAGTTACATACACTGAAATTACCAGTTTATACGTCAGAGATTTAACTATGGTGGGGTAAGTTAAAATGCTGGCTCAATTTACCCCAATGCATTTGGCTCACTTTGCCCCATTGCTAGAACTACCTAAACTAACTAAACTAACTAGCTAGCTGGATTACCAATTCAGATTAATATTTAGCTAAATGATTTGCATACATTGCTAAATCACCAATATGTATCATACATATTTTTAGACTTGGGCCAATTTCATTTGATGTAACAGCCATTACATCTGGTATGCTAAAATGTTACTTTGACAAGCCAAAAACAGTTTTCAAAGTAAATGGGTGCCTTCCACTCCTCCCACGTGTTTCTCTTTTTTCACAGTCTGGCAGAAATGATGGGTGGTTCTAAAATATATGGTCACATGACAATAAAAGTGTACGGTTGCCAAGATAAAGGGGGTGGGTCAATTTACTCACTGGCTCACCTTACCCCACTGTCCCCTACACTTTAATCTCCATTAGTGAGGAGAGGTGGTCCTTCTGCAAGCTAGTGCGTCATTTTTTGGTTTTGCGTCAACGGCCGCGTAGATTTTCTTCGACTGATTTCTGATTGCACTGAATCGAAGAAGGACATGTAATATATAGATGCGTCCTGTTTTTTAGTTTTTTTCATCTTGTGAAATTATTTATATACCGTTTTATGTGTTGCTATTACAGTATTTTAATATAATAATGTTGCCGTTCGTTTGAAATCTCAATAAAGACAAATGACAAACCACAACCATAATATCAACCAGTGCTCTTGCAACAGACACTGCCAGCCATATCATAGCACAAAATAAAAAACATATCCGTGTTTTTTATATGATTGAAACGGAGAAATAGATCTCACACGCATTTTTAATACTTATATTCCGATTCGTTTATTGTCAGCGACCAAAATGACCATTTTATTGCATTCTGGGGGAACGCAGTGGGCGTCCGCTTTGAAATTATCCTGTGTTGCAATGGTGATGTTTTTGGGTAAGTAAAAAAAAGCTTCTGCTATGGAAAAAATAAATAAATACGCCCTTCCTTAAAATTATCATTTGACATTTTAACGATTTCAATAGCCTACCAGCCAAACAGATGTGATTTCATTGTTTCCCTGCCTACAGCCTGTTATTAATATGATGCGAATAAGAAAGAATGCAGATAAAATTGGGTGTATAGGGCATATGTTATTACAGTACATTATAGCGGTTGATGGTGATTATTATTGCAGATAAATTGTCATTAATCAGCATTATCTGCGTTTTATCGTGATGCCACTGTGAGCGCCTTTAGATCAGATTATGAAACGCTAAGCAGGTCATAATTGGCAAATTGTTTGCCAATTTATATAATCAAAGGAACTCAAATGATAATATTTTGCTTCATATTATACCCTTTTGTTGACGACGCAAAAAAAGAAAAGAAAAAAAAAGCCAATATTGTAAGATAAAATTGAGAGCGGAAGGAAAAGTGTCACATTTCGTCATAAACAGATTAATACACATGTTCGCAGTATATAATATTTGAAGACGAGGAACAGCACTTTTAAATAATAATAATAACAATAATGACAGTTAAATAGGAAAACATGGAGACAATACTGCTGGGTGAGGAAAGGGTGCTTAAAGGGATAGTTCATCCAAAAATGTTGTCATTACATAGGCCTTCTCACCCGCCAAGTTGTTCCAAACATGAACTAGTTTCTTTCTTCTTTTGAACAAAAAAGAAGATATTTCAAAGAATGTTGGTAACCAGACATAGTTGACCAATTGACGTCCATAGTATATTTGTCCTACTATGGGTCAATGGGTGCCGTCAACTGCCTGGTTACCAACATTCCTTAAAATATCTTCTTTTGTGTTGAACAGAAGAAAGAAACGAATACATGTTTAGAACGACATGAAGGTGAGTAAATGATGACAACGTTTTCATTTTTTGGGTGGGCTATCCACTTAATGGAGAGAAGTAGCCTAATATTGAACAACAAAGTAAACAACAAAGTGCTTCAGAGCAAACCAATTAATTAATAAAATAAAGAGAAATAAAGATGTTTAAAAGAGACTCTGAATGTCTGAACAAACACACAAGCTAGCAAGCCTAGTTAAAATAATGAAAATCATAACCAATCATAAACAACCAATGTGTGTGTTCGTGAATAGGTTTACTGCTACATGTTGTCTCATGGGACTGCTGCTTTTGAACGTTACATGAGGATTATTTATTTCAACAGAAGGCATACAGTATGCCCTACTTTCTTGTGCTTAATCCATGTGGTATAGTCCACATTTTTTTATTAATTAAAGTTTTTATTACTGAACTATGGTTCATTGTACTGTAGGCTTAACATAAAGGAAAAAGAGCTGCACACACCAAAAGAGTATTCTTAAAACGAATGCTGGTGAAGTTGCATTCAAGTTCAAGTGAATACAGTGCAGTTTTTCTAGAAAGTCACCAGAGGGCGTAAAACACAGCATCTCAGTGACAGAAGATCAACATGAGGTAGAAGTGTAATAAAACCCAGTTTCACTAAACTATCTCTTCCCATCCTAAATTATTTAATGAGGTTAAAATATATCTCCATATACAAACTTAAGTGCATCAAATATTAGACATTTATAATCTACTAATCTCCATTAAAAGACGATTGGCACTATAGGCAGGCACAGTTAATGTCTTCTTCACATGCTCGTATTTCATGTAGATTAATTAATTTATTGATTAAAAATGTATGTCAAATGGTTTGATTTTATTATTATTGCAATAGCATTCATACATGTGGCTTAAGTGTCCAGATATATTTTAGGACATGCATTTTTAAAACAAATGTTAATGCATGGATATTCTCAGCTTTCATCATGTAGTCTAGGGCACAGTGAATTCCACTGGCAAAATTATTTGCACATCAATACCACATTCAGGTATACAGATGCGGTATTGCGGTATTGGTGCGGCATCCTATTCTACAGGAGATTGAAGTTAATAATACATTTCAGTTTGGCTTTCTGAAAAAAATACTGAATTATTCCACTAGCCCCAAAAGCTATTGAACTCAATTTCACTATAGAAACCTCTTCTTCTTCAGTAGACTACCGTTCAAAAGTTGTTTTTTGAAAGATATGAATATTTTATTCAGCAATGATTAGGCTATAAAGTGCATAACACTATTACAGTTAAAACACTGTTACAGGAAAAATCAGTTTCCACAAAAATATTAAGCAGCACAACTGTTTTCAACATTGTTAATAATAATAAATGTTTCTTGAGTAGCAAATCAGCATTTTAGAATGATTTCTGAAGGATCATGTGACACTGAAGACTGAAGTGATGATGCTGAAAATTCATCTTTGCATCACAGGAATAAAAAATAACAGTTGATTTAAATTGTAATATTTCATAATATCACTTGTTACTGTAATTTGATCAAATAAAAATCCTCGGTGAGCAGAAGATACTTATTTTAAAGACATAAAAAATGTACCAATCCCAATTTTTTTTATATAATAGATAATAGTTTACAAGAATATGTTTTACTCATTACGTTATTTTCGATTGCAAACAGTGCATGCATATGTTTCTATGTTTTATTATACTACAGTTTAGGTAGTTTTAATTTAAAGGGACAGTTCACTCAAAAATAAAAATTCTGTCAGCATTTATGATGTTATTCACTGACGATTTTGCTTGAGAGTTATGGTCACCATTCACTTTCATTGTATGGAAAATAATTGCTTGGACATTCTGCTATACATACCTCTATTCGTCTTCTATGAAAAAAAGTTAATTATACAGTTTTCTAAAGACATGAGGTTGAGTAAATGATGACAGAATATTTAGATATAATCCAACTGCAGTAACAGTTGTCTGTGAGCCGAATATGACATATGGTAGATTATGAGAAAACAATTGCTGTTAACAAGCTTGTGAAGATCTGCTTCTCACAGAAATACAGATGTCTCGCTCTTCTCATTTACTGTGCAAACATACCATGTTCAAAGTTTTGCCCACAATATTTCAGTCATTAAGCAGAAACTAAAATGTGGTGCATTTAAACCGTCTAAACAGATTTGTTGCCAAAACATTGCTTTCAACAACCCTATGCTGAAATAAAAGAGAGGTTTTGCAGAGTGATACGAACAGTGAAATGTCCCAGTGCTGTTAGACTGTATATAAATGTAACTAATTAGTATTATTATTATTTATAATCTTTTATTGGAAAATGAAACAACATTTTAACTCATAACTTTAACTTTGATAACTGCCTTAATCCTTTAAACAACTGAGAAGATAGGGCTCAAACTACATTTAATAAAAGTCACCTGTAAAGTTTATAAAATATATATTGCATATGAGGGCCTAATTGAACGACTGCAGGGACTCATCTCAAGATCAATCATTTAACAGTTCATCTATTGCCAAATTTATGGAAAAAAATATCAGTCGAGAATAGAAGATTATTGAAAATATTAAAATCATAAATGTAAGATTCAGAATGTATGTGTTATGATGAGGCAAGGACGAAGCAGAGAGAGAATCCATACGCAAAACTAATTTAATGAAACAAACAGAAACTCCAGGGAAAACAAAGGAACACAGAACTCAGGACAGGAACATGGAAACAGCTACAGCGACCGACAAACCACAACTGAAACACAGAGGTATAAATACACAGACAGACAAGCTAAACAAGATAACAAGGGGGCGTGGTTAATCAAAGACACCTGGGAAGACTAATCAACATAACAGGAGACAGCTAAACATAAAAAGACAGGGGAACACATGACAGACAAGAACAAGACAAAACCCACACCGTGACATAGCCCCCCCTCTATGGGCGGCTCCCGACGCCCTAACAAAACAAAAAACAATAGTTCAGGAGGGTGGTGGAGCGGAGGCGGACCTGGGGGCGGGATGGAGGGCCAGACCCGTGGAGCGGATAACGACCTGGAGACTGCGGCAAGACGGGAGGCCAGGGCGGATCAGGCTGTGCAGGCGACCAGGGCGGATCAGGCGACCAGGGCGGATCAGGCTGTGCAGGCGACCAGGGCGGAGACGAACCTTCGGGCGGCCAGGGCGGAGACGAACCTTCGGGCGGCCAGGGCGGAGACGAACCTTCGGGCGGCCAGGGCGGAGACGAACCTTCGGGCGGCCAGGGCGGAGACGAACCTTCGGGCGGCCAGGGCGGAGACGAACCTTCGGGCGGCCAGGGCGGAGACGAACCTTCGGGCGGCCAGGGCGGAGACGAACCTTCGGGCGGCCAGGGCGGAGACGAACCTTCGGGCGGCCAGGGCGGAGACGACCCTTCGGGCGGCCAGGGCGGAGACGACGGTTCAGGAACAGGAACGGGCTCAGAGGATGCGGCGGCCATCTTGTCCAAAGACACAGGCGTGGAGTCTGCCATCTCGTCCGAAGACACAGGCGTGGAGTCGGCCATCTCGTCCGAAGACACAGGCGTGGAGTCAGCCATCTCGTCCGAAGACACATGCGTGGAAGACGTGGTGTACACAGTCTCTGGCTGGGCAAGACTGACGTGAAGCTTTGGCTCTGGCTCGGCAGGACTGACGTGAAGCTCTGGCTCGGCAGGACTGACGTGAAGCTCTGGCTCGGCAGGACTGACGTGAAGCTCTGGCTCGGCAGGACTGACGTGAAGCTCTGGCTCGGCAGGACTGACGTGAAGCTCTGGCTCGGCAGGACTGACGTGAAGCTCTGGCTCGGCAGGACTGACGTGAAGCTCTGGCTCGGCAGGACTGACGTGAAGCTCTGGCTCGGCAGGACTGACGTGAAGCTCTGGCTCGGCAGGACTGACGTGAAGCTCTGGCTCGGCAGGACTGACGTGAAGCTCTGGCTCTGGCTCGACATCAGCGCGCTCTGAGCTTGACGGGACCAGCGGCGGCGAGGGCTTTGAGCTGGGTAGGACCAGCGATGAAGAGGGCTCTGAGCTGGACAGGACCAGCGATGAAGAGGGCTCTGAGCTGGACAGGACCAGCGGCGAAGAGGGCTCTGAGCTGGACAGGACCAGCGATGAAGAGGGCTCTGAGCTGGGCAGGACCAGCGGCGAAGAGGGCTTTGAGCTGGACAGAGCCAGCGACATAGAGGGCTCTGAGCTGGGCAGGACCAGCGGCGAAGAGGGCTCTGAGCTGGACAGAACCAGTGGCATAGAGGGCTCTGAGCTGGGCAGGACCAGCAGCGACGAGGGCTCTGAACTGGACGGAACCAGCGATGAAGAGGGCTCTGTGCTGGACAGGACCAGCAGAGAAGGAGACTCTGGGCTGGCATGAAGTGCAGGCTCGGCTGGCCTGGCCTGAAGCTCTGGATCAGCAGAAGCGACGTGAACAGTCTCTGGATCAGCAGAAGTGACGTGAACAGTCTCTGGATCAGCAGAAGTGACGTGGATAGTCTCTGGATCAGCAGGGCCGATGAGAGGAGGGAGATCGGAGAAGTCATCAATCTCTGGATCAGCAGAAGTGACGTGGACAGTCTCTGGATCAGCAGGGCCGATGAGAGGAGGGAGATCGGAGAAGTCATCATCCCTGGTAGTAAGCTCGGTTGTACAGATGACTTCTTTAGCAGGAACAGGACTGGCGAGAAGTGCAGGCTCGGCAGGGCTGACGTGGAGCACAGGCTCGGCAGGGCTGGCTTGAAGCTCTGGATCGGCAGAAGCGACGTGAAGAGACTCAAACTTTGCAGGCATGACGTGAAGAGACTCAAGCTTTGCAGGCATGACGCGAAGAGACTCAAGCTTTGCAGACATGACGCGAAGAGACTCAGGCTTTGCAGGCATGACTCGAAGAGACTCAAGCTTTGCAGGCATGACGCGAAGAGACTCAAGCTTTGCAGGCATGACGCGAAGAGACTCAAGCTTTGCAGGCATGACGCGAAGAGACTCAGGCTTTGCAGGCATGACGCGAAGAGACTCAGGCTTTGCAGGCATGACGCGAAGAGACTCAGGAAGCGTGAAGGCGGCCATCCTGGGAATCAGCATTAGGCGTGGCCGCCTTCTTGGCTGGAGACTCTCCAAAGCTGCTGGATTCATTTTTTTTGGTCGGTCGTTCTGTTATGATGAGGCAAGGACGAAGCAGAGAGAGAATCCATACGCAAAACTAATTTAATGAAACAAACAGAAACTCCAGGGAAAACAAAGGAACACAGAACTCAGGACAGGAACATGGAAACAGCTACAGCGACCGACAAACCACAACTGAAACACAGAGGTATAAATACACAGACAGACAAGCTAAACAAGATAACAAGGGGGCGTGGTTAATCAAAGACACCTGGGAAGACTAATCAACATAACAGGAGACAGCTAAACATAAAAAGACAGGGGAACACATGACAGACAAGAACAAGACAAAACCCACACCGTGACAGTATGGTTCGTGAATTAGAACAATGTCCATCAAAACCAACATGTTGCACGATGTTAACTAACCCGCCGAAGTTTTTCTATTGGATTGGCGTTTATTCTCTTTAGCATGCAGTGTGAAGAACAAATTTATACCAATGTGCGTTATGTATTATGCACGTTATTGTCTCTGACAGACAGCGTGTTAAAGCTGCTCATCCCGCCATTTTCTCCCTGCTCTCGGAAAGCAATAGCGTAGTCAAAACATCCGGTAGTGTGGGTTTAACAGGGAATGCATGTACTCGCTGGAACTCTCCTTCTTGTAAATACTACTGTGTATTGTGCACGTTATACAGTGTTTTGACAGACATCTATGTTGTGATATTCAAATGATGTGGATTTGTAAGGTAATGTTTATTTGTGTCTTAGCCGGAAAGTATTCAGGGAAGTGATTTACGAGTGTGTTATGTTGACGTTTTTAGTTCTAATATTCTAATCGACAGCCAGTTTTTGACGGATGTGATAACGTGCATACGGGCTGAACTACGTATGATTTTTGGGTAATTATAGATGTTAAAAATGCTTTTTGCGTAGTTCATTATACTTATTTTATGGAATGAAGTTTATTTTGTGGCTTAAATAAATTATATGTTACTCAGAGACTGACATGTTTGGCTTGTCATAAACGTTACATTCAGCTGTCACAAATTCATTGACTTTGGAAAATCAAGTAAAAAAAAATACCAGGAAAGGAGCGGTTTTTATGCGCAAAGTTGTTTGTATTTTCTCTTATAACAAAAATATTTTATTTAAACCCTTGAAAATGCAAATCCTGTTGTAAATAATAGTGAAAAATCACTTTTTCAAACAATGTTCCATTATTTCCCCTTAGCAGATTTTGACTCAGATTTTGAGGGTGTGATAAATGTAAATGACTCGTCTACACACACATATATATATATATATATATATATATATCAATGTTATTATATAATTATAAGTATTATTATTTGTTTGTTTGTGCATGCATGTACAGCTCCACAATGTACCTTGTCCACATTTCTCCTTTAACCATAACCTTGAGAGCAGAAAAAAGAGGACAGAGACAGCGCAGGGAGGGTGTAGGGATGGGGTTTGTCAGGAACTGTTGAGTGAGAGAGGGCGAGAGAGAGCTACACTGCAGTATTTTCTTCCTACAGCACTCTGAACCGGTGAATATTGATACATGCATCAAATCGGTTCCCCAAGAGTGGGCTGGAGACATCAGCAGTTGTCAGACCCCGTATTTCCATGCTCATATAAACCCAAACAGTCATGTAAGAGAATTTACCGATACATTGTAGTTTTTTAACTACAACAGTTAGACTATTATTTATTAAAATGCATGAATTCAGTGATTAAATGTGCATGGGGAATGCGAAGGAGTTATAAAGCGTCTCTGCTGTAGTGCAGAGAGAAACCGACTAAATATACATGAGAGTAAAAGGGTGGGTGGGGACGACATTGACGTAGTGCCGGTATTGAGTAACACACCCGGCCGAGTGCTGACTCTGCGTGTGTGTATATTTATGCTGAACATGCGTGTGTGTCTCTGTGTGTGTTTATTACAGCACACACTGAAAGCACAAGTAGGATACTGTTTCAGCACAAAAACACTATGTATAATGAATCCTTGTATATCTGTATAGTTCAAATGTTGCTTTGTAGGCACTCTGAATTTAACACACTATAAATCATTGTGATTACTAAAGGGATTCACGTACACATGAGGTTTGTGTGTGTATGTGTTCTCCAGAACACAGCTGCTGTAGTTCTTGCTCTCTATCCGTGAGGACACCTGATTTTTTGAGAGGGAGGGGGACGGACTAAACTGCAGCACTTTGAGGGGGGTGGGGATGGGATGGGATGGGATGGGAGGGTGTGACGAAGTTGCTGCTAGTACTGCAGAGAGCCGGGCCGATAAAGCATAACTGCTGCAGCAGTGGGAACTTGTCCAGAACTTGGTGCAGAATGGTGTCCATTTGGCAGAATTGGCAGAATGGTGGAGAAAGTAAACCTTCCTGATAGACAAAATTATTAAATTATGGCTGTCGATTCAATACAAATAATGTAACCCAGTGTAAGCTTAATGCATATAGAGATAAAGAATTTCCCATGTTTTCTACATGTGACCACGTGTGCCACTTTTCCACCATCAGGCCAAACCTTTTTGCTTATTGCTTTACCATTCCAATCTGTGCCGATCCAGCCATGGTTTAATTTTCCTCTCTGGGACTGATAAAGGAGCTTTTTGGAATGTAATACAAATGCGTCAGTCATCGCTTTGGTTCTTTTAATTTCATTATTAAAGGAATGGATCACTTAAAAATGTAAATTCTGTCATAATTTACTCACCCTTAAGTTGTTTCAAACCTGTATGAATTTCTTTCTTCTGCTGAACACAAAAGAAGATATTTGGAAGAATGACGGTAACTGAACAGTTGATGTACCCCATTGCTTCAATTGTATTTCTTTTTAGTATTACAAAATTTAACCACCCATTTACCTCCTCCAGTCAGAATTTAGAGTCAAAAATAGGCATTTTATGGTAAGGTACACTTTTTAATTGTTCGAAAGTTATATAAGAACACTATGCAAATTATTTTGGAAGTTTAAAAAAACGTTTTTTTATCGGTTGGAAATAACATGTGAACTCATTCTTCAACGTCAAATTTAATTTCAGTGACTTTTAGATGAAAAAAACGTGCACCGATCAGATGGCAGGAAAATCAAATGACAGGAATTATACATGTCTATATTTACATATCTTGCAGCCTGTCCAGTGACTTCCATGGATGTGCTGGTGCAACAACAGATCAACGCTCTCAACGGAACTGATGTCAAAATCCCGTGTGCATTCACCTCATGCTACAAGCTGGACCCCAAGCAATTTGCCATGAACTGGACCTATCAGGAGACACTCAACAGCACAGAGGAGATGGTGAGAGAAATAAGAGACTTAAAATGTTAAATATCATCAAAATAATAGCCCCGTTCACACATACAGTCTTTATTGGTAAATTACCGGTAAGAGATCATGTATGAACAGGACCTTTTCAAAAATACCGGTTAATTGGTTCCGGCAATTTACCGGTAAGGGAAGTTGTAACATTGCCAGTAAATTACCAGTAATGTGTTCTGTGTTAATGCGGAATGAAGATTAACGGTATGATCACGTACAATGTCAGAACGTGCTGACGTAAGAAGTCTGCTTTTTGCCAATCATAAAGTTCTTATGGATTTAATGTGATTACTCAGCACTGTTTACAGTAAGCTTTTTAATAGTTTTTCTATTGAAATATGCACTCGATGATCCTTTCTGACCGTTGCGCCACATCTCACAGCTTTTTCAACGTGTCGCGCTCGAGACCCTGCCTTCTTTTCCATTAATCAGTGTTGCAGTTGCACTATTATAAATTGAACAGATAGTGAAACTAAAGCAGAACGCTGTTGCTTGTGTGAACAGCATATTTGTGCATTTACCGGTAAAGTCATTCAGGCAATTTTACGGTAATTTACTGGGATTGCTGTGTGAAAGGGGCTATTGAAATATCAATATTTACATAAATATAAAAAGTTAGACGATTCTTTTGTTTCGTCACTTTTCTCAATCTACCTTTAATTTCTTTTTTTCCAAGTTCATGACCTATAAGACCAGGATAACACCCCTGAAGCCAAGCCGATTTGGAGAGCGGGCAATTTTTTCTGGAAACCTAGAAAAGAACGACCTCAGCATCACCATCTTAGATGTGCAGTTGACAGACGATGGAATCTACAATTGCTATGTGCGCAACCCTCCAGATCGCATTCAGGGTCACGGCACCATCCAGTTCAACGTCTTGACTGAATGTAAGACTTCAGCATGGGCAAAGATGCTGTACGGCAAAAGTTTCGGGTCTTCAACCAGGGTTGCTTCAAGACAGGCCATGATGAATGGGGTTTCATTATTGCAGGTGTTGTTAAGTCCAGGATTAGAATAGAGTGCTGCAGAGAGAATATATTTTTGTTGGTCAACCCGGAAGTTTGCATCACCCTTGACAAAAACCCAATCAGATGTTTCTGTTGGCTTTTGGATTATTGCAGAAAATAATCTGCTCAACCAACAAAAAGTGAATTATTCTTTTCACAAATTAACAAAGCTTCTATAATTTTAAAGCCTAAATGCAACCGGCAGCAGTAAAAAGCTAAACATAGGATATAAACGAACTACAGCACGGTCGCATTATTTCAACATCACCATCACTAAGTTTCTAATAACTCTCAGTCTTTATTTTAAAAAAAAATAACATTTTGCCTAAAAGTTTGAGTTAGAATAGTGTGTGAATACAACAAAGCTGTAAAAGTGGACTAGCGAGTAAAAGAGTTCGGTGTGATGACTTTTAATGTTCCCGACAACCTTTGTTGTCCTGTTTAGCCACTTTAACAGAAAAAACAAACAAAAAAAAATTTCACAAAGGGGTATCACTGATATTGTATATGTTGTAAAATAAAACGTGGGAATATATTGAACTTGTGTTTACTACAAACCTTATATCAGGGATTTAACTAAAAACCCACTGAATTCATTGACTTCACTGACTTTGTGTTTTGGCTGACAAACATGTCATTCCTTCAGCACTTTATTTATTCGAAGAAAAAACACATTAATAAGGTTTGTATTCATAGTTCATCACAATGAAACAACCTTAACTAGCTCAGAAAGATTTAAACTCTTTTTACATTTACACAACTTACTAAAAACTTTGTTTTTTTCGAGTACAGATGACAACATTGTCAAAACGATCCCCGTTCACACCAATCCTGGAAAACTATTAAACCGCTGTATGAATGCATGCACAGGCCAGTAGTTGGCGAGGTCACTTTATAAAGAAACACTAGAAAACTACAGAAGACGTTAATAACTACTGTCTGCTCTAGCACCCCTAATGGCAACATTGAGAATGCAACCAGTAGCTTTTAGCTGATTAGCATAGGCCAGTTAGCCACTGGAGGTAGAAGTATTCAATCTTGGCCCAGAAAGATTTTTCTTTTCTTGTTTTACATTATTTTACACAAATTTTCAGAATATCTTTTTTTCACTGAAGAAATATGCTGCTTTGGTGAAGTTTGTTGTTAGCATCTCTTCTTTTTCTCTTCTGCCCAGTGCCACCACCAAGGGATTCGACTATTGCTGTCGCCATCGGGGCATCTGTGGGGGGCATTCTTGCTTTGCTCATTCTGTCCATGGTAGTGGTGAAGTGCATTCGTAGACATAAGAACCAGGAGCTGATCTCAGACGAGCAGAAGATGGAAGAAGAGGGCAAAGTAGATGGAGAAGGAGGAACAGAAGAAGCAACAAAGTAAGATTTTTTTCTTCTTCTTTTCTTTCCCAGTATTTGAGTATTTCGTCTCTGTAAACAAACTGCTTACTTTGAATCCTGAAACAGACAGCCCTAACCCGCCATCTTAGCCATGGAGGCCTAACGTATGGTGGAGCTCCATCCTTCACGTTCTGGTAAAACTGATTGCTAGCTGGTGTGTCTTGGTGGTCATGTGACTGTGGTTGACAGTGGCTCTTTCAAGTTCTCTTTCCATCATTGTTTCATCAGTCTGTCCTTCTTGTTTTTAGGTTGAATTCTGAATTCTCTGGTTGCAATCAGTCTTTGTAGTCTTTCTTTATCTGGTTAGGTTCTGTTGTGTCTGTTTGTGGTGGTTGCTGTCAGTGTTTTTCAGCTAACGAAATAACTGCTCTTGCAATATATATATATATATATATGAAGAGTTCAGATGCAAAAGCTAAGTGCCATCTGAAATTTTCTTCTAGAATGATCATTTTTATCAAGCTTGTATATTTAAAGGAGCCGTATGTAAGATTGTGGCCAAAACTGGTACTGCAATCACTTTCAAATTACTGTAGAGCGGTGTATGCCCTCCCCCTCCCCCCTGACTCGAGGTTGCCAGATAGGCTGCAGGATCCAGCAGGAACGTAGGCTGCTACGTAGCTGTGGTAACTAGAGCAGAGCTGGCAACCCGGATGCCGAAACACTACTGACTTCGTGATTGGTAGATAGGTGGAGGGTGGCGCTTCAGGCCAAAACACAAGATGACAACATCAACATCAGTTGAGGGCTGCAACTTCACTTTTTAAATGACAATATCCTGGCCGGACTACTGTTGTCAGTGATATAAGTATTTGAAATGAACATGATTTCTTAATGTCTAGTGACATATCAGGGCCATTTTATGATTAATTGAAATACATTTCTTACATACAGCTCCTTATATTTAAGTTCAGAAATTTCACTTAAATGGCAATGAAAATAACCTATTAATCGAAAATAACCTTAATTAATTTTAAGTGAAATTACTGAACTTAAATATACGAGCTTGATAAAAATTATCATTCTAAACGAAAATGTCAGATGGCACTTAGAGGCTTTTGCATCTGAACTCTTCATATATATATATATATATTGTATATATATATATTGCAAGAGCAGGTCTTGTGCAGTTATTTGGTTTGCTGAAATACACTATATATATATATATACAAATACAACAATGCAAGTGAATCATTGAATCGGTATTTTGAACAGCTTAATTGAAAGTAATGCCTAAGGATTCACAGAAATTACATTTTCGAACTTTCGAATTTCGAACTTCGAATTTTTCCGACAGAGGTTCTGGCAAATGAATAATTGAATTAGTATTTTAAACCCAATTCATTGAGACTATCAGATAAAAAAAAAAAAAAAAATCTTGAATCAGATTTCCCAACTCTAATGGGATTTTCTTTTCCTACAAAATAACAAATATAAAGAATTATTAAATAAACTGTTAATAATAAATTCTCACATTTCATTGTCTTTCTTTTACCTTTCAGAAATTTATGCCTCCTGCCTGAAGATATGTAAAATTTATTTTACTCTTCGTCTCATTCAACATTCCTCAGTTTTCTTGTGTAGCGACCAAACATGTCATGTTAGGAAGATCTCTGCCACAGTGCCATGACGTCCAATCACTGGTGAGAAATCACAAAGGGTTTTATACTGCCTCTTCCACTCAATATGGCAGGCTAATGTGATAACAGTGTCCTACAGAACTGTTTATTTGGTCCACCCTTTTTACTGCCACTTATTAGCACTATAAATATTAGCCATCCAGTATTTCTGCTAAGAATTTTCTAAAAGGGAGCGTTTTAAATTATACAAAGTCCTCCTTTATAACTGCCAAAGTTACCTTTATGGTGTTTATACATTTTGACAGTTTCTTGAGAAATCACTGCCCTCAACGTCCTCTTTAAGTGGATGCAGAAACATAACGTGTGTGTTTGTGTGTGTGCCTTCTCGTTGTGCCAGTTTGCAAAATGTTGTGCTGTTTTTACAATCCAGCATGTAAAACAGCAGAATATTTAGCAGTGATACCTTGAACCTACCAAAATGGCAGGACCATGACTATCCATCAAAATCTATCATTTGCTTGTTTATAGCACATAACACACCTCCAAAACATGTACAATCATTGCATGACAATTTTCCTATACATGATACACAAAAATTGCACAAAACAAATCATTACTTTGCATAAGCATCTGGCACATTCTATGAATAGAGTACACTTTGGTGTCCCATTACTTTTTTAAAAGCATTAAGGCCCTGACACAGAAAGCAGATGGTCGGCCATCGGCCAACATCGGGCCATCGTTGAACGTCAGCTGGCCCAGTTTTTGTGGCGTGTTCTGTACCGGCTGCACTAGTTGGACTTTGTTGGGGGTATTTTGGCCGACTGAGCACGTCATCTTACCTGGGCATTCCAATGCACAAATATTAAACTTGAGCTGCCTGAAATTAAAAAAGTGATCAGCATGACTGATATTTAATGGGAATGTGGCTATTGTTTCCACTTTTGAATGACGAGTATAGACTATTGCTGATATACCTGTACTACCTGCTGATATAGACAGTTATTTTCTTACATGCAGGCGCAGAACGCATGTGCTAGTTGATAGTCGCCTGTAGCCTTTGTGGTGTGTTCAAGTCCAGCTTTTTATGGTGACACAGTCGGCTTTCGTCGCCGCTAGTTCTTTAACATCGTCTTGGTGTGTCACGGTCTTTAGAGACACAAATCCCTTGTTGTTTTTGTTATGACTTATTAGAAACTGTATGCTTGTTATCTAACATAAAACTAACTTAGCATGAATTTTTTTTATTTATTTTTTTTATGGCGATTTTAGTCTGTTCCACCTCAGAGGACTTCACTCGCTTGACTATATCTAAAAATTTAAATCATAGAAGAGTGACATAATTGTAAAATATGGACACTGAAGTTTTTAACATTAAATTAAATGAAATTTAAAAAACATATTTTTTCCATTACAAAAACAAAACGTGTAACATTCCTTGTGAGGCCCAAAAAATAAGCTAAATTGGACCCCTTTACATCATGGCAGAAATTATGAATAGAAAACATATATATATATATATATCAAACAAATATCCTATGGAGCGACAGCTTAATTTATGCCAAATTTGCAACCCTAAAATATTTTTTTCAAGTTTCAGGCATTTTGTACCCTATTTATAGAAAATGCCATTTACAAAACACTGCTTTCTCACACAAACATCGTCATTTCAGGTGCAACGATTATGTGGCATTTGAAACATTCTGTTGGATACGTTTTGATAAAAACCAAAAAACAAATTTGATTGTTGATATTATTGTGTTTGACAAGTATGTTGTGGTGTGTTATTTGGAATGTGTGAACTTATTTTAAATTAGTATCTATATATGTTTATTTTTTTCTCTGTACTGAATTTATGAACACTTCGTTTTTAATCAATTTTCACAGCTAATCTTATAATTTGAAAGAGGCTTAAAAAAGGTTCAAATTGAGTCTTAAGCTTGTGCAAGTGAAAGATGATTGAATATGTCAAATTTAAAAGAAAATTAAACATTTGGGTATACAGAAGAAATGATAACCTTTTAATGATTCATTGAACCTTTTTCCCAAAAGAAAAAGAACAAAACCAAAAACAGATATTTAGTTCTGTTTATAAAAATTCTGTTTCCATATCGAATGTGTTGGGAATCCATTTTGATTGTGAACTTTCAGTGGACTCATAGTAGTGGACTATGGACTGTCTAGTAGATTATGTAGGGAAGGGGCAGTTCCCCCTTCATACCATCTGCTAAATCGAACAATTTCTGCAAAGAATAGCCTTGACGTTATAACAGTATGATTTTGTGTTATGTTCAGGAAACGTGAGAAGTATGTTTTAAATAGTTTAATTCAATAAAAGTAAATATATCTAAATATAAATATATGTTGTAATCTTGAATGATGTTGAAAAGTCTGTCTATTTAAATTGAAGCAATTAATAGAGATGTAGGTTAGAACATTACATTCATTCAATAATAAACAGTTCTTCTTTGTTCTGGCATAAAAAATTAAAAAAACTTGAACAATATATACTGTACAGTATTTGCCTTCAAACCATAACAGTTTAAACTACTGTAGTACTTATTTTACTTCACTATCTATAGTTACTTGGTTCGCATGCTGTAAAAAAACATTATTTAGCACAGGCCCAAAGCCTGGAGCCACAGTGATTTTGAGCCTAGGAGGGCTCACCCTTAGCAGGGCAAAGCCAACACATTTTTTGGCTTCTGTTCAGGCACTCTTTAACTCACTGAGTGCCCTTCTGATTGGGTTACGCTGCTTTTTTTTTCCCCACTGCAAATGTATTATGTTACACTTCCACATCATCTCTTATAAAATTAATCATGGCTTTACTACAAATAATAATAATTTAAAAAAACATGGTTATCCTTGGTTACCACAAATAAACCATAAACCATTACACTAACCATAGTTTATCCATGGTATTAGTGATAAAACTGTGGTTATACAAATGGAAATCAATCCACCAAAAAAAAACATGGTTACTACACGTTTACTATAACAAAACCATGGTTAGGGATATTGTATTTTATGTATCATGACATGTTATTTTACTTCTTGTTATATCACTAACAAAAAATGTACCAAAAATACATGGTAAATCCATGCTGTTGTACCACTATAATTTGCTGTTACCTCTATAATTTTTTGTATGAATGTATTCTTATTTATGTATTCTGTTTATTATTATTATTTTAATTTAACATGTTTAAATTAGTGTTGATTTATTGTGTTATGGACTCAGTAAGGTTCTATTGACATTTACATATTGTGTAATCAGAACTGTTAACTATTATTGCTATGTATTCAATTATAATTTCATACAAAATGACGCTAAGTTACTTTGTTCACGTGCACATATAGATTGTGAATTATACTGTTTTGTTTGTATGTTTTACGACCCTGTGCATTTTTGCAATTGTGTAGATATCATAATGTGAGTGACACAAAGATACTCCAAAAGGATAAAACATAACCATCAAGCTCATAATTTGATTTGTTGAATTAACATTAAGCCAGCTTTTTAAATACAGACTGTAGCACAGTGATTTTATGGCTGGTGCATTAATGGTTGCCATTCATAGGTTGAATTGCCTTCATCGCCAGGCAACATGACACTAAATCCCTGATTATATTTTAATAATTTTGTAATTATAATTATATAATTATACTATAGGTAAATTATGGCACAGATATGTAACCATGATACCATATTGTTGATTGTACTGCCTTGATGTTTTCTTTAATGCATTTGCCTACACATCAAGATCATACAAACATAACATGTATATGGACATAATCAAGCAGCAGTCCAGCGAGGCTGGTTGGAATGGCTTGGGGACCAGTTTTTGCATTTTTCAAGCATTTTTCCATCATGCATGCCTCTGTTTTAGTATCTTTCTGAAGGTCTAACCCTGGCCTACTTTAAATACATATGCTTGCGCTTCACCATAACAATGAGCTGCATCACTGATTGTTTTTCTCCAATAAAAACAAAGAAAAAAGCATTTTCTGTCTGTTTCTTTTTCTTCTTTTTTTACCTTTCACTAAAAATATTTGCATTTTCACTGAAAACATTAGCCTAATAAATATTTAAAGGATAGAAAATTGAATGAAAATGAAAATTCTGTTGAAATGAAAATCATTTACTCACCCCCATGATGTTCAAAACCCATTAGGCTTTCTTTCTTCTGGGGAAAACACTTGAAGATGATCAGTTCCTTTAAAATAAATATAAAATATAAAAATTATTGTAATTACTGTATTAAAATATTGATTATTTTTTAGTTAATTACAGCCAACTGAGCTATTTTCAGCTATGTTGTCAAAAACAGCAAATGTTAGTGCTTGGCAATATGCAGTACATGGACATTTGGAGCAGGTAGGCAGGGCAGGTGTTTTTAAGTAGGTTATACTGAGAGAAGCTGACAGAGGGTGTTGAGGGGGCAGCGTCTCTGCAGTGTGATCAACACTATATAGCTACTGCTGGAGAAAATTGCAGCACAGGCAAAAGTGAAGGTGACTCATGCATGTAAATATACACAGTAGATATTCATCAAAGTGCCAAATTCAACTAGACCACAACATCATGACAACTTGAATATCAAGACTGAAAATCAACAAATTAAGTAAACAGACCACCATTAATTATTTGATATGTGCATCCATTAATACTCCAATCCAGATAAATTACGTTTTTTTTTTTTTTTTTTTTTTTTTTTTTTTACATGTTTTATTTAAATGAATCACATGTAATGTTGGGGGTGCTGCCACGGTGAGTCAGCAAGACAGATGTAATTTAAACATCTGGTGTAAAAACCCTTCAGCAATCAATCTCGCTGCAATTAGTCAGTTTTTAGATACACAGATGTGCTTGTTTCTTCTTTTTCTTATGTGTATTGGTAATTATGTGTATAATACTCAAATAGCTTTATTTATTTATTTATTTATTCTAGAATGACCAAGTCAAATTCCTCATAAGACCAATATTGCCTGGTGTGTAACTTATTCGCACTCTTATGTGTTATTTTTAGAAAAGGGCAGATATTATATGTGTACAGATTTGGGCAATCTCACAATTATGTCTTTTTATTTAATTTTCCTATTGTATCAACTGTTTCCATAAGGATTCCTCTTTCGATCTTCTCATCGACATGTCTCTAATATAATATTAAATTTAGAAATGTTTCAGCAATGCTTGGATCTGTGCTGGTGAAGAACCAAATGTTGTTTGATCTATTTATTTATTTATTTATTTTAGTAGCTTTTTGTCCCTTTCAAATGATTTTTTTATTAATCCAGATTCATGAAGTTCCCTTTCGAATGGGAACTCACACTGCATTCTAGGAAGCTAATGGGGAACGCCTCAGTGTGACCGTTGTCTGAAGAACCTGTTCAAACGCGACAATTGTATTGGCCGGTGACAGGCTATTACGTCGCCACTAGTGCGACCATGAGGTATAAGAAGGCACACTGAGAGAACATGTCATCATCTTCTTTGTCTTCAGGGACTGTTTTGTTTGAGTACATGTAGTGGTAAGAAAGCATTTACTATGATGTGAAGATATTTGAAACCAGATTTGTTTGGGCAAAGAGCATGCATGCTCAGTCCTCAAGTGGGCTGTTAGCGTGCACTGTGAGAGTTTTTCTTTAAAAAGCTCCACTCTCGTCTGTCCTTCTTCTCGAGAGAGGGGGGACAGGGACCTGTAACCTGAGGTTCGGGTCCTGCTCTTGCTGAGGAGGGAAGGAGACTGAGATTGTGGGGCTCTCAGGTGGAGCTCGCTGATGAGTTTGAGAGCGGTATAAATCTGTTGCACTCAGCGGCTGACAAGAGTGAGCTGCTGGAGGAAGACGTGTTATCTGTCACATCTTCTGATCTAGCAGCCAGTGTTCTGTTGAAAGACATGTTGAAATGTCTGAGCCCTCCTTGCCTGCCATTATGGAACGCGCTACGGCCAGACTTGATCTGCCGTGGAAGCGCAAAAAGGAGACAGCTCGTGGGAGATTAGATGATAGTTTTTTATCTGGACATAACTGCCCAGCTATCGTGAGTCTTGCATGTTTTCCTGATCTCCATACTGAGATCGAGAAGGCATGGAAAACTTGCATCCATCTACATCAGCGTGTAAATCGTGCAAGGCTTTCCTATGGCCTCCTTTATAAATAAATGAGCATCAAGTTGAGGGATTCTCTTTCCGCCTACTAGTAAGAGCTTGGTTAGTACTTCCCTCACTTGAGGTATTCAGAGTACTCAGCTCCCCTAGAGCTATGTTTATGCTCTGTAGGTCCTGGTGAACCCTCGGGTTAAAGGTTGTATCAATGATTTCAGGCCCCCCCAAAAAGAGATCACATTCATCTAATCTTTCCTAACGATCCGCTAGCTGCCCGCCCCATAAGCATGCCGTCAAAAAAACGCGTCTCTGCAGGGAGCCTAGGCTCTGAGATCTGACCACAAAAACAGTTGGTTTCACCAACCACTCAAAACCAAAACAAATAGTGTTCCAACCAATCACCGACAGGGGGAGGGTGTTGTGAGGTTTTGAGCCAGCTTCTTCTTCAGCTCCGACTTTGCGTGCAGCCGTGCACGAGCACAAAACCTCACAACACCCTCCCCCTGTCGGTGATTGGTTATGGGGCGGGTAGCTAGCGGATCGTTAGGAAAGATTAGATGAATGTGATAATTTTTTGGGGGGCCTGAAATCACTGATACAACCTTTAAGCAGTGTCACTCAGCTGTACAGCTGTAAACAATCATAGATGATTAGACCAGGCAGAGAGTTATGGGTAATGAAGTCCTTACTAGAGTCGCAATAATCTGGGGTGGAGTTCCCTCTGGTGGCAATCAAGGGCACTCCAGCTGGTGAATGTAACACAACCCCTCCTAAGGAGCGGCTTCCAGACGCACCTAATATGGTCAGAGAAGTCCATGAGGCAGGCGGAGTGGAGGGCCAGGTCCATGGAATGGAAGAGGAACTGAAGACGAAGGAAGAGCAGGGAACCAAGGCGGAGCAGGCAGGGCAGGTGGCCTGTGTGGGGCAGGCTGGGCAGGTGACCAGGGCAGCACAGGCTGGATTGAAGTTCACCCCAGCGATGCTGGAGACCAACATGGTGGAGCAGATGACCACCACAGTAGATTAGCTAGGACTAAACATCCCCACGGCAGATCAGAAGACCACCACAGCCGAGTTGACAGGAGATTGAAGACCCCCACGGGGAGCAGAAGACCACCTTAGCAAGACTATAGACCATTACGGCAGAGCAGGCAGTGCAGGTGACCACCATGGTGTAGTTGGTGGAAATGGCGGAACTAGAGACTACCATGGCTGATCAGGCGAAACTGAAACAAATCACAGAGAGGTTAGTGTTGACCTCAGGGGCCGGGTCACAGCAGGCAGGGTGTTCCAGATTGACCTCTGTGGTCATCTCAGGGCAGGTTGGAAGTTCGTGAATGACCTCTTATGTTGTGTCTGGGCAGACAAGCAGTTCAGGAATGACCTCTGTGGTCGTGTTGGTGCAAACAGGCAGTTCAAGAGCGAACTCCATGGTCTGGTCAGGGCAGACTGAAAACTTGGGGATGACCTCCGTGGTCGCATCAGGGCAGACTGGAAACTCATGGACGATCTCTCTTGTCACATTAGGACAAACAGGAAAATCTGGGGCCGGAGCGGGGTCTGGAGCGGACTCATGGGTTGGAGTGGGCTGTGGAGCAGACTCATGGGCTGGAGTGGGCTCTGAAGTGGACTCATGGGCTGGAGTGGGCTCTGAAGTGGACTCATGGGCTGGAGCAGGCTCTGGAGTGGCGGCCATGTTGGAAACAGGCTCTGGTACGGCAGCCATGTTGTGAATAGGCTCTGGTGTGGGAACCACAGGATGGGAAGGTACAGAAAGCACAGGACTAGCAACCATTATAACAGGACATTCTGGTGACCGTGGTGGGCCGGGGCTTGGTGTGTCCTGCCACCAACCCACCCCCCAAAAAAATGTGTTAGGGGAAGGATCATCCTCTACTTTCCCAACAGTGAAGGAGAACCCAACTCAACTACAGTGCATAATCCCGAAATTCAATCAGCGACCCTCAAAGACCATCACAGTTGAGCTTAGAGGTCAGAGAAATGTACAATGTCTAAGATGTCCTGGATGTGGTCCTCACGGGATCTATTGCATTGATGCAGACGGATGATTCTAACTACTGGATCCATGTGTGGCTAAGTCTTCTGTTATGAAACTGCACGGACACACAATGGCTGAGGATACTCAAGTGTTTATTTTTAGGGGCTAATCGACAATTGAAAATCCAAACACAGTCTCAGGTCAAATACCAGCAAGACAGTCCAAAAGGAAACACAAGCAAAGAATAATCCAGAGCAACAGGCAGAATGAATCAAAACACAGGAAAACAGGACACAATGGCAGAGAATTGCAGACATAACATATGCAAGACTTAGCGCAGAGTGACTGATAAATTGGTTATTGCCTTTCTGAGATACCTTCTCATTGTAGGCCTCTGCTAGAGAGCTGAGTCTAGAGATTCTGTTTAAGCAGACAGGTTGTAGGTTGACTAGGTTAAAATAGAATGATGTCAGCCCCCCCTGGTGATTCCTGGTCCCCCTGAAGTGATAGGCCAGGGTCTTTTTTTTTTTTGTCCCTGGTCATATTCCCTTAAATAAATCTTTCATTAGCTCTGCCCTGGGTCAAGTCCTTCCGTTTTACCTTGAGAGGTGAATGGTATGAGTGAACTTCCTGACTGAGGCATGCAGCTTGGGCAGTGGCCGTAGGGAGTAATGTCACCAACAACAAAATACTGGTGTGTACCTTTGGGGAATTTTACTCTGACAATTAGGCCATTTAATAATAATAATAATAATAACTTATATTTATATAGCGCCTTTCACGGGACCCAAGGACGCTTTACACATAACTGCCGAGACAAAAGAAAAGTCATTCAAGGTTAAACGCCTTTGTAAAGAGGTGGGTTTTTAGAAGTTTTTTGAAAGTGTCCAGAGAAGGGGCATTTCGGATGTCTGAGGGGATGGAATTCCAGAGGGTGGGGGCTGCGACGCTGAATGCTCTGTCCCCAAAAGTCTGCAGTCTGGTGTGGGGGACAGAGAGCAGGCCCTTGTCAATGGACCGTAGATTCCGTGAGGGGATGTAGGGATGTAGAAGGTCCAGAAGGTACAGGGGGGGGCAGTGGCATGTAGAGATTTATAGGTAAAGAGGAGGATTTTGTAGGTGATGCGAAATTTGACCGGGTGCCAGTGAAGCTGAATGAGGAGTCTTTAGGGCTTAGCCACAGCCAATCTAGCATGCATTACCCTCAGCATGGCGGAGTGGGCATTTGTTCCCCATTAGCGTCCTAGGACACAGAGCGAGTTCTCTTTCGAAAGGGAACATCTCTAGTTACAAATGTAACCTTGGTTCTCTGAGAAGGGGAACAAGTCACTGCGTCTCATTGCCATGCTTCGGGGCTGCCTGCATGGTCCCTTCAGATGAAGAAGTGGATGACATTTTCTCTAGGTGCCCTTCTTATACCTCACAGGGACGTCATAGGCTGTCACCAGCCAATACAACTGTCGCGTTTAAACACATCCTTCAGACACCGGTCACGCTGAGGTGTTCCCCTAGGGCGCAGTGTCTCGTTCCCCTTCTCAGGGAAGCAAGGTTACATTTGTAACCTGAGACGTTATAGTAATTTTTTATGCGCAGAAAGAAATGTGACTATCACATACTGTAAGTGTAATAACACCGTTTGAGGCTTGCCTATATCAAGCTTAAACTGAAGCATTTGTATTATTATATTTATTTGTATTTATTTTTTTGCATAGCAAATCCTATTATTACTTTGCTTATGAACAAATAACTGTAATTGTAATACCAAATCACATTTTTAAATAAACTAATTGAATAATAATATCAATAGAAACTCTTATTTGATGAGAGTTTTAATACGCAAAACAATCTCTTGTACACTGATATTTTGCAAGACATGCTTTGTCATATCAAAACCTCACCTTCAACTCTAAGTATTTGTTTGTATAATAATAATAAAAATATATATATACCATACTATAACCATGATAAATTTCCACATGAATTGTAAGTTACTCTTTGTAAGTGTAATGAATTGTAAAAGTGTCTCTTCAGTTTTTTACACATAAATAATTTATGAAGTTCTGTCAGGAAACCTAAAAATGTGCTTCACATGGTAACATCTAAGTTAGCTGATTTAATTGATTTAACGTCACTGAATCAACCTGACTGACTATACCAACAAAAGTAATTTTATGTTTCGGACCAGGTACAAATAGTTCCTTAATGCCGGGGACACATGAAACATTCTAAGACTGAACTGAACAAACTTACAGAAAAAAAACGTATAAAGCCCGGGACACACCAAACCGACGCCAAAGAAGTAGCGCTGATGAAAGCCGACTGTGTTGTCGCCTCGTATTGCCTGCGTTGGGTGGGGGAAAGCTGCACTTGAACACACCGAGAGAACTGCCGACTGTCAGCTAGAATGCGTGTTCTGCGCCTGCGTGTTAATGAGACAAAACTGTTTATTTCTGCAGATATATTCATCTATAGTCGTCATTCAAAAAGGGAAACCGACGCTGCAGGCTGCAGATACACAAACCATAAACAAAGCAGTGCGTGCTTACCGTTTTGAATATCAATCCTGCTAAACACTTTCTTTATTCCACTCCGCTCATGTTAATATTGAAATATTCGGCAAGGAGCACTCAGGTAAGATTACATACCATTAACAGCCTTCTATTTGTAGTCTACCGATTTGACTTCTTTGCTCGCTGTTTTGCTATTATTCTCGTGCACTGACCATAGACTCTAAAAAATTGGCTCTAACTCAATGATTCACTGAACAGCCAATCAGAGTTCCCTCCTTCACCGACGGCCTGACGCCGATTCAACTTGTCGAATCGGCCGAAAAAAAAAGCCAACGAGGTCCAATTTCTGTCGACGGTGCGGAACACACCGAGAAAACTAAGTCGGCCGACGCTCTAAAGCGGCCCGACGTTGCCCGACGGCCGATCGTCGGCTTGGTGTGTCCCGGTCTTTACAGTTTCCAATGCCTGGAGCAGCAGATTTTAAACACGACTATGAACAAAGACTGAACGCAACTGTCTCTGACTCTGAGCATTTGGGCATGATCAATAAGTATCAAATTACATTTATAATTGGCCTTACAGTTGTTAAGTGTGTCCCTGGCTTAAGGAAACAACTTTTTATAAGCAATGCAATAAATAATAATGTAAAATGCAATGAAATAAAACATTTACACAGACATTAGTATTAGTGAAGAGAGTTTAAAGAGATTCAGTTGCGTTTATTCAAGATAAAAATGGCTTTTACTTACCCAGTTTTGAACCATCAAACAAGTCTTTGCTCTTAAATTTTAAAGTGCAATTCTGTAAGTGAAGCCTGTCCTGCACATTAGTCCAAACTTCTCCTGGCCATCACATTCCACGCATCATAAAGTTGTAGAAAAAGAGGGAGCAAAAGAGAAACAGAGGTAGGGAGGGCTGCATCCTCCTGCAGACTCTCTTGTAGTTGTTCCCGGGATGCTAAAGGTCTGAAGAAATGCAGCATTGTACTTTAATGCAGAGTGAGTGAGTGAGTGAGTGAGAGAGAGGGACTGAGAGCGAAACACATAGAAGGAGATTCTAAGGTCACTGTTAACTTGAAATGCAGAGACTCTCTTACTCTCTACCTCTCCGGCTCGCTTTCTCCCTCCTCCTGCTGTTCTCCACACCTCTTCTCCTCCGCCCCTCCCCGTTCCTCTCCTTTCCCGTCTGGCGAAGTTTTGCAACATCATGCTCCCCTCGCTGGTGCAGTCCGGGGAGTCCAGCATCTTCGCTATTACGTCTGTTTGTCATTGATAAACAAACGTTTCACCTCCAGGATGCTTTCCAGTATTTGTAAATCATTAGTTTGATAGGACAATTCGACGTGTGGCGTCCCGTATGTGACTTCCAGGTAAAATCTATCCATCCATTAAGGTCACGGTAATAACACATTATTTCCTTTTTCTCTTCTATTGAATGGCCATTCTCAATCAGAAGCCAATGGTAGTGTTTCTTGCTCCAAAGTGTCACCAACCTCTGTCTAGTTAATGCCTTCCTCCATTCTTCAACTATGAGTGGGTCTCTCTTGTCCAATCTCTCTCTCTCATTCTTACTGGTTCTATACTGTAGATTGCAATATGGGAATTGCTCTCTCTCTCTCTCTCTCTCTCTCTCTCTCTCTCTCTCTCTCTGAATCTCCACCCTCACACTAGCACACACACATATGCTGTGATATGGACTCCCAAGGTCACATTGTCCTATAAGTATGTGTTTGTGTGTGTGTGTGTGTGTGTGTGTGTGTGTGTGTGTGTGTGTGTGTGTGTGTGTGTGTGTGTGTGTGTGTGTGTGTGTGTGTGTGTGTGTGTGTGTGTGTGTGTGTGTGTGTGTGTGTGTGTGCGTGTGTGTGTGTCCGACCACAGGGGGTTGATATTGAGTGCTCTCCTATAAATCACAACGGCCCACACAGGATGATATTCTTTCAGTCAGATATATGTATGTGTGTGTAAACATCTCTGTTTAGATCAGATGTGAAACAGCTGCTGTCTCATTTTTTGGTATCACATCTGCATCGAGCAACAACGTTGTTCTTCCGCAAATGTTCCCGATCAAACCTAAAGATTCCCAGTCACAGTCATCAAATAAAATAAAATAAACACTAAAATGTATTAAAATATAAAAAAAATTATCTTTTCCATATATTATTATAAACCAACCCCATATGCACACTCAGAATATGTACTCTTACCTATGCAAAAAGCAGTAGGTAAAATGTGCAGCGGTAGGCGAGACATGCCTGGATGACCTACCGTCATTCTATTAGATATCCAAAATGGAAAAAACAGCAAAAATACCTGCATATTGTAAGGGGGAAAGAAGGGGGAAACTCCTAGTTTGTGAGACGTGACTGTCTTTCCATTTTTGCCATTTTGGATTACTGTGGCCAGGTTAATATCCTGTTTGTTGCTGTGTTTTTGGTAACTTTAATAGTTTATTAAATAGTTTATATGTTAATATTTAACAGATAATAGTAAAATAGTAAAGTAAAATAGCAGAAGCACACTTAAAAAAAAACATTTAGTTTGTTAGGTTTAAAAAAGAAAAAAGAAAATTATATATATTGGTAAAAATAAAGTCAAAATTTGAGTACCTCGTAGCGTCTCTAACATTTGCAGACCACTGCTTGATATGATGAACTAATGGAATAAAATAAATACAATTTGAGGCTGTCCTATGCCTTACTAGTGAGTCATTACTGATGTTGTTTCCCTTTTAGACCACAAGTCCAAACCACATATGCCTTGAACAACCAAAGCAATTGACTAGTCAAGTGTCATAGTCCATAAAACTCTGACCACAAGGGCCCCAGTCCACTTCTTCATGTATTAAGCTTTCCATTTTTACAGCTGCACTGCTGGCTCATCTGGCGTTCAATCCAATTGTTACAATTCTGGGGGGATGAGACCCAGATAATCAAATAATCTATGGGATAGTGCATTTCAGATTGCTTAGACTCAGAGCCAGACCTTTTATCGGAATAAACTTTGCTCCACTTTGCAAATGACGTTGTGGACAAGAACCAACCATTCAGATTGGAAGACATGTGGATGACATGCAAAGCAACGATTAACGATACAATAATGGCTAATAAAACAAGAAAGAAACACCAGAGATCAAAAAATCTGTCTGCACTAATTTAATAAGTACTTAAAATTTCACTCAATACAGAATATACAGTTTTGCTCATGGATATCTAATTAGTGCCTCATGCATCTATCTCTCAAAGATTTAATGGCACCAACCTTACAAACTTTAAAGTATGTTTAAAACACGATGTGCACCCTGGAGAATTTGCGTAGCATTCAGCCAATCAGAGCTAGTGATTTTAGCCAGCTTCTGACATGTTTGTGTGCAATATGCATGAGAGGGTCAATGAAAATACTGCGGTCTGTGGGTGTGTTGTATAAAGCTGAGGCTACAGAATGCTTAGCTCGACATTTTCTCAAGCTAGGAATATCTAGTATGTAGCTTGTGATATGCTTTAAAAGGGGTCTTGCTAATCATAATTTGTTAGCTAAAATAAACAATAGCCATTGACCTAAGCAAATAAAGTGTTATTTTACATGTTGTTTTATAATGTTATTTTATTTATGAATTTTATTTAATGAATCTAAATTATTATTATGGGGACCAGGATATAAATGTCGTAGAGGGAAGATCTGCATAAACAGCCAATCAAGTGTTAACAAGCCTAAAATAGCCACTATGGAAAACAAAACTGTTTAGATGCATTACAACAGAGATTAAAACGGCATCATAAATTATGCACACATAATATATTTAATATCCTGAATGAGCGCAGCTGGGATACTACAGGACTCTCAAGTGTCCATTACTTCATATTTAGTATTTCAGTAAAGCTAGGCAGTGTTCGATTTAGCTTCTCTTCCTGGAACTTTAATCATTGATCCAGTCCTGCATTGTAGGGTGGTTTGGTTTGTGGTTGGTTTTACTTCAGACCTGGCAAAGCTCCAAAGAGAGAAACAGACTGAAAGAGGTAGACATCCATAGAAGGGAGGAAAAATCACTAAGGGAATCTTTGTAATTCCTTAATTGTTTTTCCTAGATGTCAATGAGATTAAATGGAGACCTTTGTTCGCTCCTGCTTCTCTTTATTAGATAGGCTTAGAATACAACTTGAATACAACTTGAAACTGAAAACTGGAATATATCAATATATATATATAACAGATAAATAAAAGGTAATTCATTACAGGGACATTTTTTACCCCTATAAATATCTGGACAATTTGTGTCACTTTTAGTGGCATTTTTGCCCCGAAACGTGATTAATTTCTGACCCTGCTCCTGAGATTTGAAAGAGCAACCTCTGAGCAATAAAATATTATTGTGGGCAAAGCAACAAGCTCAGACAGAAAAGTAAGGGAGATGAAATTCAGAAGGCGGCAGTAATGAATAATAATAGCGTACGCAGATATAAAAACAGAAAGGGGCAGAAAGAAAGAGTCCTATGTGCTCACAGGCACTGGCTATAACGGGACACACTGAAGGTTTTATGATCTCCACAGATGTGATTAGTCTAAAAGACAACCCCCCCCCCCCCCCCCACAACACACACGCATCCCCTCCTCATACACTCTCCCGCCCTCCCTTATTTCTCTCTCTCTCTCTCTCTCTCTCTCTCTCTCTCTTTCTCTCTCTCCCTCTTGCTCGTCCCGTACCTCTGCAGTGGCTTATTCTTTCCTGCGCCGGCTACAGACACACACCACCCCCCCCTTCACCCCTCCTTCAATATGCTCCTCTTCAGGGGTAAGACCAACAGTCTCTTCCCCAGACTGAAAGTGGAGCTCTGCGCTGCAGCTGCTGCTGAATGATTGCAGCGTTTCCTGCGTCTACAACCACGCTGAGTGAGAGAGAGAGAGAGTGTGTGTGTCAGCGAGACACTGCCGCAACTGAGAGCCACTGATCTGAAGATCAGAACAACGGATCAGGTCCTGCCTTCGTATTTCTCGCTCTCTAGTTCTTTCTCTCTCCCTCACCGGGACATTCTGCAAAGGGAGATTTAGGACAGGAAGGTACTCCGCAAGCCTTCCCCAGCTGAAAGTCTTTCTGAATTGATTTTGGGTCTCCCTCAGATCTAAAGTAACCTGAAACAAGACACACAGCGGAAGACTCGACCAGGGACAGACAGACAGACAGACAGACAGACACAAGAGGGCAGACGGTCTGACATGGAGTTGCAACGAGGTAGATCCTTCCTGCACAGATGTGCAGGATCCGGCGATGTGGTCCACGCAGGTCTGGTCGTCACACTTCTGATTGGTAAGTCTCTTGTAGTCTTTTCCTACTATCCCACCCTTGTACCCCTCTTTAGCCGTTTACTCTTAAGCCCACCTTCCCACGCTTTCCAAATGGGGCGGCTGCCAAAATGCTGCAGTTTTTGCATGGCTTGCCCAACTCTAGACTTTTTAAACAAGCCGGGTTACTTGTTGCTGTTTGTGGAGCTTGATTTCCTAAAAGATCTCGGGTTTCAATGTCTCGAGGGGCTACAGTCTGGGAGGACTAGGTTCTCTCTCATACCTCTGGTCAAAGAGAGGGATAGAGGGAGAGACATGTCATGTAAAAGCATGTCGGTATGTGGTACATATCAAGAGGGCATAATCAAGTTGGCATCAAACCTCTTAAATCAGTCGATATTGAATGTGATCATCAGTCCCACTTGTGCATTTTGGTCTGTCGAAGTTCATTCTTAAACGTCTTCACCTCCAGCGCAGTAAATACATCTCATTAAGTTACTAAAATAATGAGGTGATTTTGCTATTTCTTTTCAATCGCCCTTTCAGCTATGTCCGTTGTTCTCTGGGCCGTAACCCTGTAAAGTTTGGGGGGAATACGCCCTCCTCAGTCGATGTGGGTTTTTCAATGACTGATTCTTGAACTTTTACATTTGGTACCCCAAATCTTGATTACATTCTTACTGAAAGAAATTCTTCATATTTTCTCTTTTCTGCAATGACTTTTATATCAATACCCGATGATCTCACTGTAAAAAGCATACGCTTTTTTTTTTTTTTTTTTGGTGGGATGTGGCTTCCTGCTTGGAGTGTCTATGATGTATTACACTGTGCAAGTCTTGAATCACACTGCACAACAATATGCTGAGCTCACTGAATTTCGCAGCTGAATTACATTAATTATGTTTGAGCAGGTGGGCCTGATTCTTCCAAGAAAGCCCCCCTCTCCTTTCCCTTTACTGCTTGTGAAGGTGAACCAGAGGCCATTAAACTAGGTCATTTTCACTCTCTTCTTCATAGTATGAACTCGGATGGTTAATGTGATCCTCTGCAGAGTTCCCGGTGGACTCGGGGAGGTATGATGAATATGTTCATGGCACATCCGTCAGGTTATGAGAAGGTGCACCACTTAGGGGCGAATCATCATTTTGACAAACGACACAGTTCTGCTGATGGTTTGATTACACTTTATTCTGTTGGTGTGCCTGCAATGTTAATTGCAATATGAACAACACTCATTCATGTTTTATCAGAGTTCATCAGATCGGTCTGCTTCCATGCCTGTAGGGAAAAAAATGGATTGTGAAGGAGAGAAGGTCAACTATTATTAACTACCACAAACACCTACACCATAGTATTTAACACTAAATACTTTTTTTGATACTCCATCAGGCCTGCGAAAGAAGAGGCTTTACTTGCTTATCAGGGGAAACGATTCAGCTGTGACAATGATTATGCGCCGAGACTTTTAGGTGACACAGGAATATTCTGAGGCCTGGAAGAAATGGTGAAAATGCTTCTTAGATCAGTTCTGGTCTTAAACAATTGTCCAATACAGTTTATTAGAACACCAAATGGACATGCTCCTGCACTTACTAATATTACTAATTAAATAAAAAGTACACACAGTTTCTCCTGTGCAGGAATGGATAAGACTTGGGCTCTATAAATAGTCTAAGAGCACATGTGTATAATATCATGGCATGCGGAGCGTGTGAAGAACATTATCTCCTCTACCGTCACTAGTCCATTACAAATGTGATTAGGAGCTCACATGCAAACCCCTGAAAAGAGGCAAAATTTCATCAGCATCATTGAAAATTAGCAACATTATTAAATGACTGTAGGACTCACCTGATTTCAGGGAGAATATCTTTATTTATTTGCGGTTCCCTTACGAAAAAAAAAAAAAAATGTATTTGTGTTATTAGTATTCTTCTTTTAAACTAAAAATAAGAATGTATACTTTCATTCTATTTTTTGTACTTCTCAGAAATGTTCTTTATGTACCTCTCAGAAATTTACTTAAAATTGCACTCAAGTATACTTGACATACTGACAGAAGTATATTTGGCCTACTTGTACTCAATCTTTTGATTGAGGTATACTTAAAAGTATAATTAAGTATTCTAAGTATTCTTGCCTCGTAGTTGTGTTTACTCTTTTGATTGAGTATCCTATTAAATAGTGTTTTCACATAGTTTTAGTCTTTTTTTTTTTTTTTCTTACCTCTGTATAGATAAAACGTTGTCGGGATAATTCCAGTTCACGTGGCTACACGGAAGTGATAAATAATTCTTTATTATACATTTTTAAGGCCAGACAAGTAGTTTGTTGAGGGTTGGTTTGTAAAAAAGGACTACACGCCTGCGCACATATATATTACGCGCATACATATAGACTAAACACGTGATGCGCATGTGCACGTGTTTTATTTTTCCGTTTTTATTTTTCGAAAAATTTCAAGGCTTGCACCTTGGAATCTATTTCAGGGTTTGCGTTCTCGAGCCACCAGGCACTGTTTTGTGCGGATGAGCGGGCCAGAATGCGTTGAGTGTTTTCTGTTAGAACGGTGTCGTGTTAGCGGCCTCTAAGTTAATAACTAATGATCTTTGCAACGGAAGTGAATCAATCCATCAAAACTAACTTTAGCTGGACAATAGCTTAATTCTAGAGCTGCTGTAAAGCCAAAACAATCTCATACTGTAATTTCCTATTATCTCTGTAAAGCTGCTTTGAAACAAACTATATTGTTAAAAGCGCTATATAAATGAAGGTGACTTTACTTGACTTGACTTGACTTATAAACTTACATTGTTTGAAAATATGGATTTATAATGAAAACAGATATGTTAGCTAAGTATCTGAATTTCAGTACATATCAGTACACAACTTCAAATCTACTTGACTCTTTCCCCTCTTTTCCTCCTTCAAAATCCTTTTCGGACGTAGTCTTTGACAAAAATGCGATTTTCTCAGCTTTCTGTTTAAAATGTTGCTTTTTTAAAATAAAATGTACCCACATTTAAGTGTTGATAAAAAATTATGCATGAAGCTACAATAAAATGTTTTTAAAATGGAAAGCGTTAAAGCACAGTTAAAGGTTTATTTCAAGTTTAAAAAATGTATACCTAAATAGGAACATATAGTACATTTAAAGTGCAAAAATAATATATAGGCTAAATAGTAAACTATAATTATGATGTTATGTTCACTTTAAGAACACAGACAAGTTGCAGTATAAAACTACTAAACTATAGTTTACTGAGAGTATACTTCAAAGTGTACTTTCAGAAACAAAAAAATTACTACAAGTATTTGACTAGTAAAACTATCAGTATACATATAAGTTCACTTGTAGTAGTATAGTTGCAGTACAAACGAAAAAACCTAGTTGTAAATTAG
Source organism: Leuciscus leuciscus (assembly GCF_965113295.1). NCBI lineage: Eukaryota > Metazoa > Chordata > Actinopteri > Cypriniformes > Leuciscidae > Leuciscus > Leuciscus leuciscus. The sequence goes on along the minus strand of NC_138733.1, from coordinate 14,591,753 downwards.
TTTACAAGTTTACTGCTGTTACACTTAAAGTATACTTTTATACACTAAAAAGTGGGCTAATTTAGTCCCAAGTAGTATTGAATCAGTACACTTACAAGTATACTACTAGAATATTGATATTAGTATACTTACTTATGCCCTTAATTAATACACTGTTAAATTAATATATTGTTAACTGCATGATATATATGTACATTTCTGAAATACATAACTTGGACAATGTCCCTTCTGATAACAGATCACTCTAAATGGTAATGTAGACACATGCATTTTCTGTAAAGCTGCTTTGAAATGATGTTTATTGTGAAAAAGCGCTATACAAATAAATGTGAATTTGATTGAATTGAGTAAATAAAGTATATTTAAAATATACTTGAACTCTCAAGTAAAATGAACTTGAAGTATACTCATTTTTGTAAGGGTTGCTGTCAGTAACGCCCACTTAGGGACTTTGATGCTACATTTAGTGACTTGTCATACCTCTTTAGCAACTTTTTTCAACAAAAAAAACAACAACAAAAAACAAACCAGAAGCGACCAATGGCAAGTTTTTGGACATACCTTAGCAATTTTCAATAGAATAGATGATTGTGTATGATGATTTTGTCAGGATTTTAGCTGTGATAAAAAAAATTAGGATGCAGAAATGTAGATTGGAAGTAACTGCCGATTAGCATGTTGTCTTAATGGATTGCATTTCAGTCACTGTTTCACACTTGTTCCAGAAACAGAAACAATATGTAAATGAAAACGGCTTTATTAGGTTTTTGGCTGTATTGAAATAAAGTATATCACTTAGCATTTCCATTCCTGGCTCAATTCCATAAAAAAACAAATTTGTGAGACAATTGGTAAACAATGGCTGAGTGTCTCACAAATGGTGCACAACATCAAGTAATTGCAACATCCAATCAAAATAATTACATTTGAATGGCCATTATTGTTTTGATGATGATGTAGTAAAAGCATCTACTGGCAGGGGCTAAAAGCCAAAGGTAACCATCTAAATCTTGCCATCCTTGCAATGCTAAATATGCTGTGTAAAAGGTTTGTCTTTCAATTTAAACAATCAAACATCCTATTTGTTGAGGCTGCATTGAGAATGACCCAGGCCTTAAAGGGTCTTTGGTTTAATCTAACAGTAAGAGCTGTCGGCTCTAACGTTTGTGCATGATATGCTGATGTCATAGGATGTTCTGAGCAAGACGTGGAGTTCTGTTACAGAGAGCAGTCATTGTTATCCAGCACTCTCTTCAATTTCTTTCACTCAACTCCTCTCTTTTTTCTCCATCTACTCCATGTGTCCTATTAAGTAGAAATATGAACCTCATTCCAGTACAGATTAGTGTTTGTGGTGTACATTATAGGTATTGATTATCTCCCATATATATATATATATATATATATATATATATATATATATATATATATATATATATAAATCTCAACTCCTCTCTTTTATATACTGTATATATGAAGAGTTCAGATGCAAAAGCCTCTAAATGCCATCTGAAATTTTCTTATAGAATGATAATTTTTATCAAGCTTGTATATTTAAGTTCAGTAATTTCACTTAAATGGCAATTAATAGGTAATCTTCATGGCCATTTGAGTGAAATTATTGAATTTAAATATACAAGCTTGATAAAAATGATCATTCTATAAGAAAATTTCAGATGGCATTTAGAGGCTTTTGCATCTGAACTCTTCATATATATATATATATATATATATATATATATATATATATACAAATAAAACGAAAATGTACACTTAACTGTGGACTTTCAAAAAGCTAAAGTATAAATGGACATAAAGTCACATATATAAACAAACAGACATGTATATGCAATTGTGTGTATGCTGTATATGAAAAAGGAAAACAAAAACAATTCTTAAGTGGTGATTAAAATATGTATATGGTAAAAATGGAAAATAAATGAATCTTAATAAATTATTTCTTGTTAAAATTGCACAAAAATATCCAGTAATATTTCCAGAAAAGATTCTGGTGTACCTTGTCTCTCATTTCATCTCAGTTGTTTCATATGCTCCCAAATGTTTCATTCATAATATAGTTGATTTGTATTTATTTCATTTCTGTTTTTAGGATCTACACAACTTCATTACCGTCATATAATAAATTATTGTGTGGCATCTTATGACTGATTTTAAAACATTTGATTATCTTTTTAGCATCTCATTGACCAAATAAATTAACAGCACACATATGTGCTGTACTGTAAACAAATATTCATTTTAAATTAACTTTATAGAATCACAATTGCTCAAATCCGCAACTGTTACATTATTCGCTATTATCTTGCAATGAGGAACTTTAACTTATAGTCAAGGGAATGGCTTGTCTGGGATAGAGATAATGAGATATGACAGTTGACTGAAAACTGATGGCCTGAATACGGGAAAGAAAAAGATTCTTATGAAGGTCAGAGTAATGGGAGAAAGGGGGATTGTTTGCTTAAATTAGTTTTGTTCTCTAGGGTGATAGTCAGTAGAAAGGTGGGTGTAGATTTAAAGGGAAGTTATTATGTGAATCAGATCTATGACAGAATAATATAATTTAGGTTTTTTGTTTTAAACTGGCTAATTTGGTTGTATTGTTTTTGTTTTATTTCATCTTAACTGTAGAATCTAAACAATTTTGGCCTTTAAATAGCCTTTTGGGTCATTTTTATCAACCATTTATTTATTTTATTTACTAAAGGAAAATAATTGCTTATTCTCAATTCACAATTTTACACTATGATAATATAGTCTAGACCAATGTAATTTTTGGATTATTTATCGTTACATACTACTCCAAGACTTGGGTTGAAGGTCCAAATGCAGCTTTATTGGGACATTCCAGAATCTTAATCCAGCACAGGGTCAAACACACGGTCAAACAATCCAAATTAGGGATTGTGTTTGGCAGGCAGAGTAGGTGACCAGGGTGGAACAGGCAGAGTAGGTGACCAGGGTGGAGCAGGCGGAGCAGGTGACCAGGGTGGAGCAGGCAGAGCAGGTGACCAAGGTGGAGCAGGCGAAGCAGGTGACCAGGGTGGAGCAGGCGGAGCAGGTGACCAGGGTGGAGCAGGTGACCAGGGTGGAGCAGGTGGAGCAGGTGACCAGGGTGGAACAGGCAGAGCAGGTGGCCATGCCGGAGCAGGCAGAGCAGGTGACCAGGGTGGAGCAGGCAGAGCAGGTGACCAGGGTGGAGCAGGCAGAGCAGGTGACCAGGGTGGAGCAGGCAGAGCAGGTGATCAGGGTGGAACAGGCAGAGCAGGTGACCAGGGTGGAGCATGCAGAGCAGGTGACCAGGGTGGAACAGGCAGAGCAGGTGGCCATGCCGGAGCAGGCAGAGCAGGTGACCATGGCGAAGCAGGCAAAGCAGGTGACCAGGGTGGAACAGGCAGAGTAGGTGGCCATGCCGGAGCAGGCAGAGCAGGTGACTATGGTGGAGCATGCAGAGCAGGTGGCCAGGGTGGAACAGGCAGAGTAGGTGGCCATGCCGGAGCAGGCAGAGCAGGTGACCAGGGTGGAGCATGCAGAGTAGGTGGCCATGCCGGAACAGGCAGAGTAGGTGACCATGGCGAAGCAGGCAGAGCAGGTGACCAGGGTGGAGCAGGCAGAGCAGGTGACCAGGGTGGAACAGGCAGAGTAGGTGGCCATGCCGGACCAGGCAGAGCAGGTGACCAGGGTGGAACAGGCAGAGTAGGTGACCAGGGTGGAGCATGCAGAGTAGGTGACCAGGGTGGAGCATGCAGAGTAGGTGACCAGGGTGGAGCATGCAGAGTAGGTGACCAGGGTGGAGCATGCAGAGTAGGTGACCAGGGTGGAGCATGCAGAGTAGGTGACCAGGGTGGAGCAGGCAGAGTAGGTGACCAGGGTGGAACAGGCAGAGTAGGTGGCCATGCCAGAACAGGCAGATTAGGTTGCCATGGCGAAGCAGGCAGAGCAGGTGACCAGGGTGGAGCATGCAGAGTAGGTGACCAGGGTGGAGCAGGCAGAGTAGGTGACCAGGGTGGAACAGGCAGAGTAGGTGGCCATGGCGGAGCAGGCAGAGCAGGTGGCCATGCCGGAGCAGGCAGAGCAGGTGACCAGGGTGGAGCAGGTGGCCATGGCGAAGCAGGCAGAGTAGGTGACCAGGGTGGGGCTGAAGGGACTGAAGATCCCCACGGCGGAGCAGAAGACCACCACAGCAGAGCAGACGGGACTGAAGATCCCCACAGCAGAGCAGAAGACCACCACAGCAGACTAGACAGGGCTGATGACCTCCACGGCAGAGCTGGCGGGGCTAAACCCACCAAAACATAGCTGATGACCACTATGGTGGAGCAGGCAGAGCTGGTTACCATCACGGCGGAGCTGAAGAGCACCAGGGCGTAGCTGAGGACCACCATGGTGGAACAGGCAGGGCTGAAGACCACCAAGGCATAGCTGAAGACCACCAGAGCAGATCAGGAAGAACTGGAACAAAGAGCACAGCAAGGTTAGGGTTGGCCTTTAGGGCTGTGTCAAAAAAGGCAGGATATGACAAATTGAGTCTTCAATCACAGTCTCCTTGACAGATACCCTGGAACTTAGAATGACCTTTCTGGCCGAGACGATACAGGCAGGGAGTTCATAGGCGACCTCTGTGGTCGTGACAGGACAGACTGAGAGTCCATAGACGACCTCCGTGGTCGTGTCAGGGCAGACTGAGTGTCCGGGAACGACCTCCGTGGTTGTGTCAGGGCAGACTGTGTGTCCGGGAACGACCTCCGTGGTTGTGTCAAGGCAGACTGAGTGTCCGGGAATACCTCCGTGGTTGTGTCAGGGCAGACTGAGCGTCCGGGAACGACCTCTGTGGTTGTGTCAGGGCAGACTGAGTGTCCGGGAACGACCTTCGTGGTCGTGTCAGGGCAGACTGTGTGTCCGGGATCGACCTCCGTGGTTGTGTCAGGGCAGACTGAGTGTTCTGGGTATTCAGGAGTGGATGCCACCGCCTCAAGACAAGCTAGAGAGCAGTGTGCGGCCCAAACACACATGATGGCAGATGCTATCACTGGCAGAGCAAACAACGGTGGTATAAACTCTGGAAATGCCGGACTTTAAATGGATGGGACCACCAGGATGCCAGCCGCTCGCACGGACATCAGCGGTTGGTCCGCCAAACTGGAAGCCAGTCTCAAAACACTAGGGACCACTTCAGTAGCTTGAGTTGCAGCATCCATGGCGGCTGGAGACTCTGGCGTGGTGGGTACAGCATGAATGTCACTTTCATCCTCCACAACACCCACAGTAAAATCAGAGCCACTCGGATGCAATACAAGATCTATATAATGTTCCAGAGTCCAGTGAGGATCATGCAATGGCACAAACAAACTGAGCAGCTCAGATAGCCGAAGATGAAGATGATGAAGACCTCTAATGATAAATGTATAATTTCTTATTGAAATCCCTGACTTATGATTTCAAACTTTGCCATTTGGCAAATCTGAGCACAGTTTGAGCCAATGAGACACTAAAACTCTAGAGGAGACACGTGAGATTACTGAGGTGGTCTTCACAGAAAAACAATCTGGGAGGTTGAAGCTGAATAAGATTCTACAATATGTCCATAAAGACATCTGATTTGTCATTTTTCTTTCCTGTGGGAATCTATGACTAACTGACTGCCCATCCATAAGAAACACTAAACAACCTGGATCATCTGCTTGCAGGTCATCCATCAATAAAAACGGAAACCACTTGACAAAGTGGCTTGTGGTAAAATGATCAGAATGATGCCCTCCCCATCTCAGCACAATACCGTAGTCTGTACATTAAGTGAGAAAGCATTACTGTAAGCCAGAGCCCCTCCCGCTTATCCTGTACCTGCTCTCAGAGTCTCTCATGGGAAATTAGGGCCAATGGAAGGAGATGGGGTGAATGGAGGTACAGAGAGAAGATGGAGGGTTGGAGAATGAGTGAGGAAGAAAGACCAGCAGCAATGGTGATTATATTGTCTGCTGCAGTATACAATTAATTTAGTCATTTAAGAGAAGATGAATGCAAGAATGCAAAACTGCATAAAAACCTATTAAGTGAATGTAATTATACATCAAAAAGGTTTACTAACTAACTAACTAATTAGCTAACATTAGTACCAGACAGCAACCTAGTGTCGGCCCAGATCTGGCCCACATTTGGGCCGTGCGGAATCCACGTGTACCAGATGTGGGCCGGATCTGGGCCGACACTATGTTGCTGTCTGGCTAACTACTTTAGTTAATGTGAACTAAGAATGAACAATACTTCTAAAGTATTTATTAATCTTAGTTCATTTTAATTTCAAAATGTACTAATACATCATTAAAATCATATTAACATTGTATTAAATGTTAATAGGTAAAATATGAAATATACAATATATTTTTTTACCAAAACTTTAACAGGATTTTATGTTTATTTTTTTTGCTGTGAAGAAAACCATGAAGTGAAAGAGAAATGGCTGGATATGAAGAAAGGGATAAAATGGCAGTGTTAAGAGTAAGTAAGGAGGATATCTAAAGAGAAAGAGGATGTAATGGCTTTGAGGAATGTGGAGCACTTTTAGCTGGATGTGGATGGACGAAAGCCACCTATCAGAATTTCAGACTGTTTAAAGACCTGGGATAAAAGGCAAAAATAAAAGACAAATCAGAGTGTCCCCCACATGCTGACCTTACCCAGAGGTAAAAGTGAACTCATCCTGAAACAGTTCACTCAGCAAAAAAAAAAAAGGTCTTGAGTTGAGAAGATGAATTATTCACTGATGTTCAGCTTTGCAACTACGGTATTAGGAGGGACTATTAATCAGGTGGCAGGTATTACTGTATTAAAACTACACTTAAATTAATTAAAATCCATTTCAGTTCTATTTATTTGCAAACAAAATTTTTTTTTTTGACATTTTAGGAGGAATTCTGAGTTGAGTTGTGAAAGATACAAAACCTAGATAATTAAATCATAAGTTGGCAGCTGAAGTATAATGCATATCAAGCGTATAAACAGCATCTCCTTTTGGCCGCATGATTACTTGTTAGTCAGTGCTTTGTCATTGTCTACATATCAAACAAACATTCACTCAAAAGACACTGTTTTCTGTAATACCTGAGTCTATTTGGAAGAGAAGAATGTGTGAGTTTGTATCGTTCTTGTCTGGCACAGCAGTACATGTTGGTCTCAATGGGACATCTGTTCCACCGTCAGAGAGCAGCAAGGTCTTTCTTCTCCGTCTGTTGCCACCCAACTCACCCTGTCAGAAGGCAAAAAGTGTAAACAGTGAATATAATCCAAAATAATCCCTTCACATTCCCATCAGTCCTATTTACTATTTTATACATGGTGAATGGCACATAGTGCAATATATAGGGGATAGTGAATTATTCAGACAATGTAAATATGCTTTCAATCGGGTGAATGAAGTCTGGTTTCAATTTAGTGTCACCACAGAAAACGTATCGGACCCATTTGAATTCTGCAAAGAATGCTATATTTTAAAGCGAGATTAGGAGGAAACTGCAGCTTTACTGAGCTCAACGGCCCAGGCCGAGTTGTGATACAAACTAAACGCTATTGGCTATTATATGAAGGGGAGGAGCTGTACAATATGCCCCGCCTTGTTTTCGTCAACACATTGACTAATGCTGCGCATTTCAATGCACTTCAGTGGGCCTTGTATGTAATATAGAAATGTGTATTTATATTTACAAGTACAAATGAGCATATATGTTCATGAAGATATATTAAACTCCCTGCATTTCGTACCTTGATAGCACGCAAATATTTTTGCACGTTTTCGCTCGTGTGATTGTCAGACTCTGCTTTTCTGCTACAGCCGCCTTGTGAGTGTATAACGCGCCACGCCATTATTCACAGCTAATAAAGAAAAATAGGCAAACTAGACGAGCGTTTGTTCAGAACTTGATTTTAGTGTTGTCATAGGTACCAACTTCTGTACCAAATTGGTACTGAGCGCAGGAGCTGAAGACTAAAATGTTATTATTTAATATTATCATTCTTTATTTGTATTCATAATCATTGTATTCTGTGAATCATAGTGTTCTTGGATATATGTGCAAGAGTGGGAGTGGGTGTGCTGGAAGAGTCAGAGGCAAGGATGTGTATATGCAGTGTAAGAACTTAGTTTCCACGGAAGGTGTTGTTCCTCTGAGCGTATAAAACTCAACCTCTTTGGCCAGAGTAACAGAGAATCCGGATCCGTCTATCAGCGGATATATTAGGGATCCACTGATAGACGCCTGGTAGAATATAAAAACAAAACAATTGTACTGCGCATGTGTCGAACTCGGCCTTCCGCGCATGTGCGGTTGACTATCGATATATATCGAGCTGCCATTTGATTCTGCCGATTCATGCATTCTGCCTATTTGGAAGAATTTGTTGTCAATGCATTGGAAAAAAAACAGTTGGCGCACTAAAGGCCTGTTCACTTCAAGAAGGATAACTATAAAGATAATGAGACCATACTAAACAAATAAACATATTTTATTTCAGGTAGTTTCCATGGCAACATTTCTCATTTTCATTTAGTTTAACTTGCCCCCGGTTTCAGACAAGGCTAGTCCCAGATTGAAATGCATGTTTTAACTGAAAACAACTTGCACTGACATATCTTAAAATATGTCACTGCCATTATTTCTCAAGATGCCCCCAGTTACAGTATGTGTTTTTATAAGGCACTTTTATAAAAGCTACTTAAATGTCATAATTGAATTAAGGCCTAATTCTGGCTTAATCTAAGCCATGTCTGTGAAACCAGGCCTTGATGTACTAAAATAAATGAAACTAAAACTGAAAATAAATTTGAAAAATATATGGACATTAGACATAAATACTGTATATGAAACTGACAAAAATGCACAACAAAATTACTAAAACTTAAACTAAAATTAAAACAAAAACAAAAAATATTAAAACTAAAATATCATTTAAAATAGTAATAAAAACTATAATAGTATCTGAATTATACTAAAACAACACTGCTATTCATACATACAAAAGATGAGATCATAAATGTACTTTAAGGATGCAGAACTATTTATAAACTTTGAAAACAAGCTTTAAGTTAATGCACCACAGATCCACCCAGAGTCCAGGCGCAACAGTGACCATGAACTTTCTCATTCTGCTTTGGTGTTGATAATGCCATCATGGCACACAGAATGGCATGTCACCTACGCTAAACAGATCAGAGTGAATATACAGGGTGCCTCAATTCACTCTATAAATAACATATAGCAGCACCCCAAGGACAGCTAAGGCACAACTGTCGACAGACAAAGGCAATAAATAACATGGGCCACCGAACATTTACTGTTCAACAAATCAGAGAGATAGAGAGGGAGGGAGGTGGGGTTCAGGTATTCCTAAAATGAGATTGGGTTTTAATTAAATTCCACAGCGACTGAATGAAACATTGTAGGTTTTAATAATTAAGTTGAGGAATTTATCCAAACACAATGGCAGTGAAAATGATGAAATGGAATGGAGACTGTAGGGATGAAGGTTAGCGTTTAATTAAACCAGTTTGTAGATTAGACACATCAAGTCATATGATGGACACACACAAGTAATCCGCTGATTTAGTCATCATTTCTTTCCCAGAGGTTCAACATTGGTATTCTTCGTAAGTCTGCTAAATGAATAAAAGTAAATATGCAGAGCCGGAATAGCACATTTTGGCGGACTTCCCCTTAATTATATTTATAATTGCGTCTTGTGGTGTTTGGAATAATATCTATTCTGTTTCCTCACTATGACTGGGTGGGCAGAGTTTTGTTGAGGTGTAAATGTAAGCGGTTGCAAGTGGATCCACACTGCTGAAGGTGTGCTATCCACAGCAGTGAGAAGTCTTGTTCAGCACTTGTTCTACAATTGCTTTGGTTAGATTAATTATCAAAACCACTGAGCTGTTAAGTCATTCACTGTTTTCTGTAACAGAGTGATGAAAGGCAATAAAACGATTTGCCGGATTGCAGAGGAACAGACATGTTCTTGCTTTCCACTGTCTTCTGCTCTTTTTCAGGATAGAATGTTTGCAAACACTTCCTTGCCATATGTGCTAAAGTTGACTATTGTTTCTCATTTTTAATGTTTTCTGCGCTAATACTATAATAGCAGGCCTAATAATTTATTTGGTGGGAAATATGTGCCTTAACAACATGCTAACAATGCAAAGCAAAATTTTTTAAACATTATGGGCCCTATTTTAACGATCTAAGTGCATGGTCTAAAGCGCAGGGCGCAAGTTCACTTAGGTCGTGTCCGAATCCACTTTTGCTAGATTAACAACGGGAAAAAAAGGGTCGGCCCGCCAGGCGCATGGTCTTAAAGGGTTGTCCCTATTCTCATAATGAGTAATGGGTGTGTTTTGGGATTTATGTGCGTTAAACCAATCAGAGTCTCATCTCCCATTCCCTTTAAAGCTGTAGTCTACGATGTTGAAAATCGGTCGAGAAAGCCTGAGACGGTTTGGTTAGTTTTAAAAAACTCATCCCGCCCCTCCACACACACACCCCTCCCCTCTGTGCTACCTGATCCCTCCCACCGGGAAACGACCTGAACAACGTCACTCAGTCAAGCTGTGATCACCGGTAGTAAACATCGGAACAGAGATTTACCATGTGCGATGTCGGATTCGTATAAAGTATAAATAAATGCTTACCTGCTCAACAAAAAGTCAGCCGTGTCAGCGTTGGTTTTCAGTCCCAAATCTCCCTGAAGCTTCCTCCAACGGTCAATGGTGGACCCTATATTGATTCTACTTTGAGTCCGCGTTCTTCACATTTTTTTTTTTTATCTCTGCTCTTTCCTCTACAGACTTTCTCTTTCTTCCAACCTTGACTGTAGGGACAAGCAGGGGCCGCTTGCTGCTGTCGGTTTGTTTTTTCTCCATTGCTGAGCTGATGCTACTTTGCTAGCTACCATAGACTGTCAGCTGCTTGCCCGCGAAATTTCATGTCGCAGGAGGGGGGCGGGGTGGGGTGCGGTGGGGTGGAGACGCGAGCGCCAGGTGGAGTTTCAAGTGGAGCGGGGGATTGGATGAGAGCAGTTGACCAATGTAAGCTGTCCGGCCGGACAGCTTACATTGGTCAACTTCTCTGCAGCTGTACACCAGCTGTATTGGTCAACTTCTCTGCAGGAGTGAATGGATTTTTTTCATATTTTTTTCTCTTCATAATTGTTAGGATTTTACTGTAGAACCATAACCAGCATCTAAACGAGGTTATTAATAATGAACAATCTTTGAAATCGTAGACCATAGCTTTAAATGCCAGTTGCGCTCGCGCCATGGCAGATTCGCTATTTATTTGACGGAATTTGATAGTGGAAAGACCGAAGCCGTCTCCAGAGCGCAAATGGATCTGCTCGTGCACAAGGTAAAAGTGCGCAAGCAGACCATCTACGGGACAAGCCGGATTCCACCATATCTTTATGTACACAATAATAATCTTTTACATTTTAATCCTTTTATTTAAAATATTTGGCATGTTTGTGTGCTGCTGTGCGTCCCTGTGTGTTTAATAAGCAGAGTGTACGTGCGTTGTGGACCCGCCTATAGGCACACATTACTAACGCACTCATTAAATAACAAAAAACAATATTGCGCCATTGACTTTAGACCAGGTTTCAGTTGGTCAATGGCACAGTCTTATTTCTGTTGCCTCAAAATAGCTACGCGCCAACAATGCGCCAGAACACACCTCGTTTTCAGACCAGCACGCCCATGGGCGCACAAATGGGCGCACAAATGGGCGCAAATGCATTTGCTATTTAAACAACGTGGTGCATGAGTGAAAATGATACCTGCGTCGGACTGAAACTAGCAAAAAACACTTGGGTCGCGCTTGGCACTGTATTGCGCCGGGTATAAGATAGGGCCCTATAAATGTACGGCCACATTAAGCGCTGTTCTGCGAATCACAGGTGAAATCTAGTCGTTTAATAGGAATCTATGCAATCGGGAATTCCGTATATTATAAATAATAATCAAAACTTATGTTTCGGAAACATTTAGAACATATTTTTGTTAGCTCAGCACATTAGCAATGTGCTAAAACATGCTAGAAGCATGCTAGAAACATCATGTTCGAAACATGTTAAAACATTTTAGCAATGAAACATGCTAAGAACATATAGCATCATGCCAAAAATGCAAGGAACGGGTTATGTTAAAACATGTCAAAATGTGTTCAAACATTCTAGTAATGCCTAGCAATGTATTATCAACATGCCAAAACATGTTAGAAACAAGTTAGCACAATGCTAAAACATGGTATGTGCTGAAACATGCTAACAATTTTGTATTGGTCTTTCTATCGTCATCGTTCCTTCTTCCTGTCTGTCTTAAAACTACTTTACACTTTCAGCCCAAACATCAAAATTTGTTGTTAAACATCAAATCGTTATATCATTATTCTGTCTTGTTAATATTTCAGTTACGATACATTTATTTGAATGGCTTTATGACTGTTTTGGGCACAAAAAATATAGGCCTATATTTGTAGCATTATAAATTGCCCTCTTTATGGTATAACTCTTTTAACAGAGACCATAACATACAGTATTAGTTGATTGAAGGAGAAAAAGTGATCGAGAACAACAGAAAAAAATCTCCAAAAGGAGGAGAATGATCAAATCAGCTGTCCATTTGACAGCATCTTTTGCGCATCAGTGATCCGCACAGTGTCTGTGTATGTCAGTGTGATGAAGTGCAGTATAATGGCTGGTCATCCATCTATGAGCAAAGCTAGAGGGATCAATAGCCAGAAGGCAGCAGACAGGAGGCAGGTATATGATCTTGGTGAAGAGGCTGTTATCTTCCTTGAACTCTGGACTTTGACAACTAGCGTCATATAAAGTGTTGCACAAGGCTATTTGATCTGAACCTGCTTGCCTTAAGTTTGACTATGTCTCAAATCTTCTGCCTACCTAAGTTGCTGTTTTTGTGCATCACAGCCTTTTTGGATGTAAAGTCTATCTCAGGTTAAAGGTAGAAAAATTATTATCTTCTGAGATATCCTTTATGGTCAAACCAATCCCAAAATACATTGTGAAGAACTTAGAAATAAACCCCTCAAAAAATGGAAGAGCAAAATATAAAAATATACTGTTTGCAGAAAATTCTGATCAATACTGATATGTTTTGGAGAGAGTAACCATTTCACTGAAAAATCAACTAATCAGTTTAGATCAGCAAGATCTATTTATTTGGAAAATGTGCTAAATGTGGGCTCATTGTGCTAACTGTAGCTACTTGTACATAATCATTTGAAAAAAAGCACAGAGTCACTTGAGACATGTACTAAAGCATTTGCAATTTGATAAAACCAATGTAAAATGACATTCTGTTGTGAACAATTGCAAGGTGGTTTGGAGATTTGTCCATGTTATTTTGAGAATGTCATCTCGGTTTCAAGAAATGAGCCAAACCAATCGAGAAAAACTGTAATTTAAAGGTAGGCTACACATTGTAACTTTTGACCCTCTAGTGGTTAAAAAACAGAACTGCATGCATTTTGCGGGAGAAAATAGTTTTGGTTGTGCTCTGGATTTGGGTGACTGTGCAGATGAATATGGTTATCCAACGCATTCTCATCCTTGGGCGTCATAATACTGACGCTTTTGACATTTCGTCTACATCGACCGCACATGGCACCCTTTAGCGTCAATATGAGACGCACAGAGCTTTGTTCGGTTATGGGTAGGTTTAGTTGTAGTGTAGGGATAGGGTTAGACCGCTAGGAGGCGCCTTCTGGCCCATTTCTATCTGCGTCTCATATTGACGCTAAAGGGTGCCATGTGCGTTCGATGTAGACGAAATGTCAAAAGCGTCAATATATGACGCCCTAGGATGAGAACGGGCTGGGTTATCCTATCTCTAATAAAACATTCACTACTAAGATTAAAGCTTGGGTAGGTTATTTTGGAGAGGCTAACAATAGCAGGCTAGCTTTAAAAGCATAAGATCCCACCCTCCCTCCAAAACACATGAACGCCAGAGCAGAGTCTGCAAAGCGTCACGAGAGACGGTGTTAAATTACTTAATATCTCATGCTGCAGATTAATTTCTGCGTTGATAGTGTTGCCATGGAAACGCGTAATTCCGAGGAGAGAACAGCTCCAGGTTGGACGTCACGGGTTGTCATCTCGTAATTATGGTAATTACTACATATTGTGAACGCAGCATTAGCTTGTTGTTTTGGTTCAGGAGGTATGCAAATACATATGTTGTCAGGCAGGTAGGACATCCTATTATTGCATTCGGACCAAATGCAATGATTGGACGAACATTTTTTGGTCCTGAGACTTCCACAGAAGACATATTTGAATATTTAGACCACTTCTATAATTTATTGCTATCAGGATGTGAAGAGAGTTTCAAACAGTATAACAAAACGTGTTTGTGAAAAACATTGCCTACCCTATCTTTAAGATAAATAACCAGTTTAGATGTTTAGGTTCAGTTTAGTATCTCAAGCTGAGCTGAAGACGTTACTGTAGTTTTACCCATAGACACTGTACTGTTTAAAAATTGATTCCAGCACAGTGCTACAACAACCATAATGAAATTACCCTTCACAATATATAATACTTTACAATTGACTCTGTTAGAGCTACATGTATGGCAATTTATCTGTTCAATAAAATACCTTACTTACCTGTTGAATAATAAAAATGCCATCTCTGCATCACTTTTAGAACCTTTTCAAATCCCTCAGTTCTCGCCAAGCCAATGTTGATTCTTGTTTTATTACGAGCTCTGTCGTGTTCTCTTTTTGTCAGCAGAATCTTCTATGTTCAGCGTTTGTTTAAACCATGTCAACCTTTCTCACTCGTTGTGACAACTAACCTCTGCCACTCACACCATGCACGCGTCAAAGTAGCCGGAGCAACTTTTCCCTATTTGCGGATATGACGAGACAATCACGGACGATTGACGTATGTGCACAATTTCCAGCCAAAATCTTCACTCCAGGTCTAAAATATAAACACTTATAATAGGCTTACCATAGTTAATCAGGGTAAGACAAAAAAAAAAAAAAAATTTGTAGAAGGATTGATGATGTATTGACTGGTAACCCGAAGGTCCCGGGTTCGATCCTCAATACCGGCAGGAAATAACCAAGGTACCCTTGCCCTGAGCTCTCCCCAGGAACCATTGCCTACAGCTCCATGTGTGTGTGTCCATGGTTTACAGTGTGTGTTCACTACTCATTGCTCCTGATGTGTGTGCTCGAACTTAGATGGGTTAAATGCAGAAGACAAATTCCAAGTATGGGTTACCATACCTGGCCTTCACATGTCACTTTAACTTTCACTTTATAATTGGGAAATGTTTAAGATAAATTATAACATGTTGCACCACAGAACAACCACAAAGTCTACTACACTTATACAGTACAAAAAAAAGTATTGATATGATATAGTTCTATCTAATGGAAAAATGTGTAGGCCTTAATCCACCCCAAAACAGTGTGTGCTGTGTATTTTTGTGCTTACTGTATAAAAACGACAACCTAGCTACATGCTTCGATTCAGAGTTATCTATGCTTGTGAAATTAAACACTGAGATGGAAGCATTTAAAAATAGTCCTTCCAGCAATGGCTCTCAGCTACGACACATGCTACGAATACCAGAGCTGGGTTAGAAAACAACTGCATGTCATACTGAATGGCTCTTTTTCTCATTGAGAATGCAACATTTATGAACTGATTATTAACCCTGATTGTGAGTTTTCAGTCTGTCAGCAGATTAAGCAGAATATTTTTTTTAAAAGCTGGGTTGTTTCAATTTATGTTTGGGTCAAATGTGGACAAACCCAACTGTTGGGTTTAAAAATTGAATTAAAAAATGTAAACCAACGGTTGGGTTTGTCCATATTTGCCCCAAACATGGGTTGAAACAACCCAGCTTTTAAAAAAAAATATTCTGCTTAATCTGCTGACAGACTGAAAACTCTGTGGATTAAGGCCTTACTCATAAGTAAGTTGTTTTCCTTATGGGGACCAAACCATTTCAGGACAAGGATTTCAGAAATTGTTCCCCATGGACATACTATGTACTTATTATAGTAATTACAATTACTGGGTAATAACTAGGTACTAACCCTGAACCTACCCCTAAACCTAACCATAACCCATGCAGTTAACCAGTACTTTCTTAGGTAAGTACACTGTGTGTACACGTAAGTGCACATACTGTAAAATAAAGTGCAACCACTGCATCTTTGTGGGGAACCATACTTGTGTCTCGCAATCACTGGCAAATGTTTGTGTTAGGATGATAAGTCTTGATAATCGATGTTCATCTCTCCTCCATGTTTCTCAGGAGTGTGGTACGCTCAGGCTTTGGAGGTGAATACAGGGAAGGTCAATTTCATAGAAGTGATGAATGGAAGTTCAGTGCTCTTACCCTGCACCTACGCCAGCTGCATAGGCATTAAAAACCTTTACTTCAACTGGCAGTATAAGGACAATGGGACAATGGTTAAGGTGAGACATTCAGCCGTCTCTCAATCACACTGATTTCATGCAGCTCATGCTCTACCCATTTCACATTAATGCTTCACACAGTTTTATTATCGAACTTTCATCTTGGCACAGCAGTTAATTTCACATAAGAAATGTGATATAAAATCAACTCATTCTTCCCTAATACTATAGCAAGTTGTCACTCATAAAACAACACTAACAACATCTACCATTACACAGTATTTATTTCATAATATTTATTTACAAAACAAAAATTACACCTTTTGACTCTTTAGAATTCACTGCAGTGTTGTTACATGGTCCATGTTTACATTACATTACAAAATTATTCTTGATTTTTATTCTCTTTTGTATAGATGGTAATGACATTGAAAGACTAAACATGTATAGGTGTTCAGCCACGTCTAATTGTGTTTAGTATTTCATTTTTTTTTTTACTTTTTTGAATTTATTTCAATATGGTTTTAGTGTAGAAATATTGCAAATTACTGTCTTGTACAGTTTTGTATTATGCTAGGTTTTGAAAGTTAGTTTAAAAGTTTTGTTAAGAGCATATAATCATGCAAATTAGCCTGTACATATAGTTTTGGCAGTGGTTTTGTGAAAATTTGTGTCATTTGAAAGAAGTAGTCACTGAATGCATTTTGTGCCAAAGCAATGATAAATAGCTATTGTAGAGCTACTCTCCGTTGACTTTCGGAGCTGTAAAACCTGAATTGGGTCAGGCCAATCACATCGTGTTTAGAGTAGGCGGGGCGGGCTTAACATAATGACGACAGAGTTGCGACGGTTCCCTGCTACTTGAAAACAAAGAATGGCAGCTGCTGCTGCTGCTGCTGCTGGAGAATAGTCTTTCGAATCGGCTTTGGCCGCGACTCTGGAGGACTTGGAGTTAAGTTTTTCTTTGAGAAAAGAGCAAAGAATGGCATTTAAGTCATTCTTAAAAAAGGAAGATGTGTTCGTAGTTTTGCCGGCCAGATTCAAAAGTTGAATCTATCGACTAACGTTAGCTCCGCTGTTGGGAAAACGCTCTGGTTGGTTGAAGCGCTGTCCTATTGCGTGCCGAGGAAATTTGAAAGACAGCCGTTTATCCCGTCCCTCGGATTGAGCCGTGTCTATGGTGAGTTGCCAGACCTAACATCTTGATGTAGGTCTGGCTTGCCAGGCTAGCAATAAACGATTTTGAGACAAAGAACATCTAACTTTAATCATTACATTAATCATTAATCATTACTTATCAGAAATCACTGGTCACAGATCAGGTATTAGAATGAACATGGTTTACTTACATGTTGTGGCATTACTGTTGAGTCCATATCGTAAAAGTCTGTTTGCAAAGCATGCACCGAAATTGCAACTGATTTACCAAAGGATACACAGTGAAATGTACAGAATTCAAATAAATATTGCTCAACTGAGACATTCACATTTTTGAAAATAAATAACCACAGTCCTAGCATAAGGATCCTTTGGAAGGTAATGTTATTTTTAGTCCAGTGATCCTGTATCGCTCTTCTGTCCTCATCATATCACTAACACGCCAGTGGGTGGGGCCAAAGTTGCGATGACGAAGTAGGCGTTGATCTTCTTCTGCAGAGGCGTCCTTTCAAATATCTATGACGTCATAAATCGCCACATTCCAAAAACGAGTCGTTTTCTCAGCTTGGTTTCAATAAAAGCTGTTTTTGAGACAAACAAGGAAGTTTCAGTTCTGAAACTACATATTCTTATAGTATGATGACCTCTTATATGTCAAAAGCTCAAGGAAAGTTTGATTCTTCAATTCATGACCCATTTAAACAGTGTATATTTTAAGAAATTAATTATCTTGAAAAGTGAATTCAAGCAAAAATAAATACATGGCACTCAGTTTGATGTTTTGTTTATAATGCGGTGACATTTATTTATTTCCCGTGATCTGTTCCCTCAGCTTTGTGAGGCCACTATCCCAGCAGAAGGAGTAGAACCTAATGTAAAAATCTATCATGAGCGGGTGGAGTTTGTCGGCTCCAGCAAGAAAAATAACATCTCCATCTTACTGCATAACGTCACCTTCGAGGACCAGGGAGAGTACATCTGCTTCGCCCGCAACCCTAAGGAGAAGGAACGCAACCATAGTGCCATTTTCACTCTTTATGTGGTGGACGAATGTAAGTTTCCATTCTCAGTTTTGCAAAAGATCTTACCCTAGTGAAAAAAAAGTATATACTTAAGCACAGTTTATAAAATTTGTATACTTAAAGTTAAATTGGAACAACTTATTTTATACTAAATGCATTTTAGTTGTCCAAAAGTAATGGTGAAGTTCAACTTGTACTTATATTTTGAAATGCAGGATTCACTCTATTTTGGTGACATTACAATTGCAATTCAATTACAGTACACTGCAAGAGTAAACTTGAAGTGTGCTATTGGCATCATTACTGTGTGCTTCAAATGCAATACCTTTATAAATAATGGCACAGCTTAAGATTTTGCCTTTTACTGACATTTTACAGACACATCCAGTAGCCTATAGGCCTACCAGTAACTTCCTTATCCGGTGAACATCAGTGAGACAATGGGAACAGTATGTACATTGATGTAGGAACCACTACGGATGTCACGTTTATGTTCAGTTAGTGTCACCTTCATGGACTTTTAGTTTGTTTGCCTTCAGTCTCACGTTTCCTTTGTTCTATTTTCCCGCCACTCATCCGTCACCATGGACACGAATCCTCCACCGCAGCTGCTCATCATTTAGTTTGTTATCTGTGTGTTTAGTTCCTCTGTTTTCAGTCTAAAGTGTTGGTCATTGTTTGTGCATGCGTGTGTTTTGCTACATACTGTTACACCTGTTTTGTTTTATTATACTATTTTGATATTTTGATCCTGTCTTCAGTTCCTTATCCTCATCCTCATCCTCTGACAACAGACTGGATTCGAACCCGGAACCTCGCTGCCACACAAGCTCACTCATTTTATCAGTTGCGCCTCCACGCATATATGCAGGCAAAACTGCGGTTAATTTATGTTCTTTCTATACTACTATAAGCAAACAGATTTTTCTATCAATGACAGCACAAATTATATCACAAATCGGCGAGAAAAGTCTCAATTTAGGCGCAGTGAGCAGTGCGTGAAAATAAACGCGAAACTGTATAGAACAAGAAAGTGTGTTAAACTGGAGGCTGTTGAAGAAATAAAGCCAGCAAACACAACATTAAATATAATCTGCAGAAATGCACATTTCAAAGTGCAACGGGCCATTAAAGCACCATTAATGGGAAAAGTGTATTACAGTATATGTGCTTTGGAGTGTATTAGGAATACATTAAAGTAATAACTTCCGATCAGGTACGTGAATTTCTTTCACCATTTCAAACTGACTATGTGTTTTGGGGGTTTTTTGTGTCATAATTACATATATTAACTTCGGCAACTACTTTCTATATGTAAGTAAAGCTGCTTTGCAACCATGCAAAATTGTGAAAAGTGCTATAGAAATAAATTTGACTTTATAGCCTACCTGATATTCAAAGTGTGGGTAAATTATTGAAAAGGTAAAGGTCATAATTATAAAACTTTCTTCATGATTATTTTTTTGCAACTCTAAACACATTTCCTGTAAACCTTTATCCAGGCTATATTATTTTTATACTCAACAGGTAGAACTCAAATACAGTTCATTGTATTGTACATTTAATCATAACAGGTCAAAAGAGGATTAAACAAAAAGTAGTTCTTAAATATTTAACTAAATTAAATTATTTTATTTTATTTACTCATAGTTACATTTTCGCTGTAGGCAAAAGTTGTGTTTGGAAGTTCTGCCCTTACAGCATCTGTTAGCAGAAACAAACTAGATGTTTCAGTTCATACCTCATATTTTTTGTTGGACTTCAGCACTATTTCTGGATAACTAAAGTGCTTAATAATTTTATTTTTCACTAGGGTAATTATATGAATTTTAAACAGTGTGTTTTTTCACGATGTGTTATAGCACTCAAAGCATCTCGACACGTGTTTGTCTTTGCAGTGAAAGAGGTGGACAACACATTGACCGTAATCATTGTGTCCGTGCTCGGAGGGGTCATAGGCCTGATCATTCTCATAATGGTGGTGAAAGCTGTAGTCCTCGCCGTTCTAAGCCAGGTCCAGGAGAAGAAGTAAGTCAGTTTTATCCTGAGTCAAAATCTATACAGTAATGAATGTTCCCTTACTTTTTATGACTAGATTATAACCTAATCAATGAATTTTAGCCTGCCCTTGGTTGTGTGTTAAGATACATCCCTTACAAAAAAACAAGTGTACTTCAAGTTCATTTTAAGTATACTCAAGTAAAGTTCAAGTATATTTTTGTAGCAAGTAGTAGTAAGTATGTAGTAAGTATTCTAATATCAATGTACAAGTAGTATACTTGTAAGTGTACTATTTCATTACTACTCGGGACTAAATTGGCCCACTTTTGAGTGTATAAAAGTGTACTTATTAGTATACTTTAAGAGTAAACTTAGTACACAACTATTTTACAAATACATTTTTCATTTGTACTGCAACTATACTACAGGCAAACTTATATACTGACAGTTTACTAGTTAAATACTTTTTTAGTTTATGAAAGTACACTTTGAAGTATACTCTCTCAGTAAACTAGTTGTTTAGTAGCTCTATTCTGCAATTAGTCTTCTTTAAGGGAACTTAACATCATACTTATTGTTTAGTATTTGTATTTATGTTATTTTTTCACTTTAAGTATACTACTATGTTCCTATTTAGGTATTCATTTTTATACTTAAATAAACTTTTAACTCGTTCCCCACCAGCATTTTTTTTTTTAAGTTGCCAGCCACACCAGCATTTTTTTTATTGTTTTCACAAATCTTTCATGGCCCCCAGAATATTTTGTTGTATGAATATCTGAACATGCAATTTATCAAAAGAAAGAAAAGTGCCTCTGCTCTAGAATATATAAGCCTCTGCTTAAGAATGCATGATTTCATTCTAGCATCATGCATTCTTTTTTATCAACACTTGAATGTGGGAAAGTTTCATTTTAAAAAAAGCAACATTTTGAGCAAAAAGCTGAGGAAATCGCATTTTTGTCAAAGACTACGCCTGGATGCGATTCAGAACGATGATCAAAACATAGAATGAGTATCACTTCCATCAACACCCCATAGCTTGCCCATAGTCCTTTACCTCTTCCTGGGTTCGACATTTCATTCTGTAACGTTGGGTAGGTTTGATTTATATGCCGTTTAATGTCTGATGATCACGTTAGATTACATGCACGTCAGCAATGCTTCTATTGCTTGTTTCTGCTTCTTCTTCACCTGTGTTTTGATCTGGAGATTCTGTACTTTCAGAGCATGTGTAATAGCGCCCCCTACAATATAACAGTGAAAACATGGATTGCCAGAAAATGTCATCAGTGGCTTGGAAAGAGTTAAGTAGATTTGAAGTAAATTCTTATGTACACTACCAGTGGACTAGCCAAAAATAAATAAATATTCACAATTAGGAACATAATTATCTGCTTTCTTTATAAATCAATATTTTCAAACAATGTAAGATTCTAATACAGTATTAGATAGATAGATAGATAGATTTGCATTTACATTTATGCATTTGGCAGACACTTTTATCCAAAGCGACTTACATTGCATTATCCTATACATTTATACATAGGTATGTGCAATCCCCTGGGATCGAACCCACAACCTTGCGTTGTTAACGCAATGCTCTTACCACTGAGCTACAGGAAAGAAAGAAAGATAGATAGATAGATAGATAGATAGATAGATAGATAGATAGATAGATAGATAGATAGATAGATAGATAGATAGATAGATAGATAGATAGATAGATAGATAGATAGACAGACAGACAGACAGACAGACAGACAGACAGACAGACAGACAGACAGACAGACAGACAGACAGACAGACAGACAGACAGACAGACAGACAGACAGACAGACAGACATTGGGCAGTGGTTTGCAACATCACGAAAAAATATGCAGAGTCATCTTCCCTTCTGTTCTCTGTAAATGGTGGCATGTGTGCTGCACACTAACAGAAGCGACTCTCTAGGGTCCAGTGCTCTTCTGGTGACTTTGACATGGTGACTGTTATAAAACTCCCTGTGAGACCAGAGCAAATGTCAAAAAATATAATTCTGTCATTTTGAGTAAATGTCAGTAACAAGGCATTCTGGGTAATGGTGATAGAGGTCATCCCTCACAGGACAACATTTCTCTATATCCTCTGTCTGAATTAAAATTCATTACAATCCCAAATCATTCTTAAGAACACATTATCATTAAAAGAGTAAAATTCTTGAAAAGAAAACTTTATGATGTAGTTTAAAAATATACAACATAAAAACATGCAATTATGTCATAAGGGATAGGGTGCGGTCACATTATCAAAAAGGTCATGGGCAATAGATGGCCCATTGTCTGTTGTCAGTAGAGCAGTGAAGCACAGCTCACACAGAACTGAACTTTCGGGTTGGTCAGCCTGGTGAATCCATGTGATCAGCTTGAATCAGTTGTGAAATGTACATGGGTAAATCGTTTGTCCTTACGCAGAATTCCCAATCTCATGTATTCCTGCAATACATGACTACTGAAAATTCTCAGAACACCAGTAAATGTGACCACACCTTAAGTATCAGATAAATTGACATGTTTATGTCAAGGCAAAGTTACAATGTCCTACAATGTCTATGTCTTTTTTTTTTCCTCTTTCCTATAGTAAAGAGTGCCTTGTGAGCTCTTCAGGGAATGACAATACAGAAAATGGCCTCCCGGGAACCAAAGCAGACAGCAAACCAACACCAAAGGCATGAAAACAGCATGTATGTGTACATATGTGAGCATATGTATACATGCATAACTATAACAGATTGAAAGAAAGTCATAACAATGGACAGTTTTATTCTCTTTATCTCATGAGAAAAATGCTATATAAATATGTCACCATATATTTTAGACTGTGCTTGAGGAAAAATATGAAGTGCTGTAGGCTGGATCACGTACCCTTTGCTGGCCAGAAAAGCATTATTGAACTACTAACAGAAAGCAGATGATGGGTGACGCTTTGGTGTGCTTGCATTCTGCTCTATCTTGTCTGTGAGACACAGCACACTCACACTGCCTTCTTCACAAACTGCCATATCCTTCCAATGCTCGACGGCACAAGAACCACATAACGAAATGTTTCAGATAAACTTTTCTCGTGCTACTTTATACATCTTCTTCACACTGCATTCCAAACGATCCTGAGGTGGAATCACACACAAGCTGACAAGTCAGTAACAAAACAAACACCTTTATGGAAAAATACGAAACAATTTACGCATAAAACCATGGGTGCCTCTTGACATTGGAATATGTTTACCACCAATTCAAGCAGCTAACCAATTCTGATTATTAACCTCTCCGACCAATTTTACAAGTGATAATGAGTCATAAAGAGCAGGATGCGAGTACACTTGAAGGCCAGAAACACACTCTACGCAATAGCACCCCTTGTGGCAATGCTGATAATACAACACTAACTTGCCGTTCATTGTAAATTGTGTTTTGACACATTTCGTGTGTGGAAATTAGGTTGCGTAGAGTATTTTTCATGTCTAATAGCGTTCTTTAAAGGGTCAGAAGGGGGAAAAAATACTTACCAGAGATGCAGATAAGGGGTGTATATACAGGATCCAGCCAAGCACAGTTTATTCTATTCATTTCTTTTTCATGTTTTCTGCTTTAGATAAAACACAGGTGCCTGTAAACGCTTCAAGCTCCACATGCTTCCTGGGAGCCTTCAAATGCTATATAAATTATACAATGCTCACATTTTAAAAAAGCAACAAAAAAACAACAAAAAAACCTAGACAATAAACACCAATATAAAGACAATCCCCAGAAACCAACTCCCTGTAAATGAATGATCTTCTGATGCTGCTTTCAACAAAAATAACCAATAACTTTTCCTAATGCATGTGAATGTTTTATACAGTACATCTAGTGTACTATGTATCCATTTCTCCGAATCGTGTTCTCTTGTCTTTCCTTGCGTGATCTAAACATGACTGATCAATCTGTGCTTGTCGTATACATCGCCCTCGCTAGTTCATAACATCATACCATCCAGACTCCACAGGACATCATACCGCCATTGTTGCTAACTGCTAATGTTGACTTTTGACATCTGAACGAGCAAGCTAGCAACCTCTGTGCGCTAACCTGCACCAGTCCTCACAGATGCTATGCTAAGAATACTGTTTTCATATCATCACACTATACATAAACAAGTGAAAAACTTTTGTGACAAAATATAATGTATTGTAATACCTCACATGCCTCTCAATGGCTACTTACATGTGACTAGCATTAGCGTGAACCTCTCAAATCTTCTCATAGATCAGATTAGCTCGAAGCTAACTTACGAAAACACAAAAATTGCAGAAAATACTTTTTGTTCTGTAAGATGTTAAAGCGAATTCTGTTTATCAAAACAAGCCAACTTTCCAAATGTTTCAGGAGTTATTTAAGATTCAAGTGCCAAAACAGAACTGCTAGTGGAACGGTGGATGATTTAGCTGTTGCCTTCATCTAGTTTCGTTTGTCTTCCTCTTTCCTTTTGTATTGGAAACCCCATAAATGCACAATTCTCGCTCATGTCCATATCTGGTTTAAGTACAAATATTTTGACAAATTCATAACATGTGATGAATGTCACTTTGCGATTGTTCAGCAAAAATGCAATGAAACCCTCACTAGTCTTCCGCCATAACCCAAAGATGAATGTACGCAGTGGTTGTAGTTATGGCAAATTCAGAGGGGTTGTTTCTGGGCACTTTATTCATAAAGATATATGTTTTGAATGCGCATTGTATATGTAGAGCGAAGAGCGATGTCGAATTTATCGCAGGATATTTGAATATGAAGTTGAATAGCTGCAGTGGTGATATCACGAATAGGGGAACAGGAATTATTTGTCTCTTTGAATGGCTGTATCTCTTATATGTGCACATATTAGCAGTCTTCCAAATCACTTGACTCTCTTTTAGAAATCAGGGGGCTTTGGCAATCTCAACTGTTTGGGATGCTTTTGACAGAGCGGTATTAAATCCAAGTATTTATTGACAGTTTTCATTTAATCCCTTTAAATTGTGTCCGTAAATGTGTCAAAATAAGCCATGATTTGGAGAAAGGGTTTGGTGCCGCTCTGTCTGTCAGATGCACTGTACAGTCATGTGATTAGCGCCGAGTGTCCTAACTGTTGTTGAGCTGTTCACATGGCCTCTTTGATTGATTTTTTAAATATGTTATGCTTCTTACAGCTTGTTGCCTTTTGTCATTTTCAGCCAGTGTATTTATGGATAAAACGATCGCATTAACAAGGAGATTACGTAGACCAGCAATATTGTAAAAAAGAAAGAAAAAAAAAGAAAAAAAACATGGATGTATAGGCTCTTAAGAAAGGACTGTTGTATGCAAATGAGCAACTTTAACTTTTATTAGAGCTTCTTTTTTATTATTTAGCTATTTTAAGCAATCATGTTAATAACCCAATGCCTGTTCTGCTCATTTTTTGTGACTTTGTATATATCTTTTTTCATAATGATTTTGCATTTATTAAAATCAGATATTTATTGATTAGTATAATATGGTGGTTCTCAACTGGTTTTGCTTTTCACCGGACATCAGGCGGCGTAAGAAATAATGCTTATTGTACAAAAGTAAACAATAATGCCTTCAGAATCAAATACTGAAAGTTGTTCATATTTCCATGAACTGCGCAAAGATCTAAATGCCGCATTTAACGTAGTTTTGTTCATGGTTTTGGAGGTCACAACCTGTCTGTGTAGAAATCTTGACTACCTTCTACCAAGTGGCAGGTAAAAGATGTGTCAAAATACCACAGAATTATTTTTATCTTCTTCCTAACTTCATTATTTGGCTATTTTGTAGCTGTTTTGTATTTATATATCGAGTGATGCAACTATTTCCCCTGCTGTTGTGCAGTAAAACCAGACATGTGATCCATATGGCTCCATTTGATTTGGTTGGCAGACAGTTGAGAACCACTGGTATAGTGCGTAGCTGTGTAGATAGACACAAATATGCAGTCTCTTGGTCGTTTGCTTATGTCTGCTGAAATAGTTGGCTCAGCTCAGATCTGTGTTCGGTTAGTAATGTCTGAGCTGGCTGCATAGCTGCAGTGTTGCAATGCAGCACTCCATCCATGAGCCATGAATCTGCACACGTCATGCAGGTTGCGTTTCTCTCTGGATCTGAAGGACCATGGCAGGGAAAACTAAAGGGAAATGTCTGATTTATATCATAAAAAGAGCATACTCATCCAAACAGGCCAAAATATTATGTGCTAGCTAAAGTGTATACATTTTACTTACTCAAATGCATGTCACATACTTACAGCTACTACTTTAAGGTAAATATCTACAGCTGCATTTTCAGGCAGGCTGCTTGATCTGGGTAGAAAGAAAATATGGGATTTAGAATATAAAATGTGCTTTATGTGCGCAGTTGTTCCTCTGTGTTTTGCAGAGAGAATTTGTTCTACATACGTGGGTTGTCCAAAACCACTTGCACTCTTTTAAAATTCTTGTACTTATATTCATTTGAGAGTTTGGCTCTCTTCGATCTGATCCTATACAGGAGCAGATTGCCATTTTGTAAAGTTAACTTACAAAATAATGGATTTCCAAGAAAAACAAAAACTGGATTTTACTGCCTGGGTGTCTCGCTCTCACTGCCAAGCCAAGAGAGTGTGAGGACTGCTATGTGCTCCAACACATTCCAAGACACTCTGTCTCCCTCTAGTGGATTTTAAGACTTCCAACATTTTTAAATGATTCAATGATTCCAGTCACACTGGCTATGTTTGGAATGGCAAATAAGCAGTGTTGGGGGTAAAGCATTACAAGTAACACGAGTTACGTTATCAGATGACTTTTTTCAAGTAACTAGTAAAGTAACGCATTACTTTTAAATTTTAAAACAAAAGATTTTGTTACTTTTTTCAAATAACTAACGCAAGTTTCTTTTTTTCAATTTATTGACTGACACCTCTCTAGTCTCCATGTTGTGTGAACATGACGCTTTTTGTAGTTCTAGACTACAATGTGAACATGCTCATTACTTGCACAGAAACAGTTGCAGTATTCCTTAAAATTGAGTAAAATACAAACTCTGGATATTACACAAACCTGCAATAATTAAATGTTAAAATACACAAATAAACTTTATGAATTTAAACTCACTTTATTAACCAATGTCTTTGCTGCTGACTTTTGAAGATCCAATTTAACCATACTAATAATCCAAAATTACTTCAGTTAAACATCACATTTGAGTTTCTTATTTTTTTTAATATATTGCTGTAGTAAGAGTGTTGAACTTTCTTCTCCTGCGTCTTATTCTTCCGTTATCCAGAATGGCAGCACAGCTGAAAGGTATATTCATTTCACTTTTGGTGTGAAAGGGCCTTTACAGTAGCCAAAAAAAACCTTTTTTTTATTTTTTATTAAAACAACAAACAAGCAAGCCCAGGTCAGTTGAGAAAAAGTGCTGCAAAAGTAACGTAACGTAACATTTCTATGAAAAGTAACTAAGCAATGCAATTAGTTATTTTTCTAGGGAGTAACGCAACATTGTAATGCATTACCTTTTAAAGTAACTTTCCCCAACACTGCTAATAGGTTTACTGCTTACTGCATACTGCACAGTATACATTGAATACTGTACACTTTTTTAAAATAGTATGCAAAACAGTATGCATTATGCTTCACTGTTTTCACATGACTTAAGTCTTACATTTAATTCACTAAATGCCATCCAGCTGGAAATGAAACATACATTTTCAATTTTTAGATAACATTTTGTGTAAAAATGTATAGGAATAAATCCAGAAAAGATGTTCAATCAATCCCACTAGTCATATTGGGTGCATTGCATTGTGGGATACCATGGTATTATTTATATACTATTACCACATTTATTAATATGTTAAGTTAAATTAATATTTGTAATATTTTACATTTTGATTTTACTTAGTACTTTTTTAAGGTCTTCATATAATATTCATATTTTATTTTTATTTTTCAATTACCAAAAAAATATTTTGAATAGTTTTAACACATGTGCAAATGTGGTAGGAATCACATTCGTTTTGAAAACTGCATATTGCATACTGTAAGAAATAGTACTAGTAGAATGCTAGCATGCTGATCCAAACCTAGCCATTGTAGAAGAACATATGTAGAGTTTTAAAGTTTATATTTTACAGATGTGCACAAGTATTATTTGTGCACTAAATAGACTAGACAAATTTAAGAGATTTTATTCCTATATGTAAACCAAGAAAACAGCCTAAAGGATACAACTTTCAAAGCTACTTAAACACATGCCCTGCTGTACCACCCATCAGCACACCCAGGAGAACGTTCCTTTCATTTTACTTCTCTTCTTTAAGGTTGTAAAGGAAGTGGTTAAACAGGTAAAAATAATACAAAAGGTAAAAAGATCCGAATGAATAGCATTGAATAATAGTTTTGTGAAAACCGGCTCTGGCTGAGCACTTTAAACGCTTATAGACACATGTCATGTACTCAGAAAAAAAAAAGAACATTTTAAAGAAATATATGTATGTACAGCTTTTGTCTTTAAATTTACCTTTGTAAAAACATGTCATATTCCCTTATCATAACTATGCACCGCAGTAGATTTCTCTGGATTGTAAAGAATAAACTAATAAATATATCACTATGAGAAATAAAGGTTTGCAAAAAAAAATATTACTTGTGTTTGTTTGCTGTTTTTTTTTTGTTTTTTTTTTGCTTGGATAATCACATTTGTTTTGTTTGGTCATTGACAAAACCAAAGTTCCTCTAAGGAAAGTCATTTCACTCGGCGGCCATCTTTGAAACGCCTCTCAGGCAAAGATTTCAGTCATGCAAGTACAGCTCCTATCTATTTGAATGAGGAAACATCAAATTCTTCAAAGCTGTTGACCACACTTCACTTTATTATTCTAAATTCGACATTACAGACACAAAACTGTACAATATTTACAAAGAAATATCCTTTACTTTCACAAGTAGGGTGAATTCAGGTAAAATGCGCTACATGTTTGACACTGAGATGACTCTCAACAAAGTCCTAATTACACGAGTCCACCCTAAATAAAATAAAAACCAACATCCATAAGTTAACAGTACATGAAAACATGTTTGAATTACATAATTTTAGCTTTGCGTACAGTTTAAATGAATATATTAAAAATCGAATGAGTCTTACAACTCAAGAATCGAATACTACCCCACAAAGGGAAAAATGTGAAGACCACTTAATCCTGGTCTTAATAGTTGGCCTCTATAACTGATGCCATAACTTGTCCATTAAGATCTGTTAAACATTTTAAAAAGCACCCATAGTATTTTGGCTGAGTAAATGAGCACTGGCATTAATTCAAGATTATAACATGGCACCTAGTATAAAAGTCCTCAGACCTCAGAAAAGTAAAAGTACAGACATCTTAAGATGAGGAAAAAACCGAACCCTCTTGTGGCTGCTGTCTCAAAGTGCATTTTAGGTCACTTTGAGTTAAAGAGACAGCTCATATAAAAATAAAATGCCACCCTCATGATGAGAGGCTGTTCACTGCAGAGCCAATGGGCGGAGCAGGATTTCCAACTCCCACTCCCTGGATGTAATCTGGAGCTAGAAGACCTAACCATAACCCTCCACCTGTTAGATCCACAGAGGTCAAGATCCACCCATGACGTCCAGAGAGGAGGAGCTGGCACTCATTTGGCACTAAGTCTTGCTCATGACTTTATAATGTTCCTTCTTCAGCAGAAAAAAAAAAGGTAGCAGAATGTCCAAGTTGCTCTTCTCCATACAATTAGAGTGGATCGACAAGATCCTCCCTTCAATCTTAAAATTAAAGGTTCTTTATTGGCATCTATATTTCCATGAAGAACCTTTAACTTTACACTGCACAGAAAAAGTTATTTAATAATTTAAAAGTGTCTAAAAGTGTTCACACAAAGAAAAAAAAAAATGGTTCATCTAAGAACTGTTCAGTGAAATGTTCTTTGGGGAACCTAAAATAATAAATATATGGAATTGCTGTGAAAAAAAACCTTTTGTAACCTATATTTCTAAGAGTTTGTGCATTGTATGTAGGAGAGAAGAGTGAACATTCTTCAAAATGTCTCCTTTTGCACTCCACAGAAGAAAGAAAGTACTACAGGTTTGGAATGACATGAGGGTGAGTAAATGATGACTGAATTGTAATTTTTAACAGAACTGTTCCTTTAAGATTGCATTGGTGCGTCCCCAAAAAGTGGTAGTTCCACAAAAGATGACATTCACTTGTCTCCTCATTATACATACAATATACATTTCAGTGTGCAAAATCTTTTTCGTGGCACCTTTAAGTCCCTGAGTATGCTGACCAACAACTCCCACAGCGATTCCTCCGCACATTTGTGTAAATCAATATATCTTTAGTACCATATCTCCTTTTTGTGCATTGAGAACTTTGTGAATTCGTACTATGGGTTTGATGGTGTCTTCTCCATCCCAGACTCACGCAAACTCCTGAAGATGAGAAGCAACCATGAGTATTCCAATATTACTAGGTGTACACAAACACAGTAATTCCTGAACAATATGCTCATACCTGCATAACTGAATGGATCCAGTCAAGCATCTGGTCCACATTGGTGTAGACACCAGGACGATTTTCTCTGGCACAACCCACACCCCAGCTCACTACACCCACCAACATCCAGTGGTCAGATGAATACACCAAAGGACCACCACTATCACCCTTAGAGAGAGAAAAACCAAACGGTTATTCTAATAACATTGTCACACTCGTATGAACTAATGGTACACACAAAAGCAGAAAACGTACCTGGCACGCATCTACTCCTCCCTTCAGAAAACCTGCACAGATCATCCTAGGAGTGACAGAAGAGCCGTACACCGTGGGACTTTGGCACGAGGCTCTGTCTATCAGAGGGATCTGTGCCTTTTGTAACTTTGGAGACACATTCCCTGCAGGAAAAACAGCCAGATAATGTTAAATACTGAGAGAGGCCTTTGATGGCAAGTCAATTAGAAAAAAAATGGAGGATTAAAAAAAAGCCAGGAACCTTTTTCCATCAGATGACCCCAGCCGGTCACAACCAGACTGTCGTCTTTTTTAAGGCCAAGATCTTGAGGTGGCAGGCACACCGGCCTACGGGATTCTGAATGGGATGAAAATAATGATATTAGTACCAATGTTCATGGTCGAAAGATAACACAAAACACTGACCTTGAAGGGATGCACTGATATTAGAATTATGGGCAATGCTGAGAAGCTGATTATAAAAATTCTGTTTTATACTAAACTAAATCATTCTATTTTATCTGAATTAAAATCAAAAGTAGATTTTTCAATAACATTGTAATATACAGTATAAAATGACAAATTGATATTAACCCTCTGGTGTCGGTCAAAAATGACAGATTTATTTTATTTCAATGAAAAGAATGTACTATATTTTAGTTTGATAATGTTTTGTGTTACTAAATGATATTGATGCAGTAGTTATGTTCAATAATGATATTGATGCAGTAGTTATGTTCAATAATGATATTGATGCAGTAGTTATGTTCAATAATGATATTGATGCAGTAGTTATGTTCAATAATGATATTGATGCAGTAGAATGCTTTGGAGCACAGACTTAAGTTTGGTCTCTTTTTAAAGAAGACAATTGGCAGATTATTGCTGAAGTGAAAAAAGGTGTTAAAAAAAAGAAGAAAAAAGTTAAAGTTATAGAATTTTAAGCTTGTTATGAAAAATCCACATAAATACTATATAAATTTTTTTGAGTATGTTGTGTTCCAAATTTGAGACTGATATCTCAAAAAATGTGCTTTCAGTAAGATTTTGTTTTGGCGCAATATCAAACATATCCACTAGAATGAAATTTGTTTCCCATTTATTTCCAATGTGGTCATAAAAAAAAAAAAAAAAAAAAAGAAAAAAGTTTGACTATTTTTGTTTTTCAGGAACATGCGACCTTTTCGAATCATGTCCAGAATTTATTTTTCACATGTCAAATGACAAAACCAAATGGTTAAATTATTATAAATGTATTGATATTATTAATCTGAGCATATTGTTTTGTTTTCTTAAGGAACTATAATAAGTTAGAATAAAATATTAAAATAATAATAACAACAACAAGGCCAAAAAAGATTAGTCCTGCACCCTTGGTGTAATGCAAGAAAAACAGATTGAATTTCTATTTGGCTGATGGGAATGCATTTAAGTGGCCAGGTTTAAATGGAATCCTACTGTGTCAAGTGCAAAAGAAAGTAACTAAAACTCTTCATATTTAGGCATCCTGAATTTTTGGGTGAGTCTGGTGTGCGCGTGTGTGTGTGTGCTTGTCTGATTTACCTCCCAAAGTGATGGGTGACTGGAGTCTTATCATGGCAATGTCATAGTCGTTCCGTCCTGGGTTGTAATTTCTGTTGACGATGATCTTGTCCACAGAAGAAGCTCCAGAAGATCCCAGATATGTGATTCCAGAGACTACATTCCATTTGACCAGTGCCTTCTTACCATCCCTGAAAAACAGAAGAACAATGTGACTATCTTAAAAGCATTGTCCTTTTAGTTTACACCCTGTATTAGTTCTATTTACAAAGCTTCAATGTATGCTTCAGGTAAGATGTGAACAATTCACAGTTGTGTTTCTTTTTTTGCATGTTGAATGAAGAATGACGTACAACAGTTTCTAAACCAGATGAACTTGTTAGGGCTATGAATGATTTTCAGAAATGAATGGTGTTTATAAAGAAATATTTGAAGTAAGTGATAAAAAACGTTCCCTTTCGTGACTCATATTTTCCCCATGTACAGGCATATGTAATTAGTAGACATTACTTTATGCACTTACTATGTTAATAACAGTAAAATATGCATAGATACAAGTAACTAACCCTAACTCTATAGTAAGTACATGTAGTTAATTAATATTACTTATTACTTCTCTAAGCAAGTACAATGGAACTACGTCACCTTAAAATAAAGTGTAACCCAAAGCACTTAGTGTACATACATGCATATAATTACAGCTGTTATTACATCTATAATTACACTATGTATAATTATACATAGATGTATAATTACATCTAAAAAAAAACGTGATTTACATGCATAACATTAACATAACATTTGCATAGACACAAAAAACATTGGCAGCATTATGTTATTTAATGTGAAGACTAGAGTATAGAAACTGACTATAGTTTGCAAATGATTTGTAAGTATGTACTTCATTATACTTCTTTTTTTATGCAAGTACATATTAGTTAAAGACTCCTAAAATAAAGTGTGACTGAATGTGCTAACTAACTGAATGTATACAACCTATTCATAGTTTTCTATGACGAAACAAGGCTTTCCTCCATTTCCCACCAGCCATTTTCACCAGCCATGTATTAAGACTGATATTAAAAGACCAAATTCAATACACACCTTATTGATGATGCATACTTTGTACATCACAAGATGATGAAACCAGAATATAAATGTCTTGTAAAGTGTTTTTCCATAGGAAACCATTATAAAGAAAACGCTTAACCATTCATATTCTGGGTTCATTTGCTCGACTACAGTATGCATCATCAATAAAGTGTATACTGAATTTGATCCTTTTTTTAGCACGTTAAGGCACTTTAAGTGTTTTTCATGTTTTCAGTGGCTAAAATAATGCATAAGGTGAGTATGTGGATCACAGGTTCTCAAAACTTGCATTTTGTTCACTAATTTTTGTTTTTCTTCTTTTGAGAGATCTAAATAGTTGTGGCTTGAAACAGATGAAAAAATTGACAAATCTGTGTTGCAGTTTCATGGATGTTTTGATGATGTATTTGCGCCAGTCAAATTACTTAAAACTATGAATAGGGACTCTGTTGATGAACCAGGCTTTGATAGAACTGAGCTACAAATGCAAATACAATGCAAAAGTGGGAACCTGCAATTGTTACTTTAAAGAGCTATTTCTACCTGATTTATACCACCAAAAGGGATTTAAAGGGATAGTTCCCTTTAAAAATTTAAATTAGCCCATGATTTACTCACCCTGCAGATGGCCATATGCATCGATTTACGCCAAAAGAGTAAAACACTTGAAATTGACGCACAACGTAATGAGGAACGCGGTTGCCCAGCCCTGTTTGTTTGAACCGCGAGAGGCGTCAATTGCCGTCGTCATTACGTTGTGCGTCAAGTTCAAGGGTTACTCTTTTGGAGTAAATCGATCGTCTACCTGAAGCTAGTTATTTTTGTTGATAAAGATTTAAATATGGATATTTTTCTTACACAAACGCATCGCTTCACTTGTGAAGGCCTTTATTAACCCCCGCAGATCCATATCGAGCACTTTAATCATGAATAGACGCGCTTTGATGGACTTCCAAAAACATACAGTCATTCACTCCCATTATCAAGCTTGGAAGAGCCAGGACATTTTTTTTATATAACTCCGATTGTATTTGACTGAAAGAAGAATGTCATATACACCTAGAATGGCTTCAGGGTGAGTAAATCATGGGCTAATTTGAATTTTTGGGTGAACTATCCCTTAACTCATATAATGTATTGTTGGTGGTATAAATTAATGTTCACATGCTGGGAAATCAGGTCAACTTACAATGACGAGGAACACAAGCAAACAGAAACAGGGTTAACAGAACCAAAACACAATTATCTCATTTATAAAATGTCCCACATCAGGGTCTAAGCAGACGTACGCACTCTTCCTTGTGGTAGAGAGGCGGAGATTTGGAAATCTAAGCAATCCTTGCCACTCGCCATTCTCAAGTAAAGGATTTGGATACTGACTGGTGCTCTTTCATATGTAAATGACATTAGTTAGGCAGCATATACAAGTCGGAGATCTGAAACCATTCAGCTGCGCACAATTTCACAAACATTTGCGATTTATAAGCTTCACTTTTGGAAGAAAGGTGTACAAATGTGTTTTCGTTCTCTGAATCACACGTAAACGCATATGAGAAATGATCGTAAGACGTAGGACGGTCCAAAACGGAGCATACACATTACAATTAGTTTTCATAGTACCTAATTTATGCACCTGTTATGTTTTCCATTGATTACTCAGTCTGTGTATTTAAGCCTTCGTTCATTCAGTTCTTTGTTTCGTCTCGTTTACATTTGTTTCCTGTGTATTCTGTGTATTTATTATTAAAGATTGTTCTAGTTGGATAATATCGTTGTGTGCTTCGTTGCAAGCCACTCACCCATTAAAGTATCACTGTTTCCACAAAACTGTTAAGCAGCAAAACCTTTTCAACATTGACAATAATGATAATAATAAAAATTGTTTCTTGAGCAGCATATTAGAATGATTTCTGAAGGATCATGTGACACTGAAGACTAGAGTAATGATGCTTTAAATCAGCTTTGACATCACAGGAATAAATTACATTTTTAAATGTATTGAAATAGAAAACAATTATTTTAAATTGTAGTAATATTTCCCAAAATAACTCTTTTACTGTATTTTTGATTAAATAAATCAGCCTTGTTGAGCATAAACTATTTTGTATTATAATGTTTATACACCTACCCATTGAAGCAGTGGGCCGCAGTGACCACCCAGTTTGGAGACACCAGTGACCCTCCACAGGTGTGCTGGCCGCTGTTCTGCAAGCTGACTTGCCAGGGCCAGTTCTCAATGATAGCGTCCTGTCCACCTACAATCCGGTCCTGGCTTCTGGACTTACCACAGTCTACAAAATAAAACATCCAATAATTTTTTTTTTTTTTTAAAGACAAAACAATGTGTTTCTTATCATAACAAAAAAGATGTATTATGCAAATATGTTTTATGTTCTGTATTAAAATAAAATTTGAGAATATAATATAAATATAAGTTGTCTGTCGACAGTATTTTAAACATTGAAGCGATAGTTCAACCTAATATAAAGCTGCATGTCTGCAGTTCTCTCTCTGTTTTCTTTCTTCAAAACATGCTTTAGCATGTTGAACTGCCCAGTCCAGATGACTGACTCTGTCAGTGAACACACCTCTGAATTATTTGATGTTGTATCATTAGAGCTGTTCTTGTTTAAAGATAAAGTTTAAAGTCTGCTAAAGTTGTGGAAGAACACTGTAGCCAGAGCTACTTCTCTCTGTTGTAGGCTATATGATGTGTCACACAGGCACCATAACGTGTAGTTCTATGTCTGTTTAGTTTTCGCTGTGTTTTGGTTCTGTTCTTTCCAGTTCCTGTTTTGCCTGTGTTCCTGATCATTATTAGTCTCCCTGGTAGTTAATTAGTTACTGCACCTGTTCTGTTTTACTTTGTTTACTCCCCAGTGCACTTAAGCTCTCAGTTTCCTTTGTTTCATTGTTCTTTGTTTTCTGTGGTTGTGCTAGTTTGCTTCTGCAGTCTCCTCTATGTTCCATTGTAAGAAGTGTTTGTTTGAATTCTCCTGTGTTGTGCGATTACTACCGCCACTACTCGTGACAGGTACTGGGTTACGCTGCAGCGGTTATCGTCCCGCTCGGTTTAAAATAGGCTGAATATAAACACTTATTTATTGACTAAAGCCCTAATTGGTTGTTGGATTAGGATTTCATAGTTACCTGAGCATGTTAACGTGACGACTGCTCCCGTATTGCATACCTTACTGAGAAAGAGGAAGAAAACATGAGAGAGTGAGAAAATGTTTACAACCAAAAATTAAATATGAATTAAGTTTGAGGTTGCTGTATTTATAAAATTGTTTAAAAGTAGACATTTCAAGCTTTCTATAGATATATTTCTAATGTTTGTGAGGCAAGTAGCCTATACTCCGGTTCTTTTATGTGACGCACTGTTGTTCAGGTAGACCAAGACGGCAGAAAGCGCATCGCACAACTTTTTGTGTTTTTTTGAATGTTAACAAATAAAATTAGAAAATTAGGAATGATGTCTTACAAAAAATGACAGTAAAGCACGCTTTACTTTTGCTGCCTTCCTTCCACACTTGAATATGTGCCTTATAATAGTGCTTAAAACCACTTTTTTCTGAAATGCTTTGTTTACAAATTATGTGTGTGCATATTTCTTTCAAATAGGTGACACTTGGTTTGATTATCTAATGCAATGACAAGTGAAGAAATGTATATACATGAGTATCTAAACTAACCGATCCGTTACGGTGGACTGGAAAGTCTGGGGTTTAGATGAGCCCACCACACAGAAATCCATCTTCAGATCAGAGGACAAAATACCCACTTGAACTTTGCTGAAAGACGGATTACTGAGAACACAAAATACAAGACAATGGAATTTAAACAATGCAGAATAAATGAGCTATATCCTATTATACGTTTATTTAGCGCTGAAGTCAATGATCCAAGACTTGTTATTCTGATGATAATTGTAGTTTTGCAAACTTTCAGTATTGATGCATTTCCAGTTCCTGAGTTTTCTCTTGTTGTAAAAGAGTTAGTTTACTCAAGAATTGAAACAATTGTCATTAATTCGTCACCCTCATGTTGTTCCAAACCTGTAAGACTTTCGTTCATCTTCCAAACACAAATGAAGATATTTTAAATGAAATCTGACCTCCATTGACAGCCATGCAACTACCACTTTGAAACTTCATAAAGCGATCATAAAACTAATCCATATGAATCGAGTGGTTTAGCCCACATTTTCTGAAGAGACTATATATAATGAACAGATTGAATTTAGGCTTTTATTCACATAAAACCATTGATCAGCGAACATAAACAAAAGTTTAACGTGCGAGAACAAACGTTATTGGCATATAAAGCATGCTTGAGCTTCCATTTACCATATCTGATGTCTGAGTTGATGAATGTTTATGCGTGAATAAAAGCCTAAATTAAATCTGCTCAGCATATAAAGCATATAGGTTTACGGTCTTTTTATGAACTTTTTGAAACGTCAAAAAGGTAGTGGCTGTCAACGGAGGGACAGAAATCTCTCAAATTTAATTTAAAATACCTTCATTTGCGTTTCAAAGATAAACGTAAGTGTTTCGGATTTGGAACGACATGAGGGTGAGTAATTAATGACTTTTTTTTCTTTCATTTTTGTGTGAACTAACCCTTTGAGTGTAATGATAACATGATCTGTGGACCAATACTCACACTGAGTACCCCAGCTTTTGGCACGCAGTCTCTGCATGTTGTTGGGTGAAACTTTCTTCACATACACTTTTCCATTTATTATCAACGGAGTTGAATACCTGAAGCACATTATTGGTTGAGATCAGCCGTACTGTGCAGAAAGAAAAACAGTTTTAAAATTCAGACATTATAAAATATTTATTTTCATTATATGGTGGATATATTTGAAATATAAATCTAGCTCAGTCATGAAATTCTAGATGGCGCAGACTGATAGGTCTTTTACATGCCATCTGCAAGCAATCACACCATTACCACTTGACACAAGCTGATTGGCCTCTGCTGATTCTGTAGCCAATGAGATTGCTTGCTCGACATTTAAATAGTCCAGTTCACTGTTGGCTAGACCGGATTTACTCTGAAACCCTCCACCTCCCCCAGCACCACCTGCCCAGATCTGCTATGGGATTTATGCATGTCTATTAATGGAGCATCAGCATATCTAACATGACCAAATCTATCCATCCTCCAAGACAATATACGAAGAGTTCAGATGCAAAAGCCTCTAAGTGCCATTTGCAATTTTCTTCTAGAATGATCATTTTTATCAAGCTCATATATTTAAGTTCAATAATTTCACTTAAATGACAATTAATAGGTAATCTTCATTGCCATTTAAGTGAAATTACTGAATTTAAATATACAAGCTTGATAAAAATGATCATTCTAGAAGAAAATTGCAAATGGCACTTAGAGGCTTTTGCATCTGAACTCTTCATACATTGCCATAACTATATTATGTATACATATATATACACTCTCAGAAAAGAGGGTGAGGTTGGGGCATTTGGCTTGTTTGTCTTGAAACAGGACACACAGGTTATATCTGTGCTGACTGCACGCATGTCTGTGAGCAGGTATGTGGGCGGGCGTGTGTGTGTGTGTGTGTGTGTGTGGGCGCATGTGTATGTGTGTGTGTCTGAACATAGGTGACTTACGGGGGAAGGTGGAGTTGGCTCCAAACGGCATTACACAGGCTGACTCATCCTCAGCTCCACTGCAGTCCTCCTTCCCATCACAGGCCTTCTCCAGCGGAATGAACTTAACCGACTTCGAGCAAAAATAATACTTGCTGTCGATCAACTGCTTGACTACGTCATGAGGAAGGGGAATGAAAACAGCATTTGTTAATAAAGCAATTAAATGAATCAGTGTTTAGGTTTCTTGAGTCACAAACGTTAAAGGAGTGACTAAATAACTGTTGTTGATGAGAACAAAATATTTTGACTCATTGTTATTGTTAAAAGTGAGGTGGGAAGGTTATGAGCAAAAAAAAAAAGTAGGTTATTTTCCCTGGCCCACATTAAAATTACTGGGTAGAAAACATTAAATGTAGAGGAGAGAGGGGCTAGTTGTCACACAGGGGTGTTTGTCAGAGGGCTTTATCTGAGTTGATCTGTGTTCTCAGGACAAGGGTATTTTGGGCAAGTTGTTACTTTAAATATGATAAAGGTTATACAAATTTATATAATGTAATAGAATATATTAGTGTTACAGAATAAATGTATTCATTAAAAGTTAATGCATTTAATATAACAATACATGTTGTATTAATACATCTATGCAATGTATTACAGTTTTCACATTTTAAATATTATAAATGTATATATAATGTATAATGTCACATGTTTTAAATGTCATAGATTTATACAATTTATGATGTATTTATTAAAAGTGTCATGTTTTGAATGATATAAATAAATCTTATGCATTACTTTTTACATTTATACATTGTATTAATTTGAAACATGTTTTAATTGTTATAATGTATAACAATGTATTCACTGCAATTTTCACATTTTGAATGTTATAAATGTAAGCTGAGTAATGAATTATAGTTTTCATTTTAAATATTATACGTTTATATGCCGTATTAAATGAATTGAAATGTTAATATTGTTATAAATGTTATAAATTTATTTTATGTATAGTTCAATATTTATGCATTTTAGCTTTTATACTTTTGCTGTTACAGAAATTGTTTTACGTTTCATAATTGTTTAATTTTGCTAAATTGTAATAGGCCGTTTAATGGCAGGTTCCAGTGACAACTTACCCCACTTGGTGTAACAACTTTACATGCTTGTTTAATGGACTTTATCTTTCAGTAACAGAGGAAATGTCCAATAACTTTAAAGTAGCCAAGAATTTAGAGTCTGTTTTTGACTTTCAGACATACAGTATTCACTGGAGTGAAAGCATGACAACTAGGCCCTGGCCTTCCCTGTATCATAATCACATGAGCTAGATGGGGTGAAAATGACCTAGAACTTACTGAAGAAAGCAGCCACTGCCAGAATGGCCAGTATAACCACCACGATCAAGACCGTAATGATGATCTTTTTCGTCTTTGGACTTATCGTGTTTGGAGCATTTGGAGTCGTCATTGGTTTTCTGTGTCTTCCGGGCTGAGCAACTAGAAGATAATATGAAAATGATGAAAATCATTGCAAACTTTCTTTCTCGTAAGACACCCACTTGAGTATTACAAAGGAGGGTATTGATAAATCGGATGAATCAGAGATTGATAAATCGGGTGATAGATTACTGTACCTGGTTGAGGTGGGTTTAAGGGTATAGTATTCTCTTCAGGAACCTGAGCTTTAGTCTGAGAATGAGAATGAGGAGGAGAGAAGAGAAAAGGGAGAAAGTTAGAGATCATTTTGTTATTTCTATGACACATGTACCCCTGAAGCTTTATGACTCAGTTTTTGATATCACTTTCAATGTGTCACACGGGATTTTTTCAGTCTTTCTTGAAATCTCAAAACTTCCTTGTAAACCGTCCTACTCAGCTTAACCATGTAGGCTGCGGTAATCTGCAGTAAGTAGCAAACAGTTTGCTGGATTTATACGATCTGAGACCACAAAGAAGAAAGTGTGGTAGATGAGGTACATCGAACATTTACATTTTTCACTGAAACCTGGACTTTGAAAAAAAAAAAAAAATATATATATATATATATATATAAAACTTTGCTGCCACGTTTTTGGTTATATAGCAACATTTTCAAATCTCATCTTCTATTTTACACCTGTTAATCTTGTATGGTTATTTCAGTTACTGATATGGAAAATTACATTGTTGGTAGGCTTAGAGACCAATACTCTCATGGCAAAGCAGGAACACTTCCCTTGTACTTATGAAAATAAAATGTTTGATTGTATCAGATCAGACATGACTCCTGACATCACTAACAGCTGGATGTAAACCTTAATAGATAGACCCATTGAGCTGCTGTTTCAATTTTAAGAGCATTTTTAACTTCTTACATCAAAATAATTTCTCTTTTGAGCTGTATATTAATATAATCAGTGACTGTTTTTAAAAAAGGGGACATTTGCATCCGCCACAGGCAATTTAAAGAAAAATCATTGTAATTATTAAAATAGCGTTGAATTTGTATGTCTCCTTAAATAGCTTTTCCTCATTTTTATGAGTATTCTATCAAAGTAAGATACACCAGATTTGTCACATTTAAGAATGTGAAGTGACTCTTAACATCAGCCTGTCAGTCAAAACAGTGACTAACACTTAATATGAGTGTAACGGATGATTCCAGACAGCTGTTACTGAAAAAACAACCCATAAAATAACAGCCAGAACAAATTGTCTCCAAAAACATCAAGTCTCAACAATAACA
This sequence comes from Leuciscus leuciscus, assembly GCF_965113295.1. Classification (NCBI taxonomy): domain Eukaryota; kingdom Metazoa; phylum Chordata; class Actinopteri; order Cypriniformes; family Leuciscidae; genus Leuciscus; species Leuciscus leuciscus. The sequence goes on along the minus strand of NC_138733.1, from coordinate 14,549,331 downwards.
GGAGTGGTGAGCTCTACAGATTCGTTGTCTCCGAATCTAATACTGTGGGAGAAAATCCAGGCTGAATGAATAAATCCTTATTTAAATAAATGTGTCTAAATACACTTAATGCTCATGTGCTGTAAGTCTATTCCCTTAAAGTTTCAATGGAAATTATGTTTGTAATTATTAATTAAATAATGGAAATTAATGTTTATATATCTAAACATATAGCACAGCATAGTTGAGATTTCACTGTATGCATCAAGACTAAAAGTTGAGAACATTTTAGAATATCAGAAACAATATTTAATATTTAATACAGTTTTATTACAATTTCGGATAAGTGTGCAAATGTTTACTAGTGAATATAAAAGCTTTCGAACTAAATAAAAAGCTTTCCCAAATTCAAGTTAAGATATTTTACTTGTACAATTTACTTTGCAAGTTGTACCCAGAATTGGTGAACAACATTACAGTAAAACAACAAATGACTCAGACTTTCTTTCCCGTCATCATTCAACGTACAAACTTCTTGAATTTCAGCATGTCTAGAAACCAAGGAGTTGACAGGATAGATATGTCAAATCTTAAGTTGGGACAAGCAAATAAGCTGTCTTCCACATAGTTTTGGCAACACCCGAATTTTAAATAATGTTTGTTCTTATTTGTTGAATTTTTACGTCGTGAGAGAAATAATTGACACTGATTTTTCAAAGTGACATTTTAATCATTTGAATGGGGATTTGGAAATAATGGATCAATTTGACAGAAACTGAATTATTAAAATGATCCGAATTCCAATTTATCTTATTTGTATGACACTCATGCCTCTCTAATGAGCCTCTAATCGAGTTTCAAACTGATAAGCCAGCCACAGGTCAGTTTCACTACTAATACATTTAACTGCCACTTTGAACTGAGGTCAAGAATGTGGTGTGGCAGTTTCTGAATTTGTGTTGTCTTGTGGTCCTTGTATCGGTGCAAGTGTACATTAAGCTACAGCTGCATGATTGACTTCTCAAAAGATGGAAGTTGTCCTATAACACAAAGCAATGCAGCATCCCCAGTGTTTTTAATAAGGACTTAGTTTTCGGGTGTGGTGTTCTTATTTTATGAACCACAAGGAGGGAACACACCTTAAACATTCATTTGTCTTCTTAAATCAAAAGAGATTTGATAATGGATTTTTTCCCACAAAGCATTTTCAAACAATATCCTCAGAACACTCCTTTGATACATAAAAACAAAAAAACATTAAACCCCAACCAAATAAGAAAGACAAACAGGAACAGTACATCAGTATTTCTAATGGTTACATTCCAAGTATGCACTGCGGGGGCTGGGTAGTATAATGATATGTATGATGATATGTAGTTGTAAAAATGATATGTAATGATGTATAATGATGTACAACATATATTGAGACACCACATATAGTGTCAATTGCAATTGTCTAATATATAATTAGTTGTATTAGAACAGAAAATGACCTAGTCTGCATTGGTTCAGAAAAAAATTCAGAATACATCTTTGTATTGTAAACAAACACTGTTAAATAGTGTAAAATATTGGTGATATTTACAGAGCAAATAAAGTTCAAATTGAAAGGTTCACACAGTGGAGCTTGAATCCCCCTTTCAACAAATACTGAAACCACAGAAAGTTCTTTGAGAGACAGAGACTGAAAGTGGAACTTCATTTAAATGGGTCATTATCACACTAGGAGATCTGGACAGAGAGAAACAATCATGCAAATGGTGAGGATAGTTTGAAAAGAGTTGTTTACTAATAAGGTTAACAGTAAAATTGACAGCTATATTGTGTTGATGCACAACTAAATATCTCAAACTAAATATCTAATAACGAATCTTGTAAAACAGTAAGAGTGGCAGTTGACAAGAAACTACGAAATTATAACAAAATAGCCTTGTTGTGATAGTCTGTGTTACCTGTGTTACACAGTGTTCAGTCGTACACTGATAACATCACTTGCACAACAGACACTACAATTAAAAACATAATGATACCGGTATTACTGGTGTCATCACAAGTCGATTAACTGGTGGGAAAATATAACAAACAAAGCATAATGTCAGGTAAGAATATGATGGATAGCATAAATGTTTTGTTCTATCTAAATTATTTTCCACCCTATTCAGTATATAGATATAAAAAGAAAAGAAAAAAGTTTGGCGTGGTTGCTTTGAGAAAGATCTAGTCATACATTAGGGTAACTCAACCATTATTGACTCCACACCATTCCAAGTGTTGTTGATCTATATTCTGGTAAAACTATTATATTTTTTCAGCTTTCAGGCCTTTAGAATACCAAATCTGACAGGCACCAATTGGATGAGATTTCTCAAGTCAAAGCGGATTAGTTACACATGCCAACCCAACAGCTCCTTTCAAACTGCACCCAATTATTTGTTGTTAATGTCTCAGTTTTTGCATTTAAACCTTCAGGCATACCGATCTCACATAGGCCTAAACATTTTATCAGGAACCAGACCTATTCAAATGACTGAAATGCAAAGTAGGATTTGAACAATGCACACAAGAATCCCATTTCTACAACACACACACACATATATATACACATATACATACATATATATATAGTTCAGATGCAAAAGCCTCTAAGTGCCATCTGAAATTTTCTTCTAGAATGATTTTTTATATTTTTTATAAAGCTTGTATATTTCACTTAAATGACAATTAATAGGTCATTTGCATTGCCATTTAAGTGAAATTATTGAACTTAAATATACAAGCTTGATAAAAATGATCATTCTAGAAGAAAATTTCAGATGGCACTTATAGGCTTTTGCATCTGAACTCTTCATTCATATATATATTATACACATAAATATATATAACATATATCATTGCACAAGCCTCCATTACTAATGCAAACATCCTTGTTAGCACTAGAGCGAATTAATGACATTTCTAATAAGTTATTGCACGTAAGCAGCACGATGTATGATATAACATTGCTTTCATATAACAGTTGAATAAACAAGAACTTAATACTAAGTTACTTACATTTAGACACAACCAGTAAATTAGTTCCAAATAGTTGAAAATAGTTCCAAACAAAGCCAAAGCAGAATCTCAACACACTAGTGTTTCGTTCCTGAATGATTCTGTGTTTTTGAATATATTGGTTGAGTAAATTATTCAATGATTCGTTCAGACACTTGTTTTCGTTCCAGAATAATTGGACATTTTTTAATAATAATTTCACATTTTTCAATTAATCATTTGAATTAATTATTCGATGACTCACTTCGAATAAAGACTTTCACGTGTTTCATTTCTGAATGAATCGGCGTTGATTAACGAATAGATTAAATGAATTATTAAGACAGTCACTTGCCAGCACTTACTGGCCTAAAAAAATTAACCTGTAATGAGATACTGAAAAATCCCACCACTAATGCACAGAATGGCAGTATGCATCCGAATATCCATATTCCCCTACTATATAGGTGAAAAGCAGTAAATATTGAAAAGAGTAGTATTGTCTGAATTCACAGTAGGCCTATTCATAAAACAGAAGGTGAAAAGTACCTGGAAGACCTATAGCTACTACTTCCGGCGAGATTCTTAAGTGTGCATCAATTAAACACTAGTTTAGTCCCATGAGGCAAAGGGTGAGGATTTGGGAATGACAGTGACACAACGCAACTGACATGACAACTTGAGTCAAGATTTAATTTATTTTGCTTTCACACTGGGCTCGTTTGTTGCGGTCCGAGCGCGATTGTCCCCAATCATCAACACTATCCGTTACATGTGTTTTATTTAACTAAACATCATTATCAGCTAAAACGCATGCGCAGGTCACTTTACTTCTTGAACAAGTGCGCACCCGAGTCCGTGTTGCTTTCACATTCACGCGAACCGCGGCACGGTGCGAGTGCAACCGAACTCAGACCACCTCCTCCAGATAGTCTCGGTTTCGGTACCCCAGTGCGCACCAGTGTCCGCAACACAGCGTTCACATTGGCGAACCGTGCCCCGTTCCGAACTAAACTGCCGGTGTGAAAGCACCAGCGTAGGCTACGCTATCAACTGCACCGTGAAAATTGCTTCTTCGAGTAGAAAGAATCAGTTCAAACTCACTCACCCTCATGGTTCTGTTTCTCCTGTCGATGGGTTTCTGCAATCTGCCGGCCGTACAAAACACAGCAGAAGACAGTGCAGTGGAGACCGCAGAAGCCACCTCTATTGCAGCAAAAAATACCTCTTAATTCTACGATCCTCCTTTTCTTAGTGCACTACTTCTCTTTTTCCGTCAATTCTTCCTGGTCTTGCCTTTCACTCAACAATTCCCGCTACCTGATCTGCCTTAATGCTGTTTCAAACTCGCTGTGCTGCAAGTCTTTTGAACGTTTTCACCCTCTGCCCTCCTGTGCAGATTTGTTTGGAATTGGAGTTTATCTGTGCCCGACCAAAACCCTTACCTATGTAACACAACACCACCCATCTCACCTAGATATGTCGCTCCTCCTCGCTGCATTCAATCACTTCCTCGTTGGGAGGAGGCCAAATCCTGTACGTGGTTGCAGATTATCTGAACTCAGGGGTGCTGTCGGCACGGTTTAAAAGCGGTTTTACGATCAGGAAGTGACTCTCAATTTCCTGGATTTTTATTCGAACAGGTTTTAGTTGTTATTACTATTCATTATTTATCATCATAATTATTATCTATTTGAAGTCTTTTAATGATGACTGCTCATCCGTTATTAATGTAGATCAGGAATCTGCCGGTTGTCACACTGAAATAACTGACTGAATCATTCATGTTTGCTGCTGTATCATTGCTCATGTGAGAACTAATATGTATTCACTCTTCGACTGCTGTGATCTCTTTCTATTGCTCTACTTAAAAATATATAAATTTTAAGTTTTACATTCAGAAATGAATGTCTGCATGTGTTTTCTTCAGTTGCGGCGCGTTGAGCCCTCTCGGCCAATATAGTTGTCACATTTGTTTTGTTTTGATTTGATTAGGTCTGATTCACTTCATTTAACTTCACAATCATGATACTATATTTCAGTTAACTTCACCTTACTTCACACATTTCATGGTACTTTAATTTGCCTCACTTATTTCACATTACATCACTTATAAAAATAAATTTAATTTGAATCAATCTATTTCTGTACAATCAGTTTGACTCACTTTGGTTTGGTTTGGTTCTCTTCACTATATTTTCCTGAAGTAAAAAAACAAAAAACACTACCTGTCTAAAAGTGATTACCTGTCTACCTGATTAAAGTTTATTATTTTGTAAATATATTCACATTTGATTTGATTAAATTACATTTGAATTTGCTTTGTTTTGATTCGATTAATTTAACTTTACTTAAAGCTACACTGTGTGATATTTTCCCCCTTCTAGCGGTGAAGTTGTATATGACTACCAGTGAATATAAGTTTCTGTTCCTTTCCATTCCGAGGGCGTTTTAACTCCTACGGTGGCCGTATTATTCCAAGATTAACATGGTAATGTTATTAATTCATTTATGTTACAAGGTAAACAATACAAACAAACACAATTTGGCGAATGTATTTTCAAGATGGAGGCGCAACATGGCTGCCGCCATTCGAGCGACTCGCTCGTATGTATTATAAATGGCAGATTTTACGCTTACGAGAATACTTTAGTTGGTGGAAGTAATTAGACATGAATGAGCACATATACTTTTGATAGAACAAAGTGTTTTTTGCTAAGAATCAACTTAAAAAGTTACACAGTGTAGCTTTAAGTGATACCTGACAGAGTTTCACAGAGTGAAACCAGATACACATTTAATTTGGTTTGATTCAAATTAATTTGGTTTAGTTTGATTGGATTCAGATTCGATTTACTTCACTTGCATGCCTTTTATCATTGCTGACAACAGATGCAGATAATGTAATCCTGTTAAGGCTTGTGGAACCAGCCCAAACTGGCACCTTTGAGTCTTATTTCCATTTAGAAGAAAAAATACTTAATAAGGCTAGCCAAAGGATCAGCATTATATTCATATTTTACCTCAATATGCCATAAACTCACATCATGTGCGTATTTAACTTTCTCTTTTACAGCGTGCCGTCTCTAAATAGAAAAATCTCTCACCTTCTTTTCTAAACTCAGTGATCAAATCACTAAACTTTGCTATAGTTCAAAGGTAAACAATCACACCATTTATATAACCAAGTGAACCAGATCAATGATCATTTGACCCTGGTGTTCTGTTATCACTGTTATTTATTTCTTTAAAGAGAGAGAGAGGACTCTAAACTTTGAGTGACATGTAGAGAAAAGGTTCTCTGTGAAAGTTCTCAGTGGGAAAGTGATCATGTTTCTATTAAGGGTCAGGTCAGTGTGACCTCTCCTTGACCGGTGTGACCCCATGATACTAGTGCATCTCAGTCTTGTATTAGGAAACTGTGTGTAATGAATTCCATTGACACAGCCTTTGTTTAACACATACTGGCTCTCCACAGAGCCATGATCTGATATGTTTACCTTGTTAAACATGTTGTTGACACTGCCATCTTTACAAAGCAAGTTGCTCTGCCACTATTGTGATGTAGTGATACTAGAGTCACATGTGACTCAATGACTCAATCTGTTTTTGTATTTCAAATTATTCTTCAAAATTGAGCAAGAATGTGAAAAACAAAGTCAGTGAGAACATGAATAAGAATGTTGCTCAGACATTTGAATATAAAATAGGAATCACAACGGAGCACTGTTTGGAAAGCTGACACCAAACTGCAGCGTTAGCCCAAGGTTAAAACAATGTAAACACTGTTTACTGTAGACAGGATTGAAATTTGAATTAGAGCTTTCAGCTCATATCCTGATATCTGATAAACGAAAATGAGCTCATATTACTTACTGGAATATTGTACAATGTCAGTGTGGAAGGAAGTGAATGTCTATAGATGTGTTGCATCATTAGCAAAAAACAAATTAAAATAGCTTGTGTATCTCTACGTATTTAATCACATAATTAATCATACCGAAGGGCAAATCTGAGTGTTGGGATAAATGTTTCATTCAGAAATAAGGTAATCATACATTGTGACTGATAATATGCTACTAAATATATATATACAGCCATTACCAGCAATGAATACACTCATTGACAACAATTATGCTTTATTTTAAGTCTTTTAAGTATGACAGCTCATAATATCAGTTTTTAATGTAGATCAGGAATCTACCAGTTGTCACACTGAAATAACTGACTGACTGAATCATTCGTGTAATGCTGCTGTATCATTGCTCATGTGAGAATACGTATTCTCTCTTCGACTGCTGTGACCTCATTCTATTCTGTACTTAAAAATATAAAAAAAATTACATTCAGAAATTCATTTTCATTCATGTCAATGTCAACGTTCATTACACCCCCTCCCAGAAAGGTGCATCCTCGCGCCATATTAGTTTCAAATGAAGAGGGAGGGCAGGGGCTCTGGAGGGGGACGTGAAACCGGAGAGTGAAAAAAAAGTTTGGGGCAAACCAAACAGTCCATGGGGGAGTGGAGGGAGGAGCTAGGAGCAAGAGGAGCCAGATGGTCACCCAGAGTCCAGCCAGGACGAAGCGCCAGGGAGGAGCAATGGTGTTGATTTGGCAGATGACATCCTTGGAATGACTGATGAAGATGGAGCCGCTGGAGGTGGAGACCCAGGTGGAGCGGAAGAGTCCACATGACATTGATGGAGACCGAGGTGGAGCCATGGCGACCTAGGTGGAATCGGAGTTGAGGAATGAGGCAGAGCCGATGGGACTAAGGACGAAGGTGACGCCGGGGGGGACATGGGATGAGATGGAGCCGAAGGTGCAAGCAGGACAACATCTGACCAAGGCAGAGCCGATGGGAGTCGTAAGGACAATGGTTTCTGGTGTAGCTGTCGACAGGCCGCGGTGGAGTGATGGGTTCATAGGCTGGAAGCGGAACCAGGGGAACCTCCTACTGGGTGCAGCTGGAGAAACAGTGGGATTGGGAGAAACATCTTCCTCAAACGCCTCCAAATTACTTCCATTCAATACATATCCGTGATGATGGGGTTGTGGGCAGGGCTTCCTGCCATGCCCTCGAACTCCACAATAACTCCTTCAGTGACACACGATGTTGCCGGCTCACGCACCTGGTCAGACTCTCCGTGTGGCTCAGGGGACATTGTCTCTTCCCGTCCCGTCCATCACGGCAGGCCGATCTCCACGGCCAATGGTGGCCTCTTGCAAATCCTCCTTCTGCATCTCGCATGGAAGGGTTGGCTAAACTCTGGGTCTGGAGTGGGGCTGGTGTGGTCCTCAGCCAGGCCGATGGTGAACGCTGAATTGTTGTTCACCAGCACCCACTCCACGGAAGCAGAGAAATCCTCCTTTAGACCGTCACAAATGCATAAATGTAAATGTAAATGTGGTTTGATGAAGTCCTGGGTATGTTCTTCCAGTGGACGGTCTCCCGTACATTTTTTCAAAGTAATGTATATACAGTATATATCAGTGATGCGCGGGTCAATGTATAAACAACCCGCACCCGACCGACGTTTTCAACAAACCCGCCCGCAACTCGGACCGCAAAAAAATTAATAAAAAATAAATATTGTACCCGACCCGCTTCCTGACCCGCATTTTTTAAAAAGTAGTAAATGCTCATCGTAGCGTCATTGGGCCATAGACTAGGAACTAGGGGTGCGTCCCATACGCCCCCCATCAGCCTCCCTGGCCTATAATATCCATTAATCCAGCCTCTGGAGGAGAGAAATGTTTCAGGCCCTGACGTGGTGCGCTCAGAAGTGCTGCGGCGAGAGCAGGCAGTTCTTGAGGCGGCCCATCATTTTCCATTTCAGCTGTCTAGATGCATATTATTGATGAATGCGATGTTTATGTTTCGACCCTGCTTGAAGAATTCATCAGCAGGTCAACTGAGAGAAGGCCCACTTTTGGAAAAGTGTGAAAGCCCTTAGGAGCGCAAACTGTTCTTTTTCTGAATGCTGTATGATATAGCCTAGTGTTATGTAACAAAGGCTTGATTTATTCATTTATTTCAATGTCCCCTGTACCACAATGTCCCCTGAGCCACACGGAGAGTCTGACCAGGTGCGTGAGCCGGCAACATCGTGTGTCACTGAAGGAGTTATTGTGGAGTTCGAGGGCATGGCAGGAAGCCCTGCCCACAACCCCATCATCATGGATATGTATTGAATGGAAGTAATTCTTCTATTTCGTTTCATTTTCTTAACAATTAAGATGCTGCATTTGTTTATCCAGTCTAATCGAAGTGTGCGTCTCTCCCTCGACTTTCCCAACAAAAATCCCGCCCCCTCTCAGAAAATACATAAAACTGACATTACTGAGCTATATGCGTTTAAAAGTAGCCTATTAAAATGGTACAATGGCATTGCTCAGTTCAACGTGTTGGGAAATCTGGCATTTCTCGGGGAAAACGCTCAACATTCAAAAGGTAAATAAGGATTTCCCACTTGTATTAGTAGGCTTAGGCTATTTCGCCACGTGGATGCCCAATTGAAGCTCTCACAAGCACAAAATGCAGGCATAGAATATGTTAATAAAGTCTTTATTTGTGGCTATCAAATGTGTAAATAGCATCGCAAGAAGTACACATGACAAAGCAAGCACTTTGGTCATCATCTTTCATTATTTCGGCAAATGTCTCCCACACTTTGCTCTTTCTATTTGTGTATTTGCGGAGCTTCCACTCCCCAGTCTTCACCTTTTCTCTTGCCGCCTCCATCTCTACCTCGTCATCTTCGCGCCAGTTATTCAGCCAATAAAGTGTAGGCCTATGTATTTCATAGAAAATTGTCTCTAGTACTATATAAATTCCAAAGGTTTAATTGGCACCTTTATTTCAAACGACCCGACCGACCACGACTCGAATATCATTAAAAATATTTTTGGATGACTCGTAACCGCGGGTGACCGCAGGCACAGGCTCATTTTGGATCAACCCGCGCATCACTGATATATCAACATATATATATATATATTATTTATTTATTTTTACTTAAAAAAAAATTTATAACACAAACAATAGATGTTCATAGGGCCCTGTAGTAGAGGATGGGCCCCCTGGGAATCTCGGTAGTCATTTATTTATTTATTTTATTCTTTGATACTGCAAAATTCTATTATTTGCTGTTCGGTTTAGCACAGGCAAAGCGGAACAGTCTACACACATCCTGCCTAAAGCAAATACACACACTTACTAAAGGAAATCTGAATTAAACGTATCCTAATTCACTTGAATTATTCTGGTGCTATTAATTACAACCCATAGATCAATTAGTCTAATTAGTCTATATCTTACAACTTTAGAGATATCAGATGGCTTTTTTATATATATATCAAGCACTCTTATAAAAGATAACATTTAATATAAATGAACAAAAATCAACTAACAGACAAAATAAGCAGAACTTACTGTGGCTGTATTCCAAAAGGATCTGATGTCGATAAAGACTGGCTGGCTGTGTTAAATCCTTCTCTCTGCTCTTTCTCTCACGTCCTCAGTGGTCATGGAAATCAGTCTTCACTAGGCAAACCAGTATCAGAACAAACATATTTAAGAATCAAGCCTCTTTATAACCCATGCACCCTTGCTGCTATTTCCCTTTCCACCGAACTGCTTTGTCCATATATTCTTGACATCTTTTTTGTTGTAGTATGTGCAAGGAATGAGATATAAGGAAGTGCTCGTGTTCATTTTCTCTTTTGTGTTTTTATCTTGCAAATAAGAGCTCTCAACACATCCTGATATTTGATCTACAGGAAAATATGCTCAGATTACATCATTACCAGAATAGTATACATCGTCAGTGTAGAAGGAAGTAAATGTATATAGATGTGCTGCATCATTACAGTAAATCCAAAGTAAAATGTGTTGTGAGTCTTTACTTATTCCAACATAATTAGGACACACTGAGTGTTGGGATAAATGTTTCAATCAAATAAGGCATAGATTGTCAGACGTAATCATATTATATTAGGTATTTTTATATTAATATAATACAAAGACGTAATGAAAAGACACAATAAATGAAAATATATATATATATATATTATATTTAAATCTTCGTATCATTTGTTTTGTGTGTGGATATTTCAGATATAAATGTATTATAATATTTGCTTGTGCACTGTTTGTACAACTGTAGTCATCTGTTTAAAGTGTTTACTTTATGACTCCTACCGAGGCTCAGTTTCGAGAGCCCTCATTTTAAACCACTAATGTAGCTGTTATTATTGCAATATTGTAGCCTGCGAGCTGCACGTGACAGGTTGTGGTATTTGACTTGATCTCGGTGTTCAAAACATTCTGAGAAACTCTGCAGTGAGCGCTGCTTCTATCTGCATCTGTTTGTGTGCAGGGCAGCGGCACTGTTTTCACGAAATTCACAGTTTTGAAATGAAGATAAAGAGGTGCAAAAGGGGAAACCCCCACTGCAGAACATAATTTTCCTCTTAAATTGAAAATTAATACTTTGATCCTCCACCTCACATTACATTTGACCTAGTGATCTGTTACAGATATAAAAAAAAAAAGTACCTCACTCAGTTATATACTGTTTATGTGGTTAAGATATTCTCACTTGCTATCATGCTGAGGGTAAAAGGAAGGGTGGTTTTGAATTTTAATGAGACATTAAAACGTCAGCATGTGCGACAGCGGGCAGATAAAAAATTTAAAAAAGGATAATTACTGCAAATGCATTGAGGCTGGTTAGAATAACTTATTGTCAGAGCATCATTCAAATATGAAAAGTTTCATTATTTACTCGTATGACTTTCTTTCTTCTGTGGAACACAAAATGAAACATTTTGAATAATATTGTGCTCTTTCCATGCAATTACAACAAACAGAAATTGGAGTTTTCACATTTCAAAAAATGTGCTAAAGCTCTTTAAAGTATCAATTCATGTGTTATTTTTCTAGTCTTATGAATAAAATGTAAATTGTTATTCAGTTATGATCTGTTGACCATTGTGACCAGATCACTGAGTCACTGAGTTGAACTCAAGAAGAGAATCAATCAGATTTGTGAACATGCATACTGGTTCTGTGAATTGCATCAACCAATTAATCGAAGAGACATCAGAGACTCATGAAGGTGTCACAGAGAGCTACTTTAGTATGTTCCTCACAAAAATCAATATTGCTTCAGAAGACAAGGCTTGTTTTTAGATGCTTTTGTAAATGCCTCTCCGAGCTGATATGCAATCGGAAAAGGGAGAAGAATGAGCCACCCTAACGCCACCCGCCTTACTCTCCATGCATTTATTATCAAAAGGGTTTCTTTTGTAACTTTGTCTGGCTCAATCAGACAATACTGGGCAGAGTTAGTGTAAATAGCATCTGTCAACAAGGCGGGCTATTTGCACTTGGTCTCTAAATAGACAAAGTCATACCAGTTTGAAACAACATGAAAGTGAGTAAATGATGACAGAATTGTCTTTTGAGGTGCACTATACCCTTGAGCTATATATAACTAAACTGATGTAATTACATGTTACAGATATTATTATTATTATTATTATTTTATTTTTTTTGTAAATATCAGAAGAGATAGCACATATAATTGATTGTCAACGTTCATTGCAAATGGGATTTCACAAAATAAATAAATATGCTAAACTTCATGATGGTAAAGACCCCCCTATAGAGATGTAAGGCCCGCTATATTGGTCCAATTGCCGGTTCGCCAATACACAGGGAAGGTTATCACGTGTTCTGTCCGCACTCATGCAAAGTATTGGTTGGTTAAATTTGTAATACATTAATCATATGTATTTACTCGTTAATTCATCTGACTCCATATGAAAGGTTTTAATAATATCTGTGCCTCACTAAAAGTGAACGAATGTTTGACTATTTATTTTAACCATTAAAGGAACAATGTCAAAATCAGTTAAAATAATCACGTTACAATTTAATATTTCAGATATCAGAGATCAATTCCACAATCAGTTCAAATATCTAGAGCATGTTTATACATTGGTTACACCAAAGAATCTTACCCAGCTTGTACCTGAGATAGAGAGAGAGAAAGGGAAAGAAAGAGAGAGAGAGAGAGAGAGAGAGAGAGAGAGAGAGAGAGAGAGAGAGAGAGAGAGAGAGAGAGAGAGAGAGAGAGAGAGAGAGAGAGAGAAAGACCACCTACTCCATTCGTACCCAGCAAAGAAGAAGAGACCCGAGAGCCAGAGCACACCTTCCTTTATCCTCCTTTGACCAGGTGATCTGGGGGATGGGGGACACCACCCTCAAATGGCTTCTATCCCACAGAAGGGGGGTTGCCTTATCTGGCCTTATCTCTAAACCAGTTATCTCTAAACTTCTATAAACCTTATTTCCTTTTATTTTATCTATCTGGATATGAGATATCTGTACCACTCACTTTGAGACATTTCAAATGACACCAAAAACATAACAGTCAATGGTAAACATTCGCATTAAACCATGTTCTTGTGTGAGTTGTTCTTAGTAGTTTGTGAGAGGAAGTCAGGCCGTGTGGAGGAGGTCGAATATTAGGCATCAGGGCCCTTTTGCCTCATGCAGGCCTCAACCAGTATTTTCAGTCTTACAGAGACAACAATAAATTAGCCTTGAGAAGATGGATGCACTTTACAAATAATGTAAAGAGTCTTTTTTTTGTGCTACATCACTCCACTGAATTAGAAAATCACACATGGTCAAGTTAGCCACCAGCCTGCTGTATTTCATTTAGTGAACAACAGAGGGCAGCACGTTCCACATGCACCTGTACCTAAACCGCTCCACCCCCACAAAGTGTGCACTGTAGCGAATGAGAAAGCAGAAAATCATTCCATCTGATTCATAACCAGACAGGTGACATTAAACTAGGTGACAAACGTAGGTGTATATAAGAAAATGGCGTGAAGACATTCTGTCACATACTACACATTTACCAGAACAGAAAGTTTATTTCAAATAAAAAGCATTCTAGTACTTAAGAATGCCACATTTGTACTTAAATCACCTCATGAAAATGAAAATGGAAACAGAGAGTCAAACTTGGTGTGACTGAAAGAGATGCCATCAGTGATAAACTTAACTATGCAGCCAGTAAGCTAAAGAAGCAATCAGAACAAGCGATAGTAGTCAGGTGAAAATGAAGCACCAATGTGAAAGGGTGGGCCAGACAATGTTAAAAAAGAGAATGAAGACAGACCAGTTTAGAAAAAAGCAGCTTTTCCCAGTCTACAGACGCACACAAAGCAAGTTAGCGACATAGCAAGTTAGCTCTGTATTAGAAAAAGATTTGTGTTTCTAAGATAAAAGGAGCATCTACTTCAACTCTTCTTCAGGGCACATCATAACAAAAGTACAGCTATTCTCAAGAAAAAGGCATCATGGGTAAGAAACTCAATACTGCTGTCCATAAAAAAAGCTCCTCTAACCGGAAGACATCACATTTCAGGTTTCAAGCATTTAAAAGCGCTATGTTAGTCTTTTGACAGATTTCTTGTGAAGTTGCTTTGGATAAAAGCATCTGCTGAATGAATAAATGTAAATTAATTAAATGTGTTTTTGTTTTCAACATGTTTTCACAATTAATAGGCTGTTTATTCTGGTCAGAGACTGGTCGTGCATTCGTTCGACTTTAAATAGCACAGGTCTATCACGCGTTAGGCTAAGCTAATAGGCCTTTGCTTTTAGCAGTTAGCACTTAGCATTCAGAACATGCAACTGTTGTGATTAATAGTGTATTGCAACTATGTTTGTGTCCATGTTTGTGCTGTGTGTTTGTGTTTTTTGTCAAACTATTAGTCACAAGTTGGAAAACTCAGAATATTTTTTAAATTACATACGGTTGTGATGTCACATTAATTAAACAAAATCTGCCAGAAATATGCAGGTACCTTTGGGATACATATTTCAACATACTATTTGGGACACACTAATTCTAATTTTGAATAGAGGGTTTTCCCAACACGTGATCAATCCAGAAAGTCGGAAATTATTGGCTTCACTGAACGTAAACAATGCCACTGAGCTGAACGTACTCGCAAATTTGACTGATAATTGCTGCCAATATATGCATTGGTTTCTATGACAATAACGTTGTGTTGATTGAGGGGTTTGCATTTGCAATAGAGATGTTGTCTTATTTAAATTTTACAACATGGAAATGTGTAGCCGCCGCACTGGACTACTGCGTAGGGTGACCATATTCCAGGTCATGTCCGGCCGGGATTTCGAGATCGCCCAAAATATCCGCGATTCGGCTTTTGCTTTCTCTTCGCCATTCATTTTGTTTACATGTACACCTTTTGATTCAGTAGTACTGAATTAATTCCGATTGGTTAATCTGAATGTAGTGTTTACATGAACGCTAAACAAGTGATCGGTTGATGTGCGTGTAAGCATTGCTAAGAAAATTCCTGTGTTTTCGTCTCGATCGGGATCCGTGTGAATCAGAATGCATGACCTGCAATGCTGGCACGTATGTGTCAGTGTCAAATAACGTAATAATGTAAACATAATGAATGGTGACTGTAGAAAGCAAAAGCCGAATCCCGGGCATTTTGGGCGATCTCGAAATCCTGGCCAGATATGTCCTGGTTAAACAGGATGTATGGTCACCCTACAACTGCGTCTTGAGCCTGCTCCAGAACTGGAGGCTGGTATGCACAGCTTTTTTTCTGCTCGTCCGGCACTTTTCAACAACACAGCCTTGTTTTGGTAGCGACGTTCAGCATGTTCCCTATAACAACGTCTGACGTTTACATTTTACGTGACGTGAGAAAGTCACATAAACTACGCAAAATCCGATCAGAGCGTTGAGACTGAAGCGGATTTCCTGGTATGTGATTTGAATCGGATTTCAATCCACATAATGGATGTAGTTTGAAACGGATTTCAAATTATTATTTTTTTTGACAATTTTGTTATGTTTTACAATTGTTGTTTAATGTCCAGAATTATTCTTTATCTTGCACCCTCATCCTTAAAAGCATTTATTTTCTGTAACGTTACGCGTTTCTTCATTAGACAAACGAGCTTTGTCAAGAGGTGACTGTGAAGCACATTTTAGAGTAACTGAGTTTGGTCGATCAGCTTTTTCTGTAAGAGCTGTTAATATGTATATTAGGGGATGTACGGTAGTAATTTGGATTGCAGTTTTTATTGTTATGTGATGGATTATATGTTGTATATATTTTTCATTTGTGGGGGGATTTTATCGTATGTAATGATCTTTTGATCTTTTGGTATGTAATGTGATTTACTCTCCTGCCCAGGCACAGCAGATGAAATATAGTTTTGTAGCTAATTCTGGGGCAGTTTTTATACTGTCTATTGTCACTGTGAAATAAAGAATAAAATAAATAAAATAAATCTTCCAGATAGCTCATCGATTGGGATAGCCGTGGCGTTTGGGATCTTGGGATTGTTCCTGCTGATATGTTTGATGCAGATATGCTGCAAGAAAATCAAATGCTGCAAGCGCAAAAGTAAGCAGCATCCTCATCACTGTAAAAAAATAAAATAAAAATAATAATAATAATCAATGTCCTTAAGCAAACTGTGAGAAAATAATTATGATATTTGCTTCCATTTTTTCCTTAACAGACCATTCACTGAAAGACAAAATTTTAAAGTAAGTGAACTGACTAATATTTGTTTGTTTATGTGTGTGTGGGGGTTTGTGGTTCAGGTAAACCCTATGTAATGGGGACAAAATTTGTTCCCCATGAGGAAATCAGCTTACGTCATATATGTTTTTTGAAAATGTAAAAGTGGAGAAAGTTCTTTTTAGGTTTATGGGGTTAGGGGATAGAATATGTTTGTACAGTATAAAAATCATTGTCGATAGAAAGTCCTAATAAAACATGAAAACCCAACGTATGTGTGTGTGTTAATGGTATTCTGTTAAACAGAATAAATGTGGAATGATTGGTTGCTTATTTTTAACTTTAAATTGTGTGTATCTCTACAGGAAAGTCAAGATAAAGAATTTGCATCCATTTTCAATCAGCAGAATCGTTGACAAGAAATAATGGCCATCACTGCTCATATATCATTCTCTCAATGCCTGTAAATAGTGTACATGCATCCTGAAAGAATCTAATTTAGTCCATGTTTTCTTTATTTCCAGAACTTGATGTAACCATAATTATTTCCATGTTATGATGTGATAACACCTGTAAATTTATTTATTTTTTATTTCTGTGAAAAGTGTGAATCACGCTTCTGAAGTGAAGGTGTCAGTGATGGGGATGATTCATAACTGGTTATGATCGCTTTCCCACAGCTAGGGAAAAGCGACACGCCTTGTTTTATTGAGAACGCTTCTCTTATTGTTTTTTTCATTCTCTGACTCAAAATTTGTCTCCATTTCTTGCTTTTCAGTCTCACCACAAAAACATAGCGAAGCCTTTTTCTCTGAACCATTTCCACATAAAAAATAACTTCAAAGGTCACCATATACACTGATGAAATGTCAGTGTCCTCAGTTGCAGTAGAACGATCACATCATCCTCCTTGTGATTAATAACGTCCTCTAGTCTCGGGTGATATATTTCCTGTTAAGCAATATAATGTGTGTGATGTAATTTGGATCTGTATATACATCATATCTGATGTCAAGGAAAATGTTGTCATATTTGTATATTTTGTGTTTAATGTATACGTGTGAGTGTGTGTGTGTGTGTGTGTGTGTGTGTGTGTGTGTGTGTGTGTGTGTGTGTGTGTGTGTGTGTGTGTGTGTGTGTGTGTGTGTGTGTGTGTGTGTGTGCGCGCATGCATGCGTGTGTGTGTGTGTGTGTGTGTGTTGAAATCTGCTAAGGGTTAATTAAATGTATGAAATCATGTAAAAATGTATCGTCTTTTATTGGAAAATTAAACATTTGATCAAACTTTGATAATTGCCTTATTATTTTAAACAAATCAGAAGATAGTATTCAAAGTACATTTTATAAAAAAAAATGGGGGGGGGGGGGAATAAGTTATTGAAAATATTCAAACAAGAAATGTCAGAATCAGTTTGTAAATAAAAAAGTACGTCAAAAAGAACACATTAAAAAATATTCACTAACTCGCCAACACTGTAAAAAATGATTGTGATTTTAACGGTCAAAGACTGTAAAAATGCTACAGTGAAAAACTGTTAATTGGTTAAGAGAAAGTTTCCTTACTATATACGGTAAACAACTGTGATAGATCTAATGGTACATTTAATGTTATGAATTAAATTTACAGTTTTTGGAAGTGAAAAATAACAAGTCATTGTATAATTTACAGTGAAAAAACATAAATTGACATTCCCACAATTCCCTGCGTGACACTTCACATTTGATGTATTTTTGTTGAAATAACTATGTTTCGTCATAGCTTTCTTAGTTTTTTCTAATCAGTTATGTACATTAAGGTTTTATGTTACATTTAATGTTGTTAAATGAATGCTTATTGCATTTCTAAAATTTCATGTGTGTTACCACACTGTAAAAAATGATTCCGCATTTTAGTTGTTTCAATGTAATTTTGTAAGTTTATACAACTTGTGGTTTCTGAATTTGTTAATTCAACTTAACATGTTAAGTTTTCACTGTCTCAACTAGTCTGCAAGTTGACATAACTAGAGTATTTGCCGCCTCAACTTAAAAACATATGCTGAACCAGTAAGGTTAGTTCTCATTTTTTATCGCGAGATGAGATCACGTGAAGCGCGAAACAAACAGGTCTCTCGCCTTGACTCCTTCATCGGCCATTGCTGGAGAGTTTATCGGCAGATGATTTAATTCTTCCACTATCATCAAATATGGTAAGTAAATATTCGTTAATATGATGTAATAACTTGTAAAATGACATATGAAGTAATCATCCATGTATTGTTCAATATCAACGTTTCTAGATCACATTGGACTGTTGCTAATCCAGTTTTACCAGTTTAACGTTACATAGGCTAATATATATATATATATATATATATATATATATATATATATATATATATATATATATTAATTATGTGAGAGAGACTGATATATGGATGAATGATAAAATAGCCTAGAGAGCGGGAAAAGCATGTCGTGAAAAATAACGCATTTCTACCATGTTTGTTCACTCTCATGTTCAAGTTATTTGCGCCAAAATCAGCAAGTCTAATCACCATTCAGGCAAAGCAGCGTCGACGCGTGAGTACGACAACAACGAGCTGACAAATAATGTAACGTTAATTTAATGTAAAACTGTGTGAGTGGTGCGGCAGGATTATCAGAATCCTCCGGTGTTCGAGATGGACGCTCCATAACTGAAAAGTTGTTGTACAACTGTCTAGTTTTACTTATTAAATGTCGAACTTAAAAGACTGTGGTCAGTTATGTTTAGTTTATTGTGGGAGATTATGTAACTATAGCAACCGCTTAACCATCGCAGTGTTTTCCCCAGAACTAGTGAAATGCTTAGCAGCTAATACTGTCCTAATAAGGTCTTAATAGTAATGTCAATAAATATATATCCACAAATTTGGTGATAAACTATTATTGATCTAGTCTTGATCTTGATTGTGTATGTGTACTCGGTTTATTAAATGTTAGTTGACTTAATTGTTCTTTTCTTTTGCCCTTGACCAATAAAGTGGAGCAGCAAGTTCTGTTTATTCAAGACAACCAATGAACGCATTGTCAGAAGGCACTACTAGCTGAAGCACTGCCATCATGTAAGTAACTGTCTGCTTCCCTGCATCTATAAAGACTGTGTGTGTTCATTTAGAACTGAGTTTGCTCTAAAAAATACATTTGTCCAGGGACCATACACAATCTGTCCGGCTCTGTGCTGCAGCTTTTACGTTGAACTGTGATCTTTATGCTTTCTCAGAGACCTGTGGCATTACAGGCAGACAGGAGAGTTAAAAAAGGATCCTCCAGTATCTGCTATGGAAAAAGAGGTGGCCGGTTCTTTTTTTGTGAGAGACAGGTAAAGTCCTACACTGCTGAAAATGGTGTTTAGATGAATATGTAGATATATTATTTTGCAGTGTTGTTTAACATGCTGCTGTTATGTTTGTGTCATTTAATATTAGTTTAGATCAGTGCAGAATTCAACATGCTAATTTCACTGGACCTGAGCAAGTCCTTTTATGAGGGTCTTGACTGGCATCTACCAAAACTGTTGTGTCTACCGTTCAAGCACTTTGCTGACATTGCTGAAATGAGGACCATAATGGACAGCCTAGATAAAAATGTAAGTACATATATTTCTACTGTACTTTTTTCATAAACATTATGGGCACTTCCTTTCTTGCCATTTCTGTTGTCGTGCATATTTTTTATTAGTGCTGCAAAATATTGAAGAAAAAAGTAATATGTCATTTGTTAATGCGTATTTAAAATAAATTAAAATTAGTCACCTTCTAGTCAATCATTTTATAATGACATATTAAAGGTGGTATCAGCGATTTCAGGCCCAAACATAAATGATCACATTCATCTAATATTTCCTAACGATCCGCTAGCTGCCCGCCCCATAAGCATGCTGTCAAAAAAACGCGTCTCTCTAGGTAGCCTAGGCTCTGAGATCTGCACACAAAAACAGTTGGTATCAACATCACTCAAAACCAAAATAAATAGTGTTCCAACCAATCATCGACAGGGGCGGGTGTTGTGAGGTTTTCGCGTGCAGCCGTCATAGGCAGCCGTGCACGAGCGCAAAACCTCACAACACCCGCCCCTGTCGATGATTGCTTGGAACTAGGGATGCACCGATCCACATTTTTTCACTTCCGATCCGATCCCGATACCTGAATTTGGATATCGGCCGATACCGATACTATTCCGATACCAGAGCTGTGTTTGCTTTAATATTATTATTATCATTATTGTTTATTTTATATGATGCTGAAATAAACTCCTCTCAACAGGCAAGTATGATATGTAGGCCTACATATTTATGCATGTATGGTAAGTATAAGGTCAGAAAAGGAAGTCAGAAAAACAGTAAATCCTGTTAACAGGAAAAATCCCATTCTGAAAACAAATATGCAACTGTAGGTCATGTCAATATTTATTACATTCCCAAAATGTCAAATACTTTGAGTCTTGAAATATAAGAAAAGTGCAAGTGTAAACATCTTACACACACACACACACACACTATCTAAAGGGTGATCCTCGCTCCGATGCTGTAACTCTCTCGATGAATGCTCGATCAACATCAGCCATGTGCAAACAGACAAGCGGATTTCGCCTCAGACGCGCGTCAATTTCGCTTCAAACTTTTGCTTTTTACGAGCGTCAATTTCGCTTTGGGCGCGCGAATGGATTCAAAATATTCAAGCGTCCAACTAGATGCGGCAGACGCGAATTTGACGCGCTATTCGCGTTTGGTGTGAACGCACAGTAACGTGGTGCTTTTTTAAATGTTTGATTGCATTCGTTGTGTTGTACGACGCGAGGGAGCTTCAACGAGCTCTGAATTACGGCTTTGCAAACATTGCATTTTGCTGTCTTGCTCTGCGGTGTTTCCAGTGTGAAGAATTTCCACACAGCGGCCGCAAACTGCGGAATGGATTTCCTGAGCGGTGGCGTGTCTCATAACTCTGTGTCTCATTGAGCCGCGCCTCCGTTCAGGAAATCCATTCCGCAGTTTGCAGCCAGCTAGCAGACTAGCCGGCGGGAATCACTTTTGGAGTCATTTCAGCAGACAACGTTAAAGCGCAGACATGACTCAAGGATATCGGATATCTCCGCAGGTTGGATCGGGAAAATCCGATACGTGAATTACGCTGGTATCGGTCCCGATACCGATACTGGATCGGATCGGCCCCATCCCTAGTTGGAACACTATTTATTTTGGTTTTGAGTGATGTTGATACCAACTGTTTTTGTGTGCAGATCTCAGAGCCTAGGCTACCTAGAGAGACGCGGTTTTTTGACAGCATGCTTATGGGGCGGGCAGCTAGCGGATCGTTAGGAAATATTAGATGAATGTGATCATTTATGTTTGGGCCTGAAATCGCTGATACCACCTTTAAGTTTTATCTTTGATAATCAAAATTACATTTTGGAAGAAAAAAGTCCCCTGTGAAATCAATTTCTTTAGGCCTTAAAATATTGTAGCTTGATTGTAACATTTTATAATGCTTCATTTAGTGTACAGATGCAAAATGCCTCCGTTTATTCACAGTGTATAGTATTTGACCTAAGTCTCTCAGTTTAAAGGTTTTTTACAGGATAGTTCATTCAAAAATGAAAGTTCTCTCATCAATTACTCGCCCTCATATTGTTCCAAGCCTGTAAGACCTTTAATCTTCTTCGGAACACTAAATAAGACTTGGTGTACTCATGTTGTGTTTAAGTGGTTGAGCTTCAGTGTTGTATGTGTGAAAGCACATTTTGAAGTTTGTCATTTTTTAATACAGCACACAGATTCCGAAGAAGATATGATCGGGGCATGACTCTAGGAATCATCGCAGTGGTGGAAGATGTGATAGACCCAATTCCATGCAACTCTAGTGATGTGGCCCTTGTAATCGAGGAAGCAGTTGTTCTGCGAGGATTTGGTGACATACAAATTACATTGCTTTATGCTCTCAACATAAACTACCCCAGAAAACACCTCAGATACACTTTCGAGGTGATTCATGAACATTGGAGCTGATACCTGCAGTGCAAGAGTGCACTCTCTTAAAAATACATTGTTGAATTAAAGATGTTGTTGAGGTAAGGTATGTATTTCTACAAAGAGCCTGTGTTTTCATCTGTATTTTTTTGTTTACCCATGTTTTTACAAGTTCTCTGCATCAAGGGCCTGACATCATTTTCATTGTTTAACTTTGTTTAATTTTACTTGGCTAAAACATATATTAAGATTTCATGTGGTTTAAAGTTATTTCACAGTTAAAGAGGTATTATTAATGTGAAAAATCTTAAAGTGTTAGTTTAACCTAAATTAAAATTATTTTGTTAAATGTTAGATCTCATGTTGCTCCAAACCTAAAAGACCTTTGTTTATCTTTGAAACATAAATTAAGATATTTTTTTAAATGAAATCTTTGATCTTTCTGTCCCTCCTTTGACATCCTATTCAACTAATACTTTCAAGTTCCAGAAAAGACATCCTTAAAGTAATCCAAGTGACGTCAGTGGTTTATATATTTGTTTACATGCAGCAGTGTCAGCTTTCGCGTCGACACAAGAATCATGTGCTGCTATGTTCTTGTAAACATTTGATGGAGAAAACTATTTAATAAATAAAATGGAATGAAACACTGACAATGCTTCATAAAACCTAGGTTAAACCACTGGAGTCACTTGGATTACTTTAAGGATGTCTTTTCTGGACCTTGAAAGTGCTAGTTGCTTAGGCTGTCAAAGGAGGGACAGAAAGCTCACCGATTTTATTAAAAAGATCTTCATTTGTCTACCAACAATGGAAAGTATTAACCGGTGAGCAACTTTTTTTGTGTGAACTGAGACTAAGATTTTTCACATAAATATACCCCCTTGTGAAATAACTTTAAAACACATGAAATCTTGATATATGTTTTAGCCAAGTAAAATTTAAAAAAATTAAGCAATGAGAATGCATGTCAGGTCATCAATGCTGAAAACTTGTACAAACATGAAAAAAATCCCACATGAATACACTTTCTATGCATTTTTCAAATACATTTTTATCTTTAAACTTCATGCAATTGTGATATAATTGTATTCCTTTGAATATGTTGTTTATTCTTAACATTTATTGATTTGTAAGGAACAATAAAACCATTTGTATGGAAAAATCTGTTATTTATTTGGTTGAGTGTGCTATATTGCAAGTTGAGAAAATATGCTAAATTAAGTTCAATGAACATACACTTTAGTACAGATAACTTGAAAATGTAAGTTATCGTATTTCAACTAATCTTTACAAATCCAGGTAACTTGAAAATGTAAGTTATTGTATTTCAACTAATCTTTACAAGTCCAGGTAACTTGAAATAAGTTGTTGGCTCAACTATTTTAACTATGTCAACTAAACTTTTTAAGTTGAACATACTTAGTAGATTAAGTCAATAAAACTTAACTGAGTCAAAGCAAAAAAATAACTAAAAAATGTAAGTTGAGTGAACAAATTATTTTTTACAGTGCATGATGGTGTTTAGTGTTTGTATGAATGACGCTCTGCAGCTTCTATATATAAGTATTAATTTTTTTATGACAGAGCTGCTTGTGTTGGTCTGTAATTCATCATGTGACTCTTATCTCCACTGTGATTGGTGGTTGTCAGTGTATTACTATGGTACAAAACAAATATAAATTCTTAAATATGTTAGTAAATTAACATTATATTAGGTAATTAAGTATGGTCTATTACTGTCAATTTAAGTAAAGTCTGTAAAATCTAAAATTTTGCTACCATATTTTTACGGTAAATTTCTGCCAACCACAGCTGCCGGTATTTTACCGTAAATGGAACAGATTTTTATTTACAGTGAACGTTTTTCTGTTGGATTGGTGTTTTTTCTCTTTAGCATGCAGTGTGAAGTATTTCACTGTTCCCAGATCATTCCGATTCAATTTCAGCACTTGACGAACAAATTTATACTCACGAGTGTTATGTATTATGCGGGTTATTGTCTCTGACAGACACCATGTTGAAGCCGCTCAGGCCCCCATTTTCTCCCTCTTCTTGGAAAGCGATGACGTAGTCAAAACATCCGGTAGTGTGGATTTCAAATGCATAACTCTGCTTCTCATAAATACAACCAATCGATTTTTGGGTAGTTTTAAAACATGCCGGAGACATTTGAAAGGCTTTTTGCTTAGTTAATTATGCTTATTTTACAGATTAAAGTTTATTTAGTGGCTTAAATTGCATGTTATTCAGAAACTGACGTTTGGCTTGTCAAAGATGTAACGTTCAGCGGTTGCAAATTTGTTGACTTTAAAATCAAGTTATTTCAAGTATATTTTAAAGTGCTTTTGATGCACAGTTGTTTTTATTGTCTCTCATAAAAATAAAATAAAAATATATATTTTGTTTTAAACCCATGAAAATGCAGATCACTTTTTAAAACAAGTGTTCCATTATTACATTATATACTGTAGGCTACATAAATAAAATGTAATACATGATTTTCATTTAAACTCAAATGAATTTGTTCATAATGTAAAAATATATTACATGTGCTTAATGCAAAATACTGTAGAAGCATTTTTCCTAGTGGTTACTTCTGTTTCCTCTTTAACAACATTTCCTCTTTAATCTCTGGTGATCATCGTTATGTTTTTCATTTGATTCAGCTCATGACAGCATTTGACAGCAGCTCACAAAACCGCAAGCCAGACAAAACTTCATTAGTTGTTCAACTGACTCAGTTCATGCAAACATTTATAGGGGCTAGGTGTTTCCTGAGTTGGCATGCAGCAAGCGAAGTGCATGGTGGTGGTCTGTAGGAAGTGAGAAATAGTAGTTAACATCTGAGGTTCAGCAGTCTCTCGATGACTTTTGTGAGACCAGGCCTGTTCAAAGCAGAGCAACTTTGACACCCACAGGATGATAAAAACTCTTTCTCAAAACTTCAGACACTGGTATACTATGATGCCTTGATAACTTATAGGAATGTAACATCTAAAAATAAATTTTTTTTTTGATTATTTATTCACTATAATGACATTCAAAACCCACATGCTGTTATTTTTCTCTGGAACACAACAGGAGACGTTTTTAAGAATCTTGGATGTTTTCATTACAGTGACAGTTCATGGGGACTGTAATGGCAAAAAAAAAAAAAAATTTTACATATTCATATTCACTAATTATATATATTAAGTAAAACAAAAATAAAAAGGCAATTTCTTGAAATTGCTAATTCATATCCCCCAATTTACCATTATACGTTGTATGCAATTATGCAATATCTTTACATCCAATTTGGACTGACATGAGGGTGAGTAAATGATGACAGTTTTCATTTTTGGGTGACTGTTCCTTTAATGTGTCATCATGACATGTAAAGGAGGATTTATTCATTCCATAATTATTAAAGTATTTATAAAATCACACTTATGAAATCAGAAATAGCAATGCAAATTAATAGTTTGCGTGAAATATACATTATTTTGAATGGCCAAATGGGCTTGAAAAACGGTCTGAATTACATAATTCAGTTTGATTTGTAGGACCGTGCTGTCTCACTGAATCATTTTGAGCTGTTTCTCAGTCAGCAAAATGGATGAATTGGATATTTAACTTCAAGCAGTTGAAACAAACAGCTATTTTTTGAGAGGTAATTGTAAGAAAAAGTGTGCTTCATTCTGCACAATGTACCGTTTTGATGCCTCTTGCGTTTCTAGCGTAAAGGTCCCGTGGCGAAAGTCTTTTTCATTCTTCGCTTAGGGGTAAAAAGAAGTGGGAAATCTATAAGCTTTACAGTATTAAACTTGAAAAAAGAAAAAACAGTGTCAGGGTCGCTTTTCCGGAAAATTTCAAACTCCAAACGAACTTCGTTTTGGCCTGATTCTGTTCTAAATGATGTCACACATTAGGGTGTATAATGGTAAATGTCCCATAGCATGGAGCGAGCAAAGCAGAGCTAGGGTTTTCAATGAATTCCTTTGGAGGTTGAGCTTCACTCGCGTGCTGTGAATTGTTGGATTGACAACGGGTCAGAGAAAGCATTGAGAGCGGCTGAGAGCATCCAAAAGTTGAGAGATGCTCACTTTTATGCAAATATCAAGTAAAATATATGTCTAGGAGCCAATTGCTATGAGACACCCACACCCACTTAAGACGTGTCCCAAAGCGCCACTGTACACACGCCGTTAAGGTGTGGTGACATTAGTGAATTTGCCGGAAACACCCATTCAAATCCTGCTGGGAGCAGTGTGAGTAGTGCGGGAGGGGTTACATTGGTGCCATGACCCGGATGGGTGTGTGGTTTAGAAGTGTGAGTGTAATGCAGACCAGCTACTAAGAGCCCTGCGAGTAAACCTTACTCCCCTGGCCTCAAGAAGCGCGCTAGATGCTGCGCTCTTTAGCATCCTTGTTATCCCAGGCCAGAAAGGCCGGTTTGAATCCCGCTTGGAGAGGTGTAGGTAGAATCGGAGGATACAAGGATACATTTCATTAACTGGTCAGGTTTCTGTATACCCTCAGATAAAGCCTCACAGGCGCCCCTGGCAACCAGCATATGGATTCATTTTACTTGTGCACAGTTGGGTCACAGACAGCCTAATTCACGAGTTTGCCTGCCCATCCAGTCTTAATAATTAATGGTAAACAAACTTGGCATGCTGTCTTGTAAGAAGGCTTGATCAAGAGGAACTTGTGTTTGGAACTTCATTATATCTTCTAGTGAAATGTGAGAATGCTTTTGTGAACTGCTATGAATGATAGCATGGGCAGTTGCATTCTTACTGCAACAGGCAACTTCAATGCATTCAATTGAACCTTTTTTGAGCATTCTGAGATCTACAGAGCTATACAAAGAAACTACAGCTAAAGAAAACCACATTCCTCATCGGGTCTTCCTACTCACTTCCTCTCTGGCTCTCAGCACAAGCTGTGCATCAGGCCATGCATATGTCAGAACATTTTGTCTTTTGAATGTTGCATAATCATTCCATGGTTATCTACTTTGTTGACTCATTAAAAGTTGATTATAGCATGGAAGTATATAGTAGGAGGTTATCTTTTATCCATATCTACATTTTTGGATGGGGCAAACCCTGACATATTTTGTATGCTCAATAACTCTCAGCATTCGGTCATGTGTGGGATACTATCTGTGAGGGCGGCGAGAAAACGCCGTCATGACTAAGCTGATTATTCACATACTGGGGGAGTGTGATGACAACTTCACCCACAAAAACTCCACGATTCTCCCATTTTCTTCTAACCTGTAGGTATCCTTCCTTTCAAAGCGTGACACAGATAAACAAAGGCAGTCTGTCAAGGTCACAAGATGAGAAGATTAGTATTTCTTCTATTGTAGAATTTCCAGTGAGTAGGTTTTGAGATCTAGGTTTTTTTCTTTTCTTTTTTTTTTTTTATTCTCCGATTTGGGTAGTTGGGTAGTCATATCAAGTAACGCCTCTGAACTGCAGAACTGTGATCTGTGAACTGTAAAACTGATCGGCTGATGGAAGTCCTGAGATCAGAAAACAAAGACAGATGACTGAAAGTATAGTTCATGCTTTTTAAATACTTGCTTTTTAAAAGAATTGGGAACTTGTAAAACATCTACTATACTTAAAGATGAAAGTTCTGTCATTAATTACTCACCCTCATGACGTTCCAAACCTGTAAGACTTTCGTTCATCTTCGGAGCACAAATGAAGATCTTCATCTTTGATGAAATCTGAGTTTTCTCTCCCTCCATTGACAGCTATTCAACTACTACTTTGACGCTTCAAAAAGTTCATAAAGAGATCGTAAAACTAATCCATATGAATTGAGGTGTTTAGTCCAAATCGCTTTATATGATGAACAGATTTAATTTATGCTTTTTCCTCATTGTTTTATTGTATTTTCCATTTTTCATGACTGTTAATGGAAAATATATATATATAGTTCTGTCATGAAACTAGATTTCGCAGGCTGATAGGTCCTTTCATGCAATCTGCATGCAATCACTTCTTAGTACATTTACATTTTACATTTATTCATTTAGCTGACGCTTTTATCCAAAGCGACTTACAATTGCTATATATGTCAGAGGTCGCACGCCTCTGGAGCAACTAGGGGTTAAGTGTCTTGCTCAGGGACACATTGGTGTCTCACAGTGGATTCGAACCCGGGTCTCTCACACCAAAGGCATGTGCCACCTTTGTGCATGTGCCACCACCACCACCACCACCACCCCTACCCCTAGTACAAGTTGATTGGTCGCTGCTGATTCTGCAGCTAATGAGATTGCTTGCTCAACATTAAATGGTTCAGTATTAGTTTTTTGGCTATTCCTGCAGCACACTATCAGAGTTATTCTGAAACCCTCCACCTCCCCCAGCACCACCTGCCTATCTGCTACAGGATTAATGTTTGTCTATTCATGCAACAGCAGCATACATGTACATGCTCACAACAGAGTGTCTGTGTATCTAATGGTAGTATCAAGTCCATACTTGCTCTGCAACAGATGATTGAAATAGAATTACTCTAATTACTTTGAAAGCCCGTGTTTTTAGCGAGAAGTAGTTTGTTCTCTCTAAAACTGGTTTGGAGTGATTTTTATTATAGTGTTGTCAAAAGTGTACACAAGTATTTATTATAGTGTTGTCAAAATTTTACACACGCTCAACATATCGTCCCCTTGGAATTATAAGGTTCTATCTGACATTTTTGTCAAAATTTTGTTATTCACATATTCTTATTCTGTGACCACTTCTTTACATTATATGATGTTGTTTTTTAAGTTGTGTATTTTGGAACTTTTTATTTAGAAAATAAAAAGGCGCTTTCTACACAGTCGAAAATAATGCAAAAACTTTAAAGCTCAATATCTCAAAACTGCTCAGAACGCAGATAGAACCTTATAATTCCAAGGGGACTATATATGTCTGTGATTGCCAATGACACCCCTGGGCAAAATTGTTCAGTGTAACTAAAGAAATTGGGGCTCATCTGAGCAGCAGCAAATCTTACAGCGTATTTCATATTTGGTCCGGTCATCTGTCACAGTGGTTGCAGGTAAACAGACGAAGATGAAGAATAAGGTTCCAATACGAGTTTAATATCAATAATTGTCAGAACAGGCAAACAGACGGGAGCAGTGAAGGGGTGAAGACAGAAATTAAATACGGTGCATCCCAATTCGCATACTATCCGTCCTAAATAGTATTCGAAAATAGAATTAGTACATTCCAAATCGTAGTATGTTGAAATGAGTGTTTCAAAGATACCCGGATGGTCTACTATTTCCGGTCAGAATCCGAAGTGTAGATCCATGCGCACTCTAACGGCACAATGGCTGCCGCGTGCGCGTGTCCGTTAAGTCCGTGAGACCGCAGTGTGTCCCATTTTTTATTTTTAGGTCTCAGAAGGGTGCTCGCGAGCGCCCCCATGTGGTCGATTCGCGCCCTTGATGCGCACCTTTGCCGAGCCCGCGCTGATGCGGACTCCGCAGCAGACTTCTTCCCGACAGTCAAAGCGGCATTACGTCACGAAAGTGCGGACTCACGACCGCGAGTGCTTAGGGTTCCATTTGGGACAGGGCATAATATTGCCCACAACCCATCGCGCGTTGGACGAGGATTCGGTTAGAACTACAAACACGAGTGAAAAGTGTTAAAAAACTACAGACATGGAGGACGCGCGAGTCCGGCGGTTATGTAGAGAGGTTTAGATAAAGGGGTTTGAGTGATTAATTATCAGTATCTAACCTGACAAAAATGTATTTAATTAATGTTGTCTACATTATATTGCATCTGCAGCAGCATTGTGCACTTTTGTAAAGATACGTTTATAGACATTAACTTTTAAATGCATCATCATTATATGCAAATTGCAAACACATGAGGAGAGTCTCCGCATGAAAGACCCACGACTGGAAGATGAACGTGCAACTACATTTCTTTCCGAAACGGTAGGAAATTAAATTAGATTGAATGGAGGATTTTAACTGTGACAAGATGATTGACAGGGCAGTTTACCAGTGGCGGGGAAATCAAACAAAGGAACACATGAGAATGAATGAAAACAAACTAAAAGTCCATGATAGCAAAGACAATCTGAACATAACTGTGACATATGAAAAGCTTTATACAAATTAATTTAAAGTGAACTCATTCACTTTATACAAATTAATTTAAAATGACTCAAGGTTAAAGTCCAACTGAAATCAAAATGGACCGTATTTACTTTGTTAGCGCATATTACTAGTCTTGTGGTGAACAATTAATCCGTGCAAGTTAAAACACACCAAAAAAATTTTTGGCTTCGTAATCTTTAATCAAAATCTGAAAATGCCCCTCCCCTCTGCATTGGAGGACCTTCCGTAGGTTTGAGGACTTAAGGCCAATTTATACTTCTGCGTCGGGTGCGCGTAGAAGGTACGGCGTAGCATACGCATTGACGTGTACCATACGTCGTACCCTTCGCCGTACCCTGACGCGCACCTCCTCAAAAATGTAACTACGCGACGCGGACCGCAAGATCTGTGATTGGTCGGCTGGATAGCATCGCATTTCCTCCTACGCATTTCCGGAATGATCTTCTGCACTCTGCACCGCCCGCCCGCCATTTTTAAATTCCGAAGATCAGTGAAGAGCCATGGAAATAGACCAAGTGACCGAGAGATTGCTTGAAGAAGTGCGGAAATACAGCCATCTGTAGGACTCCTTCAGTCGCCATTGCTCGTAGAAACCTAAACTCAAAACAGCCGCGAGGAATGTAAACACAGTGGAACATTAAAACCCACCCGCGCCAACTAGCATTTCGGCGGTGTAACTGCAGAGCAACACAGACATTCGCAGAAGTATAAATGCTCACGACGGCGTCGCCTACGTACACTACGGCGTACACTCGACGCAGAAGTATAAATTGGCCTTTAGGTTGGGAAACGCTTAACCACTCCCCTCAAATCGTTAGTCTGTAATGAGCGAGAGATTGAGAGGAGGAGCGCTAGAGTAAAACCCTGCCCTCTGTTCAATATTCCTTTTCACTGGGAAATACGTCACAGCACTGGAGAAAAGTCGTTTGCAACTTCCGGTTCACGCAGACTTTAAGCATCTAATAGTGGTTAGAGGGGAAACAAAAGTTTATGTTTAGAAACATGTTTTCTTTTATTACAATATAATTTTTTCTAATAATATAAAGCTGCCTTTATATTTTAGAACAGGAGTGCTTTCTCCAGATATGCCCATTTTAGACTTTCCTATACAAAATGAAATATTATTTACTGCCCATTTACTGATTTCAGTGCACTAGTCTGTAATACAGAAAGAGAACCGTTTTCACTATGCATCCGCCTGACACTTTCAGAATTGAACATGTGTGAGATTTTATGATGGAGCGTTTGGAGGGTATAAATGTTGTTGTCGTGTTTTGTATCAGATGAAGTTATGTGGTTTCTTTGAGCAACTGATTTGCTATTGAGATGAGAACAGGGGCGGACTTTACCATTAGGCAAAGGTCGGCAATTGCCTTGGGCCCCGAGCTACCTAGGGGCCCCCAAAATGCCCTTAACTTATGCTTAAGTTTTTTTTTTTTATATATTTTTATATATATATATATATATATATATATATATATATATGAAGAGTTCAGATGCAAAAGCCTCTAAATGCCATCTGAAATTTTCTTATAGAATGATCATTTTTATCAAGCTTGTATATTTAAGTTCAGTAAATTCACTTCAATGACAATTAATAGGTAATCTTCATTGCCATTTAAGTGAAAATATAGAATTTAAATATACGAGCTTGATAAAAATGATCATTCTATAAGAAAATTTCAGATGGCATTTAGAGGCTTTTGCATCTGAACTCTTCATATATATATATATATATATATATATATATATATATATATATATATATATATATATATATATATATATATATATATATATTTCTAAAACTCCATTTGCGAAAAATGGCATCAAATCATTAGTGTCGCAGACAGGAGGGGGCCCCCCGCCTCACTACATTGGACTATTCCATTATCTCACTTTTACTGCGCATCTGCGAAAGTGACAAGGCTGTGCCAAAAAACTGACGGAGATAAAGAAGTGATTGACAGACAGAGTGAACAGAGTAGTAGACAGAGTAAAAATGAAGCGAAGCTAGCTACCCAAGCGGTGCTGAAAAAAGGAGGAAGCGTGAGGTCCGAAAAAGTGCGCGGCGTGAAAGATAAACAACACGCAGTAACAGGAGGACTGGGAAATACACAAACAGAGCAAGACGAGTCTAAAGGTGAAAATTTAAAGTTTCGAAGTTACCCAAGCGGCTCAAATAAAAGAAAAAAGTGAAAAGACGCTGATAAGTATTTGGGAACGCTGCCAAAGATGACAAACTTTTTTACGGCTACTGTTAGGGATACAGATCAGGAACAACAACGTCCAACGCACAGAAAAATCGTGAAGCAAAGAGGACACGGAGATCGACAGACAAAACTGAGCAGTTTACTTATGAATCATGATATTAAAAAAAAAATCTCAGCTCTCAGATTCTGTCAATTCTATTACGAAATTCAAACAATAAATACCGTTTTGCCGTTCTAATGTACGTGACAGATTCCTATAGCGGCACGTGAACTGATCATCTCTAGCTAATAGTAAATAAAAACGAAAGATACAGTATAACTCACCGAAATGTATATTCCTCATTCATAATATCGATCAATAAGTGTTTTTCAACCGTGAAAAGTACGTTTTTCTCCTTGAGAAAAAGTAACGCCTGTCTTGTGAAACGTTACCTAATATGTATCCAAATGAGTCAACATTGAATCAAATCACAAGAATTGAATCAAAATGGTGAAATTTGTCAAGCAAAAAAACAAAAACAAAAAAAAAACATAGCTTACCAGAAATTGTAGCCTACCTTGTAAACATTGAAACATGTTTCTGTTTAGGAGTAAAGAAATGTATGCAGGGTTTAAAGGGGACGTTTTTTTCTCCTCTCTAACCTTTACTTCCTCGTAGATTAGCTTTACCTGCCTATCCACCATTCAGTCGGTACATATTTTTTTCGTTCTCTTTTAAAGATTGGATGGGGCCATAGCCTACTTTCGCCTTGGGCCCCCGATTTGCTAAATCCGCCACTGGATGAGAAGCAAAGATACCTGCTGTTCTACAAATGACTGTTAACACAAGAAAATACTCAAATCAATCCTCATGTTGTATTTTAGTCCATATCAGAGCGTTTTTCCACTGGGTTCGTTTGCTGCGGTCCGAACCCGAGTGCGCTAGTTCCCGGCGCCCCCCGCAGCGTTGGTCTGGTTTCACACTCAATTAGTTGTATCGAACCCAGGTGCGTTTGCAGTGATCTTACGTCATCGCAAACGCACACGGAAAACGCATGGAGAATACAACTCGACTGAGCATAGCTGTAATTTGTCAGTTTTTTTGGTGCTATTATGCACAACATAGTGAGAGACAACTACGTTTATGTTAATTACATGGTGTAATTCAGCACATATCCAGGGGACGCCGTGTTTCTGCTGCTCGCAGAAGATTTTTCACTGATGCGACAGTGATACGCATGCGCGGGATACTATACTTCCTGAACAAGCACGCACCCGAGTCCGTGTTGCTTGCACATTAACGCGAACCGCGCCACGGTTCGGGAGCAACCGAGCTCAGACCACCTCCTCCAGGTTGTCTCAGGTTCGGTACTCTAGTGCGCACCCGGGTCCGATGACAGCGTTCACATTAGCGATTTTTCATGCGAACCGTGCCCCGGTCCGCACTAAACTGCCAGTGTGAAAGCGCCCTCAGAATCATCACTTTCCCTGAAAAAATGATCCGATAATTATTACAGTGACAAGAACTATTTCTAAAGATACACTTTTTTTCCCGTAATGTGGAATCTCCACAAGAGTTTGTTTATTTTCTCTTTTATTATGAATGGAGCCTTAAGATTTGGGTGACACCATGTTGAATCTGAGACTTTGATGTTGATGTGGGTTAAGTACTTTTTGTTTCCTTCCCTATCTGAAGATGGAGGTCATTGATTGCGGCTGAGCTCCGCTTTCTCATTCAGTGGCTGTGTTTCGTCACAGCGCAGTGACAGTATGGAAATACTGAGTAATGGGTTTGCACAAGATCTGTGAGTTTTTGCTACGGAAGATAGCAGGGCTTTTTGTTGATAGCAGGGCTTATATGCTGGGCTTTACTGGGATAAGGGTTGGGGTTATCTTATCTTTATTCATAATTCAATTGGTTTTTCTTTTTATAAGTGACTGTGGTTGTCATTAGCTGCTGATATGCTGTTAGAGGAACATGCTGTCATTTTCATGTGCAAACAGTCACAGGTTTTCGTGGGTTTCCACTAGAGGAAGTGCTGGGTTTTCCTGTGTCATTAGTATTTGAATACATCTCATTAAATCGGAACTTCACAAAAGATATTCTTGCCTCATAATTTGCATATGTTCTTGTTGGTAAAATGCAGATTCAAAGGTTTCACATTTGGATCTTCCAAAGACTTTTGGAAAAAATTTATTTTAAATTCTTTGTATCATTTGACTGACTAAACCGACACTAAAGCGAACAAAAATTAAAGATATTTTTTAAAGTAAAAAACTCACAACAGGTGGTGGCGAAGACTCTTTTAACTTGGGCCTATAAACAACATGCTCAAACACGGCAATGAAAGGAGGGTGTGGATGGAAAAATTGGGAATAGGAAAGCACCACTTATTTTCATAAAATGTAAAAATCTAGATATTTATTATTATTATCATCATCAACATCACCTTTACCATCATTCCATCACATTCGACACCCCAGCCAACATTTCATGGTTAGATTAATATAGGCTAATTTAGATAAGGCCGACATGGACCCAAAGAACAAACCAATGTAGGGCCCGTAACTCAATCTCATATCGTGCTAACATTGGTCCCAATATGAAATGTTGTCTGGGACAATTCAAATTTCAGCATATCAAAAATGTCAGTAGATACATAAAATGTAAATGCGTACAATTCATGTGCAAAATTGCAATAGATGAACACAAGAATGTACCAATAAATGAACTACATCAGTGATGTGTGGGATGTGTCACATTGGACGTCAAGAACTGGTAACAGCTCATCATCATCATATTCTGATACTAGTTCACTCTTGATCACTCAATTTGTCTCCTCTCTGGTCAACGTTTAGACAAAATGATGACCCGGTGCTAGCAGTAAGTCACACTTCTGAGGGACAGCTCCTATTCTGAGAGCTTAGTATTAGCAAAGTATTTAGCATCTCTCTGCTGTTACTCTAAACAAAAACTGGAGCAAACGGCTGGAGGAGAAGCAGATACACTTTGTTCGGCCCATATTTGTTTACACATTCATGAAAATGTCTTATATCTCACGTGAATGTCAGTTCTACGTCTCCTAATGTAAGAAGCAAAGTGTCCAGTTGGCAGGGCTCTTGTAGAAGTTGTGGACAGGTAATGAATAGCGACGACTCGCTGGAGTTCTCATCTGACTGGGAGAACAAATCTCCCAGTCCTAGCGCATTCACAGTCTGTACAGGTGATTTTTTCAAATAACTTGGTCTGTCATTGTCGTTATCGGTAGTACTGAGTTTCTCATGAGACAATGAACCACTGTCTGTACGGAGATTACTGGTTTTGCACCAAATGCAAGTCTCAAAGTCCGAACACGAGCACGTCACATGACCAGGCCGATAACCACTGCTAGGGCTGGCCATTTTAGTGTCTACATCACATGGAACGGTCGCCATACTTTCAGCATCAGCAGAAGGGCTCTGACTACGATATCCATCCCCAACAACTACAATCTCAGACAGGTCACCATCCGCCCCTTGGAGATTGTCAGAATCATCCTTGTTTCCCATTCCCAAGCCACTGTCATCTTTTCTTTCACCGTTGCTGCTATTTACTCCTCCGTCCAGGAAAGGGAGCTCTTCCAGGCTTCTTCTTCCACCGCTGAGACCGCTGTCCTCGGTTCCTGTCAGACTTCCACAGCCGCTGTCCTCCTCTCCCGTATGTCCGTCTTTGCCTCTGTTCTTAAGCGAGTTCTGCTGGCCCACACTTACGCCACTGTCTGTACTCTCTCTTCTCTCTTTGTCATCCTCAGAAAGCTCCTTGTCCTCATCACATTTTTTACTCTTTGCCGCCATGTTGTCGCTAATCAGCAGCCATCCCTTGTCAGTGACGGTTTCCACTTGGATCAATCCTACATGCATAGGGTGCCATCCATTCACAGCGGATTTCTGATGGACAATAATATATGATAAAATAATGGTTAACACTTAATATATAATCTTACAAAACATCCAAAAATAATACGCTTGGGGAAATATTTTTTTAGCTTAATCAGCAGGGATACATTAAAGTCAAATGTGAAAGGAAAGACATTTATTAAATAAATGCTGTATCAGGATCATGCGACACTGAAGACTGGAGATATGGCTGCTGAAAATTCAGCTTTGCATCACAAGAATAACTTACATTTTGAAATATATACAAATAGAAAACAGTTATTTTAATTTTTCTTTTTTTTTTATCAAATTATTTCAACCTGGGTGAACACAAGAGAATTCTTTCAAAAATCTTACAGACCCCTAACTTTTGTACAGAAGTGTATACACATACAAAAATGTAGAGTAGATATGACAATCAGAAATTGCCAAACTAGTTTCATTCTGAATGGTATTGTGTTATCATGGACCAAACCAAACATCATTGAGATCATGTACGTAAATCCCCAGCACTTCCATTTCTGCTACTGTTCCTCGAAAGGAGAACTGACACTACTGAGCCTCTCTTCTTTAGATCACATTCTCTTTTTAGGATCCTGAAACTTGCTTGCTCTAACACTTTTGGTTTTGATGAAACTACATTTATCAGGGTTCCCACACCTTGGTTAACTTCAAATTCAAGGACCTTTCAAGGACTTTCCAGATCCAATACCCTCAAATTCAAGGACTTAAAGGGATACTTCAGGATTTAGCATTAAGCTTTGTATTAGTAGAAAACCTGTAGTATTTTCGAATTAACGTGCGTTCCACCCTCATATCCCCCTGAGACAAGAGATTTATGTATTTTTTGTCTGGAAAAAATCCTCCGATGACGCAAAAATCGTCATTTTGCGTCATCGGAGGATTTTCTGGCCAGAGGCTGAAGACTACAGCCAGAAGGCGTTGTTCCGCATGTTTTCAACCCGCCCATAGGAGGTGGGATCTCACTCACAGAATGTACACAGTGTCAGACGTCTTTCTTTGGAAGCTAAGCTAGCAGGCTCTTGTTCTGTGAAGAAAGCTGAATAGTAGGAGAAAGCTGAGTAAGTAGGGATTACCATCCTCCTTTTCCCGGACTTGTCCGGCGGGCAAGATCGTTCAAAATGTACGGGATTCAGCTTTTGCTTTCTGCAGTCGCCATTCATTGTGTACATGCACCTTTTGTTTCAATCTAACTAAATTCATTCCGATTGGTGAATCTGAATGTAGTGTTTACATGAACGCTAAACAAGTGATCGGTTGATGTGCGTTTTTCCATTGCTAAGAAAATTCCCGCTCCTCCATGAGAGATGCGATACCCGGCGCGTCTCAGTAATGACGCCACCGGCCTCGCGCCGTTCTCCCGCGCCCATCAGCCTCGTCCTGCTCGCCACAGTAAACATGATGAATGGCGACTGTAGAACGCAAAAGCCGAATCCCGGACATTTTGGGCGATCTTTAAATCCCTGGCAAACTCACCACGTAGGCTAGCCTTGTTGTTTTCAACTGCGCACTCTTACCGGTAGGCGTGGCCTCCTAAGGCAGCGAAGCAAGTGCATTCTGGGAGTTGTTGTCTTTCATCCACATAAGCCAAAAATAAATTTTCTGGCTTTTCTCAGTCTAGAAAGCTCCAAATTCAAAAATTTCTTCACATTTCTTCTACTTAAATGACCTATTTTAAATACACATTCATCTTCCCAGAGGTGAAGTATCCCTTTAATGTGGGGACCTCAACACAAAGTACCTCACGCGGGAAACACTTAATGTAACGTGTAAAGGCGCGTAACTAACGCAAATCAAGCAAGCTAGTATGCATAGGCCCTGAAGTGTTGGCGAAATAACACATTAGCGGACCGGAGAGAATAATACGGATTTTTTTCCAGAAAACTTTCAAGTACTTTCAAGGACCTGTATCTATGCATGTTTATTTTCAAAAACTTTCCAGGGCCTTGAATTATAATTTTTTTTCAGATTCACAAACGTTCAAGGATTTCAAAGAACCGTGGGAACCCGTGATTTATTATTTAAAAATCACAAAGTTGACTCACCAGAGCAGCCGGCATTTTACCAGGACGCCTTAAGAAGAAACAGACTGCAAACATGAAGAGGGTCATAACTCCAACAACACCAATGGCTGCCATGTAGATCACCATAGACATATCTGACAAACAAGAGGAATCAACATTAGGCCTCAGAGGTTGAAATTTCACAAATAATTAATAACAGCTGCATAAAAAACTCAAATGCAAAGAATAAGGGTCTTGTATCAGTATCACCCTGAAGGGGTTTATTTGTGCAACATACTAGTTACTAAATAAATCAATACAACAGTGAAATATACATTTTAGCAGTCATTATGTTATATTGACCAGTCATATTCTTGTTCCATTTGAGAGAGCTGTGTAAAAATAGAAGATTTATTATTTATTCAAATGCGTACCTGCTGGTAGAAATATGCACCGTGGTAATGAGGTGTTGCTCACATCATCAGATATCATCTCCACTTTTACATAGACACAATACTCCTGCCATAATGGTAATGTGAATTCCACCATACCATCTTCGTCATCATCATCGCTTACTGTTTTAGCCTGTATCCGAGAAATTACAGGTTTAGAGATTCCAACACCATGCAATATAACAAGCAAGTTAATTTATTGTAAAGGGAGGGAGGGAGGAGGAGGAGGGAGGGAGGAGGAGGAGGGAGGAGGAGGGAGGAGGAGGAGGGAGGAGGAGGGAGGGAGGGAGGAGGAGGGAAGGAAGGAGGGAGGGAGGAGGAGGGAGGGAGGAGGAGGGAAGGAGGGAGGGAGGAGGAGGGAAGGAGGGAGGGAGGAGGAGGGAAGGAGGGAGGGAAGGAGGGAGGGAAGGAAGGAAGGAGGGAGGAGGGAGGGAGGAGGGAGGGAGGAGGGAGGGGGGAGGGGGTGCAAAAACTACAAAAACAAGTACAAAGTACAAGTACAAAAAAACCAACCTGACTCTCCTGTCCTTTGGGATACAGAATGGCAGAGTAACTTGGTCCATATTCAAAAAGGTTTTTGAGAAATGGCTTTCTGTGAATCTTAACCTTCACCATATTAGCAGTGAAAGACAGGTCAAATTCTGGAGCCAATAATTTACCTAAAACATGGAAAGAACATGGATGTTACATGGTTTTTCATGGAACCATTGATGCCACTAAACAAACCTTATTTTTGTAGACTTTTTGCACTATAATCTAGTGCTGTTTTATTCAGTTGTTTTCCTATAGTAACACAATGAAAAAGTCCTGGAAATACTTACTCTGAATTAAACGTATTCTTTTCACCACTGACCAGTTGCCATTTCCTTGCAGTTCAACCTTTATTTTCATTTTGGGTTTAAATAAAAAGTTCCCAAGTTCACATCTAGTTTCTGTAGTCATGTTACACTCTGGCACAATTTCCCACTTAGTATGACCGAAATACCTAAAAGAGAAAAAAAAAACAAATACATTA
The DNA here is from genome assembly GCF_965113295.1 of Leuciscus leuciscus. Lineage (NCBI taxonomy): Eukaryota > Metazoa > Chordata > Actinopteri > Cypriniformes > Leuciscidae > Leuciscus > Leuciscus leuciscus. The sequence goes on along the minus strand of NC_138733.1, from coordinate 14,508,996 downwards.
GTTTTTGGAGCACTCTAAACTTCCTTTAAGCAAAAAAGGTGGGCAAAAAGGAAAACCAAAATAATATGTTTAGTAAACTGTGAAACTATATTAAGACTGCTTACGGTGCTAGCTTTACTTGATAAAGGGCATGTATGGGGGCTCCTTCAGGGGGATCCCAGAGCGCAGTTACATTTCCCTCCCATATATCAAATTCTAGGTCTTTACCTGTAAACAAAATAGAAATATTGTCAGAATTATCTTCAGACTTTCCCAGACTCTTCTCTTCCCAATAGAGAAGTGGTTTATTTGCTCGTGTTCCCGTCATCGCAGCATTCTCACACCCGTGATGCACTGTATTTATTGTCCATCAGCTGTACTTTCCAGATGTAGGTGGCATGGCATGTTTAAATTAAGTCAATTTGCTAATGGATGTCTACTTCATCAAGCAAACCGTTACTCAAAATGTTTCAAAAATAACTTACACAATGCTATACAATACAATGTAATAGCGATGACTGGGTATAGTTGGTTGGGGGTTGGGTAAAAAAAATAAAAAAATAAATCCAATTACAAAAATTTGTGCTTTCTCTATCTGTGTTTTCTTGTATTTTCTGTGTTGGTTTAACAAAAAACATACTTTGAAAAGCTGATGAATATTCACTAGAGTCAAAAAAAAAAAAAAAACATATAGTCGTTGCTATATATTCATTTGAGAAATGTCAATGCAGTGGTCACAGGGGGACGCCCAAATTCGGTGAGGAATTTACGTCACTCACGTCATCGCTGTGACAGACACTGGGGGCTACAGTTCAAGTCAAGCGCCCACTTGCACCTTATATTTTTTTCGTATTCTTGTATTTTTATTTCAGTATTGTGGACATGATCTTTTTAAGAATATTTCATTTAAAATGACAAATATTGTTTAATACAACAAATTAAATAAAAGTATTTTCTAAAAATGTAACCGTACAGTACATTGTTATTATTGTCACCTTGCAAAATCAAGAGTAAGCCCCCCAAAAAACCCTAATCAATCAAAACCTTACTTGCTATGTGAACCGGGATGTGCATCAATGTGACCAGAAAAGTAATCCATGAGATCCAATCCATGTCTACGTCAGTCGAGAATCATATCCAACAACAAATTCCAGTTCAGTTCCATACAAGCACACGCGCAAAATGTTTCTAATAACCGAATAACCGTTCTAACAGAGCCAGCTCAATGTTCAGTGACGCTTCAGTTCCGTCCGCACGTCTCTCTCTCTCTCATGTGAGTGAGGTTGAGTGGTTGACTGACTCTTTATGTATTTATACTGTGAACTTCCCCTCTCTCTGTTTTGCTTCAGTCAGTCTTCCGTGATGGCAGATATTTCCCCCACTCTAAGATAGCAACATGTTTCTCTCTCTCTCTCTCTCGCTCTCTCTCTCTTGTGGTTAGAAACGTAGCATTAAGTATGAAAACTGTTGGAGTGTACATGAGCATGTGTAAACATGGAACATAAAAAATCTTCAATGTAAATGTTTGAATCTATGCATGTTAATGATTCCAAATTTAGAGGGAAATACCAATGCAAACATTACATCGGGGGAGTACCGGAGTTATATATCTTTCTTGGTATTTACAAAGGAAACGTTTTGTTAGTAATAGCTCATTAAGTTATTACTGTTTTTGATGAACACTTTTTCTAAACTACAAGAACAGTTGCTTCTCAATACTGAGCTACAGATATGTTTGCATATCAACATGTGACCACATGCACGTGTGTTATCTGTGACTATAATCTTTAATGCAGTGGTTAGTGGTAATACATGCAGCGAATGCATATTATTTTGTTACACTTTATTTTGATGGTCCCTTTAACACATTCTGTTGACTATAATAAGTAACGGTGCACCTACATGTCTACTAACTCTCATTAGATTGTTAACACAGTATTGGTAGACTGGAAGGGTTAAGAGTTGGAAGAAGTTGACATAGTTGCAAAGTAGTTGCAGAGTTACTTATAGTTAGTAGAATGTCTGTTGGGGAGCATCAAAATTAAGTGTTACCCATTATTTTATACATTATTGATGGACTATCTTCCACACATCTTGTTGAACTATCTTCCACACATCTTATTTGCAGGTTATTTTTTTTATTTTTTTTTTTGCATGGTACAGACAACCAGCTTTAAAATGTGTCTGGGTGTGGTTAGAATTTTTAACCAACGACTCACTGAGCTCTTATGCATATTTTTTTATTTATGTATTTTTACTCTTATGGAGTTTTGCTGTTTTTTTACATGATCTGCAAAGAATCTGAATAAAATTCACAAAAACAAAGAGTTTTTTTTTTTTTTCATAATAATTTGGAACAAAGAATGTGAATAAAATAAGAATGTGAAAAACAAAGAAAAAAACCCAGAATGTGAATAAAATAAGAAATACATTTTTTAAATCACAAAGTATAAAGTAATTCAATAGCGTATTATAAAATGTTGTATTAACTTCCATTAATTTACTCTTTTATATAATTAACCTGGTTAGGTACTATGTTTTTAAATCATAGTATAAAGTCATACATTTTTTTTTTTTTAAGTAATATAATATATTGCTGAAGTAACTTCCAATAATTTATGCTTTTAAAGTATATTTATAAGTATATTTTATTTATTATGCTTTTAAAGTATATTTATAAGTATATTTTATTTATTATGCTTTTAAAGTATAAACTAATAAAAAGTATTACAAATCTTTTGTGTGTGTGTGTGTGTGTGTGTGTGTGTGTGTGTGTGTGTGTGTGTGTGTGTGTGTGTGTGTGTGTGTGTGTGTGTGTGTGTGTGTGTGTGTGTGTGTCAAAATCATTGTTTTCAATCACCTTTTGCATAAGAAAACTGAAAAGTGGCTGACATTTGATTCCCTTGGTCTGCATGTTTCACTTTCCCATTTGTTAAAGAACTGAAAGATCCTCCCAGCTCACACCTTTTAACGGGGCTTGAAGAGTGCGCTTAAACCGAAACTGATCATCTAGATTCAGTTCCATTTGAAGTTATATTCTCCACTATTTGAAAAGCAAAGGCTGGACCAGATCTGTGTTCTCACGAAAGGATTTTCATACACCTGCTCTGAGGCTAAATATGACACAAAACTCATTTAACAAGTCTGCTTTGGATAAAATTATTTAGCAGCTAGAAACATGTCAGCCCCGTTTCTAAATGATTTGCCGTGATCTTATTATAACCATTGTACATTTTTAAACAGGATCATCTTACTAAGCAAAACCATAAACGGCAATAGTCATATCTTGCATGCTCAGCTGCAGCCACATTAAATAAAATGAAATAATAAAACAAAACACATTTTTATTAATTTAATTTAAATTAAATTAAATGAAAGCGTGTCTGGTTGGATTATGGTACTCAGGATGAATCACAGACTCAGGATTCACCTCTATAAATATCTAGGGCATGTAGCCTGTCTATATTTAGACTCGATACATGTGCATACTATATTAGATCTCTCTTGAATACAAATATGTTCACAAACATGAGAAATGAGCAATGCGCACAGAGACGAAGAAAACTGGGCTAGTTGTCTGATGTCATGAAGTCACCAGCGGAAGATCCTTTAGAGTTCAAATACAACTTAGATCATCACCTGGCCTCTCTGAGAAGGTTCACTGAATGAAGTTGAAGTTTAACTCTGTTGCTAGAACACTGATTTACCCAGATTAAGATTGTTTTCTTAGACGAGAGTTGCAGACGTTGCCATGAGAAGGTCTCTGACCCCTGACACTCAAAAATAAATCTGTCGGTGAAAACCACACAAAAAGAAAATGGCACGGTGACAAGGTTTCCCACTCAGTGTGGTACAGGTTCTGCATATCAAACTAATCAAATACTTTCTAGCAAACCCTTTGCAACTAATATCTGCACTATGATCATTTTTGGAATATTATCAAAAGCTCTTTAACTTGCCACCTGAACAGTTTCTTTTAGACTAAAAAGACATTTGCACCTACAATGTAATCAGAAATGCACTTGTTTTCGTAATTTCTATTTAATAATGGTAAAATGTAAATGTTTTAAGCATTAATTTGTTTATAAATGGCAAAATCTGGTTGAGCAGTGCTGCGCTTTTCACAAGGAAGTGTGCTTGAATTTTGCTCATCACATGGTTTCATTATTACATTTGGTCAAATGTACTGGTGTTTTCCGACTAGTTTCATGGTGTTTCCTTTGTTTCACTGCTCCTTTTCAATAAATTAGGGGGCAAGAAAGGAAAATAAAAATGGTCAAAACAATTCACGCACTAGATTCTCTGTTTGTCCAATTGTCATTTTTGAATCATTTTTAATTACTTAAATCATTTTAAGATTTTATCATCTATATATAAATACATCAACACTTTTTATGATCTTACAGTAGCTCCACAATGACAATTATATTCTATTTATGTTGTTGTTTTTTATTACACAAAATAATATAGGCCTATTGAACATGCTTGGATTATTTTAAATGTGCATTTGGTAGGCTAGTTATTCGCTAACGTAAGTTGTTCTTCGTGTAATTCGTTTTTGAGATTTATCTAAATACACTGATAGTGAGTTACACAGTATTTAATTCCCTTACCTAAAAAAGGTAAAGCAAACCTTGCTTTTTTCCACACACACACAAAAAAAAAAAACAAAAAAAAAAAACTTGTTAACAAATCGGGATTTTCTCTGTCATCAAATCATTTCACCTGTGTTCTGTATCGATGTTTTCACTCATTTATTTTGTCTATGTCAGTCTTTCTGTCTTTTTACCTCAGATCTTTTCCATTTCTTCGACCATGCACTAATTCTCCCGTAAAAGCACGATAAAAGTTTATGCAAGTATGTGCACTTGCTAAGTTTGGCTCCTCACGTCACCAAACACCACGTTTTTTAAGAGGGGGACTGGAAAAAAACAACAACAACAACAACAAAAAACCTGGCAACACAGTAAACGTAGCACAATTCCAGGGGAAAACCGTGGACTTGGCATATAGTTGGCAACACTGAATACTAAGCTACAAGCCCATCTACTGGGGTGGCAACCAATAAGTGTGAGGATTGTAGTAAAACACAGCGGCTCACGTCATTTCAACGTCGTAAAATGGCTACATAGAGGGAAAGTGACCCGCACCATATAAGGCCTATAAAAACACTTTTATATAGAAAACTATTTATGAGAAGTGTCTTGATCGTATGCGAGTGCACAAAATTCAGATAATTCCTCACAAACACGCACACACATTTTTTTGTACCCAACTGCTGAACAAACTTAATTGCAGTGGTGGAATGTAACTAAGTACAAATACTTTGTTACTTTACTTAATGCCCCTTTTTACAAGATGTAATATTGGTCTTGGGTGTCCCCAGAATGCATTTGTGAAGTTTCAGCACAAAATACCCCACAGTTAATGTATTATAACCATTTGAAAATGTCATTTTTGGGGCCTGTTTTAAAAAGAGCTGTTTTGGAGTGTACCACCTTAAATGTTAATGAGCTGCATATCCCCGCCCTGCTGCTGGACCCAGATGATGAAGAGACACGAATGAGAATGGACTAAACGTCTCGGAATGGTTATTTGATACATTTATGTACTTACAAAGTTTTAATCGCGTCCCCTTTGCAATTATGGATGTGCAACACACACACACGAACTGTGATAACGTTCGCGCAATTTTTTGAAACCACACACACACACACACACAAATACTGTGATAACGTTTGCTAAGTACAAACGATTTATTTATTTTTTTCTTAAGGGGAGGGAGATAGACGTTTATACTGTCTATGGAGATAGAGCAGACCTTAATTTATTTACATTTGTAATTGCTGCAAAAATGATAGCCTACGTGACATAAAACTGTCTGACGTTGTTTGTTGAGACATCTATGACGACGACAATAAATAGCTTTAGACGCATTTGTTGTTGAACTGGCTGACATCGATTGAAATGACTATTTGCTCAAAAATCATAAAATACACTTACTTCTGGAGGTGACGTTGAATGGCGAACTGTAGGCAATGATCCACACTTGATTAACTTTGACCCTCGTTCACTAAACAGTCAGTCAGAAAATGAAGGAAGTTTAAGTGGCGCCGTTTCTTCATAAATAAAATCCATCCGCTGCGTTTTCAGTGGCTCTGATGTCAGTGAAGACTACTATGTCCATTCTTAAATTCCACAACAGAACACCTAAGTTACACTTCTTATGAGACATTACACACCGGCTGTCGTTGAAACAATGGAGGATGCAGATCACCGAGGGCGGGGTCTATGCCAAAACCAGACTGTCAATCAAACCGCGTCGGTGGGGCTTAGCGCATTTCTACGTCACAGTGAGGGAAATCTAGAACAGGGCGTTCTGAGACATTTACATTTACATTTACATTTAGTCATTTAGCAGACGCCTTTATCCAAAGCGACTTACAAATTAGGACTAAATTCAGCGAGTCATCATAAAGAGGCAAAAGCAACAACAACGCAGGAAGTGCTCAAAATACGAAGTTCAGGTATTATTCAGAGTAGCATAAGCCTGATAAGTGATGTTTCAAAGGGAAAGGAATTTTTTTTTTTTTTTCTCTATAAGGTTAAGTGCTCACGGAAGAGATCGGTTTTCAGCTGTTTTTTGAATGTTGTCAGGGATTCTGCATTCCGGATGAGGGTGGGGAGAGCGTTCCACCAGCATGGAACTGTGAATGAGAATGTTCTGGAAAGTGATTTTGTGGCTTTCTGTGATGGAACCACGAGACGTCGCTCGTTGACCGATCGTAGGTGTCTGGTAGGGATGTAGACTCGTAGGAGTGAGTGAAAGTAGGAGGGAGCTGAGCCTGTGATAGTTCTGTAAACAAGCGTCAGTGCCTTGAACTTGATGCGAGCAGCTAGAGGTAGCCAGTGCAGAGAGATGAACAGAGGAGTGACGTGGGCCCTCTTGGGCTCGTTGAAGACAAGACGAGCTGCAGCGTTCTGGATCATCTGTAGGGGTTTGGTCGCACATGCTGGGAGTCCAGCCAGAAGGGCATTGCAGTAGTCAAGCCTAGAGATGACCAGGGCCTGGACGATAAGTTGTGTTGCATGCTCAGTTAGGAAAGGCCTGATCTTCCTGATGTTGTGCAGTGCAAACCTGCATGATCGAGCTGTCTTTGAAATGTGATCTGTGAAGGTCAGCTGGTCATCAAACGTTACTCCAAGATTTCTGACCGATCTTGATGGGGTGATTAATGATGACTCTAGCTGGATGGTGAAGTCGTGCTGTAGAGATGGATTGGCAGGGAGGACGAGAAGCTCAGTCTTTGCCAGGTTGAGCTGCAGGTGATGTTCCTTCATCCATGTGGAGATGTCTGCCAGACAGCTTGAGACCCGTGCAGCTACTGTGGGATCATCTGGTTGAAAGGAGAGGAAGAGCTGTGTGTCATCAGCATAGCAGTGGTAGGAAAACAACTTTTACAAGACAGTGCTTGTGATTTATTGAGATAGTAAAAAAAACTACTGGGTGGATTTTTATCATTCTAGGGTGGTTTTGCTCACACACTGCCAACACACATTTATGTTCAAACACCATGTAAAAGTGAATTTTGCATAATAGGTGCCCTTTAAGTAGGCCTACATTTTTCACGTATCTGTACTTTAGTTAAGTAGAATCAATAGTGCATAATTTTGACTTTTACGTCGTTACTTTTTGCAGCAATTATTATACTTTCTACTCCACTACATTTCTACAACGTTTCGTTACATTTTCTGATCTGTTTTTCCCCCTGCCAAAACAGGGATTGAAATAAATCTCCATGTTTTCGGTGTTCATGTAACATGTAAGGGTGCATGGCGCTGCCAATAAAGCACCTAAAAGCTGTCACAAAGAACCGGCAAAAGTAATGAATGAATATGTAAAATATAGCAAGGAGACATTTTAATTGTTTATTAATAAACAAGTGTTTTCTGTGTCAGTGTCGGCTGCAAAGATGATGTTGACGATGCTACCTCGCGATCTTCACAGTAGTGAATGCGCCAGAGAGAAATACACATTTCATACGGATTACATAAGCAGAGAGACAAGCTTTCCATAGATATATTTTTCAGGTCTTGAGGCAAGTAGGCTACCATTTATGAGACTAACTCCAGTTCACGCGCCGGTGTTGTCGTGATTATCTATTGTCTGCTATACTTCTTATTTATTAAATCCAGGCAATTGGTTGATGAAACATTATTAAGATACAATTAATACAAAACGAAATTCACTTTAAAGAAAAGCTTTGTGCTTTCTGTTTGAGGTCTCTGTGAAAGTTTTAAAGCAATCTTTTAATGCCGCTTTCAGAGCGCTCACGTCTGTAACGGAGAACTGTCGCGTAACATTGTTTTTCCTCATAAATGCAATAAATATTTTATGTTCTGTGGAGAGCCTACCCTTCTTCATCCAGTGGGTATTACTTTTGGTTTGCGCAGTGTAATTCATAGAATTACAAAAAAAAAAAATTTTGCCACCTAAAAGTTAAAGATTTTTTTGTGTCACGTCCGTGATGCATGTGTAGCCTATTTCCCTCATATTAAATATAAAACACATGTGTAGACTGATATTTTTCTAATGTCTGGACTCCTTTATTAAGGGAGTAACAGTTTCAATATGTATTAAATGCATTTTCTGAGAATTTATATGTCCATAACGCTGGAATTGTCCAATTTTAAATCATTTATCCTCAAATAGTTTTGTGGTGTAGGTCTACGTATTGTAATGTTAACTCCAAATAAGGGGTGTTTCGCGATTCTGCCTTCTCACACTGCAACACAGGTTTGTGGATCTGAGTGTCGCGATTTCGGTTTCATATTGCATATTGTTACAGCCCTAATTATTAGAATATAGACATTAAGAGAATAAATTGTTATGCAAGTACTTTTACTTTTAATACTTAAAGTACATTTAAAATCAGGTACTTTTTACTTAAGTAGGGTTTTCATTGTGGTACTTCTACTTTTACAAAAGTAAATATGTCTCTGGTTATTTGTACTTTTACTTAAGTACTGAGATTCAGTACTTCCTCCACCACTGCTTAACTGACTATCAAAGTCACCATTGTTTGGAAGCTCTTTGCCCAAAGCAAACAATGACACTCAAAGCCCAGACAACCTAAAACAGGTCAAATGCTGCCCTCTTCTGGTAAGATATATTGCTAACACCACTGACTTGTTTCATTTACATTAATTTTACTTAGGCAGGCTTTCAACTAACAGCATAAAGACTAGGCCATATTGGTGCTTATTCTGGCCCCAAAAACAGGCTCCGTTAGAAAAGACGGAAAGAGAGTGACAATGTAAAGTAACCAAAATCACAGTTCTTTTTGCTTACATGTCATTTAGGGGTGAGAGATTATCTGCAAATAGATTCTACCACCAGTAAATACACCACAATACTTTAATACTAAAGTCATATTGACGGCTTACAGGTCAGCAAAGTGTGTTCTACAGAAAATTGTTCCAGGACTGTAACTTCCTCTTTGTCCTTCCTCAGATGGTTTCGTTTTGACAACACTCCCATGTGTTTCCTCCTGATAAAGGTCATTTTAGCATGTCCCTTGCTACCATTTCATGAGTTTACGCATGCATATTAAACAGATAAAGAGCTTGAAATTTGGGATCATGGAGGGATCCTAGAAAACTGTTGTGGGACAGAGGTGAGAGACGGCTGTATTGTATATAGGCGTCCTCTTGTGCTGATTGGCTTTAAATTATCTAAATGTGCTTCTCCCGAACTTTGTTAAATAAACTTAATGAAAAAAAATTAGATTTTCCAATTCCAAAGTAACTGCTTATGTCATCAAAACACTGGTTTATCCTTCTGATTTCTGCTGACATGTTGGTCAGAGTTAATTTCAGTGGTGGAGGAAGTAGGCTACTGAATCTCAGTACTTAAGTAAAAGTACAAATAACCAGAGACATATTTAATTTAGTAAAAGTAGAAGTACCACAATGAAAACCCTACTTAAGTAAAAAGTAAAAAGTACTTGATTTTAAATGTACTTTAAATATTAAAAGTAAAAGTACTTGCATAACAATTTATTCTCTTAATGTCTATATTCTAATAATTAGGGCTGTGCCTGTAACAATATTAATCCGAAATCGCTACACTCAGATCTACGAACCTGTGTCGCGGTGTGAGAAGGCAGAATCGCGACACACCACTTGTTTTAAGTTAACTACAATACGTAGACCTACACCACAAAACTAGTTGAGGATAAATTATTTAATATTGGGCAATTCCATCGTTATAAACGGGACATTTGCAGTAAAAACTTGAAATATAAATTCTCAGAAAATGCATTTAATACATATTGAAAAATATCAGTATGCGTTTTATATTTAATGGGAAATAGCCTAGGCTACACATGCGTTACGGGACACAAAAAACTATAACTTTTAGATAGAAAAATATTTTTTTGTAATTCTCTGAATTACACTGCGCAAAACAAAAAAGTAATAGCTACCCACCGGATGAAGGGTTGGCTCTCCACAGAACATAAAATATTCATTTTATTTTATTTTTCGTGTTCCCATTTATGAGGAAAAAACAATGTTACAGACGTGACCGCTCTGAAAGGCACTAAAAGACTGCTTTAAAACTTCCACAGAGACCTCAAACAGAAAGCACAAAGCCTTTTTTAAAGTGAATTTCGTTTTGTATTAATTGTATCTTAATTTTAATCAATGTTTCATCAAACATTAGCCAGGATTTAATAAATAAGTAAAAATAGTAGAAAATAGATAATCTCGACACGTAGGCACCGGCGAGTGAACTGAAGCGCGTCTCATAAATGAACCGAAACTCAGCGTATAAGGTATCCTACTTGCCTCACAGACCTGATAAATATATCTTTAGACAGCTTTAAATGTGTACTTTTAAACAGAACAATTCAAAACGAAAGAAAACCGACTGCTCTCTGCTTATAATCCGTATGAAATGCGCATTTCTCTCTGGCGCGTTCACTACTGCGAAGATCGCGTATCTGTAGGCCTATCGTCAACCTCATCTTTGCAGCCGACACAGAAAACACTTGTTTATTAATAAACAATTAAAATGTCTCCTTGCTATATTTGACATATTCATTACCTTTGCTGGTTCTTTGTGACAGCTTTTAGGTGCTTTACTGGCAGCGCCACCATGAACGCACGCGTCAGCACCGAAAACATTGAGATTTTTTTTTCAATCCCTGTTTTGGCAGGGGGAAAACTGATCCGAAAATGTAACGAAACGTTGTAGAAATGTAGTGGAGTAGAAAGTATAATAATTGCTGCAAAAAGTAACGAAGTAAAAGTAAAAAGTATGCACTATTGATTCTACTTAAGTAAAGTACAGATACGTAAAAAATGTACTTAAGTAAAGTAACGAAGTATTTGTACTTCGTTACACTCCACCACTGGTTAATTTACACAAATATCTAGTGTTCCTGTGACAGATAGCAGTAATGTTAATGCTATCCTAACATTATAACTGAGGACTGAGGAAATGAAGAAGCATCCACTTGAGTTTTGAGAAGCCTACCCTATGGCTGCATTTACATACACTGGTGAACTTCCCTAAGCACTTCCCCTTGTGGCAATCCCTGTCGCAAGTGTGTTCAACTTTGTCAAGTGGGCTAGAGAAGTTTATTTGGACAGACAATTTTGACAGAGGGAGCGAGTCTCATATATATACTCAATATGTACACTTTAGGTAGATCCATAGACCACAATGCATTGTGACGTCATAGCAGATTGGACTAAATTTACTCCCACACAACTCTAGTGTATAAATTGGAGTTATTTTCACATTTAACCACATAATACTTGTAGCTACCTAAATCTGATTTTTTTTTTTTTTTTCACTGTTATAGTTTATTGTATTGTTATCATTTTTGTTTGTGTAATTTTTTATATTTTCTCCAATAGCCCAAGCACACATACAGAGGCTTATCTAATGGTGCAGAAAACAAATTCATAAGGAAAAAACAAACAAAAATGTAAATAATAAATCAGCTCAATAATGGATTCCAAGTGATGAAGGGCGTTTCATTTGAATCCATTGCAAAGATTCCGCCAGTAGTGGGCACTCTTGCAATGTAAGCAATGACGTACATGTGAGGGATGTTGGCAAGGGAAGGGCATAAACAAATTGGATTTAAACGCAGTCTATGGGTACTTCTCCAAAGGAAGGCTGCATATCTCAGCTGCCACATCATCAAGTGCCATGGTAGACTCTCTCAATTTTAAGTAGGCTATCCTTGGAAGACAGCCTTCATTTCACGTCTTTCATTCAGCTCATTTTGAAGGATGAATCAAGTGTATCTTTTGCATTCTTAAATCACCCACAATCCTTTGCACACATTCTAATTGACGAAAAAGATCCCACTCTGAGCCGTCTTTGTAAGACAAAAATAATGTTTTGGGAGATAAAGGCATACAAGTTTTTTGTTTTGGTGTAAATTAATCACTTAACACTAAACTGTCAATAATGTAAGCTACTGGGAGATTTTTAATACAAAGTAGCCATGTGCACTTACTAGAGCATCTCATTCTAGCATTTAATGCTGTGGAGGACTCTAGCCTACAAGCCTCCGAAGGACTGGGCTAAGAAGGATACTGGCTCACTAGGATGCAGCCTTCCGACTGAGAAGCACCCTATGTCTGAGGGGCTGTTTACACGACACCATTTTCAACTATGAAACGTATGCGTTTTGGCTGTTCATATACACAACAACGCCGTTTGGGGGGCCTGAAAATGCAAACTTTTGAAAACGGGTTTAAAACGGCATGTTTTTGAAAATGATACGTTATTGTTTCCGTGTAAACTACAAAAACGTGAATTTGTGAAAACGGTCACATAATGCATATTACGTGTTCAGTCTATTGGTGCGTCGTGTTTCTTTACAAAGTGACATCGCCAACTACTGGCCTGGCATGCATGCATAGAGTTTTTGATTGTTTTCACGGATCCATGTGAAAGGGTATCGCTTTGACAATGATAAAAAAAAGAAAAAAAGAAGACTTTTCCGTTTTTACTTGCCTACATCGTTGTTGTGTAAACGTACCCTAAAAGTGGAGCTAAACGCATGCGCCAATCACGTAGGGTGGCCATACGTCCGGATTTTGACCGGACAGTCCGGATTTTAAGCGCCCTGTCCGGCGTCTGGCACAGCCTCAAGCCAGACACTCATTTGTCCTCCTTTTTGGAGTTGCGCTGAATCGGCCTAAACAAAAACGGCTCTAGAATCTTTATTGGGATGCAGCAGCATATCGTCTAATGCCGTAAGATCTCTGGTCAAACAAATGATTGGCTGAAAGCGGTGTCAAATAAATATCTGATATATCATTGGTTAAAAATGTAAACAAGCCTCCATGACGTGGTGTCCACGTGCTGGCTACATCATATCATAACGTTATCATGCTGAAATGTCAGACCTCATTTAATACGGAATGGACAAAAGAGCACGAATTTGGCCATGATGACCCTAGAGGTGCTGTTGTCGCCTGAGCTGCTGCAGAGGGTGAACTTCTTTGTTAAGAACTGAAATGAGGATTTATTAATCATTTGTTTATTTCTGTATTTCTGTAATTTCCAGAAGTCCAGAAATGTTATGTTTTCTGGCACTGTGCACTTTGCAAGACAGGTTCATCTCAGTGGTCAGTTTTTGAAACAGACATCACAATGTAAATTGTAATTTGTGATGTCACAAAATAAATACAAATACTGTGAACAAATACCTTTTTTGCCTCTTCTGTTACACACAGGTCTACATCAATATCATAGATCAAATTGTCTGGCAATGAATAGAGTAGGCTATTTCAGAATCACTGTCTCATGATACCATCGATATGATGGACAAAATTGTATTGTAGTTGCGAGTACACCAGAGTCCTATGCAATTATTCTTGCCTCACTAAATGCCGCAAAGTGTCCTCCTTTTTGGTGTTATGGAAATGGCCACCCTACAATCACGAGACTGAAAACTATCCGTGTCAACAGTGTTTACATTTATTTCATGTTCTACTGACATAATTTTCTTCCTGTTTTATTAGAACATTTACAAAAATGTATTCAGTTATTTTGCCAACTTGAGTCATTTGGACAGTTTTTGTTAGAAAATGACATATTTGTTCAGGTAACGATGCCTATCTAATCACACAAAATGGTTGATTTTGTAAGAAGACCAAAGGAGAGTTTCTGCCATTCTTCATTTGGCCAACAGGAGGCAGTGTAGCGCGAAGGCGCACTTTATAAACTGGGTTGTCTGGCTTCCTAACTGCTGAGATCATGAAGCTGTCCGCACCTGTATTACATCATCAGTCTCTAAATATATATCCCCTATGTTTGCTTGAGTGTTGAATGTTTAACCTGTGCCTTTTGAAGTGCCTTTTTTCATCATAGTCAAACTCATATTACATTGCTTTTTGTTGTTTGAATACATTACTGACCGCCGGGTCTTTAACATTGTGCCTTGTGATAGCATTTTACACTATGGAATCATGTTATATTCATGTAAATAAAAATCTGTATTTTATATGGTAAATAACTGTAATAAGTAATATAATTAATGCAATGGGACATTTCTGTGTCGTCACTCATTGATTACTGTAAATAACAGAACAGTCATGTTGTCAGTCAAATCACGTGGATCCGTTTCAAGGTGGCTTTTGTTACTTTTTCTCTTTTGTTGATACAATAAATTGCAGCACATGAATACATTCTGTGCGTCATGCTCTGTTACATCACAAATCTGAATTAAGTGATTTAACCTGACTATTGCTTTATTATATTTTGCTCTTGTTTTTCAAATGTCCACTGTATGGTTTATATTGGTTTGGGCGAAGAAGAAAAAAACAATAAATCAAGGTTGTCTCATGTCTGTGCTTTTGTCATGAACAGAAATGTGTTAACAAAGAGTATTCATGGACATATAAACATACTGTACAACCAAGATATTAATAAAAGGAATGTAAAAGAAAGTTATTGTTCCCACCACTTCCTGCTAGTTCAAAAACTATCCTTGACTACGTGTATTCGCAAAATGAATAGAAGCTCAGTGACGTTGTTGAAAGACTGAACATACCTTTGGAAAAGAGAGATGTTGAAATACAGCTGTCTTTTTGCCTTGTCATTCTCTTTGTGAATTGTCATTTGAGCATGTCCTGTTCACTGTGGTGACTCAGCTGCTGCCACTGCTGATGATGACGATGATGATGATGATGAACAGAATGTTTTCCATTTGACCACTGCTGTGCTGACAAATTTGTCGTGCTTCAGCGATCCTGAAAAAAACAGAATAGCCTACCAAATATTACAAAATTGCAAATATCTAATTCATAATCAAAATATTAAATTGGTCAACTTTCATTTCACCGGTGTTTAAATAACATTCATACATTAAGTGTCGTTTGAGTGCCCACAAGCCCACTGCAAAACACGTGATATTTCATATTATCACTGATATCAATACTCAAATTGATGCTTCCTCGTTTCTTCGCTCCTCTGTCCACATTTTCTTTCCTTGCAACCTTCCCTTGCATCCAACAGGGGGTGGAGGCACCATGGAGCTGAGACGCAAGGAAAGAAGCGAGGGAAGGAAACGAGGATGCACAAATTTAAGAAATTAGAAGCACCCACACAAGCTTACCAGATTCAAAAGGTGCGTTCACGCCATGTCGTAATTTAGGCAATAAGTTGATTTCAACTTGTAAAAAACGTTCACGTCCTCGTAAAGCTTGTAATTACGATGGGAATTTTTGGAAAGCTCCAACTTGTACCACCTGACCTGACCGCTGCAGATTCATCTAGGCCAGGGATAGGCAACTCCGGTCCTGGAGGGCCACTGTCCTGCAGAGTTTAGCTTCAGCCCTGATAAAAACTCACCTGCCTGTATCTATCTAGTAATCCTGAAAACATTGATTGCCTTGTTCAGGTGTGTTTAATTAGGGTTGGAGCTAAACTCTGCAGTGGCCCTCCAGGACCGGAGTTGCCTATCCCTGATCTAGGCGTTGATGGTGGTGCCATAGAATTGCATAGGCCTACTTCCCAGTCCGAGGAAGTGAACATCTCAGAATATAACGTCACGTGTTTCTATTTTGAGACTACGGCAATTACGACATGGCTTGAATTCAGCAAAATACCGCCTTTAGGGTATACTTTTATGGTATCAGCTTGTTTCAGTGGGGCTAAGTTACTTTCAGTTTCAAGTGAAAGATCCAGCGCTTGTAGACAGCTGCTAAATTGCTGCAAAGAATCGTAAATATGACTAGAACGGTGCTACGGAAATGTTGACTACTGTTTGTAGTCAACATTTCAAACTGGATGTCCACGAAGACAGCCAAATGGAGGACAAAAACTGAAACGTTCTGCCAGTTCCACCCGAGTGGTATTTCAAGTGCAGGTAAGAAAGCTGTTGTCATAGTGCTCCATTTGACCATAATGCTGTTTAAAGAGTCATATTTAATTTTCAGGGATATACCTACCTTACAGTTATGTTAATAACCCTCTGTCGATCTGACTGTCTGTGGGCGGGGATACAAAAATGCATAAGATACAATTTGTAGCAAAACGCGCCATACGCGGACTTTTGCTGACAAATAAACGAGTTAACATGGTTCATTTACACTACTGACATTGTAACATTACAAAGCTGCATGAAAAGCTGCAAAGTTACACTTTAATTATTACCCAACTTCTGGCCTGTGCAGTTCATCCTTTAATGATTGCAATGGATGGTTGAATGATTGGTTAGAATGATTGAAGTTTAACATATTTAGATTTCTGATCAAGCAAGCAACTTTTAGTCCAACTAGTCATCTATATTTATCCAACAGAACTACAGTAGGCAACATTTGAAGTGGATCAAAACCTTTCATCAAAGTTATACATGAATTTTGAACAATACCCGTCCTTGTCTTAGGACAACTTTGATTAACTTTTTTGATCCACTTCAAATGTTGACTACTGTTTTTTTGTTTTGTTTTTTTTTTACTTGTAAACATGAAGGTGGAGTGAACACAGTGGTGTAGAAAGTCACCATTACTTTACAATATGAATTAAGCCTGCCAATTGCAGAGAAATGAGACAATATTGATAACTTTACAATAGGGAAGTTATTTTGACATTAAACTATTTTTAGCTCATCGTTTCCAGGTGAGCCAGAGGGGAGGTGAGAAGATATGCAGGGCTCCGGTGTCGTGAAACTGGTCGGGCAGGTAGATGTGACACTGGCATTCCTACATTGAAACTAAAAGAGGGAGGATAAGAGGGCAGTCCTAACTATGTCTTGAAAAGCAGGTGAAAAATGGAAAAGAGGGTCACATTTTTCCTTTGGACTGTAGAGACAGGTTGAAATCCCGTCCACCCAAGTACATCACTTTTGGATCTAACCATAGTTCTCACTCCTGTGCCTATAATGGCAGATGACACGGTAAGACACAATCACAGAGTTTTGGCTGCAAGAGTCTATGCTTTTGTATTTATCTCAACTATGTTTTTATGCATGTGTGACATGTTAACGTTCTATACGTGTGTGACATGTTAACTGTATGTACTTTAGAATAAAGTTCCATTTGTCAACAATAGTTAGTGTGAACTTACAATTACAGTTGTATCTGTTAATATTATTCAGTGAACCTGAGCTAATGTGGATTAACAATGAATGTATTTTTTTTACAAAGAGGAATAAATTCATTGTTAATGTTAGTTAATGCATTAACTGATGGTGACTAATGGGACCCTAATATAAAGTGTCACCTATTATATTAATGTAAAAATATGGTGATGGTCTGCTTATAATCTTGTTCCTCAGTTAAAGGTTAAACATTAAAGCTATATGTATATATATATTTTTCACTTTGACAGCTAGTTTGCTGATAATTGCTTTTTATAATTGCTGATCATGCTATTTTCGGTAATTGTAAGAGTTTTGACAAACCAGTTCCTCCACATTGACCTGAAAACTTTCTCATTCTTTCTCATATCTAAGCTTTGGTATCAAACACTGAAAAGTGAGACCTAAAACACACCTCATTGGTCAAATTGGGAAAATTGGAAGGTGTTTAGCTATATATTTAATAATTTTAGCTGTCTGTATCACCTGAAGGACTTGTTGTAAAACCATCTTAATGCTAAAGAAGAATTTAAAGATAATCTAGGATTTCTAGGTAGTTGAATAACACTCCTGCAGGATACATGCATGTCAGACAGAAACCCATTATTCATTCTAGACTGAAACTGGGGTCAGTATTGTTCTGGGATTTCAATTTAAGAGTCATCATTCTAGACCAGGGTAGTTAAATATAACTAGTTAAGTAGGTTTAATGATTACTCAAAGAAACATTATTATGATTATTATAACATTATGACCAATTCACATTTGACATCATAAAGAAGAAATTAGTGGCACTGCAGCAAAAACAATCAACTAAATAGTTGAAAACTCAACTAAATGTGATTTTGGTAACAAATATGACTGGTCTGGTTGAATGGGTTAAGCACCCATATTTATTAACCTATTAGGCAGGCAATAACCAAAAAAAAAACACCTTCCATGCAGACTCTAAGCTGTGGTATGAAAGGTGGTGTTGACTCATGCAACCCTTGTGGAAAAATTAAATCAATACAATGTGAATTTAATACATATTCAAAGCCCAGAAAACATGGCCCACCTGTCAAATATTGGCAGTGTGTGAAACATGCATGGTTTTGGTGACACTGCGGGTGTAAACAGACAAGTTTATTGTTAATTGGTGAAGCATTGTCAACACTTACACACCTACTCACTGGACTGAAGAGGTACATCTTTTAAAACAGGCTATTGAACGGGAAATTAGAGTGAGGTAGGCTGTGACCTTCAAAATACATCAGTCACAAAACACAACTCAGTATACTGCCCTACAAAGCAAAAAGGCAGTAACTACGCAGAGTGCAGAACTGAGAAAAATGACTTTAAAGTTATCCTGTCATCCAGCCTAAGTAGTTGTAGGTAGTTTATTGGACATGTGGCTGTTTTGTTACTTTATATTAGCTTATTCTTTGTACATATCAATCCTCATATTTAATTTGACATTTACCCATATTTTGCAGTTACTGTATTCTTGCTTTGTAGACTTGCTTTGTATTACTTACCAAAAACGTGGCACCATACCAAGGAAAAAGGCAGTAACTACAGATTCTCCAAAAACTATTACTATTTTTCTCCAAAACGACACACATTTGAGATAAGATGTGTTGTCACATAACAAAGGATGCCTTGAATGTCATGAAAATGATAATAACTCATTTGTTTTACCAAAAATGCAGTTACTGCCTTTTTGTTTTGTAGGGCAGTATAGCATTACAAAGCATCTGGTTAAACTGCATAGTTTCCAAAGGTGTTCTGCAATAGACTATACATTACATGTAATGGATAATGTGTAGTCAAGCTGGTCATTATCACAGAATGGTTGGACCGTGACGTGGATGGTAATGACTTTTAAAAGTCCCATAAAAAGGTAGATTAATCTCATTTGAATCTGAAAAGTAAGACTGATTACCCCTAATGGTCAGACTAGTTTTTAAGACACAGTCTTAACAAAATATATATGCAACTGGCCTCTGAAGTGCTATCCAGTCATTTTTACCTTAATCGTTACCTGAGACATACACTCACCTAAAGGATTATTAGGAACACCTGTTCAATTTCTCATTAATGCAATAATCTAATCAACCAATGACATGGCAGTTGCTTCAATGCATTTAGGGGTGTGGTCCTGGTCAAGACAATCTCCTGAACTCCAAACTGAATTTCAGAATGGGAAAGAAAGGTGATTTAAGCAATTTTGAGCGTGGCATGGTTGTTGGTGCCAGACGGGCCGGTCTGAGTATTTCACAATCTGCTAAGTTACTGGGATTTTCACGCACAACCATTTCTAGGGTTTACAAAGAATGGTGTGAAAAGGGAAAAACATCCAGTATGCGGCAGTCCTGTGGGCGAAAATGCCTTGTTGATGCTAGAGGTCAGAGGAGAATGGGCCGACTGATTCAAGCTGATAGAAGAGCAACTTTGACTGAAATAACCACTCGTTACAACCGAGGTATGCAGCAAAGCATTTGTGAAGCCACAACACGCACAACCTTGAGGCGGATGGGCTACAACAGCAGAAGACCCCACCGGGTACCACTCATCTCCACTACAAATAGGAAAAAGAGGCTACAATTTGCACGAGCTCACCAAAATTGGAGAGTTGAAGACTGGAAAAATGTTGCCTGGTCTGATGAGTCTCGATTTCTGTTGAGACATTCAAATGGTAGAGTCAGAATTTGGCATAAACAGAATGAGAACATGGATCCATCATGCCTTGTTACCACTGTGCAGGCTGGTGGTGGTGGTGTAATGGTGTGTGGGATGTTTTCTTGGCACACTTTAGGCCTCTTAGTGCCATTTGGGCATCGTTTAAATGCTACGGCCTACCTGAGCATTGTTTCTGACCATGTCCATCCCTTTATGACCACCATGTACCCATCCTCTGATGGCTACTTCCAGCAGGATAATGCACCATGTCACAAAGCTCAAATCATTTCGAATTGGTTTCTTGAACATGACAATGAGTTCACTGTACTAAAATTGCCCCCACAGTCACCAGATCTCAACCCAATAGAGCATCTTTGGGATGTGGTGGAAGTGGAACGGGAGCTTCGTGCCCTGGATGTGCATCCCACAAATCTCCATCAACTGCAAGATGCTATCCTATCAATATGGGCCAACATTTCTAAAGAATGCTTTCAGCTCCTTGTTGAATCAATGCCACGTAGAATTAAGTCAGTTCTGAAGGCGAAAGGGGGTCAAACACAGTATTAGTATGGTGTTCCTAATAATCCTTTAGGTGAGTGTAAGTAGTTATATAATTAATAATAATAGTAAAAAATAATAAGCAGTAATTTTAGTAATGTCACCCAGACACTATATGATTTTAGCCATGATTTCCCACTCGTTGACCATTAATGGAGACAAAGCAGTGCTCATACACGAGTGACTATCGCTGTGTGTCAATTTTCAAAGACTAATATTAGATGACAGATATTTAGCAGGTTAAATATCTAGACCTGTCTGCGATCCTGCGAAATGTGTTTCGACTGAGAAAGATATCAGTATTGACAGACATTGTGCACTGTGAAAAGAAAGTCACGTCAAGTCACCATAAAGTAAAAAATTTACAATTCTTGTTTTTATGTAATATTACAGTTAATTAAATTCTTTATCCGTGCACAACATAATTTTTTTGAATAATCTTAAATCAAAATAACTTTTGATTTTAACATTACAAGAACGTAACCCTCTTGTAATGTCTTCTCTTCTCTGATGATGCGTTTAGTGGCTTGAGGGCGGGGCAACCTGTCACTCACATGAGATCGACCAATAGCAAACCACAACCATCCAATCAATTCCCCTTGGACAAAAGTCCCGCTCTACATTTTTTTCTTGTTAGAGAAACTGTTTCACTTGGATATGTGTCACAATAGAGATTAAAAGACTATCGCAACGTCGATTTCATGCCAACTTTAAAGTTGTGTTAAAAGTTGCCGCGATTGACTTGTCAGAATCAAGTATTCCAATTAGCTATGAACGTAACTTTAGTATTAACTAGAAATACTGCAACTAAACATTATAGACAAACCACCAAGAAATAAAACTAATACTTATTTTTCTCACATATTGAAATCCACACTCTCCAAGAGAAAATCATCAAAATCATTGTTTATCTTGATTATTTTTTCAATAAATCAGTTGGTTCGTTCATGAAGTGGACTGATCCAGTTCTAGAGAGCAGCTTACTGACTCAAATTATTTGGTCACAAAACTAGAGGGAATATTTCCAATGATTAATGTTTGGATTGGATTGGACAACTTTTATTTGCATTATGTTTGAAGCTTGAAGTGTTATAGTGGCCAGTCATCATGACAACTTCTTTTGTATTCCACAGAAGAAAGTCAGTCATACAAGTTTGAAATCCTTTACTGAACTATTCCCATAAAATAAATACTTCCTGTAATGAAATCCATCCATTCAGAAGAAGGAGAAAGAGTGTATTCTATTCAGGACTGTTGTGCTAACAAGGAAGCAAACCATTCGATTCTTGTGACCATACTGTCTAGGTTACAAATCAGCATGAAGACATCAACACATTGTCAGAGGCAATCTGCCTACCTTTCCTCTAGACAAAGTCTCTCCCAGAAGACAGTGCCCATTTACAGAATACCCTGGTTGCATTTGTTCAGTCTTATCATGGATGATAATGGATTGGGCAGTCTGAACCAATACAATCAAAGGGGTGAAAATGAACAAGACAAGGAAATGATCGAAACTCAAGCAGTATGGTGTAATACAAATGGCAGTTTAGGTTAAACGTCAAATTTTGTATAGATTGTCAAGAAGGTTATGTTGATGGAGTATGCAGTCAGTGCAAACACAGCCTCAGTGATCAGGTTTGATCCCATTTTAGTGACCAAAGAATCAAATTACACTTTAAGTATGTACAACATCAAATAACTATTAAAATTATGTAGCATACAACAACAATCTAATAAAAAATAAAAAAAAAGATTTTTTTAAAGATAATAGTTAATACAATTAGGCCTTCATAAAAATAGGCACCAAAGTCAGTAACTCCAAAAATAGGATAAAAAAAACGTTTATTTTGTTTTCTCACTCGGGAAGTTGTTTTATTTGGCTGTGCATCACAAAATTTCATGGCAACTTAAAAAAAAAACCCACTAAAAAACCATGGAGTAAAAACTAGAAATACAAGTATATTGACATATTTGTTGTGGCATTTGACTAGAATGCAGAACTCATAGAATCCTGTTGGGGAGTGGAAGGCATTTCAATTATTTAAGACAAGGCACACAAACAAGTTCTACTAGAGCAATGTGTGGCATCTTTTGTATGTTAAAAGTATTTTACCTGAACTTGTCACACCATACTAACTATAATAGAGATGATGTGAAAAAAAGGGCAAGTGTTCATTCTCATTTATAGAAGTTGTTTCTTTCACTTTCTCTTTTGTAGAAGGACCTTCCTCCACCATACTACTCTGTGGCAGTGGACCCACAGACCCCTCCTATGACCTACGAGGAGGTGATTTGTCAGGACAAATATGGCGTCGCACAGAAAACTGTGCCATACTATGTTCAGAAGGATCCAGCACAAGTTCAGGTATCAGCTGTCATCGTCACACAGCGAGTTGTTGGTAAGTACTGAATCTATTTATTCGCTCCGATTTGGTGCTTCCCATAAAAAAGCTTTCTCCGTAATATGCTCTTGCTAAATGAAGCTAATATCTGCATACTGTTTTTACTAATTGATCATAATCAAAACAGGGAGGGCAGTTCTAGCTGCAATGCTTGAGACTCAAATTTATAACATTAAACACTGGAAAATAAGGATGTTTAAAAACAATAAAAAATTGGTTTACAAAGCATGTACCAAATTCTTAGAAATGTAATGATCGTGTTGTTGATTTATTTTTATTTTTTTATGTTTACAATTTCAAATGGAATAGCATTTAAGCCAAAAAAACCAAAAAAAAAAAAAAAAAACAACATATTTTCACAATTTTGATAAAAATTCAAGCCTTTTTTGTAGGTTGCTGTCACTTTAAGACCGAATGCATGTATCCAATATACTTGTGCATTTTCTTTCTCAACTGTTTACGTTCACTAAAGAAACAAATGACTGTCTACGAGGATACTTGCAAAGACAGGCATTTTGACACATGTATTTAACTGTCCAAACCCAATTAGGCGGGAAAAATAAATATATGAAACTTTCTGACCTTGACACACAGTCATGACAATCTACAAGGTCTTGTTTGTGAGGTTTCCTGTTTCTGGGTTTCTTGTTACTAACAACAAGAGGGCTGGACAAAATGTTTGTGTCAACACTCTGAATCAGATTTGTATGGAGCCCTACACATAACATGCAAAAAATAAGATACTGTGGACCCAAATTAACAATCTGTCCCCACAACTTTTAAATTCATAGCCTTTGGTAATTCTTACCCTCATTCTTGTTAAATTGTGGCCACATTGTACTAATTTAGTTAAATCATGCAGACGATTTAACTAAAACGATAGAACAAATTATTAAGTCATGGGAATTTATTCCTAATTCCTCGCAACAATATATTTTTTTGTTTTTTAATTAATAATTGTTTCAAATTAACAAGGAAAGACTGCCAAACTATTACCTCAAGAATTTTCTGCATTCTCCAGACAGTTACACCACCTATACATTTTTACTTCAACAAAAATTACAGTTAATTCAGAAATTGAAAACGTTCTTAATAGACAATGTATATTGAAGTCATTGGGCCCTATTCTAACGATCTAAGCGCGTGGTCTAAAGCACACGGAGCACTTAGGGCTTTTCCGAATCCACTTTTGCTAGCTTAACGACGGGAATAATGGTTGCCGCACCCAGCGCATGCTCAAAAGGGTTGTCCCTATTCTTTTAATGAGTAATGGGTGTGTTTTGGGCATAATGTGCCAAAAAACAATCAGAGTCTCATCTCCCATTCCCTTTAAAAGCCAGTTGTGTTCGCGCCATGGTGGATTCGCTATTTACATGGCAGAATTTGCAAGCGGAAAAACTGACTGCTTCTCTAGCGAGGAAACTGATCTTCTCGTGCGCGAGGTTAAAGCGAGCAAGCAGACCATCTAGTGTAGTGTAGGCGCGTTGTGGACCCACCTATAGGCGCACATTACTAGCGCCATTGACTTTAGACCAGGGTTTTGTTGGTCAATGGCGCAGTCTATTTCAGTTGCCTCAAAATGGCAACGCACCTACAATGCGCCCGAACACACCTCATTTTCAGACCAGCACGCCCATGGGCGAACAGATGGGCGCAAAGGCATTTGCTATTTTAACAACGTGGCGCAGGATGTGAAAATGATAACTGCGTCGGGCTGAAACTAGCAAAACACACTTGCCTGGCGCTGCATTGCACTGGGTGTATGATAGGGCCCATTGTCTTAATAAATTGCATTCAAATGTCTTGTTGAATAAATAAACAGTCCTCGACTCGCCTACAATTATAGTAGTGCTACACACTTTTGATCTCAAATGTGGGACATTAGTTTAGTTGGATTGCTGATTTGTTCTTGTTCCTTCAGTTCCTCCAAAAAGGCAGGAGTCTTGTGGACGGAGTGGCAAGTGTTGCGGTGGATGGGGAGGTGCGCTGTTTCTGTTGTTTCTCATTGGACTGGCCATCTGGCTTGGAGGTAACGACAGGACTCACCATTAATGCTCACCTTGTACCTTAACCCCTTTCCCTGATTGTTCTCTTTGCCGCTCTCTCACTTATGGGGATAGTGCGTTACGGATCCAAGTCACATTCCGCCTATTATGAGGACGATTGCAAGGGAGACGATTGCAAGGAAAATGAAGACCACGAGACGCATGACGACAATAAGGGGTTTGACATCTGCTCCAACTCCACCATTCAGTGTGACGGCATCAAAGACTGCCAACAGGCCAGCGATGAGACAAACTGCGGTGAGCTCACTTTCTACAACAAAGAGGCGGACTATCAGATGTTGCTGATTCATTACAAAGAGGTTATTGGTTGAGTGTTTTGGATCATACTTTGGTGAAAACCAGAAGGTTGACATGTCTTGATAAGGAAACTAGATTTGAAGATTAGCCAGAAACTGACTGGACTGCAATAAACATTTACAGTACACAGTAAGGCCTCTATTTATTGTTATGAAAAAAAAAATGGCTGTTAAAAACTAGTGCAAGTTGTACCGCAAAGAGCAAATATATCTAAACCTCTTTAAAACAACATCTGATAAATTGTACAAAACAAAACCGTTACATCTGACAAAAACAAACAATAAAATTCTTACCAGATTAGTATTGTTTTTAATGTTAAATTTAAGCTAATGTAAACAAGTAAAATCAAGCTAATTCTATACTGTGTTGTTATTGTTTACTAAAACTATTTACAATAATTTTTGGTAATTAAAATAAAACATAAGTATTATAATGAAATAAAATAAAAATGCATTAACTTAATGAAATAAAGTTGAAGTAACTAAAATGGCCAAAGCTAAAAATGCTAATTATATATGTATATTACAAAAGCACATAACAAAATGACTAAAACTTATACTAAAATGAAAATTGAAAATAAAAATAAAAACTTAAAATAAAGGCCAATTCAAAATATTAATAAATACGTAATAATAATAATAGTACGTAAATAATACTAAAATAACACTTATTCAATATATATTGCAGAAAGCAAGTCTTAATCTTGCAATATCTCAAGTATATTATAGTTGTTTTAATGATGGTCAGATATGTTTACTGTAAAAATAAATAAAATAAATAAAATAAACATTTAAGGAAATGTAATTTCACTGTTTAACATTCCTTTCCAATGTTCTCAGTGAGATTTGGTACAGGTGGAGAGTTGCTGGTCAGAACTGCTCAGGATGGTCGATTCCTTCCTGTCTGTTATCAGGGAATGGATAAGAGTTATGCTGACCAGATCTGTGAACAACTGGGCTTTAGAGGGTAAACATATTTATCTATCACTAACAAGAACATTTCTTAAAATGCTGCTATCATTTAAAGTACTGGTTGGTCCAAACCCATATGACTTTCTTTTCTTAGTAGAACACAATATGAAATTTTGAAAAATGTTCACGTAGCTCTTGGTCAGCAGCGACTAGGGTCCATCAACCTTAATAGAGCAAAGCAACATAAAAGTCCATATGACTTGCACATTTACAAAATATTGTATTCTGTGCTCCAGGATAGAAAGTGAGTCATACAGGTTTGGAACGACATCATGGGTAGAATTAATGATGACCGATTTTTCATTTTTGGGTCAATACTTAATGGTCCAGATATAACCAAATATGAATCTTGTTCCAACAAAAACTATTTTAATATAGCTGATGTCTTGTGTTTCTTTTCCCTTAGGTCTTATGCATCAAGTAAAATGAATAGTGAGATGTCCGAAGCCCTTACTGTACAATCTAGATCAGACAAACTTATACAGAGTCTGGTCAATGTCAGGTAAGACCAGATCAAATCAAGTGCAGATTATAGAACAGCATCCCAGCTAACAAAAATATGTTCTAAAAACGTTTCGCTAACATTAAAGTTATGAAAAAGTTTCTTAATCTTCAAAACATGCCTTGGGCCCCGATCACACCTAACGCGTTTTTCAGATTCGAAAACGCGAGGCACACAGCACTGCCCCGATCACACAGAACGAGCAGTGCACTGTTTTTTATGTTGCTAGGCAACCACCGAAACAGCTGTCCTTTCAGTCAAGTAAACTTCAAATTTACTTTCTGTTAACATTGTGGAAGTTGGTTCGTTCATCACACTCTCCGGGCGGCGAATTTTTATTTTTTTTTTGCAGGGTGGTTGCGGAAGACTCATTAATATTCATTAGGGAAGTCATCCCTGATTGGTCTTAACCCCAGTGACGGGTAGGTTTAGGGGCGGGGTTGGGGTAGGTCATCACATAGACCCCAGTGACGGGTAGGTTTAGGGACGGGGTTAGGGGTAGGTCATCAGACCAATCAGGGATGACTTCCCTAATGAATATTAATGAGTCTTCCGCTACCACCCTGCAAAAAAAAAAAATTCGCCTCCGGGCGTTAGCTTTCATCACTAAAAAAACGTGATGACGTCGGGTGCTTTTCCGCTCGGAGTTGCTTTTTTTCAACTGCAAAAACGCGCGTCGCCTGGGGCACATAAACAGCGCACAGAATGCTCGCTCACTGCCATAGGAAAACAACTGAAAAAGGGCGCTTCTCACTGCAAAAACGCCAGCGTTTTTTATCATTTTCACAAAAATGTAGTGGCTTCCAGAATTTTTTTTTGAATGAATATCTGAACATGCAGTTTATCAAAAGAAAGAACAGAGCCTCTGTTAACAGAGCACTTAAATGTGGATACGTTTTATATAAAAAAAACACAACATTTTTAACAAAAAGCTGCGAAAAATTGCGTTTTTATCCAAAGACTACAACGTGCATAAGCAATGCTTTTATCTCTTGTTTATGCTGCTTTTTTGCCTGTTTTGATCCGGAGATTCAGTACTCGTTTAGAAGATGTGTAATAGCGCCCCCTACCGTATAACAGTAAAAAATGGAAAGCTGGAAAATTCTGTCAATGACAGGGAAAGTGTTAAAAGATCAAACTTAGCACACACCTTATTTATGATGAAGCGTTTTCTTTATAATGGTTTGCTGTGAAAAAATGCTTTATTAAACGTTTATATTCTGGGTTTATCTGGTTGTCTTTGCATAGTATACATCATCAATAAGGTGTATATTGAATTTGGTATTTTAATATCACTGTCTTACTTTATTAGTACTTAGTACAAACCTGGTAAAAATTACTGGCGGGCAATGGAGGAAAGCCTCGTTTCACCCTCCAGGCGGGCGTTCCTATAAGGGTGACATCACGTGAAAGTTGTTCATTAATGTTACTGGAACAATGTTTGTTCATAACTTTGAGAGAACCTTTCCAGAATGTTACCCAAAGTTCTGAGAATACTCCCTGTTAGCTGGGATAAGACCTTGTGTGTTGTCAGGGAATAAACTTCCTCAATAGAACATAATATCTGTCTTTCACAATTTTTCTTTGTTCAGCTCGAGCTGTTTGGACCACAGTGCAGTTTCACTTGAGTGCACAGGTAAGAATAAATTTGATCACAGTTTACATCAAATTACTGTGACGCATAACTAAATGAAACGTTATACATCACAGTACACCTTCAATCATTGTTCACTCCATAAGGGACATTATTTGGATAATGAGTAGGCTAAATGGATCATCTTTCTCACACTGAACTGTTGAATTAATAGTTTTGTTTTTTGTTTTTTTCAGATTGTGGCAAGCAGCAAAGTGACTCCAGGATCATAGGGGGCACATCCTCTAAACTTGGCCAGTGGCCTTGGCAGGTTAGCCTGCATTTCAATGGGCACCATGTATGTGGTGGATCGCTCATCTCTCAAGACTTTGTTGTGTCAGCTGCCCATTGCTTCCAAAGGTTGGTTATTAGGCTGGGATTGACTAACTAGGTCAATTCTAAGCAATTAAATATCATTCTCCTCTTCATTATTATACATGCATGAGTTTTACATTTATTACATAAATAAAACATTTACCTACATTATAAAACTGTATTAACTATATTTAATTAAGTATTTTATTGACATATTAACATTGATCAGCGAAAATGAACAGAAGCTCAACCGAACATGCTTGACACCCGAGAACTAATCTCATTGGTTCTTGCTGAAGCTCAAACGTGCTGCGTAACACAAGAATAAACCTCATTGGTTCTTGTGGAAGCTCAAACTTGCTGCGTAACACGAGAATGAACCTAATTGGTTCTTGCTGAAGCTCAAACGTGCTGCAAAACACGAGAATGAACCTCATTGGTTCTTGCTGAAGCTCAAACGTGCTGTGAAACACGAGAATGAACCTCATTAGTTCTTGCATGTCAAGCGAACATGCTTGAGCTTCCGTTTAGCACAACTGATGTGTGAGTTGATGAATGTTTATATGTGAATAAAAGCCTAAATTCAATCCGTTCATCATATAAAGCGATCATCCAGAAAATTTGGATTAAACCACTTAATTCATATGGATTAGTTTTACGATCTCTTTATGAACTTTTTGAAGCGTCAAAGTGGTATTTGCATAGCTATCAATGAAGGGACAGAAAGCTGTCAAATTTCTATTGTTTCTCTGTGCTGTTATCATTATGGTTGTGCTGTGGATTCTGCTATTATTTTATATTTAGATACATTTTTATATTATGAATTATATTATTATTATTATTATTATCATGCTTGGTGTAAACGGGCCTTTAGACACTCGATCATGGTTTACCAAAGCAACAGCACCTAGATATGACAAATTATTCAAGGTTTAGAGCAGTATAACGTAACAAAGCCTCATTGGCTGAAATCATGTGACTTAGTGAGTTCAATACAAGTTTCCGGACCACTGATTCAAAACGCCTCGGTTACGACTGTAACCTCGGTTCCCTGAAGAGGGAACGAGCGTTGCGTCGAAAACTGACGCTATGGGAACGCTTTGCGTGATGACGTCTTGAAGCACATGTAAAATCAGTCCAATGGTGTGGCGGAACGTCAGAGGCGGGTGACGTCACGTACCAGGAAGCTATAAAAGCCGGCCCGAAACAGAAAACGAAAGCTTCGTAAAGTCTGAAGTCGCGCTGACAGGCATGAAGGAGATATGGCAAGGCGACGCAACGCTCGTTCCCTCTTCAGGGAACCGAGGTTACAGTCGTGACTCGTAACCGAGGCGTTCCCTTTCAAGGGAACTCCCGTTGCGTCGAAAACTGACGCTATGGGAACGTCTATACCAACGCCTCCATAGCTACAAATGTCTGTCCTGTGTGTAATCATGTGAGCAGCACTAAGAAGACAAAACATGAGACCCTGGAGTAGAGTCTAAATCCAGAGAGTAGAACCTGACGAAGGTGTGCGGTGAGGACCAGCCTGCCGCATCACAGACGTCCTGTAACGATACTCCTGATATAAGGGCCTTAGAGGCCGCCATACTCCTAGTAGAGAGCGACCGGACAGCCCAAGGAGAAGGCTGTCCAGCCGCCTCATAAGCCAGTGAGATAGTCTCAACCACCCACTTGCTCATCCTTTGCTTAGACACTGGACCTCCCTTGTTAGGGGAGCAAAAGTCACTTTTGCGTCTAACGCCCGAACAGGGCAAAGCAAATTATTCGCCTCCTGGTCCGATTTCGAAAGGGAGGAGGACCTCCAAGTGCCACGAGGGAAACGAGATACCAAAGGGTCTTTCCCCACAGACATTCCACCCAAAGGACTGTGGTAAGCACCTACGGCCGCCACATAAACCTTTAAAGTGGACGGGGTCAGACCTGCAGTGAACCGGTCCTGCAGGAACTCCAGAACTGTACCAATTGGGCAGTTGACTGGATCCAACCGACGGTCACTACACAAAGAGGTGAATACTCTTCAGTTCAGGGCATAAAGTTTCCTCGTGGAGGGAGCTTGGACTGTAGAATGGTCTCAACAACCTCAGTTGAGAGACCTGACTCTATGAGCTGGGCCCCCTCAGAGGCCAAGCCCACAGGTTCCACAGTTCTGGGCGGGGGTGAAATATTGAGCCCCCTGCTTTGGACAGAAGGTCCCTCCTGACGGGTAGCTCCAGAGGATGCCCGTCGAGGAGGGACACAAGATCGGGAAACCATACTCTGCCCGGCCAGCGCGGGGCTATAAAAAGCAGGCAAACCCGGTCCCTGCGAACTCTTTCCAGAACTCCCGGGAGCAGAGCAACTGGGGGAAAGGCGTACAGACGTAGCCTCGGCCACGTCTGTACCATAGCATCCAGTCCCAGAGGAGCTGGATGCGTGAAGGAGAACCAAAGTGGACAGTGAGACGTCTCTCGAGACGCAAACAGATCCACTTATAATTTCCATATCAGCTCCACCACCTCGGGGGTGGAGCCACCATTCCCCGGGCCTCGGCCCCTGTCTCGACAGAGTGTCTGCTCCTATATTCTGGACCCCGGGGATGTAGGCTGCCTTGAGTGACAGCAACTTCCCCTGGGACCACAAGAGGATATGGCATGCCAGCGCAAACCCCCTTGATATAGGCGACTACCGACGTGTTGTCCGTATGTACTACACATGGTGTCCCCTGAGACCTGTGATAAAGCTCCTCAGAGCCCGGAAGACAGCTAACATCTCTAGGCTATAGAATGCCAGGAACGATGATGGTCTTCCCACAGACCTTGAGATGAGCGACCCTCAGGATCGCTCCCCAACCCGTGAGGGAAGCATCCGTCGTTAGCAGTTTGCGACGACAAGGAGCTCCCAGCACTGGGCCCTGGGACAGGAACCAAGGTTTCTTCCACATAACCAAGGCACGTAGGCATCACCGCGTGACCTTGATTGTGCGAAATGGGTTGCCCCTCGGGGAAAAACCCTCTGGTCCTGAGCCACCACTGCAGGGGCCTCATGTGCAGCAGTCCAAAAGGTATCCCGTTGGAAGCTGCTGCCATGAGACCCAACAGTCTCTGGAACTGTTTGACAGTGAGTAGCTGGCCTAGCTTTACACTTCTCACAGCTGCCAGGATGAAATCGAAGCGTGGCGATGACAGGCGCGCCTGCATCGACACTGAATCCCAAACCACGCCTAAAAAAGTGGTCCTCTAAAATGGAGAAAGCACACTCTTCTTGGCGTTCAGCCGTAACCCCAACTCTTTCATATGGGCGAGAACAACATCTCGATGTTGAACCGCCATCTAATGCGACTGAGCTAAAATCAACCAATCGTCGATGTAGTTCGTGATGCGAATACCCCGGAGGCGCAGAGGCGCCAGAGCTGCATCCACGCATTTGGTGAAAGTGCGGGGTGATAAAGCCAGGCCGAATGGAAGAACTCGATATTGGTATGCTTTGCCCCCGAAAGCAAACCTCAGGAACTTCCAATGACACGGACGGATGGAAATATGCGTCCTTGAGGTCTATCGTGACAAACCAGTCCTCGGACCTGATCTGTGGCACGATTTGTCTCAAGGTTAACATTTTGAACTTGAGCTGCATGGCTGACTCGTACAGAACTCGAAGATCTAAAATGGGACGCAATCCCCCGTCCTTTTTTGGAACTATGAAGTACCGGCTGTAAAACCCGGTTTCCCTGTTGGAGGGGGGTACATATTCTATGGCCCCTTTCTCTAACAGAGTGTTTACTTCCTGTTCCATAACCAGAACCTGCTCGGGGCCCACCACTGTGGGCAGGACCCCCATAAACCGCGGTGGGCGTTAATAGAATTGTATCTAATACCCTTTTCCCACGGTCTGCAGGACCCAACGAGAAACATTTGACAGTAGCTTCCACGCTGTCAAAGATTCTACTAGAGGTACCAGTCTCTCGAGACTGGTTTCTGGATTTTGTTGCTGTTGAGTAGTCGGTTCGTCGCCCTGTAACGGCGCACCGGCAGGGAATGACCAAACAGACTGCTCCAGCACCCTCCTCAGAGGGGGCGGGCATCCCGAGGCCACTACGTTTCCGGGTGGACCTTGAGATATGTGCTCGCCGGAGACCGCTGCGCCCTGTAACACCGGAGGCGGCAGGGTTGGCAGAAAGGTCCCCTGAGGGCACCGAAGAGAGACGGCACCGTATTTTTCTCCTGCTGTTGAGTAGTCGGTTCGTCGCCCTGTAACGGCGTACCGGCAGGGAACGACCAAACAGACTGCTCTAGCACCCTCCTCAGAGGGGGCGGGCATCCCGAGGCCACTACGTTTCCGGGTGGACCTTGAGATATGTGCTCGCCGGAGACCGCTGCGCCCTGTAACACCAGAGGTGGCAGGGTTGGCAGAACGGTCCCCTGAGGTCACCGAAGAGAGACGGGCACCGTGAAAAGAGGTGTTAACCGCTCTGCTTCGGGGGGACTACCCTCATTTGTCCTGAGCCCTCAGACATCAGGACTTTTTCCCAGCAGCCTTCTTGGCGGTAATAACGGTCCGCAGATCCGTTTTACCCCTCGAAGACTGCTGGGTTTGAGAGCGCCCTCCGTGCCCCCGAGATTTTTGTGGGGGAGCACGAGAGGACACACTCTGTTTTTGAGTGGCACGATGTTCAGCGCTCTTTTTAGAGGAGTGAGGCTGCTCCCGCTCAGCAGCCTCAATGAAAGAACGGCGGGGGAGAAGTTTTTGTAATGCAGCTGCCTGTTTAGCAGCTTCCTGAGATTTAGCTACCGCACTGTTTACTGCATCACCAAATAAACCAACAGTGGAAACCGGAGCATCTAAGAGAACGTGCTTTTCTTTCTCTTTTATATCGCTCAAATTGAGCCACAGATGCCTCTCAGTGGCCACCAGGGCTGCCATAGACCGCCCGATTGATTTAGCGGTCTCCTTGGTGGCCCTGAGAGACAGATCTGTGGCTCTGCGTAGTTCAGCCACTGTGTCAGGACCAATTCCCCCGCCCTCCTCTAAATCCCCCAATAATTCTGCCTGATAGGCTTGCATAATAGACATCGTATGCAGACACGCTGCAGCTTGACCAGCGGCTGCATACGATTTATGAACCAGAGATGATGTGAATTTTACTGGCTTAGAGGGAAGTGAAGGAGCTTTCAGGGAAGATGCCGTTGCTGGAGAGAGATAGCTCGCAAGCGTCTCCTCCACCTTCGGCATCTCCCCATAACCATATTCTTTATATTTGTGAATGGAAGAATAGTGGGATGTTTGTGGTGCATACACTCTGTATGAAACCGGTTTTCCCCACGATTTCGACACCTCGGTGTGGAGATCGGGGAAAAACGGAAGGCTTCTTCGCTGAGGCTGTGTACGAGATGGCAGGAAGCGTTCGTCGAGCTTACTTTTCGAACGAACGTCCTGCCTATCCTCTGGCCACTCAATAGATAATCTGTGAACTGCTCTCGTGACAACATCGAGCAATTCCTCAAAAGCGTGAGACTGAGGTGGCGAATCCTCAGACTCAGCTTCAATACTAACAACGTCCAACTCCTCAGAGCTGGACAATTGCAGTATTGGTGCCTCCATCGGGGGGGAAGAAACCGCAGCGCGTGCTTCCACACCCTGATGAGAGGCACTGGATCTATCAGAAGGATGTTGAGATAAGGCAGAGCCCGTCTCAACATCCACTGATAAATCCATTTGTGAACCCCAGGTCTGAGATCGACGCCGTGCCTCGGCAGCGGCGGGACCCAAGCCCTGGGGAACGTGATCGGGATTGAACCGAGCCAAGCGGGATCGGAGCGTACGCAATGGAAGCGCCTCGCAATGCACACAGTCACCACCCTCGAGTGCTGACTGGGCATGCTCCTCACCCAAACAAACAACACAAAGAGTGTGAGTATCACCTCCCGTTAAATAACGCGGGCAGGGATGGACACACACTCTAAACTGCTGCTTGCTCGCCATACTGAATATATATATATATAATATAGACAGACAACACCAAATAACAAGGACAGATTCAACACAGAGCGCAACTGAAGACTCAGAAAGCTTTCGTTTTCTGTTTCGGGCCGGCTTTTATAGCTTCCTGGTACGTGACGTCACCCGCCTCTGACGTTCCGCCACACCATTGGACTGATTTTACATGTGCTTCAAGACGTCATCACGCAAAGCGTTCCCATAGCGTCAGTTTTCTACGCAACGGGAGTTCCCTTGAAAGGGAACAAAAGATTCGCAAATTTCAAAGCTTCATGTTTGTTGCTAATGCAATGTTCTAGTTAAGCTGCAGGAACTAGCGTATCAATTGTCAAATGTTTATTATTTATTGCTGCTTTGAGTTTCAGCGAGTTTTCAGACATTCTTTTAATCAATTTATGCCATTACAACATTGATGAAAAAATAAATATTAATGTGATAATCTTTTTCTCTTGATCACAGCTCAATGGCGAATTCTGGAAATTGGCGTGTTTATGTTGGGACTATTTCCCAGTATACCCTTCAGACTTCATTCCTTGTGAAGAAGATTATGGTGAATCAGAATTACAGCAGCAACACCAATGATTATGATATCGCCTTACTGAAACTCACCAGTCCTGTTGCTTTCTCCAGTGAGTTAGATTCACTTAATGGAGTAGTTCACGTAAACAAAAATATGTTTGCACTGCATTTTCTACAGTGAAACCATTTAGTGACCCTTAAAGAACCATACATTTATATTCTGAATATTCTACAATAGCTCAACATTCTCTTTCACATACAGATACCATACAGCCAATTTGCCTTCCTACATTTGACCAGACCTTTTCTGATGGATTAGAGTGCCGGACATCTGGCTTTGGGACAACACAAGAGGGAGCAGGTACAGAGAGATAACAATGAGAATGAACGAAAATGGTTGAGGGTGAAAAATGGGATAAAGAGTAACTATGTATTATTATTATTTACGTAAACAGGACAATGTCATAGAGAAGGTACAACATTTAGTGGGTGATTCTCACAATTTTTTTTTTTTTTTTTTTTTTTTTTAGAGACAGAGAGAGAAATAACAAATTGCATTGTGCATGAAGAAAATTAAACTTTATTTTTTCTATGATTATTAAGAATTTGTGACTTGTCCTGAAATGTCCAAAAAATCTGATATATAATTTCAATTCTAAAGTTCTGGATGTATACAACATGACAGTGTTTGTTGTGTTGCCTTCAGTTAATGCTGATTTTGTTATAAAACTTGTGTGCAGAAAGGATAATTAAATATTTTAATTTAAATGATAGCAATCATCATTGAGAATATATGAGAAAGAGTATTACTTATAAACTACTATATATTATATATATACTACTATATTTATTATAATAAATTAAAAAATAAAAACATTTGAAGACATTACAGTAAATAAGAAATTGGGGTGGGAAATCATAAAAATGTCACAATGCAAATAAAAATATTTCAATGGGCTTTATTTTCTTCATGCAAAAATATAATGAATATAATTATATAAAATAGTAAATATGAAAAAAAAAACTTTTAACAATAGTAATAATCCTAAATAAAATTGTATTTTTGGTGAAATATAACCTATTCATAAAATGCACGCTAATACAGTTTGCAAACAGCTGATTTGAGCTTCGAAGTTTGTCCACATCACAGTGTGTGTTGTCTTCTAAGCTTTCTAGCCGACCTTGACCTTTGACTGTGAGTGTTTCCATTATTCCACAGACCATAGCTCTGCGATTCTTATGGATGTGGCAGTGAATGTCATTGACACACGTGAGTGTAACAGCAGTCAGGTGTACAGGGGAGCCATCACTAAGAATATGATGTGTGCCGGCGATATGAATGGGGGCCGGGACTCCTGTCAGGTGAATCTACAATTGTGTCCATAATACTAGACCACAGAGTGACCTCAGGCAAATACATTATTTACTGGCCAAGTCTCGCCCAGTGTTTCTTTGTCTCATGACATTGATTTATTCTGGTGTTTGGGCAAATGCTGTATGTTGTTGTTCACAGTGCTGCAAATATGTTTTATTCAACCAAGCATTTATGCAAGCATAATGACATTTGCTTCAGGAACTATTTTATATGAAAATTACAATAGGTCTAATCTATATGTCCTAATTTTTTTTTTTTTTTTTTACTTATAGGAAAAAGAATATAATCTTTTCTTATTTTATCTTATTTCTTAAAAATACTATTAAATCATTTAGTGCAACCAACAAAATCATGTGGTACAACTAACATGGGAATTATATCATCAAAAGGACTCCTTTTCTTTAAATAACTTTTTCTATATACTGTATATTAAAAGTACTTTTCTTAAAACAATTAAAAAATTTTTTTTTAATTGTACTATACACTATTTTAATAAATGTTTTAGAAACACTTTACTTAATAATCCATTATAAATGTATTCATAATGTATTATATATTTTCATAAATAATTTTTAACCACAGTTAAAATGCATCATATTTGCAGACTCTTTGTTACGTCTGAAATTGGTTGTTTGACATGCGTTTAATGCATTAGACTTTCTAAAGGTGTGTTCAATGAATAGTTCAGTACAATAATGGTTTATAACTGTTGACTATACACTATAACATGACTATACAGTTCATGAAACCACACAATGCATTATAAAGTGCATTACAAGGCATAATTAATACATTAAATATACTTTTATAATGCATTACATATAAAGGCTTTAAGTAAAATGTTACATTTGTTTGTTCACAATGGTCTGAAGTTCCATTCTCTTTCTCTCCGTCCTTGTTGTTGGTCTCAGGGGGACAGTGGAGGTCCACTGATGTGCAGGGGAGATAATGAACGCTGGTATTTGGCCGGAATCACTAGTTGGGGAGCAGGTTGTGGACAAAGACAAAAACCAGGAGTATATAGCAGAGTGACCAGCCTTCTGCCCTGGATCTACACCACGATGCAGGTAAGGTGGACGTCATGGTCCAACATAGATCATAATATATACTTTATACTTAGTGCTTTCTCTTAACATGTTTATATCTTGTCATTTGAAATATTAGCAAGAGAAGCCCTGATGCCTTTCTTCTGTATGGTGTGTCCATTCCTGAGAATTTAAACAATGACACTGGACACAGAACAAAAGATGAAGGACAGAGTAATGCACTTTGACATGGGACAATGTTGCAATATTGTAGCCGCAATTGGACAAAGAAAAACCCTTTATTGATTCCACGGTCTCCTACAAGTATAAAACGACTCAACCTGGGAAAGCAGAGCTGCAGGCGTTGAAGCCCATGCAGTTCACCGCTGTTGCTGTGCTTTTCTCATTCTTTTCTTTGCATTTATACTGTAAGTTCACAGCACACTGCTGAATCTGAGCCTTTGTTGCCTCTTTAAATCTGTATCCTTGCACTGATTCTACAGAAATAATGGGAGTGTTCTACTAATATGTATTTATTAACCAAAGGGGTGTTAATTTTATTTGAAAATCAGTGTCTATGAGCTAAGATAAAATGATTGTGTTGTTTTAGCTTGTGTGAAGGTTCCGTCCTTTTCTCTCTGATTCATATTGCTTCTTTATAAATCATGCCAAAAGCAGATACAGTTTGAGCTTTATTCTTCAAGTGTAATACAGTTGAAAGAGTGTGAGGTAAGGTCTAAGTAGATAACATTTGCCAACCATTTTAGGATAGAATTTTTTATAAATTTTTTGTCAAAATAAGCTGTTTTGAATTGAAAATATAACAGGTGATTGATGTAATGAGGAGACAAGAAACATTATTGTGGTTTTCAGCACATTAAAGTGATAATTCTCGTGGACTAAAGCACTCAATTCATATGGATTACTTTTATGATCTCTTTATGAACTTTTTGAAGCATCAAAGTGGTAGTTGCGTAGTTTTCAAAAGAGGGACAGAAATTTCTCAGATTTCATCAAAAATATCTTTATTTGTGTTACAAAGATGAACGACAGTGTTACGGGTTTGGAATGACTTGAGAGTAATTAATGACAGAATTTTCATTTTTGGGTGAACTAACCCTTTAAGCATAAGATTACGAGTGAATCTGGTTACATTATGAATGGATTTAATGAACCCTCGAAATATCCATTTCATTACCTTTTCTGTAGCCAAGACTAAGTCTGAAGTCTTAAGACTAAGACTTTCAAAAATAACTTTACTTTGAGGAATACCCCACCAAGTGGGAAATGCTATTGCAGAATACATTTTGTCCCTGATGTTTCTCCTAAAACACCTTGTAAAAAATAATGATAATAATAATAATGGAGACAAATGTTGATATACAGTTGTGCTCAAAAGTTCATATACACCTTGCAGAATCTGCAAAATGTTAATTCACGAGTTCACACTTAGATATAATTAGAAAGAGTAAATGTTTATGCATATTTGGCATGCTGTCCAGGGGGTGTATGATCCCTCTTATTTTGTGAAAATAATTAATATTTTGCAGATACTGCAAGTATGTAAACTTTTGAGCAAAACTATACAGTATACAGTACTTCCAAAGCAGCTATGAAATGAATGTGGGTAACATAGCTAAGATAATTTGTTCTTGGAAGAATTTAATGAGAAATGTTTGGGGTTTTTTTTCTCTGTGAGATTACTGTGGTCTTTTTCTCAAGAGAAGCAGACGAGTTTGATTTGCGTTGCATTTAAACTCTGTCTACAAGAAACAACATGGATAATAATAAAGATTTTCATTAGTGATAACGCTGAAAAACAAACACCACATCTTATTTTGTAGTCACGAGGAAAGGATATAAGCACTGAAGACTTGTGTATAGGCCTACGCTTATAAAGTCCAACCAACCAACGCGTGCGGTGTCTCTCATTGCGCGCGTGGCAGGGCGGGAACCGAGAGAGAGCGCGAGAGAAGAGACAAGGGACAAGCCAACAGTCCGTATATTTATATCAGAAAAACCTTGTTGGCTGCCATACAACATCAAACGCTCGTTTAAGCGGATTTTTGCCCATCCACAACTTTCCGTTACATTTCAAAACGCCAAATTACTTAACGGCTTGAGAACCCGACAGTCGCGCGGATCGTGTCTGTCAATTGGAAGCAGCGTTTGCCCCACTGTTGCCCATCCACTTACAATTAAGGAGACAAGACGAGGTAGGGTATGAAGTCACTTTTCCAACGAGGGCGTGTGCTGTTGTTTTATAGTCTTGATGTTGTTGCATGCTGTTTTCTCATTATAAATGTGCTATTTTGGGAATGACATGCGTAATTGCTGGCTTTTACTCCAATTGCATCATCAGTCTAAGTAATGTAAACATTTAATAAATGGACTGTGGACATTTAAACAGCCATATGTTTTTTTTAAATGTATAATACGGTTTACGCATAGCAGAAGTGAACACAGACTTCAAAAAATGAATTATTTTACGTATTATTAAATTCATGTTTGAATACACATTGCTGTACAGCGCCGTTGTTGAGGGTGTGTCCCAATTGCTTTGTGTGTTGTTGCCTCGTTCAATGACTATTTACATGACCTCTATACATCATTCATGTTATGTTTGCTCCAAATTATTATCTGAGCTATTTATTTGCATGATAATGACGAAAATGTGTGAATGTGTTTCTGTGCAACTTCTTCCTCCGAAATGAGAGGGGAAATGATGATGGCGCACGAACGGATTCGAGATTAAATTCTGAGAGGGAAATGTTTGGGGAAAAGTGGGGAAATTATATTTTAGTATGCATGCTGAAGGAAATCCACAGGTTGGGAGGGGTCCGGTGATGATGACCACGACTGAGCTCCGCGCGCACAACAGGTAGCTCGTTATCTTCGGCACTGATCGATACATTCTAAACGAGAACGCAGAGTAAAAGTGCTTATTACGCGGCGCTCTCTGGAATACTTGATTCTGATTGGTCAATGGTTAAATATTTCTTAACAATGACCTTCATGACATCTCCACTCACAAATCAAATTAAGCATGTCAATTCATTTGGTAAGTAGCATAGTCCTGTAATAATTCAGATAATGTACATTCACAAAACAAACCTTTTCAGAGTGATACAGTACAGTGTGATCATTATTATTTTGGAATCATGATTATCTAACTGAACATTATCCCTTAAAATGTCATTTTATTGGATCCAATAACAATTGTATCTTGTGTCCTGCATTTATACGGTTTTGATGACGTGCCCGAATACCATCGTGTTTTGATTTCTAAATAATGTCTGGGCAAGGATTTGTTCTGCAGGCAGCTGCCACTTTATACGCTACATCAGATTTTCTGCCCTTTGCCAAACAGTGATAGCCATCATTTTTAGTTTCTAGGTTACCATCACTATCTCTGGCAAAACTACAGCCAGCTTTCTGTACTAATAATCGTAATCACCTGACGGATACAGTTGCCATAGCAATATTTTTGCACCCTGGTAGAGGCGCGTCTGGCAGCGCGCCAATGAAACCTTTGTTGTCATGGATACAATTTACACTCGTTGTGGTTTATCAAAGGCTTAAGGGTCTCACCTTAAATAGTCAACGATGACCTATTGTTCACAGCGAAATTGTATTCTATAAACTGAAATCCTTGATCTGTTTTAATAAATCTACAAGGCTAAGTATCCTATTCTGCTGAAATATGTTCATCAGGATTAGGCTAATTATGGGTGACATTGCATATGACTGGTAGTGTATGAATCAAAAATCATATGAGCTTACAAAAAAGGGACAATATACAATGCATTCAATATTGTTTTGCTGTCTTTTGTATAGGCCTACCATTTTCTGTCATCAACACCCCCGCAGGCATTTTAGGGTTTTTTTTTTTTCTTCCCTGCATCACATAATTTGTAAATGGAAAAATATGCAATTTAGCTAATCACAATGGTGTCAGATATTATTTTGCATATAAAACAGGAGTGAAGGAAAGGGAAATGGGC
Source organism: Leuciscus leuciscus (assembly GCF_965113295.1). Lineage (NCBI taxonomy): Eukaryota > Metazoa > Chordata > Actinopteri > Cypriniformes > Leuciscidae > Leuciscus > Leuciscus leuciscus. Next base: position 14,467,101 of record NC_138733.1, on the reverse strand, counting down.
ACAGCATTCTAAACAGACGGCAAATACTAAAGGATATGAAATTATGATACGTAATAATGTCATAGTTTTAATGGGAAAACAATATTGAATGTAAAAAAAATAAAATAATATATATAAATAAGTGCATATAACTGAACAGTTGGCCAATAAATCAGTGAACATTTTTTTGTATTAGTAAAAAGTTTGAGTCTCTTTAAACTTTACCGTAAAAGCATCAAAAAGATGTTCAGAAATGATGCATAACATTTGATTATATTTTTTAAAAATTGGTTATTTATTTATTTATTATTATTTTTCTTTTAAATATATTAAAAAACATTACAATAATGCCAGGGGAGCAAGGAAAAATCAGACTTACAAATTAAGTATAAAATGTACATATAAACTAAAATATGCTACGATATATTTGGTGCAAAGCGGTGTGATGGCAACTTGAAGTATTAAAGATCCCATAACACTTAAATAATACAATAAACAAAACAAAATAAAATGAAATGTAAAACACCCAACTGAAAAATAACAACACTGTTCATATATGCTCTGTCTTTAAATTCTTTGAATAATTCAATGGTCATGTGTCTACTTCTGATTGTACGTCTTCTGAATATATTGTATTATTTAAGTGTTATGTGATCTTTAATTCTTGATACTGCCATCATACCTCTTTGCACCACATATAACACTCTATTATTGTAGCATATTTCCCACACCAACACATTCTACCTAAAATATACTATTGATGTTAATTGGCGTGAGAAGGTTCTCTCCTATGTGGTGTTTTTAGCGGGCCTAAAGGTGCATAAAACAGCGATAATTAGATGGGGAGAGAATCTGCTCCAGTTCTGGCAGAATAAAAGCGAGTAAACACTTGCACTCCTCTTACACCTAGTCATGAGAGCTCTCAGCCGGCGACAGGCTCTGTTGATAATATTATTCGCTCTCATTCATAGAGCGAGTCATATCATTGAGGTCAGATTCTCTCAGCATCCAACATACGATCTAGTAACTACTGCTTTGCTACATGATGAAGTATTTGTATTTGATGACGAAATCAGTGCAACAAAAATAGCACAACAATTATGCACTTCACTTGTAACCTGTCGCCATATCTTTAAGATAAATTATTCTGTTCAAAATGGAACGCTCAGTGCGGGACACTGAGCAGAGTAAAACTCAAAACTAAATATAAATAATTTTATTTTTTATTTTATTTTTATGAGAAACATCTAATGACTCTAACCATCTATCCTTTGTAGGTAGTTGTTTGTTTGTATTTGCTGCTTGTCAGAATTGAAATCCATAATTCATATGACAGTCATTGGGAGTGAATTATGTTTCGTCTCGTTCGCAAGCCATCCAAATAGAGCAACTGGCTTCCTTTTGTCCGTCCAGGGAACACTGGAAATATCTGTAGCCGACAACATAGTCTGAATTGATTCTGAGGGTGATTTAACGTGGGTCAGCGACAGCCTGGGGAGGCATTTCTTGAAAGGATAAATGAATTGGCTGCATCAGTACTCTGCCATTTGTCTGCTGAGGCATCCATGAGTTCACTAAATTACTTTATTCTTTCATTTTATTACCAGAGTATGTGCATTGTTGTTGTATTTGTGTGAAGTGGAAGCTTCATTTTCAAGAAAGAATTATTGTGCTATTAAGCCCTTTCTGATTCTGATTCTTCTGCTGACTTGTTGCTTAAAAGTATAGAGCAAGGGTTCGCAAACTTGCATGCTTCATGCTTAGCCTTTAGTAACGATGTAACTTGAGAGAACAAATAACGTGGAAGTCCTCATCACTAAATGAACCAAGCGAACCGAACTACAAGTGTGAACACACACTAAATACTGTACCAGTACACTGCTGACCAAAAATGTACATTAAAGGTGCATTCAGTAGTTCTGTGTATTTTGTTCTTCTTGTATTTTAAATTCCCACAATGGTGTTAGATGCTGCACTGTCATTTATTGACATAGATCAACACAATCATCTCTGAGTTTCAGAGAGCGGTCTACACAATTATTTCCTTGACCTCTCCATCAAAAAAGAAGCAAATACTTTTCTCAGTCATCAAATATTTCCACCTTATGTATGTTTTTTTTTTTTTTTTTTTTTTTTTTTTTTGTCTTTGTCAGTCTTTCTGTCTTCAGACCTTTTCCACTTCTTCGGCTGTACAGGTATAGATTATCCCGCTGTCTCTGCTAGTAAAGCATGATAATTAGTGTCTAGGAAATTATTATAAGAGCAGTATTCATCTCATGTGAGTGCACACCACTCAGTTGTCTATTTAAAAAAAAAAAAACGGAAAAAAGATTTATTATTGTGTACAACTTTTTCAGAAACATAAAAATATCATCAGCATTAGCGTAATTGAACTTTTTATATGAACACTTTGAAAGGCTATCTGACAGAACACAGTAGTTTTTAAAAAATATTAACCAAGTATGACATGGAAAAACATTTCTTTCAAATGAACCTAATCCTAATTTTATCCCTACCAATAACTACCCCATATCAGTGTTGTTGATAACATTCACAATTTGTGCGGGTGTGCAATGCATTCCTTAGTGTGACGGATATTGAAACACAAGTGTAAATGTTAGTGACTGCCAACAGGATGAGAGGAATCAATCACATCTGCACATCTGATCTGACAGACACTGTGTGCTGTTTACAATATGTTAAAAAAATGCCCTGTTATAACACGACAAAACGTTTATAATAGCCTTTACTGATACTCCTGGTGTAGTCTGTCTTATGTTTAAGTAGATCAGTGATGCTTAATGATATTAAACTGGTTAAACAGAACAGCTTAACTATGTTGTTTGTATCGGCTCATTCCAAACACTCCTGCTCCTTGTAAATTCATTAAGTTTGGTATTGTCCATTAGCTGGCAGCAGTGCCTCTGGAATGGCTGACATGCTGATAAGACTCTGAAAAAAGACCAAGATAAGGGAGCTATTTACCAAGCTATGTTGTGTTAACATTATCAAACATATAGTTGTAGCTAGAGCCATTTGTCTCTTGATATAATTTGGGGGGGAAAGCATGAGGTTAGCCTAGATGGTTTTTTATGGTGCTACAGGACGATTTCCCAGATGTCCATCATTTCCTCGTGGTTCTGGCTCATGCGCTCCCTCTTCTGTTAGGACATCTGGTAACTTAGAGGTAGAACATCTGTAAAATGTCGACATTAGTGAGTTCATCATTATGAGATTATATTGAATGTAGTTACTCTAGACCAGGGTTCCTCAAATCCAACCCTGGAGGGCCACAGTCCTTCAGAGTTTAGCTCAAACCATGATCAAACTCACTTACCTGCAATTTTCTAGTAACCTTGACTAGCTTGTTTAGGAATATTTGATTAGGGTTGGAACTAAACTCTGCAGGGCAGTGGCCCTCCAGGACCGGATTTGAGGAACCCTGCTCTAGACAGTCAGTCCAAACATTCATATCCTCCATATTCAGAATATTGTTCAACAAGTACAGTTTTCAGTGGTCATTCATAAACAAATATATGTGGTTTCTGCCTTCCGAACTTCCAGAGCACTATATTATTTCAACCCCTACATAAGTTTGGGATTGTTTTTATTTGTTTTTATTAATCACACAATTCTCTTTAAAACATGTTTAATGTCGTCAGCACTGTTACATTCATATTGTTTCAGGTTTAAACAGCCTTGTCTAGCAAATAGCACTGAAGTTGAAAGTATAAGTGTAGATGTCAGATGCGGTTGTCAGATTCACTTCTCAAATGCTCTGTCAGAGAGATCAAAACATGTATTTTAAGGAGAAAATCACAGAGTTGAACAGAACAGGGACAAAGATTAGTTAAAATCATTAATTTAAAGAACATTTAGATAATGTTACAACCGCATTGTGCTTTACTGTTTTCTCGTTCTAGGCTGAGTTTACACTAGCAGAAGAAATCAGATTTTTTTTTTGCTCACTATATATATATACACACAGGGTGACAGGGAGGAACTGATTAAACTGATTAACAAGATAATTGAAGACACACAACTGAACCAAAAGAACTAATGATGACGGTGACCATGGAAACAAAGGAGTGGCGGGAAACAGAACAAAAGAAACACAGAATAGAGTCCAGAAACAAACTGACATCTAACATTAGCCCCCCCGGCCATGGCGGAGACGGCCCTTCAGGCGGCCAGGGCGAAGACGGCAGCTCAGGGGACCAGGGCGGAGCTGGCATTGAGGGTATATAGCTAGGGACGAGGCTCTGGAATGGCGGCAGCCACCTTGGGACGAGGCTCTGGAATGGCGGTAGCCACCTTAGGACAAGGCTCTGGAATGGGCTCGAATGGAATGGAATAGAATGGGGTCGCTGTAAAGGCCGATGGTGAACGGGGACTCACAGACTGCCAACACCCACTCCACAAATACCTCGAAGCTCTCTCGTGGTCCCACACCGGGCTGGCATGCCTTCGTCTCCGCATTGAGGCCTGTGTGGAAAGAATACGTCACGTATGCTTCATATTAGTGTGCTGCGTGCTATTTCCTCAGATTTTATTCCTTCAGGATGCGGATTTTCTGTTGCCCGTAGGAAAGTGTGTTTGTTGTGTTCTTTGCTATAATTCAGAGCAGTTTTACCACTCCGCTCAAGAGGACACGATGAGTTTCAAGAAATGCATCGACCCGTGTGACAGGTTCATCGCAGGAGGAGACACTCATGACAGGTGCGTGCAATGTCTGGGTCTTAAAAACATGCCCAGGCAGCACTATCTGACTGTCGTCACTGCGTTTGAAAGTTTTGCACTCTAGACTCACCTGCTTTCTGAGCAAAGAAGGCCTCAGAACCACTCTAACCCCCGCCTCTCCATTTCTGCAGTTGCCGAGGCGCCGCACAAGATGGATGCTTGGGGTGACGATTATGAGCCCGAGCGCATGGAGAGCGAGCAGATGGAATTTTCGCCCTTTCTCTCTCTCTCTCCTCATCGGACCCCATCGTTTTCGTTCGTGATGGTTTGCGGCCTACTCCAGAAGATGCGATTTCTTTTGGTTGTGGCCCGTTCGACGATGACGTTTGTCTACGTCGGCCTCTGATTCTGAGGAGCTTATAGGCGATCTGTGTGGCTCTCTCCCTCCGGCCAGCCCTATCGGGAGATGAGACGTTCCCTGTCGTAGAGGTTCCTGTAAAGCCGTTTTTCGGAGGGTGCGGCCCTGGCCACTCATACACTTAAAGTGTATGACCTTATAGCTCATACACTTAAAGTGTATGTGGCGGCCATTTCAGCAGAGCATGTACCAATAGTGTTTCCGTTGGACGGCACCCCCTGGTTTCTCGTTTTCTACAAGGGACGAGACGGCTTAGGCCTTTCCGCCCTGTAAGAATTCCCTCTTGGGATTTAGCCATTGTTATGGAGGGTCTGGCAGGTCAGCCGTTCGAACCATTCTGTGTCAGAGAAGTTTTTGACTCTTAAGACAGTTCTTTTGGTGGCCCTTTCCTCTCTTAAGAGAATAGGGGACCTGCAGGCTCTTTTTGTCAGCCCTTCCTGTATAGACTTTGCCCCGGGGCTGGTTAAAGTCTTGATGCGTCCCAGGCCAGGATACATTCCTAGGTCGTATCAACCCCCTTTCGTTCCCAGCAGGTGGTTTTGGAGGCTTTTTCTCGTCATGATTAGGAGACTGGGAGTGATGCACGGCCTCTCTGCCTTTGCCCAGTCAGGGCACTAAAGGTCTATGTCGACCGCTCTGCCCAGTCGCATAGATCAGAGCAATTGTTTGTGTGTTTTGGTGGTAAAAACAGAGGGGCTGCTGTCACCAAACAGAGAATGTCTCATTGGGTGATTGAGGCTATCTCGGCGGCTCATGAGGCACGCATGGTTTGGCCTCGCCTCTAGGTGTGCGTGCCCATTCCACTAGAGACCTCTTTTTAGGGTCTCTTCTTTGGAGGATATTTGTGTTGTGGCAGGATGGCCCTTTCCGAGCACTTTTATCAAGTTCTACGGTCTGGATGTGAGGATTGCTCCCGTCTCCCAGGTCTTATCTGCTTGAGCGGACACTTTCCACAGTCTTCCAGCTATTCTCAGGTATGTGAAGGCGTTATGGTATAAATCGTTCCCATAGCAATATTCGCAGTGTTGAGAGACCTATGAAAGGGAATGTCTCGGTTACGTATGTAACCTTTGTTCCCTGAGTAGGGAACGACACACTGCGATGTCGGCCTTCCCATACTTGAATAGTGCTTCCTTCGTCATGGAATCTGAGGAAATAGTGCGCAGCACACTAATATGAAGCATACGTGACGTATTCTTAGGGTGGTGCTAAGCGCTATGGCCAATCAAATTGGCGTGATGTGATAAGGGCTATTTCAGGGAATTTTTTCCGTTAATTTGTCAGAAACAGCTCAAGCTATTTCTAGTTCTAACATGACTTTTTCAAATTTGTAACAGTTTATCTTTTGAAAATTGCGAACTAGTGACCGATTCATTATCCGTGTAGAGTAGTTGTGAAGTTTCACATACAAGGGTCTTTGGGACGTTCCTTGGGTTTTCCTTAGATATTTGCTTAGGTTACTTGTTTGTTGAACTGTCGTTATTGTGTTACATTGCACACTATACTGAGTTAAGTGAGTGTAGTGTGAATTAGTTCAGTATCTCGTAAATTTCAACAGTTCTTGAATGACCCGGTTCCCTTTCACAGGTTGATCATGACACCATTTTGAGATGATGATGATGATGCCCTACTTAACACCAGGGTGGCGATGGCAGGATTGGCTTTAAAGGGTAGAGAAGCAGAAGGGGCGCTTGGCATTTTTAGAATTAAAACAAGCATTTTTCTTTTCTGTGTTAAGCCATATGGCAACACAATTAAACAAATATTGGAGAAAAAAAAATTAGGCCTACTCGCTGACAATGACTTGAAGACTGTTTTGTCTGTGAACATTGGCTGTTTCTGTTTTTCTAATTATATTTTAGTTTCTTTTTTTGCGGCTTGTCTATTAAAGGAACAAGAACTGTCATACGCTGGAGAGATGAATAGATTTTCATAAGTTTGGAAAGCTCAATGAATGACTGTGTTGTGATTTGGCAAATAAACTGTACTTCTGAAAATATTGTTCCTGTGACACAATCCATTTCTTGAAACACCCAGAGAAGTATAGGATAAATGTCCTTCCTGTGGTCAAGGGCAGTTAATCTCCTCAACCCTGTGTCATTTTCTTGCCGATGGCTCTCCAATGCTTAATGTCCTAGTAAATGACACTGCTCTGATCTGGTCCCTGAAAGCTGTCATGGGGATTGTGGGACTGCTGGCAGAACCCAGCAATGTCCTGTCCATGACATAATGAACAAATGACTTTGTCCTCCTATAACAAATGTTAGTACAGCACTCGCTGACAGAAAGTCAAATCACTGAGAAAAAAGTAAAAGGAAAGACAGATAGAGACAGTAAGACAGCTCATTTTGAAGGCATTGTAGACCTTTACATGAGTATATCCATCTGTAAATGTAGATAGTATGTATTATTTGAGCATGAGGCAGTTTGATAAATTTACATATGACTACACTTAATAAATACTATGACTTAAACAAATAATACATATAAACAGAATAACGAAAAGTAAAGAAAGAAAATATCACAAACAGTTAACCTTTGAGAGCCAGCAAAGAATCAAATCACCTTAAAGCGCAAACAATCTTAAACGCGTCTAAATAGCTATAGAAATAATACTGCCATGGATATTTGGTGCTGAGGTGACCAAATGTGTGTGTGCGTGTAGATCCTCGGTGTGTCCGTGAGCTTGGAGCGTTCTTCCGGAGAGCGCCTCGTTCGTGGGAAGTTTAAAAGGTTTACTTGAAAGCAAAGTTGCCTGAAAATCAGGGAAAGTCTGTTTCACCCGGAGATAGAAATGAATGAGCATGGTTGAAAGACTAAAACAAGGCAAGACCAAAACACAAGACAAAGCTAAGACTAGAGAACAAAAAGTAAGCTAGAGACCTTTGTCATCGTCCTTTAAGGAAAACTTAGACCACACCTATTTTGGGTGAAATGACCAATAGTAGTTAGAAAACTTTTAGCGGGAAAGAGTTTCTTTGTCTCCTTCTGACAGCCTAAGCATGTTTTATGATGGTGTCATAATTGCTCTTTTTACTCCAAAGGATGGCAAACATAGTATAATAATCGCAAAGGCATACCGAGAGGTTTATTTGGGTACTAAGAAAGATAGAGCTGAAGGATACAAAAGTAGAGATCCGTTCTTACACTTGAATATAAGAACTTAGAGTTCAACTAACACAACTAAAATCATAACCACCAGGCTAATATAAGGGTGGGGACCATGCATACACACAGGAATATATCATATACATTCTGGAATGACTTATGAGTTAAATGGAGAGAATGTTTGTGTATATGTATATTGGTACGTCTCTCAGATATCCGTCCATGCCCCATGGTCTTCGGGCCTACTGTGGGAGGGAAGTTGAGTTGACTAAGATCTTTTTGAAGCTTACGAAGGAGTTTGGAGGTGTTTCTGTTTAGCATCTGCCATCCCACTAAAGTGACAATGGGGCAATTTGATCCAGACTCATCGGCGCTAGGCCTGTTATTTACATGAAGAAGTCCAAAAGGTTAAAAGCTTTCTGAAGCTTAGAACAAATAAGTCATCGTGATTTCACCCAGATGCTACAGTAATGTGACAAATTAAAATTGAAATCTCATACAAAGTGTGATTTAAAAAGTCAGTCATGCTACTAACTGTGACCTGCAGAAGTTAGTGTAAATTTAAGGGAGGCGCACAGGACCCTATATCATTTCATAAAGATGATGTCATGTCTATGACTTTTCTCACACTGAACTTGCCACCTTTAACTACCAGGTTTGTGTATATGTATTATTGGTATTGCAGTATATGATCTATAAGGTGAATTTCAAATATGCTGCTATTTAGAAATTTTATATTCATCAAAGAATCCTGAAAAAAAAAGTCCCACAAAAACATTAAGCAGCACAACTGTTTTCAACATTGATTATAATATAAGCATATAAGAATGATTTCTGAAGGATCGTGTGACACTGAAGACTGGGTTAATGACGCTGAAAATTAATATTTGCCATCACATGAATAATTACATTTTAAAATATATTAAAACAGAAAACTTTTTTATTCAATTTTTTTATTGTAATATTTCACAATACTATACGGTTTTTACTGTGTTTTTGACCAAATGAATGCACCCTTTGTAAGCCTAAGAGACTAAACTTTTGAACATGTGTTGTTATGTATATTTTATGTGCCTTCAACCTGATACCAAATTACTCACAATGTGGTATAAGACTGTGGTCATCTGGGCACCAAACACTGTTACGCAACAGACATAAAATGGCACACACACACATACACACACACACACACACACACACTGTGTTTATTCAGTGAACTCTGAGAAAATATTTCAAAAACCACAAGATTTGTATCTGTGATTTGTGAGGCTAGGGCATCTAAATTTAACCTGATGCTGCTGTCAGGCTCTTTCAATATTGCATAGGTACAATGACAGTATACCACTCAAGGACAGGACATAATCATGATTCTGAATACCGTGAGATCTTTCCAGTCTTTCTGAATGTGGTAAACCTGTAACCCACTAACATCAATTCTCACTCCATTTACTATTTCTCTCTCTCTCTTTCTCTCTTCCCATTGCAGTTGTCATGGAAACTGTTCTGGTCTTCCTTTTTTCCCTCCTAGTCTATGTGGCGGGTAAGTGCCCCCTCCATCACACTCCAGTCTCCCTGTGTCCAGTGGGATCAGAAAGAGCTGGAAGAGGATGGGGGAAAAGCCATGACATGATGAAACATTAGCACCATCCTAGAGTTCTTAACTGAGAATTTGATCAGTGACCTTTCCTATCCTGGGAGTGTGTGTTAGTTCTTCAGTAGACTGATCGAAAGCTTCATGTTTATGCGTGTTTTTACATGTCTGTGAATTGCCGTCCTGCTTTTGCCAAACAAACTTAATTTGTGAAATGAGAGCATCCATTTAATCCATCTCAGTCCTCTGAGAGACTCCACCCTACCCACAATTAGGCCACATGAAACCACCAGAACATGTGCACGAGATTCATTCTCACACACACAGCTCTCTAACTGGTAAAACATTTATCCTTTATCTCTGTCAACAAACCCACCATCCATTGCTGAGTGCACTGATGACTGTCAGACTGATTTTCATCTGTTATCTTTCACACTGCAACCACAAGGTTCATTCCCTCTTAATTCCTTTCTTTCCTTCCTTCCTCCATTTCCATTAATTAATTTCATTGTTTCTTATTTTTTCTTATTTCCTTAATTTGTCCTCCCTTCTTTCATCAATTCCTTGTCATTCCTTCACTGTCTCTTTTTAATTGCCGCTTTCTTACATTTAAAAACTGTACATTTGAAAAAATGACCTTTTGACTTTTCCTGTAAATAAACTCTATGCCCTTTCAGTGAGCAGTTTTTAACTCTTTCCCCCCCTCTTTGCCAGCATTTTTTATTATTTTCACAAACGATTCATGGTCCCCAGAATATTTCGTTGTATGAATATCTGAGTATATCAAAAGAAAGCAAAGACCATCTGCTTTAGACCCTCTGCTATTCTAGCTTCATGCATTCCTTTTTATTAACACTTGAATTTTGGTACGTTTCATGAAAAAAGCACAATTTTGAGCAAACAGCTTAAAAAAATGGCCAGATGGCATTAAGAACAATGATCAAAACATATATGTAGTAGATCGAGTCCATCAACACCCCCAAAGTTTCACAGTCCTGTACCTCGTCCTGGGTCGACATTTCGTTCAGGCAGTTTTAATTTAGACACTCTAAAAAATTGCTGGGTTGTTTAAACCCAACTTTGGGTCAAATATGGACAAACCCATCCGTTGGGTTACATTTTTAAATAAAATTTTTAACCAAACGTTTGGGTTTGTCTAGCCTGGATGCCAGCCGAACTTAGCCCCTGCCCACAACATTTTTAGGTCGGGAAGTTCGGTCTGGACTTGATCCGTTGTGGAGCCATTATGCTCGAACAAGAGCTCTTCGGACCAATCAAGTTGTCACGGCGGGCTTTATACAATGATAGACAGATGATCAACAGTAACGTAATCATCTACGTCACCAAAGAGCGCTTGGGTTGAATTTGTTTAGAACAAAGATGGCTGCCGCTGGAGAAATGAGATTTCACGAGTTCACACTTACAAATAAGTCAGATGGCTCGGTATTCGGCCCAAACCCAAAATACTCCCCCAAATACTGGTTTAAAAGAACCACGTTTTTCCACTATAAAGAACCTTTTGTGCAAGGGGTTCCATGGATGTTAAAGGTTCTTCATGGAACCAAATATGCCAATAATGAAACTTTAGTTTTAAGGTATAGTGCATTTTAATAATCATGAGGCGCAAGCAACAAGCAACAGCTTTCAGTGTTTTTATCGTAAAGGTGGGGTCACCTGTACCGTCACCATGCAGATTTCACAACGTGTTCACGCTGATCGTGTAGATTCGCTGCGGTGACCAACAGAAAGCTGTTTAGTTTGAATGTAACTTCAGTGTGAGCTGTGCTCCATACGTAACCACAATATTGACAAGAGACAATGGACCTTTCTTGCCCCTTCTCTGAAATTTTGCTAATGTGACCGCAGATTTAAGACGCCATTAACACATCAGCAACAAAATAGCAGTAAACTCTGTTATGTCAATCAGTGGAAATGACCTTTGAATGCTGTGCTGTTTTCTTCACCTGATGACAAGTGCTTTAGTTTCACTTTCTGTCCAATTTGGACAACATTTTCCGCTTGACTTCCAAGTGGCAGGCGTTACTGTAAACATTGCGGTTTTATCGCGTTATCTCCTTCAGAACTTTATATGATTGGTCCAAGTAAGCTTCTTATGTCAGTGCTCCCTGACTTTGCACATCTGTTTATATCATCAAAACGCTAATTTACTGGTAATATTATTTCTCATCCTGGAAAACAGACTGAATTAAAAAAATATCCTTTTGAATATTCACACATGACCTAAAAATTATAATTTACCGGTAATTTTCCAACAAATGTTCAAGGGTCATTCCTTCCTATTTTTTTCCTTCATTGTTTCTTCCTTCCCTTTATTATTTTCTTCCTTCCACATTATTCCTTTTTTCCTTCCATACTTACTTCCTTAATTTTTCCTTCTTTGTTTCTTCCTTACCTTCATTATCCCCTTCCTTTCTTATTTATTTCCTTCACTGACCATTCCTTCCCTCCATGTTTCTTCCTCCCTGCATCCATCCTTCCTTCCTTCCTTCCTTCCTTCCTTCCTTCCTTCCTATGTAATTTTCCATCAACCTTTTTTGTCAAGTTCCTTTTCACTTTTCCTTCAGGTATCTCTCATGTACAGTGTATTATACATTTAGGCTTTCTGTTTCCACTTCCCCTCTTTTCATTGACGTTTTGTTTTGTTTTGTAACATTCCTGAACTTGCTCTCCCCCTTTCAACTCTTATGTGAAGATAATTACAGATTATACAGCACTATGCTGTACATCCCTATACAATTTTTAAATATGATGACAGACTGAAATTTGTGAGTCGAATTAAATAATCAGCAGAACCTTTACAAGAGGGAGGCAGAGTAGTAATATCCATCCTATAAATAAGTCTACCTGTCAAATTATCCACTGCCACCTATCAAATGTCATATTAAGAGACTTTTTAATGGACTGTGGTGAAGATGCATCTGATGTCAGGCTTGTCAATAAGCTTTAAGACATGATTTTCATTCATTTAAAAGCTCATTTGATGGTGATTCTGGCTATAGTTTACGATCAACTACATTGTGACATAACATACAGCATAAGTTAACACAATATTAAAAGCATGAAACATTTAAAAATATATATTTTAGTATTACAGTAAAGGCAAATCAGAAAGATGTTAATCTTTATGGATTTTATTTCGTGTCTCACAGGTATCAATTTAGTCTAATGCATTTCTTAGAGTTTAATATACAGCAAATTGTATTGACCCTGTCAAAAACCCTGTTATTGTGCCTAAATCTTGCACATTTATTAAGCAATGTCATATTTTTGCCAGTATTGCATCTTAGCTTTGGGCACTCTGATCTTTCTCACAAACAAAACCCTCCACAAACAAATAACATAATGGAACACTCTTGCTTTAGGAATTGAATGTTTTAGTGAACCTAAACTTGCATACTAATGATTCCTCTCTGTTTTTCTCTTTTCACATCACTGATTCTGCTCTCTGCTATGATCTTAGCTTCATCTGACTCTGCTGCCCAAGGCAAGTTATTACTGTTTTACCATGTGTGTGTGTGTGTGTGTGTGTATATATGATGAAACCAATGGCTTCATTTTTTGTCTAATTTCTAATTGTTTTCCATCAGATGGAAAAGAGAAGAAAATTAACCCATTTGTATATGGTAAGAATAACTTCTTTATTTCCCAGTGGTGTTGGGGAAGTTACTTTTAAAAGTAATGTGTTACAGTATTGCATTACTCCCTAAAAAAGTAACTGATTGCGATACTTACTTTTTCTGGAAAGTAATGTGTTACAGTACTATTGCATTACTTTTTGTCACCTGGGTTGGGCTTGCTTGTTTGTTTTTTTAATAACAATAAACAAAAGTTCTATTTTTGGCAAATGTAAAGGTCACACCAAAAGCGAATCTTAACATGGTAAACAAAGTAACTTAAAGTCTAGTTATTTGAAAAAGTAACTCAGATGTTTTGTTTTGAATTTAAAAGTAATGCGTTACTTGGAGAAAAAAAAAAGTTATCTGATTATTCATCATTGAATAGATGATCAGACATCAACAACCACTTCAAAACACTTCACAGGTTTGGCCTCTTTTAGAGAGTGGCTAGAGGCAAGTCACTTCTGAGCAAGGCCACAATTACAACATCACGCCAAGAGTTAGCTTGAAGCAAAAACCTGCATTCTGAAGACATTAGAGTTAAGCTCTTTGGCCTGCAAGCTGGTGCTATGTTTGACACAAACTAAATTCAGCTTAACGCCCAGGATGGATGGTGGTAACTCAGTGATTAAAGATACAATTAAACAAGGTAACTTAACCCCAGATTGCTCTAGTGGTTTTCCTTGGAAAAATCTATCTATCAAACTAGTCTGTCTGTCTGTCTCTCTATCAAACTTTTTGTCTGTCTATCTCTCTGTTTATCTGTCTGTCTGTCTATCTATCTATATATCTGTCTTTCTGTCTTTCTATCTATCTCTCTGTCTGTCTGTCTGTCTATCTATATATCTGTCTGTATGTTTGTCTATCTGTCTGTCTGTCTGTCTGTTTGTCTGACTTTCTATCTATCTGTCTGTATGTTTGTCTATCTGTCTGTCTGTCTGTCTGTTTGTCTGTCTTTCTGTCTGTCTGTCTGTCTGTCTTTCTATCTATCTATCTGTCTGTCTATCTAAATGTCTGTCTTTCTGTCTATCTATATATCTGTCTGTATGTTTGTGTATCTATCTATCTATCTATCTATCTATCTATCTATCTATCTATCTATCTATCTATCTATCTATCTATCTATCTATCTATCTATCTATCTATCTCTGTCTGTCAAATCAAAATGTACCCTATATTTACTCTCTTAATGCACATTCCAGGCTTTATTGTTTTTCAATTTATCGGTGCATGTTTTTCCAAATAAAAAAAGTGTCCACAAAAAAGTGTCCACAATCTTTTACCCTTGAATATCCTGTGACACTTGAGAATATCACAGGTAAACAGGTTTGCAAACTGCAAATCACATTTTTTCACATAAGCTTGAGTCTTTCTTGAAAGATTACTTCAAAAATAAAAATAAAACTTTATTTCTTAACCAGACTATGAGAGTTTGAGGATCTGCGGTTTGGCGTTTGCTGTGGTGCTGTTCGCTCTCGGAATGCTCCTTATTCTCAGTAAGAAGCGTCTTTTTTATTTGTTATTATTAAGTCATAACTCATCATCTTCATTCAGAAGCTAAATCACTCAGAAAGTACTGTAAAACAAAAGAGATCAGAGTGCAATAGCTAAACTGAGCTGCCTCACGGATATTAATAATACAACAGTGCTTTTATTCAACTGAGCATGAGAAGTTTAACATGAAATTAGACACATGAGTATATGTCACTCTCAGTGGCAGAAATATAAATGAAGATACACTCACTTATCAATATTTCATGCAGGTTTCAATGATAACATTAGTATGGGATTAATATCCATATTCCTATTCCCTATTATCCCAGTCATTATCACAAAATAAATCCCTTCAGGTTGTTTGTAAAGTTTGCCAGTCCTTCATTTGTTCTAAATGGTTTTGCATGTGTGCACCCTGCAGGCCGCAGATGCCGATGCAGTCTCAAACAGAAGCCCAGGTTAGTCTCACCCAGCCTCTTTGATATTCTGACAAACGTTTAACACCACCATAATTCTCTTTATACTTCATTCTGTCTCAGGGCTCCAGGAGATGAAGAAGCTCAAGCAGAGAACATCATTGTCTCCAAGGGTAAGATTTACCATCTTATGTAATATATATTGGTCATCTTTTGATTGAACATTTTTGACTACTGTTCCTCTGTTATTCTTCTTTGTAAAGACAAGGAGACTCCTAAAGCAGAGAACTGAAACATACCAGGTACAGCAACTTTCCTTATGAGTGTAATTATAGAATCAGAAAGTATGTTCTAAGATATGATGTTCTAAAATAGGTTCTAAGAACATTTTGCAATTGTTCCTGTTAAGTTATGAAAAACTTTATTTCTGAATTTTCTCAGAACGTTCAAAATGACCTCTTTTTTTTCCAACAAGGAACCAGTATAATATATTTTGATAAACATGACATTAGCGACTGATAATGTAGGATACAGCAGACACTTGCACATAATCAATATTATGAATGTACCAAAGCAATTGCAATTTGTACAAATGAGAAATTGATTTTATGATGTGCACAAGTGACTAGATGATGTGAAGGGTGAACAAGTAGCACCAAAACGGCTGAGAAAAACTGTAACTTTGAGCAATTATTGTATTAATGTTACTGAAATTAAACTTTTTCATAACTTTGATAGAACCTCAGTTAGCCAAAGTCCTCAGAACGTTCCCTGTTAGCTGGGTATGTGATGTCTGCTTTATTTCTTCCCAGTATTGTTGAACACATAGCCGTGGCTGAACGACTTCACTGATGCTGAGGATGGTGATGATGAAGATGATGATGAAGCTGATTCCAGACCATGGCTATGAGAGGAGAGAGAGGAGACAGGGATTTGTGGGGGAGGAGACTATAACTCGGATTTTTAATGGGCCAGTGTCTTGTATGTAGACCTCTAGTCCTGTCACGTGAACAGTAACTGTATCCGTCTTTCCGTCTGTGCCCTTTTGCGACAGTCCGTCTTGAGTGAGTTGTTTTAGCAAAACTAGCCACTTTCTGCAGATCATTCTTAACGTTTCTGGCTCCTCCCCAACTAAACTTGTGCGTGTAGCTTAAAGGAACAGTTCACCCAAAAATTTCTTTCCAAACCTGTATGCAGGTTTTGTTTTGTTTTGTTTTTACGTTGAACACAAAAGGAAACAAAATATTATCTATGTAGCCCTTATTTTATAATGACTAAATCTAAAAAAGAACAAAAAAACACCATAGTTTTAATTTTTGGCTGAACTGTCTCTTTAATAATTTTGTTTTAATGTCTAATATTATATTATTGTTATCATTTTGTTTTAAACAGTTAATAACTTTTACTGTTATTGGTGGTGTGACCACTTTGTTATTGTCATTTGTGTCCCACCTGCTGTGTCTTTTTTTCTTGTAGATTGTATAGATTATAAGCAGACATATTTAAATACACTTAAGTATTCAATATAAGTATTGATTCACATCTGATGCAGAATATATATTTGAATATACAGCGTATGCACGTGTTTGCCATTGGATAGATAGTGTAGAGCTTATATGAATGCGTGCCCACATTCGGGGCACCTCCTTCCGACAATCTTTCCATCATTCTACACAGATCAAGCACAAAAACAAAACAGTAAAACCACTGTACCAACAGGGGCGCCACACCGCTGTCCTCTGATCAGCTGCAACACTGCCGGGCTCAACGCCCTCATTCGGACCCACAGTCTAAACATCCTGAGAACGAGACCGCAGGAGAAGATCCCTTCACCATAGTGCCACTAACCTGTGTCTTTCATCACACGTCTTCTGTAGCTTATGCATTCTCTTTCTTAAAGGGATAGTGCAGCCAAAAATTCATATTTTGCCATTGTATACTCACCGTCATGCAAATTGAAAATGACTTTCTTTATGTAGAACACAAAAGGAGACATTTTGCAGAATGTCCATGCAGCGCTTTTCCATTCAAGAAAGTTTTAACATGAACACTGGCATATGCACACATGGCCCTTCAAAGTGTACTCCATTTGATATAATGTGTGTGTGAACACGTGCTAGAGCGTTTCATCCTTGTTGTGCTGACATTCCAAAGCTAAGGTGAATGTAAAGGTAATCATTTTGTAATTTGAAATCGCATGACCGTGAGTAAACAATAACAGAATATTGATTACTGGGGAGAACTATCTCTTTAATATCACTCATATTTATAAACACTGTTCAATGGGACCAAAATGTCGGCGTCTAAAGAGACAAACCTTTGCATTTGTGTGCGTCTGCGTACGTGAGTGTGTTGTTCCACACATCACTTGCTGTGGTAAACACGTGCGAGTTATAAAAAAATGTAGGCTAAGTTCATAAAGAGAGAAGCGTTTCACAGAATATTAATCACTTGTAGCTGTTCAAGAACACAGTCTAACGCTACAGATGCTTCGCTATTAGAGAGGAATGTTAAACCTATTCGTCTCATATCTGTGCAGCTACTGTGTATGGCCGCTCTTTGTGCTCCGAAATAAATAAAGTCTTTGTCTGACACAGCCATCAGTGTGTAGATTCTTTTTCTCTATCTCCGGACAGAGACGCCAAGCATCAGTCAATATCTCCTTTTCTTCTCGCTCCTTTAAAAAAGGTCATCCATCACCTGCCAGAAAAAAGCAGCTCTGATCAATATGTCTGGTAAAATTTTATTTAAGACCATTTGGACTCCGTTATCCATCAGAACGATCTATTTGACACCGTTGTAGAGTCTTGTCCCGTGTAGTCGTCTAAAAAAGGACTTGAAGTCATTTATTGACAGCTCAGAAAACTCTCTACAGTCCGTCACATCAAAGTTAAGACACAATATGGCCACGATCACTCCCAGTGTTTTACACTGCTGTAATTGGACTTCCCTTGGGCGATGATTCCAAAGGTTGGGCTCAATGGTGTTTTATCATAGGTTGAAGGCCAGTGTTTATGGGCTAATAAATGTGTTTCAAAGACTGGTGTGGAGGCCAGATTTACAAACGCTTGCTCTGGGAGGAAGGGAGGGGTAGAGGGATGAAATACACCTGGACTAAAGACACACTTTCACATTAGACAAGACCTCAGAAGGAAGAGGAGCTTTCCACAGCACAGGTGAGCTGAGATGGCAATGACTCCTGCACTTATGTTATGGTTTCTTTGCAGGATGTTACATCAGAATTTCTAAAATGGTAGAATTTGAAATGAACATGTTTTCATTGGTTTATTGTTTATGACGAGACAAATGAGGACATGTTTAGGCTGCGTGTTCATGCGCTTGTCCTGTTGAAAATGCAGGGCCTAAAAATTATTTAAAATATGAGCTTATATTCCTCTCAAATTCTTTTCAAATGTTTTCCTGATTAGACAAAACTCAGTCAAAATGTATTTTTATGAAGCTTCATCTATCTGCTTTTTATTATTAGCCTTTTTTTTTTTCAAGCCGCCTGAACACACGTTTCTATATTTGGGCTCTAAAGTACTGTACATGTTAGGAGAAATACAGAAAAACAAATCCAAAGGGATAACTTATATGATCAATAAGTTATAACAACATGTTTTTTACATTGCTTTAACTCATCGAAATAAGTTAAGGAATTTTCAACTTTTTTATAACTTAAACTAGATTCATTTTTTTAAGTCAGTGTTTTACAATTTAAGTTGAAATAACTTAAACATCCAAGTTGATTGTACTTCAAAATTTAAGGCAGCAACTTTCTTTTTCTTTCTTTTTTTTTCAGTGCATGATTTTATTTTGTGAAAATGTAATTTTGGTGTCAGTGTAAACCATTCAATACAAAAGTATAATACTAGAAAAAAAAACTAAAAAATAGTATAAAACTAGGGGGGAAAACGAATATAATAATTTTAATTAAGTGAATTCAATCATTGTTGAGGTCAATTTGATGGAGTAACGTTTTGAACAATATATTAAACAAATCCAAACGGATAGGAGTTAGCATTATCTTATTGTTTAAAATTTTATTGAATTTATTGCAATTCTTATTTTTTGGGGTCAGTATGAGCCATGCAATAAACAAATACAATTAAATATTTGTTTGTTTGTTTGTTTTGGGTCAATTTATACCAAGAACATGTTACAAAAAAATAAATAAAACAAAAAATTCTAATGGACGTGAGTTTACACGATTTCAGCATAGTGAGAATTTATTCCATTTATTAATAATTCTGGGGTCAACTTACAGGAACATAATTGAAAGATACAGTAAAACAGTTAGCATGTAAAAAATCCCTGCATGAATTGCAATTAAGAACTCTTATCAAGTTGACATTTTGAGTAGGCTATAACATTACAGTGTCCATTTTACAAAGTTTTACATGTTACTAGTCAATAATTAATTGCGGGTGGTGTGATGCAGCTTAGATCTAGAAATGTTGCTGGTTCGAATAATAACCATGTGCCCCTGAGCAAAGCATTACAGAAAAAGTTAACATCATACACATGAAGTGTTTGTTTGTCTGACAAGATCTGCATGTAGAATTGAAAAGCAAACTGCCCTGACTGAGTCACTTTCTCTTCAAAGCAGCATGTGTTAATCATTACAGTCAGAGATATGGATTGGAAAGAAACACAGAGTATCAATATGAGTGCTATCTTAAGAAAGCCCGAAGGAGCTGAATTGAGAGAAATGTCCAAGGGTCTGCAAATAACCCTTTTCTTTTTGGCTATGGAGTTATGGCTCTTTAGATATGAGGGGTCAGTGTATTGGGTTAAAGATTTTAACAAAGAAAATCTTTAGTCTTTAAATAAGGACTGTTGGGTTATTTATAATGCTTCATTATAATTTGCATTGGCAGTTTTGTCATTCTGGACCGTGACCCACAGAAAGAGCAGCCATGTCCTCTGGAGCAGGTGAGTCTCGTTTTTTTCAGAATATTCTGCTCTCCTACTCTCCAGTTAATGAGAGCTGGAGAGAGAATTTTGTCCATAAAAGTAAGCCCTCCACTGTGAGATTGTCTCTATTATTCTCAGAGGTGCTGTGCTATTAAAACAGAACAAACACTTTAAAACAAACACAGTATTATGGGTTTATGGTGTGGTACTAAACTAATGCTTCATTGTATTTGTGGCCAAAATGATATAATGGCTTAATTTATATAATTCTGTGAGTGTTTCTACATCTGTGAGCACTTTTAACTCGGTGGACAAAAAGCACATCTCAGATGATGTATTTGTGTTGTAAAAATGAATGTGTAATATTTTTCTTTTATCTGGCTATATTGGCTAATTTAATTTTATATATGCTAAATTCACTCAATTAAACATTTCCACACTTTTTGCAGAGTTTGAAAAAAATGTGAACAAATATTCTGTTTTTTTTAAGTGGTTTTTATATTGAATAAAAATACACACACACACACACACACACACACACACACACACACACACACACACACACACACACACACACACACACACACACACACACACACACACACATCTTTAAAAAACGTACCAGGGTTTTGTTAAAATGCCAACACAACAGATGGACTGACAAATTGTTACTTTTTGCAATAAAATTTAAATGGTTTAAGTTTTTTTTAATGTGTTTTTATGATAGATTTTTATAGAGTCTGGACCTGAGACAAGGATAAACAATAAATTAGATGTAAAAGATATTTTAAAATATATAGCTGAAATAAATGTTGCATGCTAAAACGTTTCCATGACATTTTTGCAGGGACCTAAAAATTATTTTAATAAAAATCAATCATTAAAAAAACACCCAGAATCGAATCAAATAGCCTACATAACTTTTTACATAACCGAAAAATTATTGTATAACCACCAAATAGGTGGCGATATGCACCAAGTATGTAAATAGCCATTAAACAAAAGAAAAAGAAAGTAGTATGGCGCACTTTTTAGAGTCCGTTTTCATCTTCTTATACTGATTTTCATTTGGTGACTCGTCAATTCGTCGCTCTGTTGAGAATGTCTGGTGTGTTAACCTTGAACATACTCTGAGTTGGCTGAACCATACTGTCTATTGGCTGAACATTCTACCAGATGCGGTTTTTGGAAGGTTTGGATAAATCAACCAATAGTTCATTGTATGTTTGATGGTAAGATATCCTTGCTTTCTGGAATACCCTCCAGTGATCGACAAGTGAAACTCTGATGAGTGTGGACACATTCTGTGGACTGAGTGATCTGATATTATCGGATGTTAACAAGATGCAGAGCCATTGAGACTATAAATGCATCATTCATTCATTTATTTAAATAGCTTTAATGTAGAGGATATCTTCACTTATTTCCTTCATTGCAAAGAACATCACCTTTTAATTGTATTTTATTCTATTTAATTCTGTCTCTCTCTCTGTTCCCCAGCCAAGCCTACAGTAGACCCTGATGCAGACTTTTTCTATGGTGAGTCTGAACAATCTTCCTCTTGAATAATTCATTGTGTTTTATGTGAACAATAAAATTCTAATTAATATCGGAATATTCTTATTAGGCCTACTGTCATATCCAGAATAAGATAGCATTCTAAATTCTACAAATCTGAATAAATGCCCATTCACACCAAGAACAATAACGATCACTAACAATATAGTTTCAATAATCTTTGATGCAATGGAAATAGTGTAGTCCACATCTATAACAAAAATGAACGACACAAAGGAATAAAATGATTGGAATCACTTTCTGAATGATTGTTTTCCAGCTGATATAAAAACATTGACAGTCAATTAGAATTAATCACAGTGCAATCAGAATGAACAATTCTTGTATTTCGATGGAATATTGCAGTTTTTATTAGGATATAAATGATTTATCCATTCACATCATTATATCTACAGTATATTTTTTTTGGTTAATGTGCCCTAATCTTTGATCAAAATAACTTACCCTCTTGCAGTGACATCATCTCGTCTCTTCTCTGATGATGTGTTTACTGGCGCGAGTCTGGGACAACCTGTCACTCATGCAAACTACAACCATCCAATCAATTGACCGTTCGCAAAGACCCGCCCCCTTTAGTTACTGTTGCTATGTCCGACAAGCCGCTCTCACGCCACACCATGTTCTCACACAGTGAAAAATACATTGTGGAGGAAAGAGGACACTGACAACGCGCAGACAGACATGACAGAGCAGGTTAATTTTTATATGAAACAAAGTCTCAACTGTCAAATTTGATAATTTTTTGAAAGAAATTTTAATAAATACCGTTTTGTGGCTCTTTAATGTGTCTGACAGATCGCTGTAGAGCCTCAGTTAAAGCTGCTCGTGAACCGATCATCTCTTCTTTCTAGTTAATTTATAGCATCAAATAAACATGAATGAACATAAGAAGGATTGTTGTTTTAACCGCAGAAAGACGTCAGTAAACACCGTTTTTCAAGTTCAAATCCTCCAACGTTAATCTACTAACTCTCCTGACTGCTAGCTTTGTCGGATAAAAATGGCGGATTCGGCGGATAGCGGATTATGATTGGTCAGATCACCTATCAATCAAACTCCCTGCGAAGGGTCAAGCTCCATGGACAAAATCAAGTCCCACCCTACATATTTTTCTTATTCGACAAGTCGTTTCACTTCCATATACGTCCCAACAACTTCCGTTTCAGAACACTTGCAGCGCGGTTTGGTGGAGGCAGAGCCCGTCTACGGAGAGCCTGCCCACTCCCTATCAAGTCCTATTGTACCGAATTGTGGTTGTAGTTCCACCAGAGTTCCACTGGGGGCGATCGCCCATGAATGCAAAATGAATGTGTCTATGGGGCTAGACGGCTAAATTTGTCTCTTTCACCCGATTGCCGTTGAGAAATCTCAGATTTGATTGTAGGTTTTGCAAGTTCAACATGGGTTATAGGTCGAAAGTTGAATGAACGAGTACTTATGTTCTTTCGATTTCTTACAGGTTGAGTTGTTGTTGCCCATACGTGTCATTAGCATTCTGCTAATGAACGCTGATTGGTCAGTGAAGGACTGATCACGACCAGAGATACCGCTTGATGGCATCGTGGCATCCGAAGCGGGACCAGAAACAAACAAAACAAAAACTGTGTTGTCGAAGCCTCGAGAGAAAAGAAAGTGCAGAGCGCGAAAGCACCAAAGTGACTGAAGGATTGCCGTAAAGCAGTATCTCTGGTCGTACGATGTGCATGACGTCATTGACATTTTTAAAGCAAATAAGTGACTTTTAAAAATCTAACACCAAGCAATGTGTAATTTCTTTGCATCTCCTTTCGAATACAACATTCAAATTACTAGACAAAAAATCATATCCTGAGAAAAGTGGATTTTGACGGTATAGCGCCATAGACCTCCATTCATTCTGCACTCGTCCTGTGAGCGCCCTCATATGGAACCAGAGTGGAACTGCAACCAGTTCAGAAGCCGGAAGTTTACTGAGAGTGAAACTTCTCCCCTTATTAGACATTCTCTGGTGGAGGATAATAGTTATCGTTATCTCCTTTGTGTGAACTGGAAGTAAAATAATGACAAATGTTTTTGAAACAAAAAGCTTTATAAATGGACCGAAAATTGCCTGTCGAATATTATAGGTTGTATTTTTAAACAGAATGAATATTTTGGACGTGAAATCTGAAAGGTGAATATGGATTATTGCATTTTTAATAATGAAAATGTGTGTGAAATGTTTTGAATTGAAATATATTTGCAGTTTAAATATACAACCATGTCGAATTTCAGCCCATAAAAATGCAAGCCCTAAAAACACAATGCATTCAAATGCAAGCACTGTTAATGTACTTTTTTTTTCAAGTAGCCTAGGCCCAGTGCAATTCAAAAAGCTTTTTTTGTTTCAAAACCATTTGTTATTATTTTACTCCTATAGTAGGCTACTGCCCTTAAGACCCATTAGCATATTTCTGTATCAGCATTATGCGTCATGTATTTCTTAATCAGAATATCTGTATTCAGAAGCGGTTCTGACTCTGATTCACAGACTATGAGACTCTGCGGATTGGAGGCCTGGTGTTTGCAGGGGTCATTGTGGTGCTGTCTATCCTCCTCCTGACAGGTAGGTGTTTAGCGTGTGTGTGTGTTTGTGTCGTATGATGAGTCATGTCATATCACTCATGTAATGTGTAATGAATGTCTGTTCCTGTAGGTAACCGCATCAAACGGTGTGGCAAGAGTAAAGTAAGTGCACGTAACTTATTAATGTGTTTCTGGTGACATCTAGTGGTCAGAGTATAGTACAAATATTGTCATTTCAAACGAGGGAAGATTGGCGCTAGTTGTCACTTTCAGTGAATATATCTTAAAATATATTAATATACAGTTCCTTGCTCCAGGGTCTGCAATTAGATTGTCAACATGTTACTGTAACATTGAAAGAAATAATATATTTTTATATTTCATGCTTGACTTTCATGAGCTGACAGTCTTTAAGTTAAGTCTGTGTATTTGTGTGTCTGTCAGGCGAAGCATGGAGATGAAGACATTTAAGATGGCTCGGGTCTGGACTGGATGGTTTCGGGATGTGAACAGCCTGTGAAAGTCATATTATTACACTTTTATTTAGTTATTTAATTGATTTGCTTCATTAAAAACATTGATTTGGAAAAACAGATAATGTTGTTACATACCAATAAAGGATAGTTTTAAAGTTTTATTGAGAAAGCATTTCATTATTAGTGAAATTGTGTATATATTCATGCAACTTTTATTGACTTACCTTATTGATACTTGAAATAAGAACATGTACCTTATAGCCTTCTGATAATATAAAATGTTACACACTAGAGGGCAGTAAATGTCAGCTTTTGGGATACAACCTTCAACTCAAATTCAGGTGTTGCACATTAAAACTTGTGTCAAGTGTTTTATGTGGAATGATACTTGATGCAATGAGTACTTAGTTTTAATTTTAAAATTAGCATTAAATTGCTTCTCATGTCTGAATGTGAGGCTAATACAATATAACAAATAAAGAAGAAAATGTTAGCATATTTCCATGCATAAATACATGCGATTATATCAAATAATAGCAGTAAAATGAATTATTGTTGATATATTGTATCTAACGTGGCTATTTCCTTAACAACATCCTAGCATTTTAATACTTAATCTTCTTTAAAAACATCACTTGAATTCTGTAAAACTGATACGTTTCCATTTAAATTTACAATGTTTCGCTTCAGTGGAGTTCCTGGAAACATCCTGAGGTTTGTTTAGCCTGAGCAAGCACAGATTTATGCAGATCTGTGCGTATTCACTAATCCCGAACGATCATTTCTCAAGATTAAAACCTGCATCCAGTGCAAAGATCAGAGATAAACTGACTGGCTAAATTCTGCTTCACTCAGGTTCCCGTCGACTACTTGCATAGGGGAGAGAGGGCTATGATGGGTCAGCTACTTAGACTGTCCTCAAATATGACAAATGTAAAAAGTGTCAAGCATTAAATATATTTGATGATTAGAAAGCATCTATAACATAACATACATACAACGTGACACAGACTACTAAAAAATAAATAAATCAACAGCAGCAGCATTATTTTTTTTAATGCAAATAAATGCTAAAAGTTAATGCTAAAATAATCATTAAAAGTAACTATTATTACACACTATTACACTACTATTATTATCAGTGGCCAAAAGTGATGTCCGACATATTTACCCTTTATTAAAATATTCTTAAAAATGTGTTAAAGATTTTAAAACCATATTGCATAATTGTATAGGATTCAAATGTTTAATTTGTGATAACGCAATGAAACATGCCAAATTGTGCAGACATAATTTTGGGCCAGCCTGTCATGCAAAGAAATTATGAACACGTGCAAAAACAAGAGAGAATCAATTAAATATTAATAACTGATTATGTTGTACTCAATTTTCCTCTGAGACTTTTGTTTTTCTATGCATTTTATTATTATTATTTTAAAAAATTGCATTGCAAAATAAAACCTGGAGCTAGTTTGCCTTTTTTTTTTCAAATAATTTTATCAGATAAATTCCTCAACCAAGTTAAGTGTTTTATTTTTCCCTCTTATTTAAAATATATATAATATATATATATACAGTATATATATACTGTATATATATGTATGAAGAGTTCAGATGCAAAAGGCTCTAAGTGCCATCTGAAATATTCTTCTAGAATGATAATTTTTATGAAGCTCGTATAGTTAAGTTCAGTAATTTCACTTAAATGACAATGCAAATGACCTATGAATTGTCATTTAAGTGAAATTACTGAATTTAAATATACAAGCTTGATAAAAATGATAATTCTAGAAGAAAATTTCAGATGGCACTTAGAGGCTTTTGCATCTGAACTCTTCATATATATATATATATATATATATATATATATATATATATATAAAATATATTCTTCATAATTTGATGGTTTCATTGAGGGTCATTAAAAACAAACATCCCCTCTATACATTTTGTATATATCCGGTCTCCACAAATAAATAAATAAACTATTAATAAATAAAAAAAGCAAAACTTAATAGCAATAACTTTGTTAAAAACTTAATATGCTAAATAAATTAATAACAAAACAATCAGCAGATGTGAGGTTGTGAAACATTTCATCATGATCCATGTGCATTTCATAGCATGCAAGTTCTAGAAAAAAAACCTACATGAATTTCCTCGAAAGCGATGGCTGCTTTCTAAAAAAGAAAAAGTATGAACCCTTTGATTCTTCAAAGAAATCTACATCTGTTTCCCTGAATTCACTTGCAAAGTTCCCTTATAAAGTCCCCAGCTAACAGGTTTGAATAGTCTGGATCACTTTTCTCTTTCACTGAATTGTGTTTACAAAAAATAATAATAATAATCCCTTTATCTAAAAGACATGAAACTTGCTGACTTTTCTCACACTTCTTATATCTACACAGAAAAGAGAAATGTTATCTTAGCTTGTATGTTAGTGTGACACAAAAGGTCACACTCAGGATGTTTGGTAGACCCTGCATAGGAAATGAATGTGGAGGCGATAAACCAACACTTTTTTCAGAACACAAATACACAGAAGTGAAGTGGCAACACTATAACACATCCACAATGCGGAACACTCAAGCTCATAATTGCAAAAATTTATACTTCAGTACAAAAAAAATTCTAAACTTTGAAAAATAGTTATTTTTATTGTTATAATGATTTTACGTAAAATGTTGCTATTTTATTATGAATTAAAAAAAAGTGTTTAGTTAGTGTTAGTGATATTGCATATGTTTTAAACAAAATTACATTATTACAAAATCACATGTTACTGCCTTGGGTCTGGGCAGAACCCAAACATCCTAAATGAACAGCGAACAAGATTTGTTGTTTTTTCCTTAATTCAGTGTCTAAACAATATCAGTTCTGCAGTAGCCGACACTACACAACACAGTAAATTTAACTAGTAGCCTAGTTAAGGATCTTTTTTGCTACTTTTACTGAGTATCAAAGATATTGGCAACTTTTACTCTCTACTTGACTACATTTTTGAATAAGTATGCGTACTCTACTCCAATACATTTGTAACTCGTTACATTTTGCATGACACCCATAGACAGTATATGATGACACCCATGATGACACCTAACTTTTTCTGCAGCCGTTTATTTCTGCAACAGAAGTTGTATCGCCATCTACAGGCCATTGAAGGTACTGTATCTTGTGTGTTTTGACCACACTTGTCAACAAGGCTACTTTCCACGAATGTGAGTGCATTAGCGTGTAGTTGCCGAATTTCATAATATGAGATGAGGACGAAACCAGCACATCCAGTGCAAGTAGGCATTGACTATTTCATTTTACTTATTATTTTAATATTATTTTATTTATCCGTTGATATATTGAAGAGACCTTTTTGATGGATATTGGTTTACTTCTGCCCTTTTTGAGCACTTGAGCTTAACTGAGACTTGAGTGTTTGTAGAACTTTAAGAGGTGTTTAGTTTTATTTCTATTTTAGAAAATAAACATGTGATTGCTCTCTTCACAAATCAGCTGATTCTTGTTTTTTTCACTGGCATGTATCTTCGGTGTAGAAGACTAGTGCATATTTGAGCCTACATTCAGTATGAGTAAAACAATATTTAAAGTGTTAGTTCACCCGAAAAAAACCGCTGGAAATTCTGTCTTTAATTACTCACAATAACTTTCGTTCATCTTCAGAACACAAATTAAGATCTTTTTGAAGAAATCTGAGAGATTTCTGTCCCTCCATTGAGAGCAACACAACACACTTAGATACTTCACGAAGTTCATAAAGAGATCGTAAAACTAATTCATATGAATTGAGTGGTTTAGTACAAATTTTCGGAAGAGACTCGATCGCTTTATATATGATGAACAGATTGAATTTAGACTTTTTATAAACATTCATCAACTCATACATAAGTTACGATAAACGGAAGCTCAAGCATGTTTGCTTGATGTGAGAACCAATAAGGTTCATTCTCAGAAATATTTGAGCTTCTGCAAGAACCAATGAGGTTTATTCTCGTGTTACGCAGGACGTTTGAGCTTCCTCAAGAACCAATGAGGTTCATTCTCGTGTTGCAGGACGTTTGAGCTTCAGCAAGAACCAATGAGGTTCATTCTCGTGTGACGCAGGACGTTTGAGCTTCGGCAAGAACCAATGAGGTTCATTCTCGTGTTACGCAGCACGTTTGAGCTTCAGCAAGAACCAATGAGGTTCATTCTCGTGTTACGCAGGACGTTTGAGCTTCAGCAAGAACCAATGAGGTTAATTCTCGTGTGACGCAGGACGTTTGAGCTTCGGCAAGAACCAATGAGGTTCATTCTCGTGTTACGCAGCACGTTTGAGCTTCAGCAAGAACCAATGAGGTTCATTCTCGTGTTACGCAGGACGTTTGAGCTTCAGCAAGAACCAATGAGGTTCATTCTCGTGTTACGCAGGACGTTTGAGCTTCAGCAAGAACCAATGAGGTTAATTCTCGTGTTACGCAGCACGTTTGAGCTTCAGCAAGAACCAATGAGGTTCATTCTCGTGTTACGCAGGACGTTTGAGCTTCAGCAAGAACCAATGAGGTTAATTCTCGTGTGACGCAGGACGTTTGAGCTTCAGCAAGAACCAATGAGGTTCATTCTCGTGTTACGCAGCACGTTTGAGCTTCAGCAAGAACCAATGAGGTTCATTCTCGTGTTACGCAGGACGTTTGAGCTTCAGCAAGAACCAATGAGGTTCATTCTCGTGTTACGCAGGACGTTTGAGCTTCAGCAAGAACCAATGAGGTTAATTCTCGTGTGACGCAGGACGTTTGAGCTTCAGCAAGAACCAATGAGGTTCATTCTCGTGTTACGCAGCACGTTTGAGCTTCAGCAAGAACCAATGAGGTTCATTCTCGTGTTACGCAGGACGTTTGAGCTTCAGCAAGAACCAATGAGGTTAATTCTCGTGTTACGCAGCACGTTTGAGCTTCAGCAAGAACCAATGAGGTTCATTCTCGTGTGACGCAGGACGTTTGAGCTTCAGCAAGAACCAATGAGGTTCATTCTCGTGTTACGCAGCACGTTTGAGCTTCAGCAAGAACCAATGAGGTTCATTCTCGTGTTACGCAGGACGTTTGAGCTTCAGCAAGAACCAATGTGGTTTATATTTCGTGTCAAGCATGTTTGGTTGAGCTTCTGTTTATGTTTGCTGATTAATGTTTAAACGTGAATAAAAGACTAAATTCAATCTGTTCATCATATAAAGCGATCGAGTCTCTCCAGAAAATGTGGACTAAACCGCTAAATTCATTGACTTTTTGAAGTGGTTGTTGCGTAGCTGTCAATAAACAGAAGCCTCTTAGATCTCATCAAAAAGATCTTAATTCGTGCTCCGAAGATATATATATATATATCATTATTATTATTATTATTATTATTATTACACACTCTTCTACATCACGTACTGTAGATCATGCTGTATATCAAAGTCTTGGTCACTGCCTTTACGGAAGTAAGGAACTGCAGTTAGACCAACAGAAAGAAACGGAGAGCTGGAGAAGAGCCAGCGCTCAGGAAGTTTGAGGTATTGTTCTGCAAGATGACAAAGAGCATTAATCACCGCTCTAGGCCTGAGCTTAATTATGCTTGAATAAATAAGTCATTAAAGGCAGAGACAGGGCCTGTCAGGCGCACTCCTGAGCTGAAGCACTCTGCTATAGCGACACCTTCATCTTTCTCCTTCTCTTTCCCCTCTCTCATTCTCTGTCTTGTTTCTTTTTATATTTCATTAACACAAAAATGAACAGCATTGTTTGTCCTCATAATGGGTTTCCTTCAGAAAATTGTGTATGTGCATAAAGAGTTCAACATGTTTTTTTTAAAGTAATTTTAAGTATTCAAAGCATTAAAAGTATTTTTTTTTATAATTGATATAATTGTTTTTCATTATGCAAAAGTTAGTTCCAGTCCTCGAATCACCTTATTTATTTTATTTTATTCATATTTATATTGCCCTTTTATATGCTCTTCTATAACTTTAATTAATTATGAAATATATTGAGGTTTTATTTCCCAAAGGACAACTCAGGTGCTGCACACTTAAGAAAATTATACTTTTGGACCAATTTGTTACAGCCAAATTTAAATTATGTTCTCAAATTATATTTATGGTTTGGTTTAAGCCTTAAACTTTGACTTAATATTAATCAAAAATACTTCATCTCACCCCTCTCTCCCCTATGTAAACCGAAGCTGAAAACTGAGCAAAGCAGAATTTATGCATTTAGGCATAAAACCAGGCATTGATGTAGTTTAGACCCTTATGTTTTGTTGTTGGTTTGAGTATATTTTCAGGTCATTAGATATCAAGAATACAATAGACAATGAATAAGGTTATAATTAATATATATATATAAAATAATTTGGAAAAAAAATTATATTGAAGTTATCTTTCTTTTTTGCATTTGGAAATAGGATGAAGTATATTAACCTTGTGCTGTGGTGTTAATGTGATAAAAATCTCAATAAGCTTGCAGAATAAAGTGTAAATAGTGGTCTGCTTACAGGTGCACTTAATGGTGAGAGGGTCAGTACTGGTAGGTTCCCACACATGGAGAAGTGTTTAGGCCTGTAGGGTATACATGAGTGCACTGGGTCTTGTTGCAGTTGGTCAGCATTTTAACACCCCTGCTTAGAGCTTAAGGATATACTGGTTTAACTTGTCGTGAAAATAAATCCACTTGTTTGGCTTTGTTAATTTGAAGCTGGGGGTGACTGTAGCGTGGGAATCGAGATACAATCTGGACACACAGGTCTGGATGGAAACTTCAACTTAAGAACAGAACAAACAACATTGTACTGCAAAAGTGGACTAGAGTCTATCATCTTCATAGAAGAAATAAAATGAAGGTGAGTGAATAAATAATAGTATTATTTTGTGTAAACTCTTTTTTAACCCTTGTCTGCATTGTAAGATCTTCCCACTAGATGTCAGTAAGTATTCTAATTGATTCAAATGCACTGCATATCATTATCGCACTCTCATATACACACCCAAGTCCAGGGGAAAATATCATCCCGTTTTGACCTCATGAGCGTTTGAGAGAAATATTTCATTTTGTGATAGGATCATTTGGATTGAATTGAGTTACAAAAGATCATACACTATGTCATTTGTGGTCAGTCCGTACAAGCACTTATTCATTTAGAATGAAGAATTAATCAAGGTACAATCAGCTCATTCTCTGCTGATATATTTTAGTCTTTAGGAATACACAGTTTAATCATATATATTTATATATTCTTTAGAATTTATACAGCATATACATATATATATATATATATATATATATATACTGATACTTATCACATTTACATCCTTCTTAGCCCTTCACAGATTGCTTATCCATAAATTCCCTCCTTGTTTCACCTTTTCCCGACTTTTCTCCTCTCTCCAGTTCCTGCTCCACTGTTTCTTCCAACCATAATGGCGAGAGATTCTCATAAGATAAACACATGAAAAAAAAAAAAGAGGAAGATCAGGAGATGAGAGATTTGCAAAGCGAAACAACCAACCCCCCATTCCCCTCTTTTCCTCTCTCTCTTTCTTTTCCTCTCTCTTTCATTATCCTCCCCTGCTCATTTGAATAAATTAACACCCCCCTGACGTCTCGCTTCACCACCTTCCTCTTCCCCCCGATTTCTCCCCCCTCAACAGGCTGCAGGGAGAGCGAGAGCTCCAGAAATATCCTCCTGTTTCCACACACGTTCATTCACTTACTCCCTCATGCACATAGACACAATCACACCCACCCTCTAATACACCAAATTCATCCCGAAAGCTCGGGGTTCAACAGTCTCGTCTCCACTAACGCAAAACAAACCCCCTCCTCAGCCTTAAAAAAAAAACAAAAAAAAACATAAATTACGAAATAAAACATTTGGTCTTGTAAAAAAAACAGACTGGCGCACATGCGCAGACGCGGGTCCCTCCCTCAGCTGACTGACTTGGTGCAGCTCACTGACTCATTTGACTAATGCTGGCGAGCGTAACATGGCGTACAGTTCTGTATCAGGCTGGCTAATTAGCACCAGTGCAGCTCCAGCGAAACTGGGCAAGTCGTGCGCCGTCATGCTAAACCAAAGCACCATCTGGGCCTCCTCGGCCGCCATTTTGGATCTGCATGGCGCTAGTTTGCATAGAGCACTGTAATAAGCGGCCATACTGCAGGGGGAGCTGGGAGAAACGGTTAGCCACCATTACAGAAGGCTAGTTTTTAGTGCCCTCCCGTTACCTGCGTGTGGTTGAGGTGGGTAGGCACCAACCCTTGCTCCCTCGCTTCCACTCTGTTACCACCCTCTACCCTCAGTGACCTTGCAGGCATTTTGGTTGGGGAGGGGGGCTCTCTGCATTAATACCAGATACATTAGCGTTAATATGATTCTACCATGTAGCCATGGCCTGAGGGGGACTCTGATTGTCTGCGTATTAGCATTACCCTTCTCATTAGCCCACCCGCTTCTGCCTTCTCCGCTCTCTCTCCTTCCTTCTCCTCATTGGCGGACTCTGTCCCTCTCTCTCTGTCTCGTTCTTCGCTTTTCTCCAGGCAACAGATGAGAGAGAGTGATGCAGATGATTTGTATTAGCAATGATTTCAACAGTAGCTGCCTGCCTGCAAGTCAGTGGTCACTTCCTCTCTGATGCACATTGTTTAGATACATAGACAGTTCTAGATTTCTTTCAGCCAGCGTGGCTTGTACTTTCTTTCAGAGTGTTTGTGTGTCTCCATAAGTGTGTGGGAGGGTAAGGGTAGCATTCCATCTTCTATATTTCCACTTGTTACATAAGTGAGTTGAGAGGAGAGGAAGAGAGAGGCCTCTGTAGGAAACAAAGAGTCGGGCTGATCTGCTCAACTGCTCGTTTCTCTGCTTGTTCTTTTCCATAGAAACCACTGGAGGAAAACAAGTGTATCTGTATCAGAAATATTCAGGAGCTTACTGGTGGGATAATCCCTATGTGTGCGACCACTTCCACGTAATGGCCAAGTGTAGAGTCATAGTCGAGACCAGCTTATTATAGTCATAGTCTTGGTCCAGTCATGGACTCAGGAGCATGTTGACTGTCTTGACTTGGACTCGAACCTGTTCTGGTCTAGACCTTGACTTGGACTCAAATTAGCTGGTCTCGAATACAACACTGGCCAAGTGACCCCCTAAAGTTATCAGGGGTCATCCCCCTTGACACCAAAGAGTCATATGAATTTCACATCAGTGTGCCACTGTGCTTGACCCTATTGGTCATTCATTTCAAACTAGATTGGTTGCTCTTAGGGTGTGCTCACACTTGGCATGTTAATTTGATTAAAACAAACTCTGGTGAGATTGCTCTGAACCCTGGTGCGTACCAAACAAGTTGACAGAGACCACTGAAAAGAAGGGTCTATAGGTCTGCTTCCAAACGAACTCTGGTGCAGTTCGACTGAAATATGCAACACAGACCAAAGACATGTAAACGAACCAAAAAACAGGGTGTGACGTCACAAGATGCGACCCTTAAAAGACAGAATTCTCAAGCATACCTGATTTCTCTCATCATAGTCGTGACGTTGCCCATTAAAGTTTGGTACAGGCATCAGTACCGCTTCTCCTTGCAGCAGATCTTTTTTGTTTTGAATCTTCGGTGTTAAATATGACTTTGATGGCTAAGCGAACCAGGACTAAATGTATTGTTTTCTTTTCTTTTTTTGGTCTGGACCTACAAGAGTGAACACATCGTTAAGATTAACCCAACCCCAAACTAGGGCCGTTGTCAGGTGAGGACAATCAGGAACATTGTCCTAGACACATTACTCTCCGAAAAATGTTTAGCTTGTTACTAGGGCTGCACAATATATCGAAATTATCGAAATATTGCAAATGTATATATCGCGATATGCATATTGCAACGGCTTGCAATAACTGGGGTCATGAACAAAAGACAAAGAGAAAATTACTCACTGCTCTTGGCTAAATAACTTTTGTAGCTTTAATAAGAATCAGTATATATTTAATTCATACTGTGACAACTAGCAGTGTTGTATTTTAAAATTTGCTTATTCAGTTTCTGTTGTTAAATAAACCTGTTGTAGGCCTTCCTGAAACCCTAAAACCTGTGGTTTACACTGATGTTAAAGGTATAGCGGAGGATGTTTTACTTCCTGGTGGGTAACCTATACTATTGGTCCTCCTAATTGTCAATCATTCTGGTGAATCAATCAAACTTTTCAAAAAGTGGAGAGGGCGGGTCTTATCTAAAATTTGGAAAGATCCTCCGCTATACCTTTAAAATAACACTTCTTATGCTACAGTAAAACTCTGCTGTTCACTTTCAGAAGCTGTAGGGATATTTTCTTGTCACAAAAAGAATGTGAAACACGCATGTAGGTTATATCATTTTAAAGATATTTTAAAGATAATTAAAGTTTATTTTTACACACTTGAAGCATTATCGTATCGTATATCGAATATCGCATTATTTAATGAGTTATTGCATATCACAATTTTCTTCAATATCGTGCAGCCCTCCTTGTTACGGGGCAATATCTTGAAAAGTGCATCTTTGTTCTTTATCTACCCTAAAAGTTACATATTATTACATTATGGTACTCTTAAGGTACTAATATGAACCCTTTAAATGTGCTGCCCCATTGACAAGTGGTTCTACCCTTAAAAGGTAAAAAAAATAGCTTGGGATTTTTTTTTTTTTTACAGTGATAATGTTAGGGGCTTGCAAAGATCCCTTATGGTATAGTCAGTGCAATATTGTAGAAGGGGCTGACCCATAAAGATGTTATCTCAAGCCCTGGTAGCTTTTGCAGTGACACTGTCCCAAAGCAGACTGCAAGAATGTCAACGTGAGGTCTCTGGCTTTGTCCGGAAATTTACTGTCCTCTATCCATACCAAAAATGTATTAATTAATCCATTTTAATGCAGTGAATTGTTGCCGTTTTGTACTCTCTGAAATGCAAACTTGTCCCTTAATAGGGACACAAAACTTTGCAGAATTGGATTTAACGTGGTTAAACTAAGATGAAAATACTATACTCGTATTGGTTGCTGAAAGCATAACCTTAACCTAAATATTATTATCTAGAGTAGTCAGAATTTACATATAATGTAAATCAGGGATGGAGGATTCTGCTATGAACATAAATTCACTAATGATTATTCCATTGAAATGATCTGAAATGACATGACATGATATGAACTGGTGTGTTGCTGACTGTCCCAGCATTGTCTGGGGTTGGGTAAGGATACGTTGCTGTCAGCGTGTGTAGAATCACATGTCGGTGTGATGGATTTCTGTATCGGTTTATTCTCTGACAGGGCTGCACATAGCCTATAATCAATAGCAGTACAGCATGTTACAGATCAATAATTACCCGAAGAGAGAGTGTGTGTGGGAGTGTGAAGCCAGAGCGCTGGAGCGGAACCATCAAGCCAAACACTGTAACCATTGGTTGCAGACAATCACTTTACACATTGTTGTCATTTCTTAAGTTTTCCCGGGTGGGGAGGTAGTGTACCATACTGTAATTTTACACCCAGACATGCACTCTAGCATTGTTACATATCATTGTCAAGATATTCCATATCCATCACTGCTTTATTCTTTATATGCTGAAGATTTTGCCAATTTCCATAGAGGCTATAAAAACTGTCAAATAGATTTGTTGTTGTTGTTGTTGTTGCTTAATCTGAATTATAAGGGTTAAATAATGCTAATTACAACTCCCACTGTTTTATCAAATCTATTCATATAAATATTTGTTTTTTCAGATGTTGAAGGTGTAGAAAGACTCTATAGTCACCAGACGATAAAGCCAGGGTGGTCTGTGAGCATTATCCGCCACTCTAGACAATACACGATACGCCCTTCGCATGTCATTCCTCTCATTCTGAGCGCAGAACAATGCCGGCGATTCAGACACTCTTCGGTGCGCCTCTGAAGCACGCGTTCTCCCTCATTCACATACGTTAATGTATGGAGAGAGCGTGACCGGGTCTCGTGCTGTTTCTCTTAGGACGCACGCGTGCCACTCAACGATCAGTGACATAAAGAACGTACGCGGAGCGTTTTGCGCGCAACATTTACACGAACTTTACTTTAAAATGACTCTCAGTCCTGCCGGAAAAAAAACACATGCACACATGGTTTGATTTGCAAATCTTGAGTGGTTTAAGGTGGTCCCCCAGACTGGTCGTGCTGTTTTTTCCGTCCTGGTCAGTTGAAAAGTGCCTAAAACCAGCAAACAGGTCTGGCTGGGAGACCACACAAGGTTTAAGCTGTTTTTCTCGGCAGCGTTGCATCAATGCGAGATTTCTGACGATAAAAGATAAGCCGTTGACATCGCGAAAAGTGATCCGCCGTGCGTAAAAAAAGCAGTAATTTAGTTCCCAGGTGCGCCATGGTCACATTGAGTGCCACATAATGCCCCGGCTGACTCCAGCCACGTGGACCGCTCACAACAACAACAACAACATGATAAGTCCTGTCCTCTCTGATGCACTCAACCCACCCCCACCAACAAAACTCCGCGCGCCGTCCTCGCCGCGTCTCTCTCTGGCCCCGCACCAGCACCTCTCCATCTCGCCGTACCATTAGACTACCGAAGGAGGGGCCGTTCGGATGACGGTCCCGCGGAGGGGAGGGTACGAGAGGCGGGACCAAAGTCTTCCCCGCTTCTCGGCGCTGACGAGTACGGGACTAGGGCTGGAGAGATCGCCGGGGAGCATCGTCACCACTCCTGCACGGAGCCTCGCCTGGCCGAATACTGCACAGTGCACACGTCGGGATTGCAAAACATTCCTGAGAAATATACCTGCTATTTATGGCATGTGGCTGGTAACTTTACTCCTGCTGTATTCTTTTCAAGAAGGTATGTAGTCAGTTTATTTATTCATTGCTGCTTTTTTTTTTTTTTTTTTTTTTTTTTTTTACTTGCAGTGTGGAAAAATAACTGCACAATTAATTAAATTAAATTAAGTGGTAATTTGTTTGCACAAAAATTGCACTGTTCCAAGTTCAGTGGAGGGAGTTTCAACGTTATTTTATTGTGCGCTCACATATCTGGATTTTAGGAAGTTTCTTTCCCTCTAAAACTAATATACAACTTCGTGCAAAATGTGTTTAGTTGCTTAAAATGGGGAAAAGTGTTTCTCTAGTCGGCGATTAACGACGAACAGAAGATTGTGAGGCTGTAGGATCTGCATGTTCCCGTGCGCAAAGATGGGGGAGATAGCATGATTTGTATGCAAGATATGAATATGCTGTTGAGTTATGAATATGTAGAACGGGAGCAGATTTTTTGCATCGGTCGTGTGCATTTGCCATACACTTTTGGCCTTCTGTATGCTGCTTGTTGGGAAAAGTAGAGTTGGTCAGTGAGGTGTAATTTTTCTGCTTGTGATACTTTTTTTTTTTTTTTTTTTTTTACTGCGCTAGAATAAGAATGTTATTTTCTTGGATTTGAATAGGTCTGTTCGTTGTTTATAGTAACATGCTGTTTTATACCTTTAGGGAAAATAATAATTGGTATTTTGTAATAAAAGTGCATATGTCTGTGGTAGAGGGTGAATATATCTGCATAGATCAT
Source organism: Leuciscus leuciscus (assembly GCF_965113295.1). Lineage (NCBI taxonomy): Eukaryota > Metazoa > Chordata > Actinopteri > Cypriniformes > Leuciscidae > Leuciscus > Leuciscus leuciscus. The sequence continues at coordinate 14,428,672 of NC_138733.1, read as the reverse complement.
GTGAAAAATAGAATGGCTTATGCAGCCTCATTTCCAATTAGCACTGGTGCAATTAGTGGTCCTCCATTTTCTATGCCAACAGATTCCTGGTTTGACTGTGCTGATGGTGGGTTTGATATGGCACATATGAATTTGTATAAATGCAAAACGAAGATGTGGTTTATTTTGATCATAATTAAGGTTATTTATTTGCTCATTCAGTTAGTTTTACGCATCAATTTCTGTCATGATGTCTCCTCAACAATTTTGTTTTTGACACCTCACAGCATACATGCCCCTCCTTTCCTCACCCTCCAGCCTTGGAGATATGCTTTCAGTTTTTGCTCATATTTTTTCCCCCTAAAATTATCTTGCAAAATATTTTGGGATGAAACCACTTTTCAAAACGTCTGTTTTGAAGTGTTCTTTATCTGATATTCCATCGTCAAGTATGACTAAATATTTGCCCACAACCAATTCAAATGCGAATGCTTTACCTGGTTATACAGTACTTGAGTTTGGATGCTTTAGAATTGAAAATACATTTTGTTTTTATATTTTAATGTCATTTGATCGGGGATGTAAGGTCAGAATTATTCTGTTTCTCTTCCAGTGTGCGTGTGGGTTTGTGAAAGAGAACTGTAGTGTGTATTAATGTGTGTTTGTGTATGTTTGTGTGTGTTCTTGTATGGGGGAGGAAGGGTGCAGTAGGGCGTAAAGTGCGTAAAAACGGGATATGGAGGGCGCAAACAAACTTATTTTTGTCATGTTCTCTTTTTATTTAATAAGTCTCATAGTTTATATAGAGTTTTCTGTAATTCTCACAATATATATCTTATCATGTATCTTAAGCTCTGATGACACAGTCGATAGGAGATGTAAAACGCACATCAATTATCATACATGCATATGCATTAGGACTGCGTATTTTTCCGAGAGGGCCGCGCCTCCATCTTTTTCACTTTCAAGGAATGTAGAGACATTTCTCCTTAAAAAGCTTTTTTCCACCTTTCCAGAAATAATTGTATGTTATCATAAGAACACATTTTAGTCGTTTTTGTTTAGAAATCAGCAGCCATTTTAAATGTATTATTATGCATTATCGTGACCCGGGCAAGTTGTAACATATTACCCCCCTGCCTCACACCTGAACCCCGGGCTGGGAAACCGAATCCAGGGTAAATTGTCGTCTCGAGGGTCAGCTTGTCTTTTTATGGAAAGGCAACTAAATGAAATGGAAAAATGCACCGAGGGATGCTGCAGTATTGAAGGTTGAAATGTACTTTGTTATTTGCATGTGAGTTATAATTTGATAAAACATTATTAAAAATTATAATTATTATTATTATTATTATTATTATGAACAAAAATAATAGCAAATAGTATAACTATTATTATTAAACTAATTAATAAAGCCTTAGTTTATTGGAAGGATTTTTTAATTGTGTTAATAGGGTCTATAACATTTTAGAATTAATCCATGTTATTATCCAGATGTTGTATACTCTTTGTGATGGGTCTCAATTATTATTTTTTTTATATCAAACAAATGTTTTTTTTTTAGCTTTAATAATTTTTATTTATGACATATTTGCTTAGATATTAAATAATGAATAAAGGGATGTATAGACAGTGTGTGCTCGCTTGTGTGTATCTGTGTCTGTCCAATATTTATTTTAAGGATCAGCAGTCGTCAGGTCGTCAAATTTGTGTGGTGGCTGCGATATTATCCGGTCTGATCCGATTTTCTGAACATTTGCCTAAATTAAAATGTGATTGAAAGGAGCTTGCCATGCACGTCCAACACATCAGGCGCTTTCAGAGTCAGACATATTATTATTATTATTAATAATGGCCATGTGTATGTTTTACATCAGCCATAACAGAAATATCTGAACATTTACACACACAAAAAATGCCCACTTTCAAGAGATTTCACCTCCAAACTGCTCGCAATGTCAAACCGGCTCCTCACATCAGGACACCTCCATCCCACCCGGTCTCCCCCTCATAGAAATATGCAAAATTGGTTTCCTTTCTCTTTTCACCCCCATCAAATCCCCTGTTCTTCCCAGCTGCGCAATTAGTAGGAGATCTGCCGCATCCCCCACTCCAAAAGTAAATCAGGTCATTGGCCATAAGGACTCCATTTATTTCTCTCTCTCTCTCTCTCTCTCTCTCTCTCTCTCTCTCTCTCTCTCTCTCTCTCTCTATTTCGTTATACTCGTCATATAAACCTGTTCCTCTCTTCTTTCCATGACACTATGTTCATTATAATACGAAACTTCCTCTATAAAAATAAAGAGTAAAGCCATGTGTGACAGCAGCATGAGTCACATATAAACACGTTACTCCCATGAATTATGTAGTAATAGGCCTACTTGAACTTTTCTTCTTCTTGAAAATAAGATGTTTAGATTGAACAGGTTTGTCCCATCAGTGATTTTTTTTTTTTTTTTTTTTTACTCCCCATAGCACGAATTATGAATGTTCCGATTTTTTTTACATCCAAAATTATTCTCAGCTAAATCATTTGACTCACTAGATAGTGGAAACTGATTTTTTTTTCTCATAAAAAAAAAAAAAAGAAAGTAAAATAAATAAATAAATAAAAAAGTTAGTCAAAGAATGTGTTTTATTCCTGTAGCCGATGGGAAACATAGAGTTAAAAATTGCAATCAATAAAGTAACAATTTAATATGATCAGCTCTGGTCATGTGACTATTTACACCAGTCATGTAAAATATCCATTTAAAATCAAGACTCTGAACTCTGTGTAAAATGCACCATTGACTCTTTTTAGACCCTTCAAACTCAAAAGAAAACTGGTGTCACAAATGCAACCGGTGAGATTTACTGGGTTAAGCGCCGTGCTATTCTTCCCTCCACACACCCCGCCGCTCGACCTGCCATTTCAGCTGAAGTGCGGTCAAAATAAAAATCTTTGTGTCACTCTAGCGTTCCGCTTCGACAGGTGACCGCTGTTCTTCTTTCAGAGCTCGTGTGCCGGCGAGTTAAGCGCGTGAACAAACACTCCTCGCCTCCTGAGAGCACCTGCTGCTCGCGACACGTCGGGGCCACTTGTCCATCCAATCGGACACCGCGAGCAAAGCATCCGTTCTATCAAGAGTCGAATAATGTGACGTGCGGTATCAGGGCGCGAACTGTCTGTGAGGGTTTAACTCCGCTGTTTAAAGGGATAGTTCACCCAAAAAATGAAAATTCTGTCATAATTTACTTACTCTGAAGTTGTTCCAAACCTATATGAGTTTCTTCTGCTGAACACAAAATAAGATATTTTGAAGACATATGGGTTACCAAGCAGTAGATGGGCCCCATTGACTTCCATAGTATGTGGGGGGAAAAGTCAATGGGGTTTGGTTTTTAATACAGGTTACAACTTGAGGGTGAGTAAATTATGACAGAATTTTGGGGTTAACCGTCCATTTAAAGCTCGTCTTGAACCCTCCCAAAACACCCAATCAAATGGTTGGAGGAGGTTATAAAACGATGTAGGCAATTAATGTAATAGTCTAAGTATATTGTTTGTTTCAAAATCATTTTCAATCAAATCTTTAGTAACAATAAAAGTTACAGAATCAATTTGTCAGAGCACTAGTCGCTGAGGAACAGAAGTAGCGGTAACCATAGCAACAGTACGCTGCTCGCGCGCTTTCCATTATCTTACGATCAGTGGATGGGAAAACAAAACAACTGTCAATATTTTTTTATTATGATTTTAAATATCACAGATCATAATCACTAACACAAATAAATACTGCTTGTTTAAAACGTCTCTAATAGGAATAGCCTACAGGAACAGTAGGGTTTATGGGAAAGATAGTGTCAATATTCTGTTAAACGTCTTTCAGTTCGATAGAAGAAATGGGTTTGTTAGACCAACCTCTAGGGTGAGTAATGACAATGTTATTTTCTTCTTCCGTTCTTCTGTCAATCGTCTCTTTAGATGGCGGTTAGATAGTGGTGAGAGGTCCTCAACATATTTCGCCCTGAAAATGACTGTCAGACATGACTTTTTAAAAAGTCGACATCTCTGAAAGTTGTTGTTTATTTCGCGTAACGTTACATTCCAGTGCCACACTAACGTATCCTACACAAGTAGGCCTACATACGTGGGTCGTACGTAGCCTACATTAGATCAATTCGTCAAAGGTCAAACGTCTGGTAAGTTTCTGAGTTATAAGTTCGAAGTAGTTCACTGCAATGTTAAAAACCTGCTCCTCCTCATCTCTTAGGATTCCATTCGTTCGTCAAGCTGTTTGTGAACGCAAATGTGGAGTGTTGCCAGTCTCATTATTTATTTATTTATTTGTATTTTTTTGTGCTGTGTCTCAAACTTTGATATAATATGTTCATATCTAATTTACAAATTAAACTAGTTAGAATGTATTTTATAAAATAAACTTTAGATTTGACTAAGATTTTATAATGTCTGTCATATAGGCTTTTCCAGCATCCACTCCACTCCAGGATGATAGTGGCTATGCATTTCACTCATGTAACTTACTTCTTTCTACCTGATGGTGTTACTCACCTTGTGTTACAACACTCCTTGTTCTCCCCTATTGTACTTAGTAAATTATGAGTGGACATGATTTATCTCAGTTCCATCCAGAGAGAGGAATACCTTTTTACTGTGGGTTCATGTTGGTCATTTTAGTATCAAGACAACTTTAGAGCAGTTTAACAAAATAATGATGATACAAAATAAAGGGTTCCAAGTTTTTGCCAAAGAACATTTCAGTGAACAGTTCTTAAAATAAAGATTTTTTCGTAGTGTGAAGAACATTTGGGAAATCTAAAGAACTTTTTTTCTACTTTAAAGAACTTTTTGTGCAATGGAAAGGAACCATGGATGTTAAAGGTTCTTCATGGATCCATAGATGCCAATAAAGAACCTTTATTTTTTAGAATGACATGGGCCACAGAACTGCAGGTTTCTGTTGCTCCGGTTTAAGTTAAAGAGTGCCCAGAAAGGGGTCAGCTTATAAACTATACAAACTACAGTTTATAAACTACCTGAAACACAGGAGATTCAATACATTTTTCTATTGACTTGCATTGAGATGTCTGACACCCAACCTCCAAAAATCATCCCTTTGAAGTCTGAGCTACTTCGGCAAATGGTGTAAATGTTTTCTTTTTTCCCTGACGCTGCAGTACCGCGAAAATAAGGGGGTAGAGATCCCTTACCCAATTCAAAATCAAGATTATAAATGAAGAGACTCATCAGCCTCAGTCTCTTACATGACCACGATCATATCATATATTTGATTCTTTATATAATGTAAACAGGATAGATGAATGCAAACGGCTAATTATTTAAACAAATGTATATATATGCCTCACACTTTTTTCTCTTCCTCTTCTCAAAGAGACTGCCATGCAAATGTGGGAGGTTACATGTGACTGGTTTCCAATCTACTCTAGCTCACTCACGCAAAGCACTGAACAATCACAGGGGCAACAGTGGCAGGCAAGATTTACTCTAATATACCAGAACAAATGTAATCTAAACACCAAGTGTACATGTGTCCTCCTCAGCCTAGCTATGAAGAAATGCTTGACACACACACATACACACTCATTCTCGCTATCATAAACCCATTTATAACTGGATGCAACGTAGGGCTGACTTTAGATTCAGCTGGAAGTTACTCAGCACCTGTAGTATTGATTTTTCCTTGAATGCGCCGCGCATAAATGATTATCGGTTTGATAAGTGGCTTGTCTGAGGAAAGGTATAAAAACAAAGGAGGAAGAAAGTCAGCCTCTCTCTCTCTTAATCTCATGAGTCATTTTAATAGGTTAAAGAAAACATTATGACACTGGAAGCTGTTAAAAAATATTCAGCGTTGTAGCGCGATACAGACAGGCTTGACAGCGGAAATGGCCCTTGAACAATCTGCGAATAAATTAATTGGGAGGCTTGGAGGCAAATGGATGGTTGAATTGCGTTGTTGTCGAACAGTAGCGCGTCCCAAAAATATGTGTCTGCATTTAGACATGTTTATGTAGGTGAGACAGTGATCGGAAGAGAGATTTTGTGCAGATATCTTTGGGGACAGGGTGTGAAGATCTATGCGTGTGCATGCGAGAGAGTGTGTGTCTAAGCAAATGCAGATGAGCGACTGAGAGAGCTGCATTATGCATAGCGGCTCACCATTGGCAATTGCCTAGGATATCCGCAATACATATTCAAATGGCATTTTCATAGCGATTGAACAAAAAAAAGATATGTATGTATATGTTGTGCAAATGTGCAATGCTAGGAGGACCACACATAAAGGGGGAGTTAAGAAAGAGAAAAATGGAAGGCGATTAACAGGGAGAGATGGCGAGAAGGAGGGAAAAACAACATGAAATGATGAGCAAAGACATTTTTTAGCAGGAATTTTTTCGGTTGGAGGAAGTGGGTGGAGAATAACGCGTCCATCTTGAGAGTTAGACAGATAGATAGGGAAAATGGGCATCATTAATGGAGCGTTTCAGCATTCCCATGCAGCCCTTTCCCTCGTTTGGCATATGGCAACGGGAATAGCAAGGAGCTGCAGGGCTTCGTTAGCCCTCACACGGAAGTCATCTCAGAACAAAGAGAGAAGAAATTGGGTTATCCAATTGCCCTTTCTCTTTTCTCTCCTTAAGACTCTCCTAAATTACTGATCATCTACCCATGGACCATGATGGACATCCTTGGACATAGTGGTCAACCATTGTTGCATGCTTTGTGTGGGTACTGCTGTTGATGTGTTTCCATTTTGTTTCAATGCATAGCATCAACAAATCACCACACTAAATTGAATTACTTTGAATACACTGCTTTATGCTGAAACTACACCATTGGTTCTAAAACCCTTTTTCATTTATTTGGTGGCCATTCAAAATTGGCTAACATTTTTTCGTAAGCAACATTGCTAATATATTTCTTTTTAATATAGTGTAAGTTTTTCTAGTGATTTTATTTATTTGTTGGCTCTTAAAAGTGTGTAATTGACAGCTCAGTATAGAAGAGTTTGGGACTGTGCCTGTTTTTGTGGCAATCAGCCAATCAACATTTGCCATTTCCTGCGGCTTTAAAGAGTTAGGCTAGTTCACCCAAAAATGAAAATGACTCACCCTCATGTCGTTCCAAACCCGTAAGACATTCGTTCATCTTTGGAACACAAAAAAGATATTTTTAATGAAAACTGAGAGCTTTTTGTCCCTCCATTGACAGCTACGCAATTACCACTTTCAATCCCCAGAAAGCTAGTAAAGACATCATAAAAGTAATCCATGTGACTCCAGTGGTTTAACCTCCATTTTATGAAGTGTCGCGAGTGCTTTGTTTTGCGCATAAAAAAAACAAACAAATATATTTACAAAATATTCATCTCCAACGCACGTTCGTGCAACTACGTTGTGGTGCTCTCGTGAACGCATGCAGGAAGTTAGTAATTGTAAATAAAGTGCTAAATTATGTTGTTGTTTTTTTTTGCAAACAAAGCACTCGCGACACTTCATAAAATTGAGGTTAAACCACTGGAGACACATGGATTACTTTTATGATGTCTTTACTACCTTTCTGGGGCTTGAAAGTGGTAATTGCGTAGCTGTCAATGGAGGGACATAAAACACTCAGATTTTATTAAAAAGATCTTCATTTGTGTTCTGAAGATGAATGAAAGTCTTATGGGATTGGAACGACATGAGGGTGAGTAATTAATGACAGAACTTAAATTTGTGGGTGAACTAACTCTTTAAAGTTGCCAGCAATTAAAGCTGATTGGCTGATTGCCACAAAAACACTCAATTTCACACTTTTAAAGTGTGGTCACATCAGCAAATGTAGGCAAAGTTTTCCATTGTCAACTGTGTTGCGATCTATGAAGACCTGCTCACTCAGAAGTCACTTTAACCAAGCAGCTTTCTGTTGGTTGGCATGGCGAATTCACATGACCAACTTGAACATGAGCGAAATCTGCATAGGGGACTTTTTTGCCCTTTTAATGAAACTGCCGATCGCACTGATTCCTATCGAAATAATTGGAATTCCACACTTTTAGAGTAATTTATCACATGCCATTTACAGCTCAGCGTATTGGCTCAACAAGTTTTGTGGTCCCATGAGCAGAGGTGAATGCTTTCTCCAGGTAGAATTATATGATAGCATCCCAATAGTGACACCTGTTGATGGGGAGGTCAAACTGCAGCTGTCCTGGTCTCAGGCTTTTTCCTTTCCCCCTCCAATACTTTAGACCCAGACAGTGTGGGGGGATGTGGATATCCTCAGGCCCTCCCTTTTGGATCCACAACCCCTTACCCAGAACCCCACTGTGAGATTATAGATATTGCAATCTTTATTATGGGGGTTTATGCTTTAGGCTATAATCTGCAAAGGCATAAGGGGTGGGGGGGCAGGGGGACTAACCAGTTGACCTGTTTTTCATCCCATATCAGTACGACCATGACCATATTTCCCAGTGTTGCTGTGTTTTGTTCAGATCTACAGTGAACTGATGTGTTGTCATGCAGGCTTTCCGCTATTGTCTATATTTTCTGATGCCATGCGCAGGATAGCGTTTGCTCTTGTTTGTCCAATGATAAGCGAGAGATGTTTTTTTATATCTTTGAAAGAACTATTACAGATTAACAGATGTTTGTGTTTGCTTAGTTTTAAGTTGCATTTCTGCCGAGAGGAGATTGGCGCTGTCTATAGTGCTGAAATGTGTTTAGGGACCTTTCAGTCACTGTCCATGGTCCTGAAAAGAGCTCTCGGAATTATATTTGACACAGCTCAGAAACCAGGATAGAGTGCACTCTGCTCTCGTCCCAAATAGCACTTAAGGCTGACGGCAGCCAGGGACTGAGTCCATTTTGAGCATGTCAGGGATCTTTGCTGTTTAACTCTAATGTTGGATCCCAGAGGTTCTTTATACAAAAGCGTGGGTCAAAACATTTGCTTCAAACCCTAGATTTGTCAGTGCAACTGTGGCACTACATTAAGCGCTGACTTCGCATGCACAGCAAAGCTCAGTCTAGTCCAGCGGTTCTGAAATGGGGGGAGGGTCGTGAACATCTAAAGGGGCTAAAGCATTCTCTAATTATTTATAAATGAATCAATTAAATTAAAAAATAAATTAATTGTTTAAATAATTATAAATAAAATGAAATGTTTATTTGTTACATTTATTGAAATGCTACTGTGAAATTGACTGCACCACCGAGCTTTTTATTTATTGCAGCATATAACCTTGGCAAACAAAACTTTTTAATTCGTCCTCTCAAAAATGGACATCTATTGGATCACAATTGGATCTAAAACATTTGCATTTCCTCTTCTAAGAGATATATACTCATGCTGTCTTTCCTTCAAATGGTTATTAAACAGGTTAAACAGTTCTTTAAGACAGTTCATAACTTTTTTAAATCAGTTGCAAAAAAAACGTATATTTTACATGTATATTAAACGTTGTTTAATCTGATACCGAAAAGTAAGACTGATTACCCCTAACTAACTGCTAGTTGGTCGTACTTGTTCTTAAAGTGAAAGTTCACCCGCAAATGAAAATTCTGTTATCATTTACTCACCCGCAAGTTGTTTCAAACCTGTATGAATTTCTTTCTTCTGCTGAACACAAAAGGCAAACTTTCCTTTTTGAAGATACAAAAAAGAAGATATTTTGAACAGTTAATGGGATTCTGGGATTCTAGATTATGTTAAGAAAATAGTTCGAAAATAAAATACTTGTGTCAGTTTCATAGCTGTGACGGCAGTCTTTAAAAAAATAACCTTGACTGTAGGGGACTTTTGAGTAATAAAGGGGGAGAACTGCCAGTCTACACTAATGTAATCCAGCACATTTTTATTTCATGCGAAGCGTGAACAACGAAAAGCATTTTATTTCATTCCTTTGCAACCTGTGACTCTTGACTCCTCAAAACCATTCACTGCAGCCCCCCATCTAACCTACTCCTCTGCTCACTCTAGACCTGGTCCTGTCTGGACTCATGCCCCCTGGCTCGCACCCACCTCCATAATCTGCCCTCCCCACAGGGCAGAGTGAGAGGGGAAGCGATAGAGGCCCTCCACCGTGCTGCGATTATCAGGCCAGGAAGGCTCTGTGTGTGTTAAATGTGAAAGGAGATTATATGGATTTAACTCTCTGCGTCTGGCGTACAAATTCCAATCACATAACATATCCCTTCATGTTCTATGGGAATATAAAAAGAGAGGGAGAGAGAGTGATGGATGGAGAGAGAGAGAGAAAGAATCCAAACCCCCACCTTGCCCAGTAAAAGCTTTAGCTCTAATCTCAGCCTTTCAATTCTCTAGCACCACTTTTTTCATGTTTTTCATTCTATTTATGCTTTGCATGTTTTTTTCTTTTTCCTTATTCCAAATGGATATTATTATTGTCCTTTGTTTCTCGACACCGATAAAAGGAGTAGCCTATAACTGTCAAAAGTAACAATAACATAATTTAAGTCAGTAAAAGAATAGAATGTGATTATTTACAAACCTTTCATGTCTTTCCAAACCCTTTTAACTTACTTTTATTTATTTATTTTTGCATGGAGCACAAAAGAAGATATTTTATAGAATGTCCAAGCTGCTCGTTTCCATACAGTGAAAGTGAATGGGGACTTGGTACAGCCGTGGTTTCATTGCATTAAAAGAAGCAGCATTTACATTTTTAGGTGAACTAATCCTTTAATATTCAATTTTATTGGGTATAAATTCCAATTTCATATTCATTTTTATACATTTTGAGTTTTCTGTGCATGGAAGCTTACAGTTTACTTATCTATGGCACCCCATTGACTTTAATGGCATGGTAGCATGTCACCATTATTCTTTTGAACACAATGAGAATCACAAGAATGGGGGTTAATCCAGGCATTGTTGACATAAACCTGGTGGGGGGCATTAATTAAATGTAATTGCCTTAGAAGAAAAATCTCTTGCTTTGGGCTTGTGTCTCCCTTGGCTCGGAGCCAGAGCTGAGCTAAGCAATTTTCAGAATACAAAAAGATACAGAGCCATCCCACCAGAACCATGTAATCCGTAATAGAGCCTGCAGATAATAGAGACGCCGGAATGGTAAATCACTAAAACGCCGCCTTTGAAGGACATCATTAGCTACGCTGCTAAATTAACACGCGTTAATTTACGCAACCTTCTTTTTTTTCCTCTTTTCTCACAGTAGTCCGGGTTTGGTAATACACCAAGAGCGAATGATTGTCTGATCCAGATTAGCTGTCAGAGAGGTTTGTAGATACATAGCGGGGGTTCTATGACCTATTTATTCTCCTATCAGATGGCAGCATTCAGCATGGCTCACACCGCACACATATTAGATAAGTGATATTCTTTAATGCCTGCACTACGACTGCTTGTTATCACTGTCATTTGGGTTAAGGTTGGATAAGTAAGGTTCCTTTGGTAAGGAAGCATCTGCCAAGAACACATATACTATAAAAAGATGTGATTGGAGAGTAAAGATCCACTATTGCTGTGGACAAAGTCGTTTTTTGTTTGGAAGGCTTGCTGATGCCTGCATCTTGCTTTGTTCATTTACATCTGTGTTTGCTTCTGTGAAAATTGCAGCTTTTTCAGTTTTACAATGAGTCAATTTAAATGAATACTTTCTATTGATGCTAAAGGATCTGGGGTGTGCTTTCCAAAAGGCGTTAGCCAACTATGGTCACAAGTTCTGTCGTTAGCAATGATTTGGTGCTTCCCGAAACCTTAGTTTCACCAAACATTCGCAAGTTGTTTGGTTGGATCTACAGTTTTTGACCTGTGGTTAGAAGCATAGTTTCTTGTTAGTACGACATGTGAACATATAGATTGTGCTCTTGATCAAAATAACCAAGCTTACATGTAGTACATGTATCTCTTTCATTCCATATATATTAGTGCTGGGCAACGATTAATCGCGATTAATCGCATCCAAAATAAAAGTTTGTGTTTACATAATATATGTGTATGTACTGTGTATAATTATTTTGTTTATATAAATACACAATATTATGACACATGTATATATTTAAGAAAAATGTGCATGTATATACTGTATATATATTAATACATAATGTATATTATATATAAATATAAATATTTTATAATATTTTATATATAAATGACAAATTTTTCTTAAATATATACATGCATATGTGTATTTATATATACAAAATGATTATACACAGTGCACACTCACACATATATTATGTAAACACAAACTTTTAGTTTGAATGCGATTAATCGTTGCCCAGTACTAACCAAGTCAAGTCAAGTCAAGTTAAATCAAGTCACATTTATGTATATAGTGCTTTTTACAATACAGATTGTTTCAAAGCAGCCTTACAGAGATAACAGGAAAATAATGGGAAAAAAAAGTAATAAAAAAAAAAAAAAAGTTAATTTTCAAGATTGTGCATATATGCGAATGTGCACCAGACACCCAGGGAACCCAGGGATTTGCAGAATATGACGCAAGAGGAAACCCGTGATTGACGAAGAACAAAAATAGTGAAGTTGTCTTTAAATGCCATTTTTTTTAATTTACTGGCAATAATCTGACATTAATTCGATCTAAAACCGATTCATTAGCATAAGTTGGTACTCCACCATCTGCGCGTCGTCAATTGACTAGCTACAGTAGTTAATTTCTCTAACAGTGTGTCACACTATGGTACAGTAGTTATGCAGCTAGCTATATGTTGTTGTACAGGCAGTGCAAGCCTTAGCTTAGCCTTGTGCACTTGGAAAATGACAGACAAATAATCAGATAAAGGACAGTTTTTGGTTACATCATCTTCTCAATCCATTGATTGATTTCTAAATTTGAATCGAGTTGTGCTGACCCAATGGGAACGTCTCTGGGATAATCCAATCAGAGGACGGCAGGGCATGCACTTTACCAGATGTGATTGTGAGGTGGAAGTTTGCCAGAAGGACACACAGAGCTTATTTTATGATGTGCTGCTCATTTCAAAGTGCAGTAACCCAAAGGAACAAGTATGAGTTGGCCCCTTAACCTGTCCAGGTGTTGATTTGCTGAATAAAACTCTATGGTCACTTTGTGACTGACCATGTTGTCTCTCTTCCAGTGCACAGCGAGGATGTGGTCTCGACGCGGCTGTACTTTGTGAATGCTTCCCTGCAGAGAGTGACCTTCTCCAGCTCAGTGGGGGTGTCCCTGCCCTGTCCTGCGGGTGGCGCCCCCCATGCCGTCCTCCGCTGGTACCTGGCCACTGGCGACGACATCTACGACGTGCCACACATCCGCCACGTTCACGCCAACGGCACGCTGCAGCTCTACCCCTTCTCCCCCTCTGCCTTCAACAGCTTCATTCATGATAATGACTACTTCTGCACTGCCGAGAACCAGGCCGGCAAGATCCGCAGCCCTAGCATCCGTGTCAAAGCAGGTGAGACCTGATTCCATACATCTGTCGGCCTAGCTATCCATCTATCTACTGTATTTATATGGGGCTGCAGTGTTGTGTAAAGGTCAGGGTTGGCAACTGCAAAGTTGTTGGTTCAAGTCTCACAAGGACCTGGCCATAAGCTATCATTCTCATGTCCTTGAACATATGACCTTTGGATGAAAGTGTCTACTATAGCTTACCTGCCCATTATATATTAAACCGTGATCCTGTCAATGGCAAATGGACAGAGAATTTTTATAATGAATTTAAATAAATATATTTGTATAAACAATCATTCAAAAGATTTTTTCAAAGAAATTAATACTTTTATTCCGCAAGGTCTCACTTAATTAGTCACAAGTGAAAGACATTTATAATGTTACAAAACTATTTAAAGTAAAACTAAAACTATTTTTAAGTAAAAATCTACATTGACTGTTTTTAAATATTTCAAAATAGGCCTTGATGAGCATGAGAGGATTCTTTCAAAAACACTAAGAATATTTTTGTGTATCCTTAAAATAGAAATAAATATTTCTTACCAGCCATAAATATATAATATATAAATAAATAATACAAAATAAAAATTTAATAAAATAAATATGATTTTTTTAAATAAAAAATAATAATAATTAAATTGTCCACATAACAATATTAAAAAAATTAAATAAATACTCCCTTAAAAAATGTATAACAAATATTGCTGGCCATTGTGACATGATACATGGCATTGTGATTTTGTTCCTTATATTTTGAAATTCCTCACATTTGGATAGTTTAAAAAGAGGAATATTCCACATGTCACCACATGGGCTTTTGGATACATTTCTGATTTCACATTTTCTTTTGAAAAATGTCCTAATAATCATTCAAATCACTTACATCCTTGAGGGTCTGCTTAACATTCTTACATTCCGACATGCATTACATTGCAGTTCCTAATACATTTCAATTTACAGTACTTGTATTGTCACTTGACATGTTAATTTTGGATCTGTGTATACCCTTGCTATAATCTGCACACTTTTATCCTAAATGACTGCAATTGGTTTCCGTCAGCATCTTTTTACGGACTATATTGCCTGGAGAAAAGAGCCCAGTCAACGTAAGCACTGTGGCAGAGGGGGGCACGTGACGTTACAGGTGGAACATGAGTTCTTAGCTTAACATCTGCAGAAACAGCAGAAGTAGCGGCCGCCATATTGCTAACCTAAATAAGAATGTAAGTGCCAAATGGATGTCCCAGTGGCCGGCCTGTTGACCTGACTGCTTTAAAAAGCAGCGCACAGACGGGCACACTACGCTACAGACAGTTGGCGGACTGACCCTCCCACACGGTGCCAAGGTCAGCGCTCGTGAGTGGGGCTGGCCGCCCAGCAACAGCGAGGGATATCCATACACTTCCCTACACTCACACACACACGCACGTTCTTATGCCAGCCTGCGCAGTGCCAGTGTCCCTCCTGTCTCCCAGTCTCCATCTGTCCTCTAAGCTAGAGTTCCCATCTCACACACACACACACACACACACACACACACACACACACACGTACACGTTCACCTACTCTGAATTTCCCAGAAATAACCCCATAGAGTGACGGCGATCAAACACTATTATAAATAACATCAGCTTGAACGATTCTTCAAATGTAACCAGGCGAGTTCGGTCCACACTGCTTTTTCCACCTTACCCGCATTAACATTAAAGTCTCAGAGGATGGAATGAATTACCTACCAACTAGCGACAAGACGGGGGTGACTTTCGCCTCAAATAATTACACTAATTAATCAATTAAGTGCTGAGATGCAGCAAAACTGCTAGTGGACCTAGCAACCCACACAGAGCCCTGAGGAACCCAACACTGGGGCTCCCTCACCAGCCAATCAGATCCTGGCACTGAAGGGTTGCCATGGGTACGGTGAGGGGAGGGGCAGGGTGTGGCGCTGAATGTCTCAGGTGGCACTGGAGAATGATGACAGCTGACAGCTCACTGTATGACACCATCCCCCCCCATGCTTCTCTCTCTCTTTCTCTCCCTCCTCCTCTTTTCTCACCCACTCTCCTGCATGCTGATCCTGTGCCAATAATAGCACGGGCACCTGTGTGGATAGCTCTACATTTATGAAAATCTCCCTATGAGGACTTCATGTGAGTGTGTGTGTTCCTCCTTGCGCTCACTGTTCATTTTTCATTTAGCCTTTTATAGTGTCTCAACTTCAAGCATGTCAATTGTGTGTGTCCCTATATTCATATAGATAAAAGCTTCTATTTATCTATCTATCTATCTATCTATCTATCTATCTATCTATCTATCTATCTATCTATCTATCTATCTATCTATCTATCTATCTATCTATCTGTCTGTCTGTCTGTCTGTCTGTCTGTCTGTCTGTCTGTCTGTCTGTCTGTCTGTCTGTCTGTCTGTCTGTCTGTCTATCTATCTATCTATCTATCTATCTATCTATCTATCTGTCTGTCTGTCTGTCTGTCTGTCTGTCTGTCTGTCTGTCTGTCTGTCTGTCTGTCTGTCCACTCATCTATCTATATATCTATCTATCTATCTATCTATCTATCTATCTATCTATCTATCTATCTATCTATCTATCTATCTATCTATCTATCTATCTATCTATCTATCTATCTATCTATCTATCTATCTATCTATCTATCTATCTGTCTATCTATCTATCTATCTATCTGTCTGTCTGTCTATCTATCTGTCTATCTGTCTGTCTGTCTGTCTGTCCACTCATCTATCTATCTATCTATCTGTCCGTCCGTCCGTCCGTCCATCCATCCATCCATCCATCCATCCTACCATCCATCCAAAGTGAAGCATTGGCCAGATTATAAAAACAGAATACGGTCTTAAATAAAATGCAGAAATTGAATTATTCTTCAACTTAACTATACTCCAAAAATAGACTGTCCTGTCCTGCGTATTGAGTTTGTCTAAAGTCAGCATGAGGGTTAAACACAGACCTCGTGCGTTGAGCGTGACAGGTGCACTGTGACACAAGCTCACACTTTCTTTCTTTCTTTCTTTCTTTCTTTCTTTCTTTCTTTCTTTCTTTCTTTCTTTCTTTCTTTCTTTCTTTCTTTCTTTCTTTCTTTCTTTCTTTCTTTCTTTCTTTCTTTCTTTCTTTCTTTCTTTCAGCCCTTTGTTTCTTTGGCTTCCTGCCTCCTGATAGGTCATGCTCATTTTTCTTTTTTACCTTTACGTTAATGAGCACCATTCACCACCTCATTCTTATTCAGTTTAGTTCTTTTCCCCTTTTTATAAGTCTGGCGTCATGAATAAGTAAATGCGGTGTTTGGTTTCTCTCAAGTTAATTATTTAAACGATAGTGATACAGGACTCAGTCCTCCTGGTGTGCAGAAAGAGAGCACCAGCCCGTGTGTCAGTCCGTTTCCAAGCAACCGATGAGTATAGTCAGGCATCAGTAACATTCTAATGATGCCGCACATGAAGACGGAGAGTCATTTGCCCATAGAAAATGCTATCTGCTATTGTTGTCGGAGAATTCGTCTGTGAATTTTACGCATGCATTATTGAAGCCTTAGAGATGTTTTGGCTTGTTTACGCTCTTTTGACTGCTGTAAAACAACATTCCACAGCCAGGTGTAGCGCGATCCGAGTTGAGGGGAAAATAAAACTAGCTAATAGGGCCGGTTTGAGTTAGTTTATCTTTAGAAATTCAATAAGGCCTGAGACTCGCAGTCAATCAATGACTGAATAAATGATTATTTGTAGACTATGGAGTCCTGAGTGTAATAGGGAGTTCTATTGATTTGTTCTATTGATTCAAATCTCATCTGCATCAGTAAGAAGCTTATTAGTTAACAGTGGGCAAATATACACAGTCTGCTTTAACTTACTTAAACATCTTTCATTTACATATTTTGATAAACTGATTAAATATTAAGAAAGAAAGAAAGAAAGAAAGAAAGAAAGAAAGAAAGAAAGAAAGAAAGAAAGAAAGAAAGAAAGAAAGAAAGAAAGAAAGAAAGAAAGAAAGAGAAAGAAATATAATCGCTGGACTCAGCGATTCATGACTTAACCATCAGACAAGGACACTGAATCGTCTTGCTCTGGGTGATACTGGCACCTGGCAGAAACTGTTATTAATGACCAAGGAAATTCACCCGCAAGCCAGGCGTTAATTATATATAGAAGGAAAGGTAGTGAGTGAAAGCGAGACAGGAGGGGGTGGCCTCAGAGTTTGGTTGTGGGTGATTGCCATGAATTCTCATGATCGGTCTCTTTTCTGATGGGGTGAAAAAGCTGCGTAGTTGAATTGGTCTTGAATCCAATTGCAATACCCACAGATTTCTCTGATGCCCTCGCTCTGCGTCTTGCGTTACTTCCCCAAAGAAACGAGGGGGAAATTAAAATCCGTAAGTAAATAGATGTTGATGAAAGACACAAAGCAAATTGAGTCCCTGAAATTAAAATGAAATTCAGCGCCTCCTTTAATCTGTTCGCACTCCCTCGTTGCCCTTTACCGTAGGAGGATCTCCTCGCCCATAAATAACATCTTCATACCCAGCTTGCTTTGTGTGTTCTTCTCGTCTATTGATTTTTCGTCCAGGTTCCGGTTGTCAGGTGCAGAGAGGGTCCCTTTAGCGGGGGCAAATGTTTCTGACAGCTCCAGAGGCTCTGCACCGGCGTCCACTCAACGCCGTCTGCATGCATTGCCAGGGTGATTTATAAAAAGGCCACTTCTTGAACTCTTCAACACCTCTTGACAAAAAAAAAAAAAAAAAAAGATTCAGTCTCCATCTCAAAAATCCAGTAATATATGCTCTAAATTGTTTGATAAAATGAATGCATTTGTCCCAGATCAGGTCTTTTTGGATTCACAGAAAAGGATACCTCGCCTCCATTCATAAAAAAAAAAAAAAAAGTAATATTTTACATTCAAAATGTAACTAAAATTTAAAATAAAATAAAAATGAATAAATAAATATTTCATTAGCATTAAATATAATTAATAGTTTATTTAATTATGATGAATCGGTTTGACCACTAATAATTAAATAAAAAAAATATATATTTACTAATAATTTTTTTAAATTAAATAATTAAAAAAAATATATTTATATTATTGTATAATTACTTAATAATAATGTATTGTTTAATAATGATCTATTTAATAATACATTTCAACATCTGTTTCTTCTCTGCCTCATCATGAACAGTGTTCAGGGAACCTTACACGGTTCGCGTGGCGGACCAAAGGTCCATGCGGGGCAACGTGGCCGTCTTCAAGTGCCTCATCCCCTCTGCTGTGCAGGAGTACGTCAGTGTGGTGTCCTGGGAGAAGGACACTGTCTCCATCGTCCCAGGTAAGACATTCCTCGCACTGTTGGGTTGTTTAAAGTAACCGCTGATTTGAAATATGTCGTTTTCATACATTTTGGACTTGCAACAAATCCAAAATTCTGTACAGGAAGGTACGTTGCACATGTGATTTTGTGTCAGTTTGGTTTATTTGTTCCCTGTCATTAAAAGGGCGGGATTGTCATTCTGGTTTCAACGTGTGGAGAACAACGGATGTTATTTGAGAGTCCAAATAGGGTCAGGGGTCACAACCTTAGGCATGTGTAAACATTGTCAAGAACAGATTTTATTATATTTAAATACATTCCACACACAGAATTCTCTCTGAAATTCAGCACAGAAAATGAATAAGACCACAGATTTCATATGGTCTGGGTTATAAACTGCATGGAAAGCCAGCAATTCAGAAGTTGGACGAAACTATGGATGCGCTTTGCACTATTCCGCGGATTGTGCATTTAATTTGGTTAGCACAGTCTTGCAAGTTGTGCAGTGGCCTTTTGCTCTTAAAAATATGTTGTAAATGATACAGTAATGTTATTATATTCGAAATGTATTATACTGGATATAATTCAATGCCTAAAAGGTTTGTGACCTTCTTATTGGCTGCATAAGGAAGTTTGTATTCATCACTAAGGTGAAAAACAGGCCTAATTTTCAAAATAGATTTTGGATTTAATTTGGTGTTTTTTCCTTGAACATTCATCTGAGATGTTGAAATGAAAATAAAAACAGCCTGGCTGGGAGACCTTCATATTCTCAATATGGTCTTGGGCAACCCTGTTAATCAGTCCAAATTCATTTTGGCCTTTCTTAATGTCTCCCATTTTGTCTGGATGGAGTATAAACTGAAAAATAGGACAGATCAACAAAATGGAGCTGAATAAAGACACGTAATGCCCTGTACTGTCAGCACGAATGATTTTCACTCATTTCCAATATTATCTAACATGGTATGCGTGCAGCATTACACAGAGATTTTCATAGGGGTCATGTTCGTGGAGGTTTGTCTGAGTAATAGGGTTGCAAATTTAGCCTAATTTAAGCAATGAGTCAGTATGACCAACTAGTTTGGGACCAAATGCTGGTTTGTAGTTATCGATAAACATATATCAGAAAAATGACAGGAAAAAAATGTTTGATTGTTTAGTAACTTAGCTACTTTTCTTACTAGGTAAGTTTTATAATAACAGTGGTTTATGTAACATATCAAATTGTTAGATATTGTTAAATGTAGTTGTTAGGATTTTGGTCTCTATTGCAGTGCTATTTTTGTATAATTTCCTCTTGTATTTTACTAGTTTTTTTAATTAGTTTTTAGATTTTTGTTTCAATTTGAGTCATTTTGTTATGTGCTTGTCTTTTTATTACTTTTTGTTTTGTAATATTTCTATATAGCTTTAATTTATTTTAGTTTCAGTTTCAGTAAATTTAGTAACTTAAATGGGCTGTATGTAGAATTCAGAAACACTTGTTATTAGCGACACCGGTGGCCGTTAAAGAATTGCAGCCAGTGACTTACTGCGGGTGTTCATGCACACGTAACGTGATTCAAGGCCCCGACATACTCACGGAGAAGTTATTTTTGTTATTTCCTCTCAATAACAAAAGAACAAAATAAACGCACAACAAAAATGAAATTAGCAGTTAAGAAAGCATCTGATCATAGCGATGTGGATATGTTTGCACAAGCTCTGTGATTCACCGGCATTATGTCGTCAGATGAAGTAATTAAAATTACACTGTTGAGATAAGTTTGATTATTAAGTATACTTTGCTTACTTTGCATGACACATTGACATTACAGTACAGAGTAGCTCTTTCGGCATCAACCGGCCCGTCACATAAAAATCATTCTGCTTTCATAGACAACCTAAGACGTTGCAGAGAGTCTCGTTGTGTTCAAAAAGCAATACAAAAAGCGATTAAAGATTCTTACATATACCCCTTAAAGTCCACATGGACATTTCTAATTTAAAATGTCCATGTAATATTTATATTTTATTTTAATTGGGGTTTTTAGACCTCCTCTATAACTCACACCCCATGTATGTGTGTT
The DNA here is from genome assembly GCF_965113295.1 of Leuciscus leuciscus. Lineage (NCBI taxonomy): Eukaryota > Metazoa > Chordata > Actinopteri > Cypriniformes > Leuciscidae > Leuciscus > Leuciscus leuciscus. The sequence continues at coordinate 14,407,852 of NC_138733.1, read as the reverse complement.
TGTATGTGTGAAAAATCCAGTCTGATAGTGGACAAAAGCTTTCCCACTTTATCAAATTCACTCTTAAGGGAGCAAAATGATTCTGCCAAGAGTGCTTTGTGTGTGTGTTCAAACAAGGTAGCGGTTTTCTTGAGTAGCGGACTTCCTAGCTCAAGTGGCAGTGTGTGTGTGTACGTTTGTGTGAACCCTGGCCTTGTAGTTGATTGGAAAATCAATAGGTGCTGCTTACACCGGCCAAGTCAGATGGAATCAGTGACTAGAGTCTCTCTCTTTCTCTCTTTGCTCAGCTCATCTTTCTCAATGGAGGTGTGCGTCTCCCTGCCCTTCGCACCGGAGCGCTCATTGATCCGCTTTAGCCGCTGTGTCAATGTGTATCAGTATAAGGGGTTCAGAGGTTTCCAGCAAGTATTGATTGATTACATGCTTGGATTCCCCTCTCTCTCTGGTCACAGATGCGGACGTTTGAGTGGTAATCCACACGACTCGGGGGATTGTGGGAAAACGTCCATGTGGATGTACAGCTTGGCGGAGTGTGTGTGTGTGTGTGTGTGTGATCCCATGGGCAGAACTTTTGTTGTTTTCTCCTGTATCTGTTGTGTAGCATTGTTGCTGTTGACCGTGACTTCCAGCTTAATTGATTAACCAGTCGCTTTAATAGATTAACAGAAGGTCACACTTCCAGCTCTAGCAAACTGACTCTGACACTCTTTGCTTAAAGATTACCAAGTGCATCAATCGAGCTAAAAAAAAAATTCTAATGATTTGCTACAACATGAGCAAAGCTAACATTTTGCGCAGTGGTTTATCTTGATAAACGTAATGGACTTTAGTTTTTCTGTGGAATAAAGGAAGGCCGCTCAAAAGGATGCTTTTTCAATATAATGAAAGTGAATGTTGACTAGAAATGACTAGTGTTGTCAAGCTTAACAAATATAAAATAAAATAAAAACACCTTAAAAGTGATCTATATGATGTTTGCACTATATTCTGAGTCTTCTGAATGCATGTGAAAGCAATATATGAGCAACAGACCAAATTTAAAGTGTAATTTACTGAAAATCTTGATGTCATTGACGTCACCGAGAGCTAGCCTATATATATATTATATTACAAAATAGTAATAGATTAAGTTTTTATTGATCAAAGAATCTTGTGAAAGGTGTATCACAGTTTCCACTAAAATATTAAGCAGCACAACTGTTTCTGAAGGATCATGTGACATTGAAGTCTGGGGAAATGGAATAAATCACAGGAATAAATTACATATTCAAATATATTCAAATAGAAAACAGTTGTTTTAAAATGTATATTTCACAACGTCTTTTTTTTTTTGTTTCTTTCAAAAACAAGCAAAAAAAAAAAATAATAATAAAAAATAAAAAATAAATATATATATATATAGGCTATATATATATATATATATATCTTGCCAACCCCAAATGTTTTAATGGTAACATTTGTATATGATAGAAGAATCTGAGACACATAGGGCTCACACCAGGTACTATGGCTTTTTTGGAGAGCTTTCAGTTACTGTAAGTGTACCACGGTGTTACCATGACAAATGTTCAAAAGAAAGAAAAACTGGTTTTACGATGGTACTTTTTATTAATGGTGTAATAGCGGTAGGGTTCACTTGTGGATGTAGGAGGGCTGGAGAGAGTGTGTGTGTGAAGCAGTAAGCTGATTTCTGCTGCGTGACTCATGTTTAAGATGGCAAGATGTGTAAGAGGATCAGAGAGAGCAGTGAGGAGTTAGAGCAGGATTTACAGGTTCAATTACACTGCCTGTCATTAGTCTACCCTTGTTTTAGCTGGGAGGGGAAGAAAACCTTACACCCCACCAAAACACATTTCCCTCACCGTCTCAATTTGGCCTTTCCATTGTCTTCTATTGTTCCTAAATAAGCCGATTATTATTATTATAGACTAATCCTGAACTAAACCCTGACCTTAAATGTGAATTTGGTGGTGAAATAATTTCTTGTATTTTGCTCAACATGTCATTTTGAGCTGCAAATGTTGTAGAAATTACACTCTTCACTTTTGACCCTAAAATACAACTGGCATACATAGACCTGAAAAAAGTGCTCTCATTGTGGTTAATTTTTTTTCCTTTAAGGATGTCCTCAAAAGGATTTTTTTTTATACAGTCTCTGCAATTGACCTCAAAAGCTGACACATACAGTAATGTGTGGTTGATCTTGGGGTCTCCCTCCACCTCAGCCCTTTTTGAATGTGCCATTTAGCCATTTTGCTCCAAATCTATTCCCCACCCCTCCATTCATGACGCTGGAATGAGGCTCATAACATCCAGGCAATTCCCTGTGTGAATTTAATGAAATGCAAAAAAGATGGAGGGATGCTAAATTATTGATCTGAAATGGAAAAGAAATAAAGAAATAAGCACGTCAGCATGTGTGATGTGGAATCATTATGCTGATAGGACTATTTATATGAAGGGCGCGGAAAAACTGCATCTTGTTTGCAGTAAATCTCAAATAGTGGTGCAGTTTGTGAACGTGAGCGTGTATGTGTGTGGCTGTAGTTCTACATCAGCCTGACACTTCAAGGAAAACCAAGCAAAACTGAAATAATGGGCAAAAAGCTCTCATTTTTAGTGATAAAATATCTTTTAGCAGTAAAATGAAGTCCATGCTTTTGTTTAACGGTCTCGCTTCCTATTCGGTGCGTTGTTAGCAGTCTGATCTCACTCAATATACTTTTCCTTTACAATCCAGTAAAAACATTGCTGATCTAAAATAATCCAGCTCTCCACATCCAATCGCCCCCTTGTCCTCCATTTGTTTTTCTTTTATAGTCCTCTGTTAGTTTAACATCATTGGTATGTTCCAGCAGCAGATATTTTGCATATTAACACTATATTTCCATGCACTATTAAACTCTATGAATGACAGAAAGTGGCCATGCTACTGCTCTCTCATGTGTCCAAGTCCAAGACTGTAACACTTAGATAGAAACTGTGAGAGAATGACTAATCCGGTGAATATAAGAAAAGGTGAATATTTTAATATCCAAGTTTTAATATAATGAAATTCAGCAAAAAGACAGCAAAAGCCTAGGCGTTTATGCGAGTTGCCATTGTCTATTTTGGAGTGATTGTAATGTATCCTAAATCCATCCTATCCATCTGACTGATCAATGAATCAGTGATTTGAACTTTTTTGTAAACCAATTTTGTAAACTGAATCAGCAGAATTTTTTTTGTCAAAATTTTCAGTGAATAACAACTTAAAGGGTTAGTTTACTGAAAACTCTGTCATCATTTAAACCAGTAAAAATTCATTTGATTCATATGGATTACTTTTACGATCTCTTCATGAACTTTTTGAAGCGTCAAAGTTTTGGTTGCTTGGACTTTCAATGGAGGGACAAGATTGTCTCAGGTTCCATTAAATATATCTTTATTTGTGTTTTGGAGTTGAACAAAAGAGTTATGGGTTTGGAACAACATCAGGGTGAGGAAATGATGGCAGAGTTTTCTTATTTGGGTGAACTAACCAACCCGTTATATTTTGGCCTTTTCTTCACACAAAGGTATCATATGACTTCTGAAGACTTTGAATATTGTATACGACTATTGTATGGACTACTTTTCTGTAATTTTTTGGTACATTTTTGGGGGGTTTGTTACAACATGAAGGTGAGTAATAGAGAATTTTTGGATGAACTTTCACTTTAAAGTGTTCCTCATTTGCCATCAGTGCCAGTTTGTCTGGAATAGTGTGAAATGTATGCACCAGTGCGTGTGTAAGAGTTTTCATCAAGCAGTTTTGTTCAGATCGTTCTCCTCCTTTTCTGTAAGCCCAAAACAGTGTGAGTTTTATCTTATCTCCATGGCAACGAGTATGAAACGACGGTCGGAATGAGGAAGGTGTGAGGATGCATCGCAGTGTGATGGTTTTTTTTGTGTGTTTTTTTTATTAGCGTACCACCATGGCGCCACACACATATACAGTCCAGTGCTTTCACAGTTTTGCGCATGCCACAAACACATTCCGAATGGCTGACAGATTCCTGCTGAGAGGGGCATAAACTCCAACCTGGACAGACTTCCTTGAACCAAACACTTCTACAGAGAAAGCTCAGAGGAAAAACACTGAATGAGAGAGCAGATTCAGAGAGAAGAGAGTCAGTAGATCCGTATTCATTGTTAAGATGCGTCCATATTTATACATTTAGGGTACATTTACACAACAACAATGTACTAAAAAACGGAAAAGTTTTTTCGGTGTTTTTCGCGTACAGACGACAACGTTGCAAACACTATGCATTGCACATAAAAACTGAACACGTAATACGCATGTGCACAATGTCGCCGATATTTCACAAATTGCACTTTTGTAGTTTGCATGGAGATGATATCGTTTTCAAAAAACATGCACTTTGAAACCTGTTTTCAAACACTTGCGTTTTCAGGCCCCCAAAACGTTGTTGTCATGTAAATGAACGGCCAAAACACACACAAAAAAATGTTGCCATTTGTATGTCGTGTAAACGGCCCCATTATGTATAACTTTATTCTAGCACTACTTTACACCAGTGTTGTTTTAGGTTTATTATTTGTGACCCTGGATCACAAAACCAGTCACAAGTCGCACGGGTATATCTGTGGCAATAGCCAACAATACATTGTATGGGTCAAAATTATTGATTTTTCTTTTATGCCAAAAATCATTAGGATATTAAGTAAAGATCATGTTCCATGAAGATATTTTGTACATTTCCTACCATAAATATATAGACCATTTATTTTTGTGAGTGAATGCAGCACAATCACAAACATAAATGGACGACTTTAAAGGCGATTTTCTCAATGTTTCGATTTTTTTGCACCCTCAGATTCCAGATTTTCAAATAGTCATATCTCGGCCAAATATTGTCCTATCCTAACAAACCATACATCAATGGAAAGTTTATTTATTCACCTTTCAGGTGATGTCAAAAATGTTTGAATCAAATGTTACATAAAAAATTTACCCATGTGACTGGTTTTGTAGTCCAGGGTCACATTTATAGATTTTTATAGTATTTATTAATATTTATTATTTACTTTGAATTAGCATTTATTTTATATTTCTGTTTCTATATAGCTTTGATTAATTTTTTTATTTCAGTTTTTGTCATTCTAGTATCTTATTTATTTCATTTAGTCGCCCAGGAAACATTTTTTCGTTTAAGGTTTTATGTTTTCTAATATTATAATTTTTTTAGTTTATTTCAATAACCAAAGATTTTTAATACTAAATCTAAAACAATATTTTTGATTTACGTTTAGTAACAATAACTGCACTGCATTACACCCAAACATATTTGTCCAAAAAAAAAAAATTGTCATCATGTAGACATGTACTTACTGTAACTTCATGTTCTTCTTAACCAGGTTTGTAAAGATTATTATTATTTATTTTTTTGTAGAACCTATAAGAAGACTTTTAGCAGAATGTTCACACTGCTCTTTTCCCATTCAATTATTAATGCGCACTAACAAAGTAAATAGGGTCAATTTTGATTTCATGACGACTTTAATAGTGGCGCTCAGTTTTGGAGCTCAACAGTCATTTAAAGCGATCCATATGACTCATGCACTATATCGCAAGGCTTCTGAAGCACTCAAGCTCATATATGGAATGCTTTTATAACACTTTCCAGAACTTGACAGTCCAAGTCCCCATTCAGTTTCATTGTATTGAAAAGTTTAAAGCTGGTTTAAAATTAGACCTGCCAGTGATGGTAAGGTGAGGTCACATTGTTCCAGTTCCATTAATGATCAATCACCTCATTTGTGTGTATTCTAGTGTGTAGTGTGAGCCTGTAAATTGTTCATGTAATGTGTGTTTGTGGGTGAGAGAGAGCAGTTGGTCATGTCCTAACATGCCCCTCACATGTCACGAGTTACAATAATACACACGCACACTCATGCATTATGGAATAGCTTTACACAAATTGTCCTCTAAAGTGGGTCTGAAAAGTAAATCAATAGTCTGAGCAGTGAATGGAGTGTATGGGTTTTTATTTGGAGGTGCTGAAGGAGCGTGTGACGGATGAGGGAAGAGGGCACTGAACTCCAGTGGGGACTCGCTCGCTAAAGAGGAATTACACCACACTGATTTGACTGGACGTTTCTGTCCTGCAGTGTATTTCTACAGTCACATTTCTTTAGTCACTGTTCAAATACATAGATTTGTTTGACCTTTTTACGTATTACGTGTTTCAACGTATTACAGTGTATGTTTACCATATTTTTGGACATTTATCATGGCAATATCATGGTTTTCTTTGTATCTTCAGTACTATTCATATTCATGGCATATGAATATTGTAATCATTCAGTACCATGTTACTAGTCCACAGCTCAGCCAAAATATGAACAAGGCCCGTTCACACCAAGAATGATAGCTATAACGATAACTATACGATACCCAGCAAGTAATTTTGCATTTAAAAGATGTCTAATAGCCGTCCAAACACAGCCCTGACATCTAGGCTAAAACAAGGCAAAATTTGGGCTGTCAGTGAAAATGTAACAGATGTCTAAGCATATTGCAAGAATAGACGTCAAAGAAATGAAACCAAACTCCTTGTAATCTCTGTTGGCTTTGCTTACATGATGGACTATCATACCTCTTTCAAGTTATTTTGGCAAAAACGACATGTAACCAAATTCAAGTTTATTTTGACTAGAAGTGGGTTACTCATAGCCGGACTATATTGGGTCTATAGTTAACCGAGACTGTGAAATTATGGCTATTGCTTGCTGGGTATTGTTCTGTTTATTCTTCGCACACGCTGCAGTTTTGTCGTCTGCCACTTTAAATGCTCGAGCTCTTTAAAGTAGAAAGATTCTGATTGGCTGTCAATGTTTTTATAGTTCTTCAGCTTGAACAGAAATCATTCTGAAAGTGATTCCAACAATATAGTTTCTCTGTGCCGTTATTGTTATAGTTGTGGTGTGGATTCTGATATTCGTTTATGTTTAGAGCGATTATCTATATATTTGTCGTTATCATTATAGTTATCGTCCTTGGTGTGAACGGGGAAAAACCATTGTCAGTAAAATATCATTGTAGCAGAATCAGACATATAAAATTATGAATGAATGATTGAATGATTGAAATATAGCCTATATTTCCTTTTTTAATGCAAATGAGAAGCTGGCAAACTTAGAATTCTAGACATAATCTGTGTGTGTGTGTGTGTGTGTGTGTGTGTGTGTGTGTGTGTGTGTGTGTGTGTGTGTGTGTGTGTGTGTGTGTGAGTGTGTGTGTGTGAATGAATGAATAAACGAATGAATTGAGTACTCTGAGTTTGTCCATTTTTGAGTTGCGTCCCCACAAAATGAATACATTTGACAACTCTGACATTTTGTTGTACATAAAATGTATTATTAGTAGTATTTGTAGTAGTAGTATTTTAAATTTATGTACAATAACATTTCAGAGTTCAGTCAAATTTATACTTTTTGTGGGGATGCAGCTCAAAAAAATTGGACAAACTGAAAGGCCTAGACTTCACCAGCAAACGTGTGTGTGTGTTTGTGTGTGTGAAAGTAGATCCTGATTTGCCTATAAAGGTACATGTAAAATGCCTCAATGCATTGCAGTGAGACTCAGCTGATCACACACGGGCCTCTGTGTCTGCCAGCTACAGCCATTTTCTACCAATCTGCATATTCAGCCCCTAGAATCTCTACAGCACACAGAGAGAGGGAGAGAGAGGTGAAGATGGAGAGCTGCTCTGTGAGCGTTAGTAATCAGCGCTCTCTTTAGTGGAGCGTGCCTCCACTCCAGCTGCTACCTCAAACAACCACACCATTTCCTCTCTCTCTGTCTGTCAGTCTGTCTCAGGGTTAGAGAATGAGTGACAATATCCCTTCAGAAAGTGGCACAACAAAAATAAAGAAAGAAGGGACAAAGTAAAAGACAGAAAGAGAGGCAGGTGCTGAATTATGCAGACAGGGAAAGAGTGATGAAAGCTGTGGTCGGGCCGGACAGATGGACACAGAGAGAGAGAGAGAGAGAGGTGTGCGCTTTTAAGTCCCAGAGTCGCCACAGCCTCTGGGGAAAGAAGGGCTGATGGCCGTGTGAGCGCCCATTAAAGACGCCCTATCTGTCCCTTATTTATTTATCCCGGTCTCTGTATCTCCATTAAAGAGCAAGGTGCTAAAGGGAAGAAGCTGTAGAGGCATCCTACCTGCTGTGTGTGTGTGTGTATTTGTGTGAGTGTATGTGTGTGTGCAGGGGGAGATGAGGGAAATGGAGGCGTTTACTTATTGATGTGTGTTTACGGGGTCAGTGGTGGTTTGAGCAGAGGGTTGGAAGACTGGGCTTGTTTATTCACAACCGTGTTTGGATGTTTTACAGGGAGAGCAGGTGCAAAGCATCGCCGCGTGTTTAAGAAGAGACACCAACGTCCCATTGCCCACAGAGAGAGAGAGAGAAAGGAAAAGAGATGGAGTTAAACATTAAAACATGCCTCAGGATGGATAGATAGATAGATAGATAGATAGATAGATAGATAGATAGATAGATAGATAGATAGATAGATAGATAGATAGATAGATAGATAGATAGATAGATAGATAGATAGATAGATAAACAAACAGATTGATAGACAGACAGACAGACAGATAGATAGACAGATAGATAGATAGATAGATAGATAGATAGATAGATAGATAGATAGATAGATAGATAGATAGATAGATAGATAGATAGATAGATAGATAGATAGATAGATAGATAAACAAACAGATTGATAGACAGACAGACAGACAGATAGATAGACAGATAGATAGATAGATAGATAGATAGATAGATAGATAGATAGATAGATAGATAGATAGATAGATAGATAGATAGATAGATAGATGATAGATAGATAGATAGATAGATAGATAGATAGATAGATAGATAGATAGATAGATAGATAGATAGATAGATAGATAGATAGATAGATAGATAGATAGATAGATAGATAGATAGATAAAGAAACAGATAGATAGATAGATAGATAGATAGATAGATAGATAGATAGATAGATAGATAAAGAAACAGATAGATAGATAGATAGATAGATAGATAGATAGATAGATAGATAGATAGATAGATAGATAGATAGATAGATAGATAGATAGATAGATAGATAAAGAAACAGATAGATAGATAGATAGATAGATAGATAGATAGATAGATAGATAGATAGATAGATAGATAGATAGATAGATAGATAGATAAACAAACAGATTGATAGACAGACAGACAGATAGATAGATAGATAGATAGATAGATAGATAGATAGATAGATAGATAGATAGATAGATAGATAGATAGATAGATAGATAGATAGATAGATAGATAGATAGATAGATAGATAGTTAAAGAAATAGACAGATTGATAGACAGACAAAGATACAGATAGATAGATAGATAGATAGATAGATAGATAGATAGATAGATAGATAGATAGATAGATAGATAGATAGATAGATAGATAGATAGATAGATAAAGAAACAGATAGATAGATAGATAGATAGATAGATAGATAGATAAAGAAACAGATAGATAGATAGATAGATAGATAGATAGATAGATAGATAGATAGATAGATAGATAGATAGATAGATAGATAGATAGATAGATAGATAGATAAAGAAACAGATAGATAGATAGATATATAGATAAAGAAACAGATAGATAGATAGATAGATAGATAGATAGATAGATAGATAGATAGATAGATAGATAGATAGATAGATAGATAGATAGATAGATAGATAGATAGATAGATAGATAGATAGATAAAGAAACAGATAGATAGATAGATAGATAGATAGATAGATAGATAGATAGATAGATAGATAGATAGATAGATAGATAGATAGATAGATAGATAGATAGATAGATCTGGTGAGAAGGAGATAGAGAGAAGGAACGACAGATAGGAAGCTAAGAGAGGAAGGAGTGCAGTGCGAGAGGAGAATTTCAATGGCACTCCAATCATCCAGCCAGGCTCGTTAGCCTGGGGAACATTTGCATAGAGCCTCAGTGAATTCATTTGGCGCTACCCAGAGAAGATGGCTTCCTCTCTACGCGCTTAGTTATGCAGCAAACCCCACACTGCGCCATCCGCGCGCCGCATGCACGCTTGTGCCAGCGTTTTGTCATCTTTGCGAATATGCTATGTATGTTTGGGCATAATATTTCCTTAAATTTGATGTTCAAGCTAGATCCAAAAATAGCTTTCTTTCATAGCAGTGAAAACATAAATGCAAATGTACAGACAGAAATGAGACCTGCTTGACCAACAGTACTAATTAGCTCTGCCGTTATCTGTAATGAGGACCCCGGCCTTGATGTTAACCTGATTTATGCCTGAATACATGTCAGTCCGGTTCATGCTTAGGAAGGGTAGGCAGTGGAGATGTTATGCATAATTAGAAATGCGGTGGATGTGTTATTTGAATTATTTCATAGGTCCCAGAACGGAGATTAATGCTGTTTGACTGCAGAAATGATGACTTAGTGTTGTGTGTAAATAAGATCTGGAACTGACATTGGCAAGGAGAGAAAGATTTTGCCTTTGAGAAAATGATTCCATGAAAGGCTTCTGTGCTCCTGAATGTTATTGTGGTTGTACTGTTGTGCTGAATATCAGCACGGCTGTGCACTGGCCGTAAGCATGAGGATGCATGCCGAGAGCCCGTCTTAATGCCTCTGTCTCTCTCTCTGTCTTTCTGGAGGTATGATTGAGTACTGGTGGGGGAGATGGCTTCTCAATGCGTCATTAATGGCTAATCAATGGCCTCTGTGTTATATAGTGAGCGTCCTGGGACTCCCACAAGTCTTTAATCTGGACATCATCTCACTGGCCTCCCAGAATGCCTGCACACACTTACGCTTTTACGGTGGATCAATGTTTCAGAGAGAAAGTGGAGTCAGTATCTGTAATGTATTTTGCACTTGCTTTATAGCTGCATAATTTGTAATTTGTGCATTGTTGCTTTCTAAAGGGGGCGTTCACACTGACATATTTCTGCAGCGACAGCCAGAACTCATTCATTTTCAATGATAGAGCGACAGTGCCTGTCGGCGACGCGATCTGGGAGTGTTTTCTGCGATGTGGCAAAGTTGTGAATCTTCATTTTATGCAAATGAGCTGCACCAATGGTAGGGAAGAAACTATTTCAGTGTTTGCAAGACAGATTAAATGTTTATGTTACTGTGAGTAATCTTATTTTCTATGTTATTTGTTTCTGTCCATATACAGCGATTATGCAGAAAAAAACTGTATTAATGATTGGATCTGAAAGGGTTTGATTCATGTATAGATAATTGTTTGTATTGTTCAAGAAGTATTATGCACTTGTGCTTTTTATAGACACACATTTCCCTTGCAGGATAATGTTAATTCCTAGGAAACTTATTCAGGCAATACATTTGATTTGTGATCAGATTTGTGATAAAACAGCATTCCTATTCATAGAATGGGGCATCATACCTTGACTATAACTATATCAACAGTTACGAAGTATTCTGTATAAGGCTTGCTTTTATTTTCTATGTTGGGGTCTGATAGGTTGAGGCACAGCTTTATATCTGTTTGAGAAGTGTCTTCCAACCTGTTTCCCTCTGAGCATAGTTATTTATGAGTTAAGAGCGTGTTTGAGTGTGAGTGAATACATGTTTTTACCTCTTCTCTTGACTTCCACCTCCTCAGGCTCTCCTTTCCCTCCACTCAATATTCATCCTTTGTTTCTCTCTCTTAAGAACATTTCAGGTGCACCTGATCCCCCTCTCCTGCTCAGAATCGTTATTTCTCTCCTCCTGCTCATCTAACTAGCTTCCCCATCCATCTCCTCTCTCTCATCCCTTCTGTCTCCCCTCTCTTTTTCTCAATGCCCCCGCTGAAGTGTCAGGCAGTATGCATTTCTGTTGCTCTCTGCCCAGTTAAAGTCCGGCAGCTTTGGTCCAGTACCCACGCTTTGCACTGCCTTGGGCTTGTAATGCTTTTTTTCCTTTCTTTTTGTCTTTTAACATTTTGAGAAGACAATTTTTTGCAAACACACTTGACTACACTGACTGTATATTGAAACTCTTCAGCTAATTTGTACTGAGTTGTTTCCCTTTAAGAGTTTTTGCTTTTGGTTTAAGTTGTTGCGTATTGTTTTGCGCTCATACTGTGGTGTGTACCTCAGGGTTCGATCTTTGGCCCTATTTGCTTCTCTTCCTCTTATGCTCTAAAAGATATTGTTCATGATCTTTTTTTTCTTCATGAAAGATTCATATTTTCCAGCTTTTCAAGATGAGAAAATATTTTATGTTAACATAGAACCGTAACTTATTGACCCTTTTTACTGTCTAAACACTGGTTTTCAAACTGTGGGCCGCGACCCATTTGTGGGAAAAGGTGGGTCGCGAAAATCACTTGGCTGCAGCTAAACTTTTGTTTCAGTGAATGACACACACACACACACACACACACACACACACATATCTAAATCGTGAGGTTGCTAAGTGCGATTTTCGATTTAATTATATTAATATATGCGCTGCGTGTTTCAAATTGAAGCTTGCGCTTGCAACTTGTAATAAGTGTTTTCAGGGTCTCCGAGCAGCTCGGTTCATTATAAAGCAGCTTGGAGCACATTATTAATGAGAAGCAACTTGTTCACTCCAATCACTGCGCTGTATTCTTCATGAGATTGCATTACACCGGATAATTCAAATGTCACGAATGGCTGTTTTAGGTCTGTTCCTTCATTTCTGTCATCTGTTCAACTCAGCGCTGTTGTCTTTTAGAGAAATGGTATGTTGTTTGCGTTTCCTCGCGTGCATTTGGCTACCTACCAACACATAAGGAAAAAATTTCTGTAAAAAGCATTTCACATGTACAGTACACACATGCAAAGAGCATGAGAGTGTTTTCTGCACTGAACACTGCGATGAGTTTAACAACACTCGCAGTGCGGATTACCGAAGCGATATCAAATTAAAATGCAAATGTTAGTATTGAAATTGTACAGTTGTACTTTAAAATAAAATGATATTTATATATAATATTATTTGTATTAAATATTCGATAATAACTTATTTCCTCTTGTTAAATATAGCCTGCTGTTTCACTCATTTTTATGTAGAACACTGCTAATAACTTTTGGCTAAGCACAGAATGCTTAAACGTAAGCATCCTATGCTTCTAGGGCATCTGGAGGTCATTGAGCAGTCCAAATTATTCCAAAAAGTTCACCAGAGTGGCCTTTATCACACCTGTTTAACTGAAAGTGTCTTAGTCCAATCACTACAATACAATGTCTCAGTGTTTTGAAACATGTCAACAGCATGTAGCTGTTTTTAGCTTTCTCCTTGGCTAGAGAAGTTATAAGGGAAAACAGAGAAGGGAGGGAATGTTTCTGAGCCTGAAGCTGACTAAGAATCCCAGAAGACAAAGAGGAAGAGAAGGAAAGAGAGAGCGGAGGGAGGAGGGGTGGAGAAAAGAGAAGAGCAGGCATGTAATTTGAATCTCATATACATTTCAGTTGAAAACCAGCCTAGCCTTGATACAAACCCTCTGGAGACCACCACAAACCCCCTCCACCTCCTCAAACACACACAGGCACACACAAACATCTCTTCTGCAGTCACCATACCTTTAATACAAGGCCTAGGGCATCAGAGCATGACCGCTTACCATGCACAACAAACACACAAAACACACATACACACACACACACGCACACACACGCTGACTGGTACACAGTTAGTCTTTCTGCGTGCATTGGAACAGATTGTTCTTGATGAATTTGCTGAACAGCTGAATGCTCACAGTCTTGCTAGCGTAAAGCAAGAGTCGGATGCTGAAACATGCAAGATGCAAGAGTATGTTTACACATATGTGCATGCACATGCGTTATTGTTCACGTTTTGGTTGACACCTCTCAACTAGTCTCACACAATTCTTTATCAGACTGGCAGGAGGTTGTGTTTACAAGGTACAAGGTGTAATGGCAGGTTTTAAAGACAAATTAATCAATGGATTTGTAATTTATAAAAAAATGTAAGCACTAAGTTAACTAGTTATCTGCAGCATAACTTCAATATAGTTGAATCTGTGAAATAATCAGTATTTTTAAAGTTTTTTGTATATATACAAATGCTAATGCTATTATTTTTCATGCATGACTTTTAATGTAAACCTGACCCTAAACCACACATAAAAATTAAACTGACTGTTATTGGTCGCTTTATAAACCAATCAGATGGCTCGTCGTGTCTAAGTGGGCGGTGCTTGGCCAAAATAAGCTGTGATGTGGACCAGACCTTTTGTCTTTTAGTCAAAGCTCTGGCTGCGTAACGCTACCAGCTTTCATTTATCTTTTTGGTTGCACTTTTTTAAGGTGTCCTTGTAACTTGCATGTAATTATGCATCATTTATAGTTATTACCATAGTAACATGTAACGTGTAACAAAAACATTAAAATAAAGTGTTTCCATCTTTTCTTCTCTTATGTGCATTCTGTATGTGCACACTCATTAGTTTGTGTTTGTCTCGTTCTCTCTCTCTTCCTGCAGAGCCCCATCCTCCTTTACCTCTCCTCTCCTCCTTTCACCTCATGACCTTCTCTGTCTTTCTCTCCATCTCTCTGTTTATTCAGTTGCACCCACCTCAGTGTTTTTGAATGCCCATGTATTTTTTTCCCCATCTCTACACACTGTGTGCATTCTATCTCTCTCTCTCTCTCCCTCTAATTCTCTGATAGACAAGAGCTAGCCTTGTTTATTTGAGAGGAAAACAGACTCACATTCATCCGCTCCTTGTATCTCTTTCTCTCCCTCTTCCCTTCACTCCTATCTGTCTTTTTGAGACCCTCTCTTGCTGAGGTTATGTTTATGATGTTCCTGTCCCTTCCTGTCTCTATGAGATCACAGCGTATACGTACGCCCATGATTATGAGGCTTTAGCTTGAAGGGTTTAATTTGTAGTAGTTTGTTTGTGATTGATTTCAAATGCTACAGCAGATCTCTTTAATATCTCAACTGTTTCTCCTAGGCAAGAATGAGAAATCCTGAGGTAAAAATAAAAGACCTCCTGTGGTAGTAATTATACATTATCCTCTAGAGTTTCTGAAGAAATCTCCTTAATGTCTCAGACTGTGCTCAGATTTGCCAAGAGAGCAGACTTCCCAATTAAACATCAGCTATTTTAATATGAACTCTAAGATTATTTTATGACCTATAATTATGATGTTTGTGTTAATTTATTAGTCTTAGTGGATTTAAAATAACCTAATTTGTTTCTTTTTTTGTTCTTTTTTTTTTGAGACATTTCACAAGAAACATTGGAGATAAAGCTGATACTTCAATGAATTTTAACTGAGACTGTGATTATGTTTTCTTAGCTATGGAAGAAGAGAGATCTCTGAACAATACATCTCCTAGACAACAACATTGAGATACAGTTGAGAAGAAATTTAGAGCCAGATTTACAATTAGCGAGAGAGCGCAATTCCAAAAAAGCACAGATGGGAGTGGAAAGTTCTGTGTGTGATCTACTGACAATGCGCAAATTAAAGAACACACACGCAATCTACCTAGAGAAAATTAGCATCTGGTTTAAAGGGATAGTTCACCCAAAAATTAAGCCCATGATTTACTCATCCTCAAGTCATTCTAGGTGTATATGACATTCTTCTTTCAGACGAATACAGTCGGGAGTTATATTAAAAAATGTCCTGGCTCTTCGAAGCTTTATAATGGCAGCTTCTGTTTTGAAGCCCATAAAAGCGATGTGCAAGAAAATATCCATATTTAAAACTTTATAAAGTAAAACAACTAGCTTTCGGCCAAACGAACAAATGGATTCCACTTAAGTGTAAAGCGCAACTTATGCGAGTAATGCGATGTACTGCTGATATTTACGCTACGCCATGACGCACTACGCTACTTCTGACGTCACAAGTTGCGTAAGTTGCGCTTTAGGCGTAAGTGGAATCCATATGTTCGTTTGGGCGTAAGCTAGTTATTTATAAAGTTTTAAATGACTGAAATCTCCTCTCATGAGCTATAAAAGTAAGTACAACGTCTTGGTTCGATTTGTATATGTAGATTGTGGTGTGAATGGTTGTGTTTGTGTGTGTGAGTGGGGACGTGCAGAGGTGTAAGTGTATATTTATCTAGTAAAGTGCATGCTCTGTTCTCACGGCGTCTTGCTGTTTCATTTCCTGACCTGACCCATGTCTGCTCACTCATGTGAATCACTGGGTCTCTTTCACTTCCCTGTATCTTTCCATCGATCCCTCTGTTTCTCTTCGTTTCAGCTTGGGAATGAGTTTTATTGATGTGACAAGAATTTGGCAACACCCAAGGAGCTCCTTCATTTTTACCTTCTACTGATTTTCCCTGTCCATCCATCCATCCATCCATCCATCCATCCCTTTTGTCTTTCTCATCCACCCCTTTGGTCTGTTCCAGTGTTCCATGTGAAGGCGGGTGTGTGTGGTCTACGTCAACCATGGCTTCAATTACAATTCATCTCCATTAACCTAATTTGGGTCTTTGTGGGAGCGTGTTGATGTTGTGTGTGAGTCTAGTTTCTGCTCTAGTCTTTCTGGTTGCTTTGTAGCCCATTTGCATTTACATTTACTGTTGTGTCTCTAAGCGAAGGGAAATAAGGTGAAAGGAGAGAGAGAAAAAAAGAGAAATGTGGGCAATGGGGTAAAAACAGCCCTAGGTTCTGCCAGATGGTGGAATAACTGCCCTCAATCCCCCTCATCACCACCACATGCACTTTTTTTGTTCTCTCCATCATGATGGGTGGAGGGAGACAGGATGTATATTACGTACTCAGGTAAGGACACCACAAACCAGCTTTTAGATTGCGTTGCTGAGTCAGTGTGTTCTTACATAAATGGATGGCACATTTAAAGGGATAGTTCACCCAAAAATGAAAATTATTTCATCATTTACTCACCCTCATGTCATTCCAAACCTGTATAACTTTCTTTATTCTGTGGAACACAAATGGAGATGTTTTGAAGAATATCCAAGCTGCTCTTTTCCATACTATGAAAGCATATTGTAACCACAGGCTGCAAAGCTCCAAAAACGAACCATAAATGTAGTCCATGTATTTCTAAGTGTTTTGAAGCCATACAGCAGCTTTTGAGGAACAGATCGAATATTAAGTTGCTGTTTACAGAAAATCATGAAATATTAGTGTTAATTTTGTCCTTTTCCAATGTTTGTGCAATAAATCAAGACTGGGCTAAGTTAAAACATAGAAATGTGTGGCCTTTATCAAATAGAAATTATTAATGACATATTTAGAAACGTTTTTATTATTATTACATTATACCAAATAATGTAATAAAAAAAGATTCCTTTGTGAAAAGGAAGTGGACTTAAGTATACTTTAGCATAAAAGAGAGCTTGTTATATTTAGTTCACACTTGAGGATATTCTTTTAAAGTATGTTTTCGGAGACTTAACTGCAAATAAATTAAAATGTATTATTGTTTAAATTTATATTAAATGCAATCATTTGAAATTTAGAGTGCATTTGTACTCTAATTTGTATTATTTTTTTAATGTAATTTTATAATTACTTCTATTGTCTTTAAAATATGGGTAAAATATACCGATAAGCATTTATGGTCTCTAACTGGAAAATATACTTTAATCACATTTCTATTGAAAATTGCATGTCATGTATTTACAAATTTGTAATTACATAGTTGTAATGAAGTTGCAATTTAGTACATCATAATATATTAAACTTAATATTTAAAATTATAATCGAGTACTTTACATGTACTTGGGTGGTGGTGGCGCAATGGATAAGACACATGCCTTTGGTGTGAGAGACCCGGGTTCGAATCCACTGTGAGACACCAATGTGTGCCTGAGCAAGACACTTAACCCCTAGTTGCTCCAGAGGCGTGCGACCTCTGACATATATAGCAATTGTAAGTCGCTTTGGATAAAAGCGTCAGCTAAATGAATAAATGTAAATGTAAATGTACTTTAGTATGTTTTGTATGTGAACAATTCAAAGTAAGTGTGCATCTTTATAGAATGACAAAAGATTATTAAAACATAATAATTTCAAATGTACTTAAAAGTAAACCTTAATCTGACATTACAAAGTGCCCTTTTTAAAAATGTACTTCATGCTTCAAGCAGTTATGAAAGTGTAGTCTTTTTAAGTAAACTTAAGTGACCTTATTTCATTAATTTTATATTATCCGCAATTATTTTTCAAAAATATATACTTTTAAGATTTGATGTACACTACAAGTGCGCATTCAATACAATTGAGCAGACTTCTTTTTCACATTGGTTTATATGCTCCAAAGTCTGCAACCCATAGCCATACCCGACACAGACAGAGGAAAAATAAGTGTTGTTTGGCGTTGTTGATGATCTTGTGCAACACATCTTGATACAACAATTTTTATTATGCATGTTCACAAATGACATTCGAGAGCAACGATTTTCAGTCAATGATGATGTCAATTTCAATCTGTTCTTAATACAAACCAATCAAATGGCTTCATAAGAAGAGAGATTATTGATGATGATTGATATCAAATATTTTTTTATTATACATATTCAAAGTTTTCAATCAAATCTGTTCACTTTTGTGCAAGCAGTTTTTCTCCCCAAATGCGTTTCAGTAGCAAAGCATTATTTCAGAAACAGCTGAGATCATTAAAACCTGCAGTAGTGTGGGTATTAATGCAAAGCTTAGCACTGCAAACAGTCAGATCTGAATAACCCAGTTTTATTTTAAGACTAACAGCAGCCACATCACACATATGGTCCGGGTGCCATAGCAACTCTGACAGTATGTTGGGATGTCTGTGCAGTGTGTATGTGTGCCATGGAGGTGTGTTTGTCCTGTGTTGGTTGATTTGGTATGTGTGTGTGTGTGCACGGATCAGTTTGTGTACTTTTGATATTGATTTGTAGGTTTGTTTTAGGGGTGGGTGGCAGGGTTGTGTCATGTCTCATGCTCAGAATAGTAATCTGTGCACGATATGACATCTTTCTGATAGCAGCATATCTGCCATTAAAATCAATAATCCTCTCATGGGACCGACCCTGCGGTCAGTGCGCTAATGCACCGAGCTACATACACACACACACACACACATACATAAACATATCACAATGATATTTACATAATCTTGCATTGATATTTACGTATGGACAAACACTGTGCTTGTTCATATAAATAAAGCTTTGTGTCAGAGGCACATTAGCATCTATTTCTCTTTAGAGGTGTTTAGTAAGGGTCTGTGTTTTAAGCCGTTCTCTTGTCCTCTTTTTTCGTGTTGCGTAAAGGTTAAACCTGATGTGACCCATAACCCAGACAGCCAGAACGCTGCGCTGTCTAAATGAGTGTGTGTGCCTGGCTCTCCATCTCAACCCTGCCATCCCAATCATTCAAATGAACACCTAGGAAATTGGAATTGATTCGGCCCCTTTTTGTGTGCGTATGTGTGTCCCTGGCTCTTAAATAGGATAGATTGTCACCATTATGCAGGAAAACGCACATTCACACACACATTGTTTTTGGTTTTTCTATCATAATGTGGACTTTTGATTGACATTTATTGTTTTGTATTCTGAACCAATAATATTTTCTATCCTCTACTCCTAACCCTCTAAGTCTAAACTAACCCTCACGCCATTGGCTGGTTGGTCGATTTTAGGTTTTACTGTTACATTTGGTCCCCTCAACGTAAGAAAAACCTGACACACATACAGTTTGAAGACTAGGCAGTGAGCTTATAACTGGAGCGTTAACATGTAATGCCAGGGAGATTAAATGTATGTTTTTTTTTCTGCTCTTGATAAGTCAACAGCGCGTACCAGCGCTCAGCTGATAGGAAGACTGCTTGTACACACACGCACCGTGTTGCCAAGCAGACGCTGCTGGCTCTAATGCTGGCATGCACGTTTGTGTACATGCATAAATACGAGGGGCGCTAATGATTCTGCATATCCCGTGCCGTAATGTCAGATGTACCCTCGCCACGTACACATCTGGGGCCTGCGTAATCTATAGAAAAAATGCCATTTAGGACAAAAAAAATGGAAGAAAAGTGAATGGTGGGATCAAGAATATATATAGAGAAGGAGATAGCCTATAGCGAAAAGAGGGGGTAAATGGAAGTAGAGGAAGTATATGGGCCACCAAATGCATGTTTAAATTTTGAGCAGGCACTTAAGGGGACAGCACAGAAATGCATATTTCTGGAAAGACATGGAAAAACAGCTTTAAGTGTGCACGTGCTGCCAGGGCAGCAGTTTTTAATGGGAGCGTGTGAGGTGTGCAGAGGAGAGGAGTGAGGGGAAGAGAGGAGAGAATGGAAGCCTTAATGGATTCATTTTTGCTTCACTAATTTTAGGGCCTTTTAACAGCATGTGCCTTCTCCCCTTTCTCTGCCTCCCTCTCTTTCCTTTTCTCTGCATCTCCAGTTAATTTAATGAAGAGTCGCCCGATTGCTTTTAGCATTAATATTCCAATATGGAGTGGTGTAAATAATAAATGCTTCTCTCTCTTTCCCTCCCTCCCTCTCTCTCTCTCTCTCTCTCTCTCTCTCTCTCTCTCTCTCTCTTATGGATGATGTTGAGTCCCATCTGTTGTGTCTTTGGTGCTACTGACTGACTGAGCACTCCCTCTGCATAGAGAGAAAGAGAGAGATAAAAAGTAGACATAGCAACAGTATTGGTGAAATAGAAAGGTGTGTCTGTTAGCAAATATGGAGTTTCGGCTTTCTGGTGTTCGTTGTACCAAGGATACCAAGAACAGCGGATGCAGTGCGGAATTATACAAAGACTGCCAGGGGGTCAACATTTTTAAAGTGTATAACTTTTGTATTTACCTCACAAAGCTATCATATGGCTACAGAATACATGCCTTATGTACTACGGCTGTGGACTTTGACAGCCCATTCAGCATGAACATCCTGTCTAAAGGGCCACTCACTCCAAGGTCAATAACTATAACAATAACTATTACTATCAAGTTTTCAGAATCGTTCTAATTATTTGAGAACAAGGAAGTCCGCACAATAGCTACAGTATAATGATACAGAGAAACAAAATACAGTAGTTGGAATCACTTTCAGAATGATTTTTTTCCAGCTGATGAATGATAAAAACATTGACAGCCAATCAGACTCCAAGAGACTTTAAAGAACTTGATAATTTAAAAAGGCTTGATGATTGAGATAAGCAAAGAGGGAGATCTCTGCTTGTGTCCACAGACTGTTTCATCAAAGCTAGAGGCCCCTTGCAAAATTGTAATGAGTTCAGCTAATTAATTTAGACCATGTCAACAGATGGCTAAAGCCACATGGCTACCGCAATGAAAGGTTCGCTTTCCCTCTGCCCATCTTTACCACATGCACAGACACACACTTTATACACCTAGCAAACACGATCATCCTCCATTTAGTCACTGACAGAGACCTTTAAGTGTAGTTGTGAACAAAATTTTGCCAAGAAGTTAGCTTGTGCTTAGTTCCTCTTGTGCTTATTTTACTCTCAATTTCATTGGCTGTTGTTCATTGCTTCATTTGCAAGGCCGGATCAGGGTGGGACAATGCACATAGCTGACAACTAGTCAACTAGATTTTAGTTTGAAATCTGTCTTTGCATCTGTGACTGAACGAGGGACATGTTTTGCATTTTCTGGCTGTAATTTGTGTCTTTTTCAAATTAATCTTTGTTATATAATTATATTTATATAACAGCAATATAAGTTTTTGTTATGTCCCCTTTTTATGTAAATGTGTGTGTGCATAATAGAGAGTGTCAGTTTTAGGCAGAAAGGCTAATCAATCTCCTTTTCTTTGCTCTGCTCCTCTGGAATCATAATGGGCCCAGAGCAGACCCCTGGGGTACGCCTGTGTGTTCTCAGCCTATTAAACAATTACACACACATGTGTGGCACTCACCTCTATCCTGATACACAGTTACACACTAACACTCTCATTTCCCCTCCGTAACCTCCCCAGTATTGAAGCCCAAAGTATACTTCAGTTTTGATGTGAATGCTTAGCCTTTCAAAGTATAGGCTACTCCATTTGATAGCATGCATGAACACAGGCACTTGACACTAGAAATATTTAATCTTTATTTAGTGTATGTGCTGGTTCGTTCCGGAAGTTATGAGTGATTAAAGTGTCTTTGTATTGTCTTTGTACTCATCAAAATTAAAGTTGCGTGTATCTCTTACACCCTCACACAAGCGCTCATCAGCTCGGGTATCTATTGTAGTCTTGAGTAGTTTGTTGTTGTTGTTCTGTTCCTTTTTTATTGTTGTTGTGGTTTTTTTTTTTTTACTTTAAAACAACGGGTCAGTTCGGTGTTTCCACATTATTGACAAACGAAATAGTGTAAAAAAAGAGTTCAAGGCATATGTGCAAGCTGAGAGCAGAAATGGGCTGTACAGTAGGCGCATACTATGCCGATTATGAAATGTAATCAAATGTAATCAACTCATACCATAGCGTACGCATAAAAAACATATATAGCATCAAATTTGTCCCTGACATTTAAAGTCCAGGTACAGGAAAAACAATATGAAAGGAAGTACCAGAGTGGTTTCAGCAGGTGTGTGTTTTAGGGGCATCTCTGAGAGTGTGTGGAGTGTGGTGAGCGCAGTCAATCTGTCAAGGACAGGTTGGGCGTAGGGGGTGGGTGTAGTTTTAAAGAAAACTACAAAAATAGAGACACAGAGAGAGAGATAGACCACATTAATGGCTACATTTGTCTGCATGCACGTGCAGTCATGTAAACACAGCCATGAAAGAGAATTGTTCCATTCTTCCACTTAACCTTCCTTCTCCCCCCCACCCCAACTCCTCTTTTGCTCTGTCTCTCCTCGTATGGCCTCTCCACTAGTGCCGTCACAGCCATTTCACAGCTAGTTTTGGTCTGAGTATCCAAACAGAAGCTGCCCATTAAAGATTAACTGTTAAGGGACAGCACATTCAGTGCTGCCCCCCTCCCCCTGGTGTATGAAAGAGGTCACAGTACTCTAAAAAGGGGTGTTCTAGTTTTAAGCGACATTTGCCATTCTGCAAAGATCTGACAAATCAGCATTTACAGCGACCCCACCCAGGTCAGGTCAAAAATTGCTTCAAGATGTGACCACGATACACTTTTAGCTGCCGGACTTAAATTAAGGACACTAGACGACACAGTCTTGGGCTTTCTCGTGCACTCAGCTCACTCAATAGAGACAGACAGGGTACACTTTGTTATAGTGTATTTTTATTACTAAACTCTTAAGTACTAAAGCATTGTTAGAGAAAACTATGAAGAGAATCTGTATTTGTGCATGCATCCATATTTTGGAGGTCATGCCGTCTCTTGTGTGTATGCATGTGAGCATCTCAGGGCGCGTGCGTCTTTGTGTGCCTGTCAGTTTGTGTGTGTCTGGTGCACAATAGTGGTAATTATGTTGGCTGTGGGGGCTCAAGGGGAGTGTGTGAGGCTGTGTGTGTGAGCCAGAGCGAGGGGCAGCAGTCAAACAATAATATAATCTGGGGCTTTTGTGTGCGTAGGGCAGAGGGCAAGACGGTGTCAGCTGTTATTGAGTACTTATCCTTGTAACAGACCATTCATCACACACGCACACTTAAAGCTGCGCACACGTCTCACAAACACAATAGCACCCTCACCATAGGCATATCTCAAAAGCCACAATTTACTAAAAAATACTCAGCAAATATACAAAGAAACAAAACAAGCACACTCTCAGTTGGCACACAATGGCTCAATGACAAAGAGTGGAGCTTGTTAAGGTATGAAAGACTTTTATTGTATTGAACCGCTCTTGAAGCCAAACAGCAAATCGCCACAGAAACAGCTTGTGGTACAGCGTTTGTCTCAGAGGTGACCGGAGTTAATCTCTAACTGTTTACTGTTCAATCTCACACATGATAAAGGAAGCTCTGGTGGAGCGTTTGATGGATTGGTGTAAGATCTGTTTTGAGGGTATGGAAAGAGTATAGCGCTGTCCTTAATAGTCATTTTAATAGGAATCCACACGATTGGGTATTTCAGGTGAAGGCAAAAAATTTCCCCTTCCAGATTTCACGTTGACCAACAGAAAGCTGCTTGGATAAAAGTGACTTCTGTGTGAGCTGTGCTTCATTCATACATTGCTACACTATTGACAATAAACAATGGACCTTTTTTGTCAGTGAAATGTTGCCGAAATTTTGCTAATGTGACCACATGTTGTATAGATGAGGTAGTAGTCCACTGTGGAGTCTGCATTAGTCTAGGCTTTGCAAACTTTGCAGTACTTTTCTTGAACCTAATTTACAAATAGGACACCATATGGTTTTGTGAACTTCCCAGACACGCGACGACCATCGCAAGACCGCAAGGAAAAGTGCAGCAATTGAAACCAAGCATCTTTAATTGTCTGTGGTCAAAGTTCATTGCAGCAAAAGTTACACATTTTTGTGTTTCTCTTTAACAAACATGTTTTTTTTGTGTGTGTTTTTTTCAATGTCCTTGTGATGCACATATGCAGATTTGTGAATACAGATACTTGTAGCTGCTTAATTTCATTTGTTGTTGTGTTTTGGAAACGTATCAGAATTATGCAACTAACCACATGGGGTACAATAGCGATTATTAGCATTAAAGGGAGGGTTCTCATCATGATTTTCTCATCCTCATGTCTTTACGAACATCTTGTTTGACATTTTTTCTTTTATGGAACACATAATCAGATATTTTGAAAGTCATTGGGGTTCAAACAACATTGGACCCTATTGACATTGGACCCTTTCTTCATCTTTTATGTTCGGCAGGAGAAAGATAAACAGAACTTTTGGAATGACATGACGGTGAACTATCGTTTTAACTGTCTGTTGTCACGTTCCTCATGTCATTGTGGAGCTATAGTTTGCAAAGAATCTTGATGAGAAAGTTAGTTAAATTTGGTTAGCACGTTTATCGCTAACTACCTAAATAATAACACACACGATTATGTTGAGGTTAGTTACTGCAAAAAATAATGCAAAAACTTATATCTGTACAAAGGAATTGTGCTTTCGTAGTGTGTTGACTAAGCATTTGCTCCTGCAATGACGTACGTTCGTATGTTTCAGGTATACAATTAAGGGGCATTCACGAAACTTGTAATAACAGCCAACATGGCATGTGGGGGGAGCAGGGGGTTATGGGATTGCAGTAAGTGCTCTTTATATGGTCTCTCTGGGCTTATCCATGACCTTCTCTTTGCCGCAGATCAGCTCTGAGCCTGGCAGGGGGTTGAACTTGATTTTGAACTATATGACTCTCGGCTCTTTGATTCCCCCATCTCTCTCTCTCTCTCTCTCTCTCTCTCAGGACTGTGTCCGGGATGATAAATAAATGTTTCGCTTTGTCTTGTCATCAATAATGCATTATTCCTTTAAGTGCTGATGTGAGCTCTTCCATTCTTTCTCTCCCTCTCTTATTCATTCAATTTATTCTATCCTTCAACTAAAGGTAGACGAGTGAACTAAGAGATTGAAACAGCGAAAATCACTTAAAGGGTATTGTTGTGGATCGGCGTTTGGGGACGAGTGTGTTTATGTGTGTTGAACAGCTCAGAGAGAGAGAGAGAGTTCAACAGGATTCTCTGGTATCTTCATATCAACTGTTGCTGTATGGGTTTTGCTTGCTGTTTGCTTGAAATGTACTTCATCTTTTTATTACCTTGACACAGATCCCCCCCATTCATTATATTTTTATGTCGTTTTGGTTTGAAATTCAGTCCCCCCCCCCCCCCCCCCCCCCCCCCCCCTTTGGATATAACAGGGAAAGAATCTGTAGTCCATACTAAATCTAGCCTATTACATTATTGAGCATTACTTTCAATCAAAATTCACCATGTATAAAAGTAAAATAGAGAAAGAACGAGAAATATTCCTCTTTAGCCGAGAGATCACAACTATTTCAAAACGGTAAAATAGTGTTTTGTCAGGTAACCAAAGAATGTGCTTCATGTGGTCAATGTTAATCTAAATGAACAGGCTTTATTCAAATAATAATAAAAAAATATTATTTCAAGGAATGTGCCAGGTTCATTTAAATCAGGCTAGGCATTCCAAAAGGGTTTAAAAGCTGAATATTCAGCTCATATTTGCCAAAGCACTTATATTAATTCTTCTGTACAAAAATGTTGATATTTCAGCAGTAAAGGTGTCTTAGCTAGTTTTGTGATGGGAGGTAGTTACATCATGTTTATATTTTGGTATCAATGCATGTATAAAGTTTGCAGCCTTTACATGATCATGATAGGAGGGATTCTAATTTTGCACAGACAAGGTTATTAAATGACCGGTAAGTGACTGCTCATTTTCAGTTAGGGGCACAAAAGAAGACAAATAATAATAATAAAAAAATGTTTTCTTCTTGATTTTTAGCTGTTTCAGCTTATGTTAAATCAAGTATTCCTGTGGCCCTCTTGGAAATGTGCTAAGGCGCTCTAGTGGGTCCCAGCCCCCTGGTTGAGAAACACTGCTCTGGTCTCATGTGAACTTCTTGTGGTTATACCTTAAAAAATTTGCTCTGGGGAGGCAAAAAAAAAAAAAACCTTTGTGCCTGGTGCAACACCTTGCCTAATAGACTTCCATTGTGTGTGTGTGTTACTGCAAATTAAGGAATGTGATATGAAGAGTGTGCAAAGTAACATATTTGAGCAACTTTGAGCACATAAGAGGCACAATACCAGTATAAACATGAATATCTATCGGTACAATATGCGTCACGTGACTAAACATGCGTCATCGTTTTGAAATACCTCTGTATTCACAGTCCACACTATGATGTGAAAAAGCTTCGTTTTTGTTAATAAAAACGCCTTCTCAGTGTGGACGGAAGGCCAAAACAGAGAGAAAAATATGCTTTTTCAAATGAAAACGCATTAGTGGACAACACCTAATTAGATTTTTATTTAATAAAAAAATGTTTTACCATATTTATCAACATGTTTTTATCTAGTCTAATAAAGTAGATTAACTACTGAATATTTCCAACTTTCATACTTTAAATAGCCATTAGCTGATATTAGCGTCCCAAAATTCTGATTTGGGATCTTTATGTTCCAGAAACGGGAAAGGAGAAAACAGATGGAAGGAGTGCTGGAGTTAAGGAGAGATGGGCGGAGCAAAGAGAGGGGCCCAGAAAGATGGAGAGATCAGGGGAAATATGGAATATGAAGGGGGGCGGGGGTGACCTAATTGTGGAAGGGCAAGGCAGGGTGACCGCCAGTAATCAGCTTACTGTAGCACTCCACTCCTCAATCTGGGACACTACCTCCCCCTGTATGCATGTTTTCAACCATCTCTAAGCGCGTGTTGATCATGGGCTTGGTGCTTTGTATGGGATATGACTTATATCTTATATTTTGATAAGAATTGACAATATACTAAGGAAAGACACTAAATATACTTTTGTACAAAAATGTACCTGACTGTAATTCATAGCACAATGCAAACCTATGTTGCATGCTTGGCATTGCCACAAGGGGCACTATAGTAACTCCTCTTAGATTTTTGAGCCAAGTGGGTGCAATGCAGTTTAAAAAGATACATAAAGATTTATCTATATGTTTTTTTTTTTTCCTTATTTTTAATTTAATTAAAATTTTGACCTTGAAATGTTTAATTGAAATGTCATCACTCTCATTTTCCAGTGAAACTACAGATTTCTTTCTGGTGATGTACAGTATGCCAGACTTCTCCAATCATTTAGTCAGCTTAAACCCCACCCCTTTATTAAAATTGACCTCAAGCTTATATTCAGATCTGCCTCCATCAAATCAACAATCGATGAATAGAACCAAGTCCCCACCCTACTTTTTTCAATAGTCCGTTTCATTTGGATGTATGTTACAATACGGGAAAAAAAGTTTTGCTAATACGTCCGATTCTTTGCGACTTCCGATTGACCGTGAAAAGAAATCATCCGTTCACAATCGAGCGGTACCCTCCGCATATGTCTTACATTTATTTGTCTCAAATGTCTTGAGGAACCCAAAATAAGTTAAAATGTCAAAGTTGCGTGTTTCCATATAACGAAAATGCACTGTAAATGTTGCTTTATTTAAATTATATATATTTTTTATTGTAGAATATGTTCATCGCTATGTGCGATAAGCATATGCTCCGTGACAGTGTGAAGTACAGTATGTGTGGATGGCTGTAGGCAGCATGAGACAGACTCCACTGGATCACTGTCACTCAGAAACAAGCACGCAGACGCTGATGGTACATCACAATGACACAGATCTGGACCTCTGTCTATTTCTCTTACCCCTGTCCGTGTGTGTGTGTGTGCTCTCTCACATCAAATCAAAGGATGGCACATAAACTTTAGCCACCAGCCTTGCACCTCCCTTCCCCCCGCCACTGTCTCTCTCTCTGTCTGTGTGGATATGTGCCTGGTAGTGGCTGCTGCCACACTGCCTAATTGGGGCTGTCATAGGCTGTTACGTCCAGGGCAGAGAGAGAGAGAGAGAGGGATGAGGAATGGTATGTCTCTCTGTCGCCTCGCTCTTGGTTGCATGCTACAATTTGGCTGGGTTAGAGGGTCAAACAGGACACGAAATGTCAACAAGGACCATGACCTCTGGGTAAATACATTGTCACAAGCCATCGTGAAGCGTACAGGGTTTCCAGTGACACAGAGGAACAAACAACACTCAATTACACTAAGAATATATTGTACCCGCTGATAACATTGTTTATTTGAAACATGCAATCTGCGTTGTTTTATCACCTAATTCACAAAATAAATTATGTGAAATTATTAATTGGATTTGATTCAAATTTTTCATTTGATTTGATTCTTTTCTGATTTTGGATTTTGTTTAAAGTCAGTCTGATTGGTTCTGATTGGTAGAGAATGCAGCGATGCCAGTGAACTTCTATGATCTACAAAATGTACAAAAAAGACCTCAGTTTTAAATAGGGCTGGGTATCGATACAGATTTCCTGATTCAATTTAATTTCAATTCATAAGTTATTGACTTGATTTGATTAGATCCCATTTGATTCGCTTCTGATGTTGGATTTTGATTGAATTCAATGCCCCATCTTGCATTTTGCTTCTGATTGCTAGGTTGTAGAGCATGCAGCAAATCTTTCATGATCTACAAAATGTACTGATATGTCGATTTTAAATAAGGCTGAGTCTCGATACAGATGTCCTTATTCAATTTAATTTAAATTAACAAGCGTATTGATTTGATTAAATTTGAGTTGATCCAGATTCCATTGATTCTGATTTTTATTGTGTTAAATTTGATGTGTGATAAAGTTGGTTTGATTAATTTCTAATTTATTTGGGTATTTTTGCACTTAATGTTTCTTAAATATGAAATAATTTCTCACTCTGTTAATAATGTAAATTATACAGACCAGTGTTTCAGACTATTTCAAACTAGTAACCTATCTTTAAGAACCGGGTCATAGGAGTCATTTATTTGTTTTGTTTTTTGCATGCAGCCAATGAGGACAACTCAATAGAAAGATGTTTCTTATCGTTCTTTAAAACAAATTTTTGTTTAGTCTGCTTTTTAATTTATCATCTGAATTCCCATTCCTCCACCATTGAGATAAATGCAAACACTTACTTACACTTACTTACTTTTTTTAGTTTTTTGGGGGTTTTGTTTTATTCATTCCTTAGAAGAATTCTGCAGATTTTCTCGCAAAATCAGTGCAGAAAATGTGAAAACAGTCTGTGTTACCATCTAGGCCTGTAGATCTCCCACACACTTCATCTCTGTCAATCAAAACATACACTCAGTAGCGTCTTTATGTAGCATTTGAACAACAACAACATGAACTAGCATGCTAGCACAAATGCACCACACACACAGAGGTTCTGTCAGCTCTTCTTGTAATCCCTCAGACAAATTACAAGATCTTCTTCTCCTCCTTTACTCGTTCTCCTTCTTCCAGCAGCAATTGGATTTGGATAAAGATGGCTTTTCCTTTTCTCCTCTGTTTTTGCTTCGTTTGGCTAAAGACGGATTTGCCCAGGGAGATTACAGTCAGCGGAGGAGAGAAATCGCATTTGAGGAAAAACGTCTTTACTAACCCCAAACAACAATCCCCCAGTCCATCCATCCATCCATCCATCCCTCCCTCCCTTCCTTTCTTTTTCTTTCTGTATGTGCAGCTTTTTTGCTCGGAGCAGGATGAGAGAAAAGCGAGATTGAGACTATAATCCTTCTCGTGATGTTAGGGCAGATAGACAAGGAAAGACACAAAGGGTCAGCAGCCGCTCTCTATCTCTGTCTGTATGTTTCTGAATAAACACTGGTCTGGCCGGCGTAGTTAGTGGCATTAGCGCCGAGGCTAACATTAGGGCTAAGTGCTGAATGGACTGGGAGTGTCAGAAGGCCAGGCTAAATGAGAGCTTAGCTGCTGCTCTTTGGCAGCTTAGCGTGTTAAGAAACTAGCCTGGATGTTGTCACCAGATGAGGCTTAAGCAGAGAAATGAAGTGGCCAGCAGCGATTCAGACACTTACAGTCTGAAAGTGCTGCTGTGGCCGTACCATGGTACAGTGATGATATCATATGGTAATATCATGATACTCAATAGGTATTGAATGATTACAGTGTCATGGGAATAGCATGGTACATATCCAAAAGAAACATGGTACTGCCAAAAACCAAGGTACAGCATTGATACATACAGTGGTACTGAATGGTTTGTATATCCATATGTCTTGGTATTACCATGGTACATGTCCAAAAAATCTTGCTACACGTCCATACATAGTATTTTTATGGTAACATGGTACTGAATGGTTTGTATATTTATGTTCTGTGATATTACCTTGGTACATTTCTAAAAACCTTTCATATTAATGTCAAAAACCCATAGTACCTGTCCAAAAAAGTGGTATTATGTCCAAAATACATGACATTACCATTGTACATGAAGCATTGTGGTAAGATCACTTTTATCTGAATGAATGAATTATAGTGTTTATTAGAATTTTCGAGAGGGAGAAAGAGAAATGTGAAAAGCGTGCTTGAATTACCTGCGTCTGTGCGGCGTCTCTCACTATAAACAATTAAGCTGTGTGTTTATTTCCTTCAAAAACAGAGATGTTACCCCCTCGTTGCTGATCAGGAACTACCTGTGCATTAAACGGTTTTATTGCACACTTTCCATCCAATCAGAATTGACTATTCAGAGAGACCATGGTATAATATTGTTTGTTCATAGAACATACGTGTTTCCATGTGTTTGGTCCATGACATACGTCCCAATCAAGAGTTGTGTGTGCATCACGTTGTGTGTCCTACAGTATATCTAATGTCTGCTGTGTGTGTGTGTGTGTGTGTGTGTGTGTGTGTGTGTGTGTGTGTGTGTGTGTGTGTGTGTGTGTGTGTGTGTGTGTGTGTGTGTGTGTGTGTGTGTGTGTGTGTGTGTGTGTGTGTGTGTGTGTGGGTTGGTGGACAGACGTTAGGCAGGGTGAATAATTAAACAATGCGGGCGGCAGAAGGTCTTTAACCCAGAACCTCAAGACAACACAACCAATCAATAATGCAACTTGAAGACATGATACAGACAGACTCAATACCACATTGGCACTCAACTGTTATTTCTGCATACTGTGCATTATGTCTATTCTTTCTTAGCCCTTCTGGTACAACATCAAGGTTACAGGCTTGAAAAACATAAAGCTTGAATTTACCGCAAGTTTCTTCTGCCAAATGAACATAAATGTTCTTTTTCAGCACTTTTGAGTGTAATGCATGCATTATAATTAAGACTGGTTTTCATGAGGGAGAATTCTTTGCGGAGGATCTTATTCTTCGGAGAAAAAGAAAGTATATGTTTGGTGTGTGTGAGCACGTCCCACGTGGTGCGGTTGTCAGGCTGAGACAGGCCGCCGTGTGCTGGGCGGCTGCATGTGTCTGTGTGTGTATGTGTGTAGTTGTCAGGCCGCTGTGTGCAGTGTGTGCCACCAGCGCGGGTAATGGGGATGGACCTGTCAGCTCACTTAATGCAGCTAATGTGTGCTAGAGCCGGGGGATATGAATCCACACACACACACACACACACACACACACACACACAGTGCTCCCCTCTCCTCGCCTCGTCACTGCTCTGTCAAATTCTTTCGCTTCCTCTAGCCTATGCCTATTTATTTCCCTCTTATACCTTATTTCTATCTCTCTACACTTCTTACTGTAAAACAAAATTGTTCAGTATATGTAGAACTTAAAAAATGAAGACAACAGTTTTCAAGTTAAGTTCATTTATGGATAAATGTCTCATAATCTGCAAAACTTGAGCATTTCATACTTGTTAATTGAATTTTTTAAAAGTCACGATGAAATCATAAATTGACAGTTCTTTCATTCGTTTTTTAATTAATGGGCTCATAATCGACCAATAGCAAACCACAACCATCCAATCAATTCCCCATGGACAAAATCAAGTCCCACCCTAAATTTTTTCGTGCTCAGGAAACTTTAGGAAACTAGTCTTCAAGAAAAGACTATTGCAACTTCCGTTACATGCCAACATTAAATTGTAAACATAAACTTATCTATTTCCCCTGCTCATATTTTACCTTGGGTTGCCACATTTTGAGATTTAATTGTCTGTACATTGTTAACCCTGGATTGATGTTCTCATTTACATATTTATGAGGTCAGTGTATTGCCTGGGTGAATACAGCTTACTTAAAGGTGCAGTAAGCAATTTCTGAAAAAACACTGTTGAAAGTAGATCAGGCCGAGCGCCACAAACGGTAGCCAATCAGCAGTAGGGGGCGTGTCCACTCATGGTGGGGGAGGAGAGAGAGACAGAGAGCAAGAGGGAGATTTGAAGAAAGACTGTAGAAAGAGAGATGGCTGAGAGACATTACAAAAGAGAAAAGAGAGACTATCACTGGAAAAAGAAGGGTTATGTTCAGGCAAGAGCTTTATAATACACATTAATATTAGAAAAGCATTCCAGCGCTGGAGAGACAGAAGCGGGAAGCCCTGAAAAACGGATGCAGAGGTTGCGCTGTTTCTGCTCCATACATGAAAACATTGGTTTTGCTATGTTTCACAGAACCAATATATGCTGTTGTTGTAATGTCAGCTAACAGGACAGTTTTGAGTGTCATTGTTTGTCTGGAGCTGGTGTGCTGATGGCGACTCGTGTGTACAGTATGTTTTTTGTTCGTCCTTTTCATTTGTTCGCGATCTCCACTTTATTTTTTGCGAAACTTTATTTTGCTTTGCTTCAGCTATGATAAAGAGACATCCACTCTTGCATTGCATGTTTGAGTATGTTGGGGTCAGAGCAATGAAGGGAGGGGTGTGTTTTTTGGGGTTGATTTCAAATATCAACAGTGTTTCTTAGAAATCAAATAACTGCACATAAATCCACTCTGACTGTATTAAGTATTTTAAAGCGGTGTCAGTTAACACGTTTGGTGTCCCTTTTTGACATTTTTAATTGTTTCCCTCAGATGCTCTAACTAAACAGCATGTGAAAGTTTCTGTACAAGCAACTTTACTAAATCACATGAATATTTAATGAGATAAGCACTGAGGCAGTTTATGATGCTCTTTTGCTAAACAACTCGCTGTAATGTTTAGTACTGCATAATTTTACTCTGCCGGCTATAGCGTTGACACCGCAATTCACCCGCAAAAGTTTCCCAAGTTTAAAAACAAAGCACCCACTTTCAAAATTATTAGTGTAAAATATTTCATACCCCACAGTGAGATGGCTGAGAGACATTACAAAAGACTTATTTTGACTCATTTTGACATCACAAAGCAACAAGTTACTAAAATGTGAAAATGAAGTGTTATAATTAAGTGTTAAATTAAGCTAGTGTTATTTTAGTATAATTTATGTACTATTGTAGATTTTATTAATACTTTGAATTACCTTTTATTTTCATATTTTCAGCTTTCAGTTTAATTTATTTCCAGTGAGTAATTTTTAGCATGGCAAGCCAGACCTACATCAAGATGTTAGGTCTGGCAACTCACCATTGGCACGGCTCAATCCGAGGGGCGGGATAAACGGTTGTCTCTCAAAATCCCTCTGCACGCAATAGGATAGCGCTACAACCAATCAGAGCAACGAAGAAGGCTAGTTGGTATATTAAACTTTTGCCGTATCCAGTCAGCAAAAATTCCGAACACATCTTCTTTTTTTAAAAATGACTTAAGTGCCGTTCTTTGCTCTTTTCTCAAAGAAAAGCTTAACTCCATGTCCTCCAGAGTCGCGGCCAAAGCCGATTCGAAAGACCGCTGTTCGCCAGCAGCAGCCGCCATTCTTTGTTTTCAAGTAGCAGGGAACCGTCGCAACTCTGTCGTCATTATGTTAAGCCCGCCCCGCCTACTCTATACACGATGTGATTGGCCTGACCTGAGTTTGTTTTTTCCAGCTCGAAAGTCAACGGAGAGTTGCTAGACCACACTGGCTGCAAAATAAAAAAATTGCTGCCGCTAGGGTGCGTCTAGATTTCTAGGCTAAGTAATTTTACTCCTTAAACTTAGTTATTTGCCAAGGCAACATTTATAACTTTCATTTAGTTTAAGTTTTTCATCTAAAATGTATATTTTATGTTATTTCATCTTTATTTCAATGAACAATTTTGTTTAAATAGATTTTGTTTTAGTTAACTATATCATAACCCTGGTGTCAGCCTAAAAAAACCCCATTATTTCTGCTTACCTGGTCTGCTTATTGGTTTGACTTAAAATGTCAGAGAATGTCGTAATAGAAAAGCTGTATTTAGATACATCATTTGTGTTCCTGGAAGTTGTTAGAATTTTGAAATGCATGTCCTTTTCAGCATTATTATCTTCTTTTAAGAATATGTTTTAAAGTGTAGCTTCTTCTCCCTGTCATCACTTCTCCTCTGTCTTTATGCTATTTTTATGCCGGCACACTAAACTCTTGGGTCCTCAGTATGCTAGAGTGTGGATAGGTCAGAAATCTTGCCCTTCAGTAGAGGTCCCGGTGCTCTGGTAATGATTATCTGTTGACAAATGTGATGAATGCTGGAAGTGCCTGAACCCAAACAACCGTGAGGAAGAATGCGAGAGAAAAATCCAATATGTCCAAGGAGAGAAACCTCATAAAGAAGGAGTGGCATATGGAGATGGAGATATTCCCTCTGCCACCCCCTCCCTCCATCTCTCCCGCCTTTTTTCCATGCCTGTCGCTCTGATGAATATCATCCATGTTCAGATCCACTGCAATCTTTCTTTCCCTCATTCCCTTGCTGCATCACCTGACCTCACCTCCAACTGTTCATTGTCCATCCATTCTCCATTGTTAGAGTTCTAAACTCAGTGACCATGATTTTGCCAAATAGGACATGTTCCTGGATCAACATTCCTCTGAATGAAAAATCAGACATGTCAGTCCAAACAAATGATAATAACTACTAAATTAGAGAAAAATGAGGCAGCTCATGAAATTGTGTCAGTTTTGGTGTAATATTTACTAAAATATGAACTTTTAATCTTGTTTTAACACTATTGTGTGCAGAAAACCACATAATGACCTCAAGAAGAGAAAAATATCAGATTTTGAATATATAAGCACTATATAAGCTGTACCCTACAGTCTATTATAGACAAGTGCATGTGTGCAATCTGTTCAAGAATGGAAACACTCTTTATTAATGAGCTTTTATCCATTAAGGACATACATTTCTAGCTGGGTTGCCAGGTTTGCGTAACAAAACCAGCCCAATTGCTATTCAGAACCCACCCAATCTCGACCAAAACTAGCACAATAATAATCGGGTAAAAATAAATTTGGTACTTGAAATTTTGGTGTAAATATAGTTGGTAAAAATGTTGTTCATGCACCAACCCGAGCCCAAAGGCTATCCATATCCCTCAACAAAACCCTAATATCTAATTGGTTGATGTTGATCCAAAAAAGCATCCTACTTGGCAAAATCACAGTCTTTTAGTTCAAGCATATGCTGCATCACGGATGCCATTTTAGCTTGTCTCACACCAGCATCTCACAACAGACCTCATAGTAAACCATCCCAGTTCTGTCTTCAATCTGGCTCTGAAATAACAGAATGCTTTAAGAAAAAGCTCAAAAAGCTGATAACGATAGTATGGCTTTACTTGTGTTCTGACAGTACGGTGATCAAGAGAGATGTGTTACACTACACTCGTTGTTATAGTTAGGTTTCCTCTAATTTATGCCTATTCACAGCTCTCACCTGCTAAGGCAGAAATGTTGTAATCAGTGCATAAAAAGGAGATTGGCCTCCAGTTCTGAAAGGATTTTTGATTAGGGCTGTTATGCGACATGGTGTTGCCAGAGAAACGCATCATCAGACAGGCCGTGAACGCTTGAAGGGGGCTCACATGCAAACCATCAACACTCAGCTGCTTAACAGACACAACTGTCAATGTGCTCATCGCAACTCAACTTCTGTTCTCAAAATTGAGGATTTAGTTAAGTGTGTTTTTTTCGCAATCTCAGCAGAAATGTTTTAAATAAATAAATGTTCAAAAAGAAGGCTAAAGGACCAACGCATTATCAGGGCAATTCGTAACTATTTTACGTTTTGGCTAATTGGTTGTACGATCTCATTTTCGTACGATCCATTACCGGTTGGGTGTAAGTGTGGACATTAACATCAAAGTCCCCATTCAGTCAATACTTTTATCCCTTAAAAGTCATCCCTGATGATCAAAATGTCATGCCATAAAATAGCTTGAATGCAACTCTACAGCCTTTCTTCATTTAGTACACGTGGAATCATGAATATGCTAATTAGTCCACTCAATCACAGCAGCTTGGACTACCTGCTCCACTCTGTCAACTGTAAACGCGACACATTTTACAACGCAAATATTGGTTAAATTCAGCCATATATGTTTGAACATATATGTTCATTTTTAAAACATTCAGATTACTCTGTTAGTTCATGTTAACTAATGTTAACAAATTGAACCTTATTGTAAAATGTTACCCATTTAATAGTCTTTCAGTAATTGATAATTGGCATATAGATAGTAGATGATTGGAATTTGAATTTGTTTTTGGATCTTTCTCTCAAGAATTGTTTTTTGTTTTTTGTTTTTTGTTTTTTGTTTTTTGTTTTTTGTTTTTTGTTTTTGGAATCCCAAAACATGAACACGCATCACTGGAAACAATCCAGCTGCATGTTTTCCAAAGGCATTGTTCTTCTCAAGTGAATGCACTTAGCTGTTCTTGGACGGTCATGTGTTTGCTGTGGTGCACATGAACTGATGTTTAAATGGATAGTCTATGCATTTTGAATGCTACGCATTTTGCTTCTTGTAGAGCAAGTGATTTTTGTATTTATAGTGTATGTAAAAGTGTGTGTGGTGTGTATGTTTGCATCCCAGTAAAGGGATGGAGGACACACATTAGCTGTGCCATAGCAGATGTCACCAGGCACATGGTGCATGGCTCATAAATTATAAAGTCACCCCTCTCTCCCTCCCCCATTACATTTGCCTCATCTCATCTCTTTCCCCTTTTTTCACTCCTCCATCTCCCCTCCTCAAATCTCTTCTTCTCTCTGTTTCTTGCCACCAGGGTCATGTTCATTTGCCTGTTGGTCGGTCTAGTATTCAGGTTTCTTAGAGTGAGTAAATTTTTACGTTGACTGCTATTTTGCACACTTTCTGTCCTAAATAGTAATAATAAAAATGTTTTATTATTTAGGACAGAAAGTGTGCAAATTGTTTTATTTTTTTTTACAGTTTTCCATGGAAACATAACATGGATTTTTGTACACTACCGTTTAAAAGTTTGGGTTTGGCAATATTTTTCATGTTTTAAAAGTCTCTCATGCTCACCAAGGCGGCATTTATTTGATTAATAATACAGTAAAACTATAAAGTTAAATATTATTACAATTTAAAATGACTTTTCTAAGTACTTTTAAATATATTTTAAAATGTAAGGTAAATAAATAAAAAAATCTTAAAAGAAAGGAAGCGCTGAAAAAAATAACAATGTACCAAAATTCCCTCACAGCCTTTACCTTTTGCATAAAGCTAAATATAGCTGAGAGACTTTTACCTGAATGTCAGTGCTTTTATTTTTTATTTTCCACATGACTTCTTTCTCCATCTTTTTCTTTGTCATCTTCTGTTTCTGCTTTCCTTCGCAGAAGCTTTAGCCAAACTTCCCCATGGAGTCACTGTCAAGAAAAACTCTTCTGCATATTAAAGTAGTTATGAAGAATATGTAAAGTTATGATTTATAGCTCCCCTTTCTTTCCTCCTTTAATTCTTTCATTCTTTCTTTATCTTTCTTGTGTTTTCTCTATCCCATCCCCCTGTGTTGTATGCTGTTTACTGATTATAGTGGCATTGGTTAAATTGGGGCAGAGCATGAGGCATCGATGCAGAAGAGACAGTGATGCAGACAGGATTCTGCCACACTGACTCTCTCTCTCTCTCTCTCTCTCTCTCTCTCTCTCTCTCTCTCTCTCTCTCTCTCTCTCTCTCTCTCTCTCTCTCTCGCACACACACACGCAGACTGTTCTGCTCTTTCTCTCTCTCTGTGTCATGTGCAATCTTTTGGCCCCTGGGCCTTAGCTGAGGGGACACCAAGTGCCTCACTACAACATCTGTTGCCAGAGTGCCTAAAACATAAACTCCCTTTCTCTTTTTTATTTGTTTCTGTTTTTCCTTTACTATCTTTTGATACAGTGGCCCCAGAAGTTGTGGCCAGTGTTCTCACAGTCATGAAAAACCTGGAAATATTTGGAAATTTAGGGATTTCTTTTTTTTGGGGGGGGGGGGGGGGGGGGGGGGGGGAGTCATGGTAGTTAATACTTTCCGTAGTGAATAATATACATTTTAGTTGCTTTCATTTTTATTTAATTACATGTTTTTATTTATTTTTTGCCTTCATCAAAAAGGTTAGGAAACATAATAATGTACAAAAGTCACAAAGCTAGTGGCATTTAGTTTAACAAACGTTTTTTTGTTTGAATTTCTGGCAACCACAGCTGCCAGTTTTTCTTCTTCTGTATTTTAAAGTATTTGGACAGACTTTTCAAATAAAAAATAAATAAATAAAAAATCACAAAATGAAGTTGGTTAGCTTTCTAAAAACAAAACAACTACTATTCTTATTATTTTTATTATATTAGTATTATTATATCCTTGAGAACTTGTCAGACTCTGTGGAACATGTTTTATTGTTAATATCATGAACTGTGCTTACTCTTCTAAGACATCTGTGTAAACTTGAGGTGAGCTGACCTTTATACATCCACTAAAAATTACCTTGAGACCAGAACATTTCTAGAGTAATTTATTTTCAATGTAATTGTTTTATTATGTATGTGTGATTTAAGTGTCTGAATACGTTTTAGGCTGGTGTTTGTGGAAGAATGCACATAAGCAAATGTGAAAAAGCAGTCATACACCTGTTTAGAGGTTTTACTCAATTTAAAACATCTTTTAAATCTTAAATAAATAAAAAATCAGCAAACGTAATCACAAACCTAAGGAAGAAGCAGTGCAGTTCTCCGTGAGTGATGTTTTGGCGCTCTTGCCTCAGTGTAGGAGTCACAGCCAGGCCAAACTTTCCTTGGCGAGACTCTGTATTGATTTGTGTGGGAATGGCCAGTGTGTAATGTGTGTATGTGCGTGTGTGTTTATGCCTTGTATTCTGCACATTCAGCCTACAGATTTAAGTCAACCTCACCGACAATTCCTACATCAATCATTGTCTGTTACACACATGCACCTTACAGCTTCATCTCATCTTGAGTGCAACAGGCCTGGTTAGTTTATTAATAATTGATTTTCTGGCAAGATATTTAACAGCAAACACAGATGCGTTTTTTTGCTTTTGCCTGGTTTGCTCATTCTTTCCTCCAGACTGCAGATAATCTGCTCATGTTTGGTAGTGTTAGTTCTCTTTGGTGATGTTCATTAGATATGAATTTCTTATTTCTGCTTCTTAAGGCCCGTGTCCATATCAATTATCAATGAGCCTTAATTATTAAACGAGGAGACTCACAAAAGGACTGCAAATGTGTTTGGATTTTGTCAACCGTTTTTACGTGTGTGTTTGAAGACATGACAGCATGGAAGAAGAATAACACAAGATCTCTTTAATATCTCAATGGTTTAATATCTCCAAGACAACAATGACATTAAATGGAGAGAAAAAGGAGAAGTCTCTGTAGGGGGGGAAAAAGGAACCTCACATGTCTCCTCTACACTTTAAAAAAAAATAAAAGGTACTTTTTTGACATTGATGGTTCCATAAAGAACATTTAACATCCATGGAAACTTTCCATTGTACAAAAGGTTGTTTATAGAGGGAAATGTTTCTTTAGATTTTCAAATTGTTCTTCAGACTAAGATAAAATGGTAAAAGGTTCTTTGGAGAACCCAAAAATTGTTCTATGGCATTGCTGTCACCCTTTCAGAAAATATCTCAAACTGTGCTCAAAATATTAGGAGACCTCTAACTGAGACCTATATAAAAGAGCAACCTACAGGGATGGATAATACAATTTAGCACATAAAAAAAAAAAAAAATCCCATTTTCTTCTCTCAGTTTCATTCTCTCTTGTCTTTTTTTCCTAGTCTTTTGGCATCTACTTCCTCCAGTGGTGGTGTTCCTGTTAAGGCCTCTCTTGTTGTCCTTCCCCTTCCTTTTTTGCTCCTTTCTT
This sequence comes from Leuciscus leuciscus, assembly GCF_965113295.1. Taxonomy (NCBI): domain Eukaryota; kingdom Metazoa; phylum Chordata; class Actinopteri; order Cypriniformes; family Leuciscidae; genus Leuciscus; species Leuciscus leuciscus. The sequence goes on along the minus strand of NC_138733.1, from coordinate 14,367,112 downwards.
TCACATTGTGCCCCTTGAATATTTATTCTAATTAGGCTGCTGAGTATGGGAGAGGCTTTAACCAGCACCGGCAGAGAGAGAGAATGAATGTATATATACATTCTGTGTGTGTGTGTGTGTGTGTGTGTGTGTGTGTGTGTGTGTGTGTGTGTGTGTGTGTGTGTGTGTGTGTGTGTGTGTGTGTGTGTGTGTGTGTGTGTGTGTGTGTGTGTGTGTGTGTGTGTGTGTGTGTGTGTGTGTGTGTGTGTGTGTGTGTATGTCTGTGTGTGTGTGTTGACTTATTATTTTCAGACATAAGCGGTGGTTGAGGTTGAACATGGGTTTCACAATTTCCCACTGTATGAAACTAAGAGAGAGAGGGATAGAAGGAGGAGGGAAAAGAGCGGCAGCTGGCATTTGACGGTGAAGCATGCCTTTTTAATGAGCATATTAGTCCTCCACAAACCCACTCTCCTCCAACCATTGCACAGAGAAAGAGAGAGAGAGATCGAGGGGAGGGAATGTAAGAAGGGTGTGGTGGAAAATAATATAGTGAAGTGAAGGGTCAAGAGGTGGAAGTCTGTTGGAAATGAGGAGGGTTTGGAAAAAGGAGAAAATAAGAGAAAACCCAAAATGTACCTGTAGAATGAAGAATCACTGCAATCACTTTAATAATATTGTGTAAGGTAAATGGAAACTTTTGCTTCAGTTGAAACGTAAATGGAAAATTCACCCCAACATTTTTATTTTGTCTTTCCTAATATGTTTAAAAACTTTAATGTTCCACAGAAAGAAAGAAAATAATGCAGATTTGAAATTAGATGTGGGTGAGTAAATGATAGGCTTTCAATTTTGGGGTGAAATTGTCCTTTAAGAAGCTGAAATCTCCCATACAGGTGCGTTTCTTGAACAGTAAGATGTTCTTCTTGGAACCTTACACAGTTGCAACCTCCAACCTCATAGAGAGGTGGAGACCGGTAATTCTGTAGCTTCATGAGCTGGCCTTTAGATATGACAAACATCCTCACAACCTTACATCAAGCATCCCAGACACAACTTTTGCATTGTCATTGAGAGCCTGCAAGGTGTCAGGCGTCTTTTATCAAACTATGCTTCTATTATTACAAGACACTTCAGGCTGCTTGTTCTCTCTGCTTTGAATGTGAATAGAGCTGAAATGAAGGAGAGATATCATTCATAAGTGTAGATAGTGAAAGGGGGGCCACTGAAGGAATGAGTGGCTATTGTCGGAGGGTGTAGATGTCCTATTGTCAGGCGCTGAGTAATTCTTTTGCGGCCAAGAGAAAGCAGAAGAAAAGAAATGATGGTGGCGGTGAGAGGTGGAGCAGAAGAAAGTGAGAGCGAGGGGGGTATTGATTCTGCCGGAGCTCTGTTCATTCCCATTCATGCTCCAGTCAGATACTTCAGTTAATACAGGCCTTAAGATTTATCAGGATGGGTGTTTTATTGCAGTTCAATCTTAATTACTTCCTCAACAACACACACACACACCACACTCTGGGCAAATGTTCATTAATGTGCATGGCTACACTGCAGTGTGTGGTAATTTTGTGTTTGCAGATGTGAAGAGACGATAGATAGATAGATAGATAGATAGATAGATAGATAGATAGATAGATAGATAGATAGATAGATAGATAGATAGATAGATAGATAGATAGATAGATAGATAGATAGATAGATAGATAGATAGATGGATGGATGGATGGATGGATGGATGGATGGATGGATGGATGGATGGATGGATGGATGGATGGATGGATGACAGGCAGATATAGTATCACAGATTCCACCTCCATTTCCCTCTTCCCTCTTGCTTTATGACTTAGCAGGTAGCTGTTTTTGTCCTCTGCAGTTAGTAAATGTTTGTGTCACTGTTGCTGGGTTGGGTTTTGCGGCCATGTACCATATGTCACATTACTATTTAATTTGTTCTGTGCGTATCCACAGCGACCCTTTGGGCATCTCCATGGCCTGGTGTAACATGATGTGGCATTGTGAGGTTGGGATTTGTGCGGTGTTGTATTTTGTTGGCGTATACCTCCGTTCTGTTGTTTCTATGTAAAAGGGATTGTGTTGTGGACAGCCGCACTTTCGGAAACTGTCCAAGGTGCTGGTCTGGAGCAGCTGTGTTAGATACACTACTAGCAGTTCTAAAGTTGTGAGTGTGTGTCGGTGCTGTCCTTGGTGCTGAAATTATTTGACACTATATAAATACTCTCTCCTCACATGGCTCATTTTTGTAAAGTTACCCTGACCATCTCCTGTTTCCACTAATTTAAGCCTTTATTCTTCATGAATCAGGCTGAAGACAGATTTGAAGGTTACATCGCAGTTTGTAAGTCACCAAAATGCAATTAGATCGCCCACACTTAGCCAGTCATACACGATTATTTACACTCCTTTTGTGGCGGTGTATGTGCGTATGCATGTGTAATTATGTATGTGTGAACAGCATTGATATCAAAAGCAAATTAGGTTTATCGGGGTGACTCCGCTCTGACCTTGGCGATGCAATGATGGCGGAATCGTACACACACACACTCTCACACACATGTTGTGGCCAGAAGAACACATGTTTATAGTTGAACTCTCCACACTCAGCAATGTTTTATGCCTGCCCCCCGTGTCCTGTCATTAGGACGAACCAGGACGGAGTAGGCACTCGGATGAATACTAACATGCATGCATGGATTACATGGGGGACATCTGGCTCTTTATTTGACATTTTGACCTTTCTGATTCTCAGAAAGTGAATTCAAAAGTCTGTCTTAGTATTTTATGTAATCTAGTAAGGCTTTGTTGTGTTTCACATTAAAACAATTGGGTTTTGTGTTGTTTAATGTTATCAGTGCTGTAAAATAGAAGGATTTAATAGGTGACTTCTCGGAGATGTACATATTCCACTATAGATCATAGAGGTCTTCAAGTCACAATCCAGATCAGCAGCCCTAAAACTGCTACAAACACATTTAATACCCTTGAGGAACATTTTGTTTATGTCTGTTTTCAAAGAATGCATTTTGAGTTGCACACAGACTTGCATGAACACATACTGTCAGGACAGAGAATGTGGGACAACTTATATCAGATAGCTAAAGTTTTTAAAAGAGAGGCTGCATTCAATCTGTCAGTGTTTGGGATTGACAACTGCATTTACATACAGACGTGAGTAACAAAATATCCTGTTAACACAAAAGCTCACAATATGTCTCAAACACTATATGTATAATTGGAAGTCAAGTGTTTTATTTGTGGCGACATCCATAAAACGGCAAAGTCTTAAAACAGATGACATGACAAGAGTCCAATCAAATCTTAATTAACCAACTGCAGGGTCAGATCTCAAAACTGATGCGACCTTCTGATAAAACCTTCAAATGACATACAACTTGTGTATATGTCTCTATAAGACTGTATGATATAAGAATGTTGCTCAGTCTGTTTCCGTCCACACAAAAAACGTTGGTCCCCCGAAAAAAACATTTGCTGAAAATTTACAAGTGTGAGTTTGGTTATAGAATGCTGATATCACTCAACCGTAAATACCTGAACTGTGTGTGAACACAACTGTATTAAGGATTCAAATACAGGAATGATAATCGTATTCGTGCTGCTGTGTGAACATGGCCATAGAGATCACCCACACAGATGTAATTGAGGTTCTCAAGAAGAGTGAGCCGGAACGTTGGAGTATGGAGACGAGGAGAACAGCGGGAGCCAGTGCAACTACAGAACTCAGGCTGAAGTTGGACAAGAGTGGGTGGGAAGGAAAGAGTGACAGCAGGGAAGTGGAAGAAGTAGGTGAAGGAAAAGGCACAATAAATGTGTGGTGCATTGGTTGAAGAAATATGCTTCCTTATCTAAATGTAACTGCAAGTTCTTTGAGCACACTATATGTGAATAAAGTCAGAGCTACTGGGCTTTAGGCATGACATGCAGTGGAGCATCTGCAGCCCCTTCGGTCATGACTATATTTATAATGTAGTACACCTGTAGTGCCTTTACTGCATTGCTAAAATGATACCCTCACAACATAAATAAAATAAGGGCACATCTGAAAAATCTTTAAGTGCTGCCCTTCCACTAGAAGATATACAGTATGTAAACTAAAGTTAATAGTTTGCCTCTAACTCTGTGTCTAAACCAGGCGCAACAGCTCGAGGCTGTCTACACTCAAAAGTTCCAAATCCATTGGTTCTGTTGTCAAAAGTAGCGCAAAAGCTTGGAGTATGTCAGAAATATGGTGAAGATATGGTGTAAGGGTGCTGTTAAGCAGGTGTTTCACATTAACGATGTTTGACCAATCAACATCCATGTTCAGAACTGTCCATTGTATTATAACTGAGCTTGACACTTGACATTACATATATCCAGCATTAGGGTCCATCAGGTGTATAAAGGGTGCTTTGTTGTAAGACAAGGGCAGGCGAGCAGGAACTAGTGTCATCTTTGGAAACACCATATCGTGTCAAGGAAGATTTGGTTGAGGCTTTCTTACTAAATCAGCAGTGCAGTGCGTTTTTGAGCGTGACTGTTTCTGTGGAAGGAAGAAAAAAGAGTCAACAGCAGAATTTTTTTCGCTTCATCTTTCCTTCTCTGTCCCATCACCAACTGTCTTCCTTCACTTGGTGACATTGTTTTTAATCTTTGATTCCCTCTAGCTCTCTCAGCTCTCTTGATTTTTGTCAGCTCTCCTTCGTTAACCATATTCTGCATCGAAATGACGTTGAGTCCCGCCCGCGGCCAATCAGAGCCCTGGCTGGCCTGTCTCTCCGTGTGCCAGGCTCTCCGTGCGTGCCCTGGTAGCCCGTTTGTGGCTTAACGAACAAACGAATGTTAGCATCCCCACCGTTTACTCCCCTCCTCGCCAGCCTTCCCATCATCCCTCCCTCCTTCTCTCGCTATGTTTTTGCACATGCCACCGCAGCGCCCCCTAACCCACGTCACGTGAGCGCAGGGGCCCTAGCAACAGTGAGAGAGAGAGAGAGAGAGAGAGAGGGAAAAGTGGAGCGAGAGAGGGAAAGAGGGAGGGGGAAGAGACGCAGAGCATTAATAAGTAATGGGCCGAACAGTTTGAAACCCGGTCCTCGTTAGCATTGCAGCGGCGCCATCATTTGCATGGGAGCTCCTAGAGCAAATTCAACAACAGCCCACACCCCTCTTTTTTTCTCTCTCCCTCCATCTTCATGTGTCTATCGTTCTGTCATCATGCATTCTCCTTCTGTCGCTCTCTCTCGATCTCTTTTTATTTGTGATATTTTGGTATTGCTTTCCTCTCATCTCGTGCGCGTCTTCTTCCTCTTTTCCCTTCTGTTGTCGTTCTGTCGTTCTCCGCCTCTACCTCAGAGTACCCTGGCATTCGTGCATTTCAATTGTATTTTTTGTTGTTGTTCTATTTTCCACACTATTGTGTATTTCACATTACTATTCATATCCCATCATACTCTGTTTCTTTTTACCTTGAAAAGGATGGCAGGAAAATGGCGGCTTTACTTCCGGTAGGGTTTTATTTTTAGACCGGATCTTTCTCAGCTGCACTGTGCTGAGAGAGCGAGAGAGTTTTCCTGCCCTCCTGACATCCCGTAACAAAAAATACACATTTTCCAACATGTATACAAACCTCTTTTCTCTTTATGTGTGTGTGCGTGTGTTTCTCTGGCCTTTGGGAGTCTGTGTAGAGTGAGATGTAACTGGAAGGTTGCCATGCTCCACACATAAATCCAATTCCACAATTTTTTTTCTTCTTTCGGTCTGACATGATGCCCCAGGCTGCCCACGCTACACACTCCAGCACTACCACAGAACCGTGTATGTGTGTGGTACACTCAAGCCCTTGTTTTAGACAGACCTTACATGCCCCCCCTCTAATCCTTCATACACACACACACCTCAAGGCGAAGGAAGACTAGACAAGAATTGATCCGCACTCCCAAACAGAACTGATCGCAAGGAGACGTGGGACTAATATGTGCATAACTCTGTCTGTCTCTCTTTTAATCCATCAATCTCCATTTTTTATTCTGTACACCCAACGGGTCACTTCTTGCGTGAAAACAAATGTCTTATGTAAAGTCACACACACATGCACGACATACACAGGTTTTCTTTAAAGCATAAATCAATACTCAAATAAAGGAATCCACTTATTTTAAGTAGCAGATGTGCAACTGTGGTGCTCATATGGGAAATGTGGGTTTGAATATGGCTTGCAACATTTCCCTCCTCAGCCCCCCCAAAAATTAAGATATGGTGAAAAAGAGATATGGAGAAAATGAGTGGAAGAAAATAAAAATGGAGGGAGTATGGAGTGATTTTACCATCACGTCATTTAAAACCTTGATGACACCTAACCCAAATTAAAGGTGATGTTTTCTGAAAATATTTGTTGTACGTTGATCTGAAATCTCAAATTTTGAGACCTCAAGGTGGCAATTTCGTACAATACGATAAAATAATAATAATTTAAAAAAAACATGAAGTTCCACCCCTAAACCTAACCCTCAGTGGGACAGATCGTACAAAAATTTACAAAAAGAGATTGTATGAATTCTTATGAATTTGCTACCGTTTGCCTAAATGTACAATAGTTATGATAGTTGCCATGAAACAGTGTTGACTGATCATCACACAAATCTATAGTTAAAGTTTGTGAAGTGAAATGTAGCACATCATGTGGAAAACTTTGTTTTGTTTTTTGTTTTTGTTTTTTGGTATAGAAAAGAGCAGTTTGTATAGAATAGAACAGTGTGAACTTTACTCAAAATATCTCCTTTTGTGTTCTTCAGAAGAAACCAGTGGACAACATAAGTAAATGATGACAGAATTTACATTTTTGGGTGAAATAACTGTTTAATATTTCACTTCATTTGTGCAAATTATACAGCTAAGGGGTAAAAAAAAAAAAAATGAAGGCAGAGTGAAAAAGAAAAATTGCGAGAAAGGGAGACCTTGTATCCCTGGTTGCTGATATTTAATTTACCAGTCTTCACAATGAGAAAGATCCAAGTGACTGCGATTAAACCAAAATTACTCACTGACTACCTCTCTTTCTCTCGCTCTCTCTCCCTCCCTGGTCTCTCGCTCTGGGTGAAATGTTGTGACAGCGTTGCGCTGATGTTGTAGGGGGTTAAAGTCACCAAGTGCATATTATCCTGTAAGGCTTAATATGCAGGTTGGAGCGCGAGGGCCGACTCTTAAATTACAGTTTGCTGGGCCTAGCACTCAGCGTGACAACAATACCTACACAGACACTGTGTCTATTCACACGTACAGTATGCTTGTGCTTAGCTGTCATACAAATATTCATTCAGCAATACATTTTTGTGACGCAAATAATCACACATCTATACACACACACACACAATTTTGAGCACACATACTTCATTTTATTGCCTTATCACATGGCCATGACATTCACACAGACACACGCTGAATTTATCTTTGTTTCCAGCCATTGTCTTTGTTTGTCTCTAGCTACTATCTGCATGTCTGTGTGTGTGTGTGTGTGTGAGCTGCTTGTTATAGTGATGGAGTGTGTGTGTGGGCTGCCGAGTCAAGCCTGTCCTCTCCGCTTTCATAAATCTGCGTTGGATGAAGCTCTCGAGCCATAAAACGCATCGATCGCCATCCTTCACACACACACATGCTCTTCCCACTGGGTAATCCTGCTTTCTGTAGGAACGTTGTGTCTTGTTGAGTGAGTTTTGAATGCACAAGTTTGTCATAATATAAATGGATAAACAAGATAGTCAACTAATGATACCTCAGCATAAATATATATAGTCTAAACACATCTTCATGTTTTTTAATGAGTCACAGTGTGGATATGACTCCAGATGTTGACCTATAGCTGAAGGTGTGGTCTTAAAGTGTGCTTATATATGTGTTTGTGTCAGACTTGTGTTTTGTGAGTTTTACATTTCCAGTCCAGTTAGTTTTCTCATAACGGAGCGGTTGGCCTAATCCACATGCCTTGCCTGCCTGGAGAAAGTAGGACACACACAGGGACTGACTGACTGTTCTCACACACTGACATACTTTACTGTTGTTATTGTGACCAGTGATGTGCAGTTTAGCAGAACACAGACAAACTCTTCTTTTTTTCTTTTTTTTTTTTTACTCTACGCATACACATTTTATTGCTCGTAGGTTGCTCTTTCATAGCTCATGGGACTTCTCAGTTATGTTTCAATTATTAACTTAGGTGTTTAGATGTTTCTGAGGATGTTGCCCTCCGTGAGAAACAATATAGATACAGATCTCTATATAGTGTCCATAAAAATTCTGCCTAACTATGAAATCACACACAATGACCACAAAAAAACACATATCATCAAACATCTTATTTGATTTGAATAAGAAGGACTGAAAAGGAAGGAGAAACATTTATCAACCACTTCTGGCTTCTGGGTGAGTGCTGCAATGTAAAATATGGCCTTCATGGATGTATAGATAAATCAGAGTGGAGTCAGGCCTCACTGATGTGAAATGAACGTGACAGTAATATACTGTTACAATAACATACACATCAAATATTTGAATCTTAGTCTGTAATGAATGACTTGTTGTCTCCTTCAAAAATTCTTTCATGCATGCTCGTTAGGTTTTGTATGTGGTAACTGGAGACATATTTCTGGACGAATTTGTATCTCAGTGAGCAAGTATTCTTACCAATTATAACGTTGGGATTTTTTTTATAAAATCTGTGACTGACTGAATTCAATTCCTGTGGTTGAAGATTTGCACATAAAGTTGGTACTGAAGGGACTTTTTGAATCATGTGGCTTCAGTGTTTTCTATTAATTTGTGGGGCAGTGAAATTCATGTGCACATGTTTATATCTCCTCTTCTCTGTCTTCAGGTAACAGGTTTTTCCTGACATCATATGGGGCCCTCTACATATCTGACGTTCAGAAAGAGGACGCCCTCTCTACATACCGCTGCATCACCAAGCACAAATACAGCGGAGAAACCAGGCAGAGCAATGGGGCTCGTCTCTCTGTGCTGGGTGAGTATGAGGGTTTGTGTGGGTGTGTTGGGCAATTGACATCTTTGTCATTTTTGTCAATCATAGTCTACGAACCATATTTTCGTAAATGGTTTTGTTACTGTCTTAAATGTGATTCTTTGAGAAGTAACATTAAGATTCTAATTTATGTCATTGGTATTTAAAGGGATTATATTCTACATTTTTAATTGTATATTTTTTCCCTCAAGGCCGCTTATGATTTAAGTTAAGGGATTTTGCAGAAAAAAATGTTGTAATTTGTTCAAACATGAGCATTTTCTACTTTTACTCAGACCATTAGAATTAATCAGGCAGTTTTGCTACTGTACCCTTAAGATGTATGTTTGTAAATTGTTGTTGTAATTAGATATTATTGCTTTCTCTCTTTCCTTAGACCCCACTGAATCCCCGCCTTCTGTGATGGACAGTTTCCAGTCAGGAGAGGTACAAGTGGGGCGCAGCATAGAGTTGCCCTGCATCGCCTCCGGGTACCCCAACCCTACCATCCGCTGGCTGAAGGATGGGAGGCCGCTTCCTGCTGACTCCCGCTGGACGCGGCGACTGACCGGCCTCACAATCAGCGATCTCCGCCTGGAAGACTCCGGAAACTACATCTGTGAAGTCACCAACAGCTTTGGCTCCAAAGAGGTCACAGGACACCTTAATGTCATCGGTAAGGAAATAAAATAGGAAATAAAGGGAAAGAGGGGAGTGACAAAAAGGACTAGTGGTAGGGCAGGAGTAAATTACATAAAACATCACCATTATACTTTTGTTGAGGGAAAAATGCAAGTTTTTAAAAAGTTACAAGCTATCTTCACCCTTTAATTTTTAGATATGTTCTTGGATCAACATCCTTGTTCGTCCTGGAACCACGTTCCTGAACTTGGATTTTATGGTTAGGCATAGGGATAGGGCTGTGGTTGGAGCTTCAACACCATTCTTATGAGCCTGGGGTTAGGGATTATGTTCGTTTGACGAGAATGTTCTTTCAACATGTACAGTATACTTGGCAAAATCTTATCATCCTTTTCACTGGTTTCATCAAAAAGGACATGTTTCTGAATCAACTTGTTGGTCCTTGGACAACATTCCTATCAAACAGTCATAATTATGCATAGGGATAGAGCTGTGGTTAGGCTTAGTAAGAGTAGGATTAGAACTATGTTTGTTTAACTGAAATGTTGTTCCAAAACTAACAGAAGATATAGGAACGTGCAACTTCAAAGTAATAGCCCACCTACTCTATTCCCCAAAGCAGAAACCAAAACCCTGTAGCAGGTGTCCTCATCCTTGGTTCTGGAGATCAACCTTCCTACAGAAAGATCAGTTCTGACATTGCTTTCAATTAACCTGCCTGTGATTTTCAACTGAATCCAATGAACTTGATTTGCTGGCTTAGGTGTGTTGGAGTTGGAACTATAGGAACATGAGGAGTTGAGGACTCTTGCCCCAGAGTTTTGGTTGCCCTATCGAAGTACTCACCATTTGAAGTAGAAGGGTTAACCCAATCATGAAAAAAACCAGGGCCAGTGGATCTGGGTCACTGGTTGGGTGTCAGTTTATGGAGTGATTTATTCGTCCATCTCTTACAAAGTCCTGGAATAGCCAAAACCTTTCATTCAAAGGAGAGGGTCCAGGTCAAGTAGGTGCAACACCATGCCATCGAACCAATCTAATGCCCCTTATCTCCTGTGCAACTGTGTTATAGGGAGAAAGAGATATCGAACAGATTATAGCAGGGAGTGAGTAAGCAAGAAGCACATTTGTGTTTAAGTGATTTTGGCACACTGATAGGCCTCTGCCACCTTCTCTGTGACTTTCAGAGAAAGCAATATGAGAGGACAGGAAGACTGTTGTGGCCTCTCCAGTCTGACCCCTGTTTTACCAGAAATGGGTGTATGTGCAGACATGGGGAGGGATCTTAGACCAGTGGGGTGGTATTAGCTGGAGTCTTAATGTGAAAAGAAGAGGGGAATAAAAGAATGGGAGGTGGGGTGGACATTTGGACTTTTAGCCAGTGGGCACATCACACCAGTGTGCTCACACAGATTCTGACAGGACAGGAGGAGAGGAGGGCACACACAAATACATACATACCCCCACACACACACACACACACACACACCATCATGCACAAAGGCCTCCAGCACATAACACCAGCTGCCTTATTGCTCACTGACATTTTCTCTCGCTCTCTCCATCCATCTATCTATCTATCTATCTATCTATCTATCTATCTATCTATCTATCTATCTATCTATCTATCTATCTATCTATCTATCTATCTATCTATCTATCTATCTATCTATCTATCTATCTATCTATCTATCTATCTAATCTATCTGTCACAAAAACATAGGACTGATGAGGCACAACATCATTTTAACTTTTGCTCTAAAAGAATATATATTTATTCAAAACTGAACCCTCAGACTCAAAAACCTCTCTCTCTCTCTTTCTCCACAGAGCCTCTGAGAGTCACTTTATCCCCCAAGAACCTGAAAACAGGCATCAGCAGCACAGTGATTCTTTCATGTGCTGTTCAGGGCTCGCCCCACTTTACCGTCTCCTGGTTCCGCAACACAGAACCCATCGTGCCCGACCAGCACTTCTCCATCCAGGGTGCCCACAACGAGACACTCTTCATCACGGCAGCCCAGAAAAGACACTCAGGGGCATATCAGTGCTTTGCCACCCGCAAGGGTCAGACCGCACAGGACTTCTCCATCATATTGCTTGAGGGTGAGTGGATAATGGGACGGCGCTGAAGGTTGTGGTTCGGATTCTAACTCTGCATTGGTTAAATACATTTTTTTGCATCAAAGTTCCAAAATTAGATTACTATTATTTTTATAATAGTCCTACACAGGCATGACACGACAAGTTTCCAGTAACAGGAACTTTTGCTGTTCAAAATGAACATGAAATACTGCACAACACAAATGCATAACAGTTTATCAGAATATATTTGGTTTTTAATTTACAGAAACAGAAAGGAACCAAGCATCTGGAAAAATTAAGAGCAGATCCCTAGTGATCTGTAAAAATCTGGATCAAGTAAACTTGCATTTTACGGTTTTAAAATTTAAATTTATTGAATGCATTTAAATTTGGTTCAGCATCAAAATTCTGTTTAAAATGATTTGAACAAATTTACTTGCTTTTTTCAGTGTCGTATCTGGTTAGGACACAGTTTTCATAGTGCAATACAGCATTAGTGACATAAAATTTACCGTTTTTGAATCACTCTTGAAAAATGTAGCTGTCCGTATGAAATTTTTCAGCAGTGTGCGTTTCAAAGATTATGAAGTCTTCTATCTGTATTGCTCTCTCTTTTTCCTGTCAGACGGCACGCCACGGATCGTCTCGTCTTTCAGTGAGCGCGTGGTAGCCCCTGGCGAGCCATTCTCTCTCATGTGTGCAGCCAAAGGCGCCCCTCCCCCCACCATCACCTGGACGCTGGACGACGAGCCGGTAGCGCGGGACTCGGCGCACCGGGCCAGCCAGTACACGCTCTCCGACGGCTCCACTGTCTCGCACGTGAATGTCACCAACCCCCAGATCCGCGATGGGGGCGTGTACCGCTGCGCCGCACGCAACTCGGCCGGTAGCGCCGAGTACCAAGCGCGCATAAACGTAAGAGGTGCCTGTCTACTTTTCAATCTCAGACGTTTAGGGTTATAACCCGCCACCTCCCCGACCCCTGACCCCTGAACTCCTTCACCTCATCTCAAGTCCAGATGTCATCGCTTCTGATCAACTCAAATGTCACTGTGTGTGTGTGTGGGTGGGGGGGTATGTGTGTGGGTGGAGAGTCTTATGTTGTTTGTTCATCGCAACACTGTCACCTGTGCATTTTCTCATCTTGAACAGCATTCTTTCTACTGTCAGATCATCTGTTTGTGTTCTCTGTATCTTTCCACTTCTCCTGTTCGTCTCTCCATCTGCTGAGTCTTTGTTCCTCTCTTTCACACATACACGGTGTCTCTGTCTCAATGTCGCCGGCTGGCTGGCACACGTGTGGTGTCCTGGCTGTTCTGGGACAGAGTGGAGAGCTGGCAACAGGGAGACGCCATCACGCCAAAGAGAAAAGAGACACGTCAGCTAAGAAACCAGACTGAGAGGAGAAATGGTAGAGAAGGGTAGAAGCGAGGGAAAATACTTTGATTAGAAAAGATAAGAGAAGACAAAAGTGGAGAAAAGAAGAGGCAAAAACTTAAAGAAGAAATGAAGAGGATAGAATCTCAGAGGATAGGAGAGAAGTGGAGCAAAGACAAGATGAGAGGAGAGAAACAACTCAGAGAAGGGGAGGGAAAGGAGAAAAATTACAGGGTATTAGAGGAGCAGAGCAGAGAGCAGTGGAGAAGGAGAGGAGTGTAGAGGTGAGCGGAGAAGTGGAGATAAATTAAGATTAGTGGACAATTTTTTAGATTATATCATAATAAAAGACTAGTTTGGAAAAAAAATTAAGTAGGAATGGAAAACAGAAGTAGTGACAGATTTTTTTTTCATATTATGACGTATTGGGATTTCAATGGACCATAGTCAGGATAACGCCATATCAAACAAGGCTGTGAGGGATAGAATACAGTGTGTTCAATGGATTGTGCTGTTGTTTAACAATAATCTGATTGATCAGCTGAAGAAACGTCTTTCCAAACAAAACGAGAGAAAATTTCCCAAGAAGAGAGAAATAACAGGCCTCAGCTCTGAATATCTTTTTAAAGATCTGATGCCACTTACCTGAAAATTCCAGTAATTATTTCATCCTCAGTTGTGCTTGTTTTGTCAACCCAATACCTTGTAAACAAAGACTTTGTGTCCAGGCAGACAAATAAAACCCAGTGCACCAATCAGATTAGGTTTGCCAGATCGAGACAGTTTTGTGCATAATATGCATCAGACGGTTGGTGAACTGTCTGTGGGCGGTCGGTGGGCGTGCCGTCTGAGTGAGATTGAGTCGTGTTGACAGGCCTGTTGAATTCACCCTCTCTTCCTCTCTCTATCTCTCTGAAATGTTCAGTTATGACATATCTGTCTGCTTTAAGGAGACATGCCAGAACAATCATTGCAGTGAGAATGAGACCCCGTGCCAGGAAGCCACAGTTAGTGCACACACACACTGAATGATCCCAATGCTCATGGACACACTCATATAGTCTTAAAACACCACTGCCTGACTAATACACTCTGACCGCAGTGCGCTCATGAAAACTGACAGCATTGACTTTACCACATACTCTTATCCATCTCACGCACACACATTTATTTTTGAGATGATAGTTTCGCAACACAGTATTTAACAAACACAGACACCCGTGAGCAATAAGGCCCATTCTTCCTGCGAACGTTACAATAGAGTTGCTCAGTTACTGTCTGGATCCTTATCTAAGTTCATACATTCATATATTATGTTTGAGAACAAAAGAAAAATAGAGAAATAGAAAGACAGCCAGAGAATAACTGTGAAGAAGAGAGAAGAGGGATACTGTGCGACAGTCTTCTTGAATAATACATCAGGGTTGACTTGTCAGAGCGGTGACTTCAAAGCACAACGCACGCTGAGCTGAGAGAAAGGGAGAGAGAGCAACAGAAGAAGAGAGATATACGAGGTTGAGGAGTGGGCTGTTAGAGAGGATGAGAATATTTGTGTGCATAAAATCTCCATATGCCCCATCGACGATTTATAAGCCGATCCGCCCTCCATTTTGAGGGAAACAAAATGTCCTTCTACGTCTTCGTACGTCCTTCTACGTCTTCGTACCTTGTGCTTTTGGTTCCTCTTTTTTACACCTAAGCCACCTTGTCTGCTTTTTTCTTTCTGCATCCTCAGGCATTGGCCATTCAAACCTTCATAGTGTTTCACCATCCATTCGTTCGTATACCCCTCCATCCTCGTGTGTGATCTGAGAGCAGAGTCCTGAAGAAAGTCAGCCATGTCTCTTTCCCAAAACAAAGAAAAGAAAACAAACACGAATTGGTCATTATTAACCTTTTCAAATTCGGCGATGACTGTTCTTGCTAGCAAGAACCAGAAGCTGTTAGCATATGCTAATCACATGAAAGGGCATTCGCACTGACAGTGTTTTGCAGCGACAGAGCAAGTTTAGCGATTGTTGGTGATTTGAGGTTACTAGAGAAAAAAATTGTGACAAATTTGAGCAAACTTTATGCAAATGCACAGTGACTACCTGATAGTGGAGCTCACATTATCCATTTCATGAAACTGAAGTCGAGCAGGAACACGTACTAGCAATCAACAGCCTGCTAAAAAATTGCATAAACAAGCCTAAGGTGTTTTTTTGCTGGCCATCAAAACCATCAAAACTGACCAGCTTTAAAACAATCTAACAGCTTAGGCTTATTTAAGCTGTTTTTTCATTAGGTCAGTGCAGTGACTTGGGAAACTCCAACGATTAAATCGATGTCAGTGTGAATGCCGCCTCAGACTTCTACTGACCAGTTCCAATAAAAAGCACAAAAACAGTGTAGAATTACTTTTCAAATTCAGTAGCTATTTAGCATTTAGCTCATCAAACTTATCTGATTTAGCTATTAGCAGACTAACATGGCACAGTTTCATTAAAATAATTCTAAGGCCTCTGCTCTCGCAGTCCTCAATCCTTTAAATGTGTATTTTGGGACGTTGCTATGAAATGTAATGTTGTATTTTCACTCTGCCTACACAAACACATTAGGTTAGTATTTTATTGTTAAGATTACGCCGCACATAGCCTTACCATTAAATCCATTAACTTGGCATATTAATGTAACTGCAGAAACACACCTCATTCAGTTGCTGAATTTATAAAGGCATGGTTTGTGCCTTTGTGCCAAGCTCTGATCAAGGATACGGTACAAGCCACATTGAAACTTTAGATCCACACACCTATTACACCACAATCTGTGCTGTGAAGACCAAGGGCATTCTAACCCCCCTCCTCCCCCTCCACCACTCGCTCTTCTGCTTTCTTCCTCCCACATTTCTCCCTTCTTTACCCAAAATGTCCATGAAAAACCTGGTCTTCCATCTCCCACTCTTTCTCAAATCCTTTTCTTTTACCCTTTTCTATCCGCCACATTCTCCCTCTTTTTTGTCTTCCTTCCTTCCTTCCTTCCTTCCTTCCTTCCTTCCTTCCTTCCTTCCTTCCTTCCTTCCTTCCTTCCTTCCTTCCTTCCTTCCTTCCTTCCTTCCTCTCTCTCTCTCTCTCTCTCTCTCTCTCTCTCTCTCTCTCTTTCTTGCTCTCGCTTTTCTCTCTCTTGCAGGTCCTCCAAGTATCCGGGCCATGCGGAACATCACGGCCGTGGCGGGTCGCAACACTTTTATTAACTGTCGTGTGATTGGTTACCCCTATTACTCCATCAAGTGGTATAAAGATATAGTGCCATTGCCAGACAACCATCGTCAGGTGGTGTACGAGAATGGCACGCTGAAGTTGAGCGATGTGCAGAAGGGAATGGATGAGGGGGCGTATCAGTGCAGTGTGCTCATCCAACCCCAGCTCTCCATCAGCCAGACTGTCTACGTCACAGTCAAAGGTTAGTGCTTACTACCAATTATTTTGGGTACGTTTATGGCCCCTTAAAAAAAAGTCAAAAGGGCAATCTACATTTGATTAAGGACCTATTTATTTACAGGTTTTTAAGTGTAAAAAATTAAAAAAACTTCATAAATATGTTATATCTTTGTTTTGTTTTTTAAGATTTAGTGTGAACTCTTAAATATATTTTAAATATATAGGCTATAACTTTGTGTTTATTAGACATTTTGGATTTAGTATAAAATCCTTCACACAAAATTATTATTATTATTATTATTATTATTATTTATTTTTTTTTTACTTCAGGTATCTTAACTTTGGATATAATTCCCAATGGGCACAAGCACTGTAAAGACCAAACAAATTAATTCTCTAAAACACTAAGTCACTTAAGGCTAATATGGCTATTTATGCAAGCAAAACCACCATCTACTGTAGAGCATCTTTTTTACATAGAGCACATTTTTACATTCACATTTTTTAAAATATAAATCCCATAAAAATTATAACACTTTGCAATAACTCTTTTAGCAGAACAGAGATGCCTCATTAGCGGATGTTTCTATGGGCCGCTATACAGTACGTAAGCCGTCTGCCATATTGGAGCGGTCAAAGCCGGTTCGTGAACATAAAAGAGCAAGTTGACTGTGTGTCTGCAACCATAATTAGACACATGTATGATTATCTATATCTGCAATAGATTTCTGCAGATAATGTTGCTATATCAACACAATACAAGACAAAGGCGTCAGATAACATGACATTAAAAAGTTATCATTGTAAAAGTTGTAAAAACCTGTAATATTGAGTTAATACATAAAAACACAAACTAACACATTCTCACCTGTGAAAGATTTATTCTCACCTCCCATTTATTTGGGAATTTAAATGTCTGCGGTTTCACAACCAGAAGCTGCGCAATTTTGTGGCATTATTGATTCTTACTGTGAGTGACGACACGCTGACAGTTCCAAGATGGCGGGTGCGCCGACGTGTCTTGAGTGGTCGAATGCATCATCTACGCATACACATCTATGGTATGCACCTTCAAGTGGGTTTGCCATCTGCCATTAATGAAAAAAAGAGGAAGCTCAAATGTGCATGTGTGACGCGTGAGAACCAATGAAGACATGTTCTAGCGCGTCACTCTCACACGTTTAGCATATTTGATGCACACTTTTTTTTACTGTTTATTTTTTATCTTCCGTCAGACTATCTGACTTCGTTGCAATGGGTTGCGACTTGCTTCGGACTTGACTGACAGATTGGCATTCTGACACCGTGAGCTTCATGCTTTCTAACCTTAAATCCACTTTTTTTTTTCTTTTGGTTGCAATTATTCTGCTGATTGTACATATAAAATACAATAAGTTTTTATCAGTAGACCCATATTCATAATTGTTACCACACAGTCTGTTTACAATGTCTACCATTGTAACAGATGTTCACATCTACCAATATCTGTGTACAGTGTGTGAATATATATATATATATATATATTGAGAGAGAAAGAGTATCTTATTAGAATATATTAGAATATATTACTAATTACTATAATAATTGCTATATTGGATATTATAGGGATAGTTGCTCCTTTTTTACATTTGAGGCCCAAGTATTGGATCAGAACTCAGTATTGGCAGATACTCGATATTCAATGACTCAGATTGGATCGGTTGATTGGGACATCCCTAATTTTTTGTATGTGCATCAAGTATGATGCATTAATGTCCATTAGTCAGATTGGATTTATTGTAAGCTTCACACCAATTCTTAAACATCTATTTTCTTTTTCCAGCTATCCAAACTTTTTTTAAAGAGCTTTGAGACGCATTAGATTTAGTTTAACTAATGTGCCTAGACAATGTGCTCGCACTAAGTCTGAAATATTGTACTGTATTTATGCATTTTCGTTCTGTTTTATTTATTTCATTTTGTAGGTCCTTTTTTTTTTATTGTTCATATGCTTAATGATTCATTTAGGTGTCCATAGAGAATGAAAAAAAACAAAAAAAACAGCTAAGGACTTGGTGTAAAATGTTTTAGTGTGAAACTTTATTTTTAATGTCATTTAGTAACATTGAATTTGGTGTGAAGAGACTGCCCTGAGAGGATTTTTGGACTTGAGCCTAGTCAGCAGGGTATCTTGATTTTTTTGGAGAATTTCCAAAAAAAACAAACAACAAATCACCAACCTCCGTTTGAGGTTTGCCATTTCTTGATAACATGCTTCTTCAATGAAAGGATGCCCATTGTACAGTTATTCATCTTTCACATTTCTTCAGAAAGTGTAGTAGTTTACTGTGGCGGAATGAGTGTATTTTGGTGAACGGAGTGTGTTTTGCATTAGAATTAGTGTATATTTAAGCTGTAGGCGGTTGGTGAAGGTTGGGATGGTCTCTCCCATCCGCTGGCACAAAGACCCTGAGAGAAAGCACACCACTAATAGCCTCTGATTAACAGGATTACAGGCCTTCTGCAGCATTACAACCATTCATCAATTACCCAGTGTTCTTAGCATGTGTGTATGTGTGGGGGTGTTATTTCTAGTATGTTAAATCTAAATAAAAGTGAGGTCGCCCTGATGTTGGGTTTTGAATCTTCACTTCACCATGTGTGTCCATACAAGGGGCTACAGCTCCTGGTGCAAAGACAGCGAGGTCTAGTGTGTGCGTTTGCATGAGTGTGTGTACCGGTACAACCGAACACTGACTCCAGTGTGAAGTCAGTATAGTGTGCTGCTTGTCTTGTCATGTCTCTGATTTAATTAGCTGAATTTTAACGAGCCCCAGATTAAATCCCCCAGATGTCTCTGATGGAGCCCCCCACCTCTGTTTCCATGGCAATGCCATTATTCCCCATGCCAATTGGGCTCTAATTAGAGCAGCTATTATGGGCTGGAGGGGTGGGATGTGTGTGAGCGTGTATGTGCGTGTGCATTTTTGGAGGGTGATGGGGTCAGTGTTACATTGCAGACCATGAAGGGTTTGAATTTTGATAGATCTCTCGCTTGTTCTCTTCCTCCATCAGTTCCTCCCCTCATCCAGCCCTTTGACTTCCCTCCCACCTCCATTGGTAAGCTGATGTACATAGCGTGCGTGGTGTCCTCCGGAGACATGCCAATCCGGATCACCTGGAGGAAGGATGGGCAGGAGATCGTGTCGGGAACATCAGGAGTCACCATCGAAACCAAGGAGTTCATGAGTTCCCTTCAGATCTCCAAAGTTTCGCTCGAGCACAACGGAAACTACACCTGTATTGCAAGCAACGACGCAGCAACTGTCAGTTCAGAGAGACAGCTCATTGTAACAGGTGAGCAAGAGTTAATGGGGAATGTAGTGGGATAAGATTTCACCAATTAGAAAATTGTTCTGGCCCAGGATTACTTGGTTAGGGTTGGTGTTATGGTTAGGACAATGTTTGTTTGACCAAATGTTGTTCCAGGACCATAAACCAATCTATTGGTATCTCCTTTCCTGAAATATATGTTCTTCATTGTAGTTCCCCCTGGTTTTCTGGTTCAGCCCAATAACCAGGATGGGATCTATGGCAAGTCAGAGGTTCTGAACTGCTCTGTGAAAGGGTACCCTCCTCCCAAAGTTGTCTGGAAGCATGCCAAAGGTAACATCTTTTTCACCAAGATTTCATGAGCTGATGATGAGCCACAATCAAAACTGTCTTCATCTTGATTCTGAAGGTATAGGGAACCCCCAGCAGTACCACCCAGTTCCACTGACGGGTCGCATCCAGATCCTGTCCAATGGTTCTCTGCTGATCCGCCACGTTCTAGAGGAAGACCGGGGATACTACCTGTGTCAGGCCAGCAACGGAGTGGGGTCCGACATCAGCAAGAGCATGATGCTCACCGTTAAAAGTGCGTCTGACCACTCATATACAGTACATCTTTACACATAATGACATTAGCTCTTTTCAAAAACCTTGTGAGCTACCTCAATATCTACAAAGGCATCTATCTTCTAAAGATACATCTTAACCATCATGGAACCTAACAAGTTATGGTTTTGAAACACTATTCATTGGCTATTACTCTTTTAATCGCTTATGCAAACAGCGATCCTCACATGAGGCATGCAAAGTGCCTAGTTTGAGTTTATTACAATAGAGTGCAACAGACCACACACTTTTTTAGTAGCCTTGGTACCAGAAGTAATTTTCCCATTTATTTTTTCTATTGGAGTTCTTCAATAAAGAGTTGTAAGCCATGAACCAAAGTAAAGTTTAGAAATAATTCACAATATTTCTACACTGATTGAATGCAGAAATGTACAGTATATATGGACAAAAGGACAAGTTTAAATTAACAAAAGACAAAAGTGCAAGGATGTGTACTTAAATACATTTATGAAGAAATTAACTACTCATCCCATGAAACATTGTGAATGAACCAAAACAACAGTATGATTTAAAACTATAGGAAAGTAGAAAGAAAGTCCGGTAAACGGTAAAACTGTTACGATAATTAATATAACATGATAACAAATACCAGTTTCAATATCAAGTAGATATTCAAGTAGCTGTACAACTTTTTTGTACAGCTAAAATAACTGGAAACTACTGATAGTGGAAGTCTTGCACATTCAAGGTACAAATGGCTCTTCCCACTTTTACATAAAAAATATAGAGTTTAATGTTGACATGTTGCTAAGCTCAAGCCTTGATACTCTGTAAAGTTTCAAAAATATATATCACTCATATTGAAAGACATTCAAGAGCTTAAAAGTGTTTAGTTGGAATTAGCAATACTTTTCCTTGATTAGCATTTTCCTTGATTCCATCTAACATCTTGAATAAAAATTCTGAGAATACCTCGCTTGTGAAGACACATACAGCACTGCTTTTGATTTTGAGCTAAACAAGTTTATTTTATTGCCTAATTTTTGACTGACATCACCAGCTCATCAGGTTTCAGGGCATGGCTGTAGAATCCTTTGCTAGAATCTTTTAATATCAGAAAATGTACTAATAGTTAAATCTTTTATGAAACCATGGCATAAAAATAAAGCCATATTTTGGATTCTCGTCACACTAGATTTGTGGAAATTTGAATGTGATTTGACCTGCAGTCTTCGGGGTGGTTTGCCGTGGTGTGTGTTTGAGGTCTTTGTTTAAGAACGGCCCTCAGATGGGCTTTCACGTCTCAGACTGATGCCTGCGGGAAGGGTTTGGAATGCTTGAGTGGACACACTCACACACAACACTCCACCTCTACACACACACATACAGAGATACACATACACCTGCATCTGTCACACTTTGTCACTCAAACTAATGACCCAGGTTATGATATATCAGTCACACTAAGGCAAGAAATACAAGAAGCCTTTGACTTTTTTATATAGTAGC
This sequence comes from Leuciscus leuciscus, assembly GCF_965113295.1. Lineage (NCBI taxonomy): Eukaryota > Metazoa > Chordata > Actinopteri > Cypriniformes > Leuciscidae > Leuciscus > Leuciscus leuciscus. The sequence goes on along the minus strand of NC_138733.1, from coordinate 14,345,194 downwards.
TAGAATTGCCAGGAGTTACGGTTTGTGTGTGTGTGTGTGTGTGTGTGTGTGTGTGTGTGTGTGTGTGTGTGTGTGTGTGTGTGTGTGTGTGTGTGTGTGTGTGTGTGTGTGTGTGTGTGTGTGGGTGTGTGTGTGGGTGTGTGTGCGTATGTGTGTGTATTTGTGCGTGTGTGTGTGTGTGTGTGTCTGTGAACGGCTCATAATAAGAGCAAGAGTACCAAAACAACAGATTCAAGTGTAGCCAGCTCATTTAGATTAATAGAACATTACAATGGAATCCGTAAGGTCATCTCATGACTGATCGTTAGTTCGGACACACGATCTGTTCTGTCCACATCCATATTATTGATCCTTCACATAATGTAGAGTGCGGAAAACTCCCATCCACGCAACACTGCCCTAGGCTTCACTTACAGTCCTGACCACATTTAAACAAACCTCATCCACCGGTGTATTCTTTAACACTCAGCCAGAACATTCTACCCCGTTGAATCCTATGAAGAAATGTCCAGGTGGTATTTCACCTTATAATCAAAAAAATAAAATAAAAAAAATAAGAAATTAGAGTATATATTTTCCATAAAGATTATGGAGGTTTTTTTTAGGTTTTTTTTTAGGTTTTTTTTACACTGAATATTCATATATACCCCAAATACTCAAGTTATTCTCATTGATATTATCATGTCCTCGAAATATTATTTTATTAACATTATTCTAATTGAATTTCAATATATAGAGTATGCTTACAACTGTACTTTACTAATGTACTCTTTAATGGGCATAATGTTTAATGCAATATAAATATTTCTCATTACTGTTATACAAAAAAAAAGATTTATACAATAACTACTACCATGATGTATGGCGTACATTCACAATTGTACTTTTAGTAGTACAGTTAGTTAGATTTTTTTTGCATTAGGCTACTAACTATTTAAGCAAAAATCTATGCTACAAATTTATTTATGCAAAATAGTATTTTTATTATTATTATTTTGGGATAAAATGTCAACTTTATGAAAATAGATTTAATTTTTTTAAATAAATGAAGGCTTTCTTGAGTATTAAATTATCTCAGTGAAAAGGATAAAAAATGCCATAAATAAGGTAGGATTGGAAGGATACGTTTACTCTAACGTGAGATAGTATACAAATGATTTGTAAATTTTCATGTGGATATCATGCAGCTCTTTGTTTGTGGCATCCAACTTTTTATCAGTGAATTCGTCTCTCTCTCTCTCTCTCTCTCTCTCTCTCTCTCTCTCTCTCTCTCTCTCTCTGATTCAGTGTTGGTGTTATTGATTGAATCGTTCCTCTGTTCTGCCTCCCTCAATTCTATCCGTTTCACTCGTTGGAAGGGAGGGAATGAATAAGTGATGAAAACAAAACAGCGGAACCCTCCTCAGATCGATATTGTGTTTTTGTGTGTGTGTGTGTGTGTGTGTGTGTGTGTGTGTGTGTGTGTGTGTGTGTGTGTGTGTGTGTGTGTGTGTGTGTGAGGCAGCACTAGAGAAGAGTTACTCGGGAGGATTGAGTGAGCGAGAGAGTGTGAAAAAGTGATTGAGGAGTTGGAGAAATGCAAACACTAACGCTCACTGCCATAAGAACACCAGGTGTCTGGTTAAAGTCATACTGACCTTTGCCTCTTTTTAAATTCACTCTTTCCTTCACATATATTTACCTCCTGTCCTCCTATCTTTTTATACAGTTCCAGCTATGATCACATCCCACCCAAACACCACCATGGCCATAAAAGGGCAGAACAAGGAGTTAAACTGCACCGCCCGGGGTGAGTACCCCATCATCATCCGCTGGGAGCGAGGCGACACTGTTATTGACCCTGACCGCAACCCTCGATACTCCATTACCACCAGCCCCAACGAGAAAAGCGATGAAGTTATCTCCACACTGAAGGTGAGACATACACACATACATGTATGATGTCAGTGAAGGAGTACCGTGTATGTTGAAAGGCAGAGTCTTGCCTTAATGTTTCCAGACAGGTTTCCTAGTAGACCTTTTACATAATTATTTATTGATTTACTTTGCTCTTGATGTTTGGTGAGCCCATAGGTCCCACCCATAAATTACGCCCATGTTACCAACCAAACAAAAGCACATTCTTTCCATGAGTGTCCTCGCGAGTCGCGCTCTCAGTGATATCTGATTATCAGTTGCGGTTCAGTAAATAAAATAATTCAATAAATACCTATTTACAATAAGCACTTAACTCAAAAATAACTATTAAATAATAAAATAACTTGAGAACTGGTTGACTAAAATCAGCTTGAAAATGCTATCTCATGAAATAAATCCGTAATTTATTTAGAATTTAAAGGTACACATTGTTATTTCATCAGTCAATCGTGAAAGTCTAGTGGTTGAAAGCTTCTGGCAACATTAAATCCAGGAGAGAAGACCATTCTAGAGAAAAAGCAAGTAGAGAGTTTGAGTTTGAGCGCGCACACGTTATATCTGAGCAAGAGCAGACAAGAGCCATGAAGACTGTATATTTGAGAACGCGCAACCAGTTTTGTGCGAGAGTGAAGGAAATCCGCCTGCGAGTTGAGAGATTTGTGCTCGCGCATTACTTGGATGCGCTCTTGACATTTGTCATTAAAGTAACGCCGTAGAAAGGGCCTCAAATAAACTATAAAAAAGGTGAAGATAATCGTGTCTGAAAGCTGCAATCGATTTTTTATAGGTTAAAATCAATGGAGAATATCTCGTATTTTTCCGTGGTGCACCCACGGGATCGGCGCCTATATTCTGACATGAGAAGCACATTGGGCTGCGTTTATTTATTTAGTCTATAAATGGTTTTATATTCTTACCAGTGAAGCACATTGGGCCTCTTTATTTTTAATTGTATGTTTTTATATATTATTATTATAAAAATGTCGATAAATGGTTTTATATTCTGACCTGCAAATTACTTAAATCTGCATTTTATGTATGAAAGGTTCTTTTATTATTATTATTATTATTATTATTGTCAGTTGTAGTAGTAGTAGTAGTAGTATTGATGTTATCACTTACAGTTAGGCACATTGGGATAAGAGATAAGTATTTTAACTTTGAAAACACTTTTACATTGTTCAACAATACATGAAGTGGGCCTCAAAATGAGCAAAAAATCTAAACAAGTTCATCCCTCTCAAACACTTTCTCTCTTTCTTCAGCTGAAGCCAGCGGAGCGCGGGGATTCCGTCTTTTTCTCCTGTCACGCCATCAACTCATACGGCGAGGGCAGAGGGCTCATCCAGCTGACGGTGCAAGGCAAGACAATCAGCCATGAACAACATGCTCACATCTTACATGATACTCTTTATCTAGAGACACAAAATCAATAATTTACCTCCGGGCCCCAAGCCACCTCTTACTCTTCAGCCTCTCTCTCTCTCTCTCTTTCTCTCTCTCTCTCTTTGTCTCAATCTCCTCCATCTGTTTGAAGTCTATTTCCACTTGTTTGGTTCGCAGAACCCCCTGACCCCCCAGAGCTGGAGGTTCGAGAGGTCAAAGATCGGAGTATGAACCTAAGGTGGACGCAGCGGTTTGACGGCAATAGCATCATCACCAGCTACGACATTGAGTACAAGAACAAATCCGGTGCGGGATTGCTTTGTTTCCATTTCAAGCTTGGATGAATAACATTGTGAACGTGCATTAAATATGTATTTGTATGTCAGAAGAATATGTAGCGAATAAGCTCAGACTGTGAGAAGATGAATGGGATGTGAACGGATTTCTGCGACGTTGCGACTCGAGTGTATTGCCTTATTTTGCTGTTTGTACATCTGCGTCATCCTAGTTTTCCATGCATCGCTTGTTTTTCATATCCGTATGATTTGACCTGTAAACAGTCCTTTTTGCATGCTAACAAACATAATGTTCTAGAACAGCCTGGATGGAGGTGTGATGTAGTAATGTATCCGTGTTATTTTGTCCTTGTCGTAGACCCGTGGGAGCTGAAACATGCCACCCGTAAGATCTCGCCAACCAACAACCAGGCCAACATAGTGGAGCTCCACCCGGCGTCTGTGTACAGCATTCGCATGTACTCCTACAACAAGATTGGACGCAGTCAAGCCAGCAAAGAGCTGACCATCAGCACAGAGGAAGCACGTACGTCTACCGCCCCTGATGTACACACAAGCTCATATTCGTAAAGCATAAAACACTTTAATTAAAACAATAATTCTCTAAAACAAAGAAATCTGGGATCATCACTCACCCTCCTACATGCTGTTCCAAACCTGTACTTCCTTCTTTCTGTGGAACACAAAAGATGCATTTTGAAGAATTTCCTGGCCATTCTTTTCCATACTGTTCACAAAATCTGAATGATTGACTCATTGATCCAATCACAATGGTTAAAAGCTCACTGGAGGGGAAGATCAGTGAATTACAACTTCAGACACCATATGGCTTGTACTTGGAATTTTGCGCCTATTTCATACAGGACACTTTTATTATACTTTTATGGTGCTTTTGCACCATTTTTTAAGCTTAAAAGTACAAGTACCCTGTCATTGTAGTTACATAAAAAGGTTTCCGGGGTGTTATTCAAAATTTCTCCCATTGTGTTTCACAGAAAAAAGAAAGTCATCCAGGTTTGGAATGACTTCAAGGTGACAGAATTTTTTATTCCTTTAATAATCTTGTGAGGTCACATGATTCTCTTCTCACAGCTCCTGATGGGCCACCCATGGAGGTGATTTTACAGCCAATGACTTCTCAAAGTATCCGTGTCACCTGGAAGGTAGGCCTGCAACTTCTAAACTTGCCGTTTTGGGGATTTTAGAGTTTTAGATTTACGTCTCTCTCCTGTTCTTTTCACTCCACTCAGGCACCTAAGAAAGAGCTCCAAAATGGAGTCATCCGTGGCTATCAGATCGGTTATAGGGAGAATGGACCGGGCAGTAATGGACAATACAGTATAGTGGAGATGAAAGCCACAGGTGACAGTGAGGTGTACACACTGGATAACTTGAAGAAGTTTGCTCAGTACGGCGTGGTGGTCCAGGCGTTCAACCGAGCCGGAACCGGACCTTCCAGTTCTGAGATCAATGCCACAACACTTGAAGATGGTAATGAAACTATCCATCCATCCATTCATCCATCCATCCATCATGCTCTAGGGATTTCTCTTTCGTGTGATTGCGCACGAGTCATCTGTACGGGGCGACTTTGGCCCGTGGTCCTCATCTACATGCGTGTCACTGTCATTGTGGCGACAGTGATATTGATGCTGTTAAGGATAATAGTAATAACAACAAGCATAGGAAAAATAATTATAATTAGCCTGTCTGCCGAGGCCCCTCTCCCTGATCCGCTGCTTTTCCTCCCAGTCTAATTATCTGCAGCTGAGCGCATTGTCTCCCCCTCTCTCTTTTCATCTTTCCTCCAGATCCCTCTCTCCGGCTTTCAACTCCCCTCCTCTCCGCTCCCACTCCTCTCTCACTCTCTCTCAAAACACCTTTCATTTATCTCTCCCTCCATCTCCCAACTTCCCCTTCCACCCCTCCGCCCACTTCTGTCCCGCTGTATTTCTTCTCCATTCTTATTTTTGGAAAGCTCCTGGGTTGTTTTTGTGCCACTGTTGAGTTCTTCCATCACTTTTTCCCTGATGACTTTGTTTTTACCTCCATCAGTGGTTTTCTTGTCAAGTTTGTTTCTTTTCTAAAATTTCCAACCTGAAAATTCAAAACATTTTCCAACTCAACCAAGACGGTTTACCAGATTGAAATCAGGTCTACTTGCTGGTAGTCCAGCCAATTGACAAACTAAACCAACTTTGACCAGCTAATGATCATGAAATTGTACCATCTGGAAACCATGTAAAAGCAGCTACCTCTCTAGGGTGTTTTCACTTGCATACTCTATAATACAGGGGTGTCCAATCCTGCGCCTGTAGGGCCACTGTCCTGCAGAGTTCAGCTCCAACCCCAATTAAACACACCTGAACCAGCTAATCAAGGTCATACTAGGTATTCTAGTAACTTCCAGGCAGGTGTGTTGAGGCAAGTTGGACCTAAACTCTGCTGGACAGTGGCCCTCCGGGACCGAGTTTGAACACCCCAGCTATAAAACAATCAAACTCAGACCTAGAATGAAAGTGAACCAATGGCCAATGTCGGGCTATTGTTGAGGGTCTGTCAGTCTAGTTTTTGTTGTGTATTCCATACCTTTCGCACTAGTCGGTGGCTAGTGCCCTTCGGTGGCTTTTTGACCGTTTGAGCATGTTGAATCAGCGACGGAGCCCATCGGTGAGAGAGATTACTCTGATTGGCTGTTCAGCTTAGCAAACCAATGCATGAGAAGATCAAATTGATGATAGCAAACAAACAACAAAGTCAAGAGGGCACATGGGCTCTTCTCATTTTATAACAACAGTCCTAGCTTATCCAGTTTCCCTTTTTAAATGATGAATATGGACTACTGCCACATGCTGCTATAGAGAGTTATTTCCTCTCATTCAGGCGCAGAATGGTTAGGCTAGATGGCTGTAGTCTTTGCTGTGTTTTCAAGCTCAAATTTTTGTCCCAGACGCAGGCGACATGAGGTGACACCACGGTCTAGGTCGCTAGCTCTTTGATGTCCATTCATTGTGTCAAGGCGTCATTGAAATGGGCTCCAAAAATGGAGGGTTTGGTTTGCTTCACAGAGGCCTCTTTGGAATGATTCATTGAAAAGATCTGACTCAAGCGAATGATTTGTTCATGAATCAGACATGGCTACTTCTTTAATGAATGTGCTAAGAAGATCTAGGGTGGGTGTCATGATTTTCAATGCATCATGACTTAAATTTAGTCTGTCACATACAGTAAACCTATTGAATGACTTCAGGAAATATATAGTGCACAAATTATATAGATAACTTTCCTGACACTTTTATGGTACTGAGCTCATTCACTTTCATTATATTGACAATAGGGTATTTCGCACTGGGTAGTTCTAGGAACTTAGTTCTAGGAACTAGCCACCAGGGTGCTTCCCCAAGAACTAATGGTTGCCTTAGGAAAAAATTTCTGGTTGCATTTTCACCGCCAGTAGGAACTCTAAAGTGACGTAAGCCGCGCTTGTTGTTGTGACTTTTATTTTGACGGCGCTGAGAATGCCAGAGCCTGAGTTCACAGTGCTCGCATTCTTCGTGTTCATTAGTTTAACAGTCCTGTCTAATACGTTATTACATTTACATTTACATTTACATTTATGCATTTGGCAGACGCTTTTATCCAAAGTGACTTACATTGCATTTCAAGGTACACATTTACTATGAGTTATTAGAGTATGCCGTGTGGTTGATATCCAGTGTCGCCAGCTGAGCAGAAATACATAATCATATTTGGATTGGTCCCCTCAAAGTTGCGTTGGATTTTCTTCTTAGCGTAAAGGTTAAGAGGTCCATCTATCACTGTTTTCCGTTTTCGTGGAATTGGAGTAAATATAAAGGCTATAATCTGTGTTTACACAGGTTTTAAAAAAATGGCGGGTGCTGGTGTTTCGCGTGCGTTCGGCCAAATCAGCGTACACACTAACGTCACTGGTAGTTCCTATAGTGCTAGTTTAGACCCTACTCTGAACTAGGAGCTAAATTAGTTCCTCCAAAAGGAGTCACTAGAACTAAAATCGTTCCTAGTTCCTGCGGTGCAAACACGCCAAAATCCGGGAACTTCTGCCAATAGTTCTAGGAACTATGAAAAGGTTCCTCCGGTACGAAAGCCCCTAATAGCAGCCAAGGAAAAAAAAGAAAGTTGTTCTGGTTTGAAACCACATGAGTGTGAGTTAATAATTATAGCTGGGAGGAAAGTAAGATGCCAATATACCCGTAAGATGCCAATATACCTGTTTAGTGCATCAAATCCAGAAAGTGTGTGAGAGACTGGGCTTTGCAGGCAGGGTTGAAGAGTTATAGCGAGTTGTGCTTGTGAGCGCTCTGTCAAGCCACTCTACTCTAAATGGCAGTTTTAGTGTGGTCCACCAGGGCCAGACAGAGTCGGACCCTAAGGCCTCTTCAAACAAATACCATCATTTCTCCTCTGCTCTCTCTCCCTCCCTCCTCTCACCGTCTCCTTTACTCGCTCCTCTTCCTGCGCCAGCTGCAGCTGCTCCCTCATTGAGCCAAGCCAGCTTTATCCCTCCTCTATCCCTCCTTTCATCCTGTCGTCCGCACATGCTTTTTCCCTCCCAGCAAGTCACACAGACAGGCTCTGTGTCCCCTCAATAGTGGCATTATTTATTCAGGGACGCAATTTGGCACATCACCACCACCACATTTGCAGCGCATCCGGAAAAAAAGCAAACGCATTTAGTAGGTGAAACAGCTCAAGATCGAGATAACAGTAACGTTTCACTTCTCTTCAGCTTCAGGATGTGATTGTTCTGTCCTTTTTGAGTGCAGTTACAAGGTTGTTGATGCTCTTGGGCCTCACCAAGTGCTCCAATTGCAGTATATTACTGTCATTTTACTATATCACTGTAATTGTGCTCTTTCACTGCAATTTTTGGTTTCCACTTCACCTATTGTATCTTGTTTCCATTGGTGCCTGAATTATTTTCCCGCTGCTTCCTTTCCCTTTTATGTGAACGTCTCTCGTTTTCTTTTCCTCTCGCAGTTCCCAGCCAGCCACCCCAAAATGTGCGGGCCATCACGGTGACATCGGACGAGGCGGTGATCACGTGGTCGGAGCCCCCGAGGATGACCCTGAATGGGGTTCTGAAGGGCTACCGTGTGGTGTTCTGGTCCCTCTACCCCGATGGAGGTGGGTGCTGTGGGGGCCAGACACTGGGGCTCAACCAGAGTAATTATACGCTACTACTGTTACTCCCTCACTAGTCGCAGTCCCTGTAGAGCGCCCCCTACTGTCCACCCGTGTATCTGTATCCCAGCCAGTCCAAACCACAGACGATGTACATTTGTGGGTGGACGGGTGTATGTGTGTGTGTCGTCTTTTACATCTAACAGGAAAATGTGAGGAAAATGCAGATTTAAAAAAAATGCTAAAAGTCTGAAAAAAATGTATTGCTGTGAAATTCCTGAAAAATGTCCACACAAATATTGTACAATTTACACTACCGTTCAAAGGTTTGGGAGAGATACGATTTTTAAATGTTTTTGAATGGTCACTAGGGCTAAATTTATTCGATCAAAAAATACAGTAAAAACTGTTTATACAGTATACAGTATAATATGTAAATTATTCCTGTCATTCAAAGCTGAATTTCTGGCATCATTATCAGTCTTCAATGACACATGATCCTTCAGAAATCGTTATTATATGCTGCTGTTATTATATTTATTGCTCAAGAAACATTTCGGTCACACTATAAATTAGGGTCCAATTCTCACTATTAACTAACTATTAATTACGACTTTTGTCTCAATAAATGCGTATTTACTGCGTATTAATAGTTAGGAAGGTATTTGTTGTGTTTAGGTATTGGGTAGGATTAGGAATGTAGAATATGGTCATGCCGAATAAGGCATTAATATGTGCTTTTTAAGTACTAATAAACAACCCATATCCTAATAATATGCATGCTAATACGCAACTAGTTATAGTGAGATTTGGACCCTAAACTAAAGTGTTACCAACATTTCTTACATTTACATTTGGCAGACGTTTTTATCTAAAGCGACTTACACTGCATTATCCTATACATTTATACATAGGTATGTGCAATCCCCTGGGATCGAACCCACAACCTTGCGTTGTTAACGCATTGCTCTTACCACTGAGCTACAGGAAAGCTGTTTCTTATGAATAGAAAGTTCAAAAGAGCAGCATTTATTTGAAATAGGGAGCTTTTGTAACATAAATGTTTTCATAAATGTGTCCTTACTGAATGAAAGTATTAATTTCTTTCAACAAAAAAAATCTTACTGATGGTAGTAAAACTTTTGAACGGTATTATACTTCAACCAATTTGTTGGGACAGTAAAAATGGTTCATAAATGAGCCGAATAATGTCTTACAAGGTAAAGGGTATGTTATTTATAACTAACTGAAATGCAAGAACAATATGTATTTTTGTTGTTGTTGTTGTTGTTTATTCGGCTGTGTGTCACTTACAAAAAAAGTACTGTAGTGCTGTAAAGTAACATGGTACAGTGATGACATCAGATGGTAATATATACCATGCACTGAATCTTATTCAGTAGGAATCAAGTTTCTTCAAAGAATAGCATGGCATTACCATCGTACAGGAATAAATGCTATTTTAATGCTTTTTTGTTTGTTTTGCACTTGGACATAAATATCATTGTCTGCTAAATATAGCTTTACAGTAGCAGTGACAAGCAACCTTTTGTCCAGCAAAATAGACTATTTTAGTCTCCCGTTGAATAATACCATGGTACTTTTTTTGCGAGTGGAATGTGTGCAGAAATGGTTCTCCTGTGTTCCCTTGTGTGATGTGTTCTAATTACACTGATGTTATTAGTGAATATATGAGCATGCAGAAAGAGAGTCATTCAGTATTTTTCACGTCTCTCAGAATGGGGAGAGATGCAGAACATCACTACCACTCGTGAGCAGGTGGAGCTGAAGGGTTTGGAGAAGTTCACAAACTACAGCATTCAGGTCCTGGCCTACACACAGGCAGGAGATGGCGTCCGCAGCAACGTGCTCTACATTCAAACCCGAGAAGACCGTGAGTTCACACACATGTACACACGTGTCCATATGTCGGTCTGTGTACTTGAATACATGTACACATACTGTAAAAAAACAATAAACCTTTTCCAAAACCTATTGAGCTACCTTATGGCTTGCTGCCTACAGGGGCAGGTTTCTAAGGCACTCTCATGAAACATCATTTGAGACTCATCACATAAAGTGCGCATGAAACTAATCCACTCTTGATTCCAATAGAGTCTTTAAAGACAAACCTACTGTGAGCTATGAGGTTGTAATTGATTGTACATGCTTTTGTTGAAGCCGTCAGCCCACATTATTTCAACTTATCTTTTGTTTAACAGTAGAGTTCCTGTTGAAAAACAAAAACAAATCCCTCGCTAAAGCCACAGTATTTCAAATCAAAATACTTTTGATTCAAATCTAATTTTGTAATTTTGTGATTTACTCATAGCTGGTTGGATTGCTTCATGACTAAACATGCTTCAAGTTTACACGACACCATCTTCGACTAAAAACGGAAAACTTTTTATGCGTTTTGGCCGTTTATTTACACGCCAATGGCGTGTGGGCGGCCTGAAAACGCAAGCTTTTGAAATCGTGTTTCAAAGTGCAAGTATTTGAAAACTATACCGTTATAGTATCCACGTAAACAACAAAAACGCGACGTCATGCGTATTACATGTCCAGCCTATAGGCGTGTAGTGTGTCTTTACAAAGTGACATCGCTAACTACTGGCCTGGCATGAATAAAACAGCGTTTTTTGACGTTTTCGTGGATCCTTGTGAGCGGGGATCATTTTGACAACGTTGTCGTCTGTATACTTAAAAAAGTACAATGTTAGTACAATGTTGTTGTGTAAACATACCCTTAAAGTCTTTTTGAGAATCCTTAGGGGGAAAATGAATGGGAATTTACTTCCGGATCCAAGGGCGCTGAAAAAATGGGCTGGGACTGTTGCAATTCATAAAAATAAAAATACACAGCATACCAAAATTCTGGGTAAAATTACACTGAACTATATTTATTGATTACTTTCAGTTTTAAGGAACTATATGCACATTTATAATCAACATTTCTCTGTATCTTCTGATTTATTTTTTTACTGAGCTTGCTGTAATGCATTCTGAGATTGACTTTGCTATGAACGATCCAGTCTTAGAATGTGGCCCATTAAGGGATCTTAAAAGACAAATTACTGTTACTGCTTACTATTGAGCATATTTATGATACCCTAAAATTCACCCTGAATAGGCAGATTATTAGGCTTTGGACCACATAAAAGGTAAAACAAAAATATATAGTCTTTTATTTGTGACAGATAATTGTGACCCTCCAGTGCGCTTTCAACCCAGACAGTGGAGAACCGGTGTTCAAACACACAGCCACATTATGTGCAATCCACTTCCCCTTTACCCCGACTCTATTCAAGCTCTAGGGTGTGTGTGTGTGTGTGTCTGGGTGGGGGGAGGTTGTGGGGCAGAAAATCTTGCCACAAAAACCACATTAGCTGGAGGCAAGTGCTGCATGGTCCCAGTCCAGATGATGCTGGATTGCTTGATTGCTGGATGCGGTCGCCGTGGCGACAATTAGGCTCTGAAATAGCATTAGCACACTTAATGAGAATTAAGACACTGAAGGAGGGGGGTCTGTAAAGCTGGTATATGTCTCAAAGCAGATCTCCCATCCAACACAAGGAGAAGGATTTATTCTTTGTGGATTAGCTGACATTAATTTTGTGCTTACACTGGTCGGGATAGGATTATCCTATATCTGTCTCTCCTCCGTTCCCTGGTGGGGTTGAGGGGGGATTCAGGGAAATAAGGGGTGTCTGAGTGGTGGAGAATAGGAGAGATGCATTGATCTTTTTCATTTAATTGAATATGAAAGATATAGGAGTGTGTGGTGTCAGTTTGACAAGGGGGCTTCCTGTCCAAAAGGAACACTATGGAGACTTTATAAAAAACATTAATAATAACAGTAATTTACAGGGAATTAATGCAGTTAAATCATCAATAATACCGCAAAATATCACAACAGTTTGTGTCACCACTTTAAGACCTAAACCCCCTCAAGGATAAACGCCTGTATGGCTAAACCCTAGTAATGATGATTATGAATTTTTCTCCAAATCCTTCTTGAATCTCCATGTCTTTCTAAGCATTGTAGACACACTAAATTGTGACAGTTATTTCTAAGATGACAGAAGTGTGATAGGGGTTTAATGTATTTGGGGCCAATCCTAAACAAAGCTCTGGACCCCTACATAGTTTTATGTAACTCCAAAAGCGTGAGTCTTATTAGTTGGCCAGTTTTCTTCGCAGTGCAATGGAAAAGACCATCAATATTCAGTCGCATTTATGGCAATCAAAAGTTCATGTTGGTTTGAACAGATGCGTTAACAGCTGTTTATTGAAATTAAAATGTTTAATGTTAAATTTTCACACTGAACACTGTCTTGGTGTGAAGATTAATCTTATGGTAAGAAATTCTGTACAATAGACTCAAGAAACATGGTTTTCTTGGCTCCTAGTTTCATTCTATTCCAAAAGCTAGTTTTCTGCCTACATAGGAGAAATGTTAAGGAAGACAAAGGAAGTTCCCAAAAATAGGCTGCAACATTATAAGATATTCTAATTTGGCCCAAATTTGAGCAAGCATTGAATGTGTCCTTCATAAAGAAATCCCAGAATGCATTGCGATGAGAAAATGCATCCAAGATGGCTGAGGGGAAATTATATGTTGTTCAGAACAGATTTTCGGCAGCATTAGCTTAGCAACATGCTAAGTAATGTCAAACTCTGTAAGCCAAGACTCAGTTGATTCTCATGTTCGCTTCACAAGCAGCACTATTTCTTCGCCATTGCCTATGTAGAAAGCTTTGATCCAGTCATGATAGTTAAGATGCTGCCAAAGTCCAAAGGATGTTTCAGTTTTGATGAAGTTTAGACGTTTTGCGTAAAGCCAGACACGTAGCCTTTCAAAGTAAACTACATTTTATAGCGTGCGCGAACACAGGCGCTCGACACTTGCACACTGGAAAGTTTAATCATTGTCCAATATCTGGGCTATTACTCTCAATTATAATGGATAAAAATGCTCATTTAAACGTGTATCTTTTCACACGCACTGTACGAAAAACCCCAGTGTAAAATAAATTGGAAGTATACTTATTCAGCTGACTGAGTAGGCAGAAAGACAGCTCGCTTGTTTAGGAACAGCGCTCCTCTTTCTCTTTTTCGTTTTTTCTTTCTCTCTTTAAGAAAAAGTCCAGAAAACTCCATAAGTAGTGCACAACATATGACGGCAAACCTTTAGGTCACAGGGAGGTGATATATCCCACAATGTCTCTGTCAAACATTAATCTAGTTTTCTATCTCTTTTTTTTCTCTTTCAGACCCAGGCCCTCCAGCGGGCATCAAAGCAGTGCCATCCTCTGCCTCTAGTGTGGTGGTATCCTGGCTTCCCCCCATCAAGCCCAATGGTATCATCCGAAAATACACAATTTACTGTTCCAGCCCTGGATCGGGCCAACCGGTGAGGCACAAAAAGGGGGAAACTTTTTTTTAAACATTGATTTTGGTGTTGCCGTCGTTTTTTTTATTTTTTTTATTTTTATTAAAGCATTCTTGTGTGTTTGTTGAAGCATGCAAGACTGAATATTTATGTGTTTTTTTTTAACATTTATGTGCTTTACTTCATATGGGTGTGGGATAAGTATGTGTGGATTTGTTTCTTTTTCTTTAGATTCTAAGTATAAATCAGCGTTTGGTTAATCATATTGTCTATTTGTGTCTGGATTTGTGGCGAGTGTATTTTTAATCTGTGCATGTGTGAGGTTGTGCTGCAGTATCAGCGGGATGTGTGTGCGTATGTTCTTGTGTGTGTGTGCGTGTGTGTGTGTGTGTGTGTGTGTGTGTGTGTGTGTGTGTGTAAATGAGAGGCTCATACTGCAGTGTGTGCATGCAAGCTCACCCTCCCGTCTCATTTGCATATCTGCGTCTCATCACGTTGCCTAGACAACCTCATCTGTTCATCAGGGAGGGCAGGAAACAAGCTGACAGCACACACACAAACACACACACATCTCACAGGCTCGATCACATTTATAACCACCTCCTCGACAAACACACACACACGTAATTTGTGTACTCTCACACTGAATTAATGTACCTGTCCAGATGTACACATGCTCACTCTCTTCTGTTCTTTTGCTCATTCACAAATCACTCCTCTCTCTCTCTCTCTCTCTCTCTCTCTCTCTCTCTCTCTCTCTCTGGCCTCTCACAGAGCACAGGGTGATTACAATGCAAATGAGTGTGTGTGTGTGTGTGTGTGTGTGTGTGTGTGTGTGTGTGTGTGTGTGTGTGTGTGTGTGTGTGTGTGTGTGTGTGGTGGGGGGTGGGGGGGAGGTGGAGGAGGAGGAAGGGGGGTCAGACTCAGCGTGCGGGGAGTACTTTTGTTCCTCTTTTCATTATCTCCCTCTATCGCTCCCCGGATCACCGCTATCTCTACACCGGAGGAATATTTTAATATCCGTTACAGCGCTCCACCCCTCCCGCCCGCACCTCCCGTACCTGATTCATGCTGAGAAAGACAGGGAGGGAGGGGGGGGGGAATCGAAATTAACTAGGGAGAGAAGGTTCAGAAGCCTAGTGAGCTGCCTACCTAGACAGCATCTTTAGGGATCATAGACATCCTCCCAGAAGGCAGCGGTTTTCAAACTTTTTGATGCAAAGGTCCCCAAATATGATGATCCTCTTCCAAGGGACCCCCTTCCTAAAATATGAAGACAGCTAAATATAGTACCCATTTGTATGAGAAAAATTACGTGATATGATAAAAGCAACATCTGTGTATGTGTATTAATTTATAAATATAATAATTATTATGATTATTATTTTTGTACATAAATAAATTAAATGTTATTTGTAATAATGATTTAAATTAACAATAATTATAATATACTTATATTATATAATTATATTATAATAAGTATATAATAATAATAATTATTATTATTATTATTATTTTCACTATTTAAAACCCCTTGTCCTTGGTAAATATATAAACCAGCACCACATGTAGTCTTCACAAATAAACCTAGCCCAGAATACACTGTGACAAAATCCATCTTGGAAAAAAATGTTTCCAAGATGGCCGATCAGGAAATCTAAAAAATTCCTTAGGGATGCTAACATTTCATTAGCATTCCCATTCGTCTTAACGACAGTTGCTAGGCTGGCACATGCAGGCAGGAAGTATGTAAAATGCATGCTAAAGTCGCATTGTAGTGGAAGTAGCGACAGATCTTTTCTTCCGTATTGTGACGCACATCTGAGTGAAACAGATTATCAAAAAGAAAAAAAAATCGAGTTATGACAGTTTGATAAAAAATTACAAGATAAATGTCAGAAAATGAAACCAATGCATGGATGAATCATCCACAATAAGATCAATAACATGCATTTAGAAAATAGTTTAGGAAATAGAAGTGGTGAATTTCCACTTCATGTCGACTTTAAACCCTCAACGAAAAATTATGAAACATCTACTATAATATTTTTATATTATAATTGTTATATATTGCTTGCATACTGGTATAGCATTATAGTAATCTATTGTAAAGTGTTCCACAAACCACTGATGATGAGGATTCCATTCCATTCCATTCTGTTTCCATTTCAGTTAGAATGCCGCCTTAGAAGATGTAGGTAGAATATTTCTGATTATGAATAGAATATGGAAATATGTTTACCCAAAATCCATTAACCCACTGAAGAACCCAAACTGACATGAGAAACACCTCGTGAAATGAAACAGCACTGTGTGTGTGTGTGTGTGTGTGTGTGTGTGTGTGTGTGTGTGTGTGTGTGTGTGTGTGTGTGTGTGTGTGTGTGTGTGTGTGTGTGTGTGTGTGTGTGTGTGCGTGCGGGGGGCACTGTGTTAGTGTCAGGAGTCAGGACCGAGGGGTACGAGAGATGATGACAGGACAGCATTCAGTGAGATCGGTGGGAATGACACTGTGTGTGTTTGCATGTCTGTGGGCAGAAGACACTCATCGTGATGAACACGCGTTTGGACAGCAGACACACGGCTCTCTTAAACACACTACAATTACAGAGAGCTTGAAGCACAGCCTAACGTCACGTTATTTCTGTGTGTGTACAGTGATACTGTTTTATGTTTTTGTTGTGCATTACAATGAAAGGAGGATATAATAATAGAAATACTCATCATGGAGTGTGTGTGTGTGTGTGTGTGTGTGTGTGTGTGTGTGTGTGTGTGTGTGTGTGTGTGTGTGTGTGTGTGTGTGTGTGTGTGTGTGTGTGTGTGTGTGTGTGTGTGTGTGTGTGTGTGTGTGTGTGTGTGTGTGTGTGTGTGTGTGTGTGTGTGTGTGTGTGTGTGTGTGTGTGTGTGTGTGTAATGCATGCTGAGGTGAGCAGCAGATATCTCTCATTAGAGTGCCTCTATTGTTAGTGTTATCTGAGGCTGACTGATCTAGTGTGTCTAGGGGTATTGTCTTTTTACCCTATCATCTACTTGTGTAAGGCCCCCTGGGTCTCCCTCTCTCTCTCTCTCTCACACACACACACACACACACACACACACACACACAGTTAAGCCTTTTTCACTCACATAAAGAAAAGCAGCAGAAATCTGTTATTTAGCAAACACTATTAATTCAAGGGTAAAGGAAAGAATTGTGTTTGAATAATCATTTTCTCCAGGTGCCGCCACACACGTTACACATTCATCTTCACCTTTACAGGGCCCAGTATAAATCCTGTTTTAAAACAAGTCGTCATCTTTCATTTTTAGCTTTAAAAAGCATTTATATAAGAGCTGAAGTCTATAGCAAGGCCAGAAACATATGCACATAAAGACGTTAATTCCTAGAAAGTGCAGTCCTGATGTACATAACATAACATACATAACAAAGCTCAGTACTCAGATGTTATCAAGGTGCAAAAATTCACAGGCAAAAAAGTCCATTGTCGATTGTCAATAGTGTAGTGATGGACTGTATGAAGCACATCTCACATAAAAGACTTTTAAACTGCAGCTTTATGTTGGTCAACATGGCAAATTAGCGTTGGTAAATACTACAAATTCGAGTGGAACGTGAATGTACATGTAGATGAAGAGGGTGAAATCTGTGAGTTGGATTTTTTTGCCGTCATGCAAAACTCCTAATCGTGCAGATTCCTACTGAAATTACTGGTTTTAGCCTCCAAAATTTCGCTGAGCAACACTAGATGTGACCGCACCTATTCGGGTAGCTATTCAACAAAAGAAAAAAATGGGACTGTTTTCAAACAGGTTTCCTGAATAGAATAGTCCTTTAAATTGTAACTAGCTAAAAGAGAAAATTGACTGTATAGAAGAACATTTATGCTAAGACCCACTATAGCGCTCCTTGTGGCAGTGCTGAGAATGCGATACACTAGTGTTTAATTATGGATTGCATTTGGACACATTTCAAACTCCAACATACATTGAAACATCTGTGTCCACATACTTGAGTCTAAAAACAGCTATTGTGAATTGTTTTTCTAACAGAATAACATCACAGCCCTGTCTTTATCAGCTCTAGCGTGTTTGTTCGTAACATTGTGTTCTTGCGATGATTCCAGGCACCCAGCGAATACGAAGCCAACCCTGAGCTGCTGATATACAGAATCACCCACCTGACCCGGGGTCAGCAGTATCTGATCTGGTCAGCCGCCGTCACCACTGCTGGTCGGGGCAACATCAGCGAGAAGGTGACTGTGGAGCCTGCTGGGAAAGGTGAGTCCGCCTAGAGTTTAATGGGAAAATAAGTCCTAATGAAGGCCTGTGTCATGTATCTCCAATCAGCTCTGTATCCACATGCACTATAGAAGTCAATACCTGATCTCAAATCAGACAGTTTGATAGTTTCCAAGCAGTAATCAATCTCAATGTCAATTCCTGTCTGTTATTTTGCTTTATTTACTCAGCGATTATGTAGAAATTGTGCAATTGCCTGATAAGGCAGATGACTCAAGTGAGCACAGGGTCATTCTGTCACTGATGCTCTCTTCTCTTCCTTTTCCTTCATTCTCTCCTGATGGATGATGCTATAGCCTGTCATTTATTATGAGGAGAGGAGTAAAAGCAACTAAATGAGAAAGAGATGGGAGACAATGACCCGGCCAATATGCCAGACAATGAAGGGGGCAGTTCAATCAATATTTCCTGGGTCAGAAAACGAGGGAGAGAATCTATGAGTGTGTGTGTGTGTGTGTGTGTGTGTGTGTGTGTGTGTGTGTGTGTGTGTGTGTGTGTGTGTGTGTGTGTGTGTGTGTGTGTGTGTGTGTGTGTGTGTGTGTGTGTGTGTGTGTGTGTGTGTGTGTGGTGTTTATTATTTAACAACTGGTTCACAGCTAGTTTAAAGAGCAAGAGTCCCTTGATGGCCAATTTTTCCATGTATGTTCAATTTCCATTGAGTGAACTGTTGTGGTCACACACTAAATAGGCATTAAATAACATGTAGAAGTCAAACTGTCTAATATATACTTTTTAAGGGTTGGTTCGCACAGAACGTGCTTTTGTGTTTAAACATGTGAGGTGGAGGGCAGTGGAATGGGCAAATAAACGCAAAGTCTCGAGACAGGACACTGTGTAATGGCAAGACTCTGCAAAAAACGTGAGACAAAGATGTCCATTGTTTTGACTCCACAAAGATGTCCATCTAATGCGTGTTTACATATAAAAGCAATGGAAAAGCAACGCGGTGCAATGCTTTACTTGGGAGGGGTTCAAACCTTAATTAGGTCAGTCCACCATAAGCCCAGTATAATTTGTGCACCGGTATATGACTCTTTGTTTGTCCTACTCAGCTCCTGCTAAAATCCTATCTTTTGGTGGAACGGTGACCACTCCATGGATGAAGGAAGTCCGGCTGCCGTGCAGCTCGGTGGGAGAGCCGACACCTACCATCAAATGGACCAAAGACAGGTCTGAGATCAGCTTTTGGCAATTTCCTGAAAACCCCTATGAGTTTTTGAAATATGAAAAGTGACAGTTTAGTTGTACAACCCCAAATTCCTCTTTTTTTTAGTCCTACATATTCACCTCTAGTTTATAAAAAGATGAAAAGGTCAATGTGATTGTGATTTGATCATCACAGTGAGGACACCGCCATTCCGGTCACTCAGGATGGTCACCGGAACATTCTTTCAAATGGTACCCTGGTGCTACGTTCTGTGAAAGCCGAGGATTCTGGGTACTACACCTGCACAGCGACCAACACGCTGGGGTTCGACACAATCATCGTAAACCTGCTGGTACAAGGTAAGGAAGAGTCTATTTCCACAAAGGCCTGTAAAATGGTCCTGGGTCAAATAGCTTGTTGGTCCTTGAACAGTTCCTATCAACCAATCTGAATTTAGGGTTGAGGTGCTAATCACATTAGCGAAATTTTGTGTGAAAAAAGGTCCATTGTCCATGACGCACAGCTCACACAGAAGTCACTTTTAAAGCAAGCCGCTTTCTGTTGGTCAACGTGGCAAATTTGCATGACCAACTTGAACCCGTTGCAAAATCATCCACTCTAAAGGAAAATTCTCGAACATGCAGATTCCTGTTGATGACTCGATATGGACCATGAAAACTTGCTGATCAACGGAAAATGCGACCGCACCTTTAGAATGGGGGAAGAGATAAGATTGCGTCATGTTCTAGGACGAGCAAAAGTTGATCCACATTATTGTCTTATGGTGTTTGAATATTAAGAGGAAGATTTCCCATCAATCTGTGTATGTCCTGTGTTTTAGTGCCTCCAGATCAACCACGTTTGACAGTTTCCACCACGTCCACTTCTTCTATCACTTTGGCTTGGATCCCTGGAGACAATGGAGGAAGCTCCATCAGAGGTACAAGCTTTTGTCCTGCCTCTTTCTGGTCGCCTCAAACAACAAGTCTCTTTCTTTATATCTCTCTCTCCCTTTTTAAATTTCTTTTATCTATCTCTAAGGTTTGTTTTATTACGTTTCGCACATTCTCTCTTTTTTCTACCTCTGCTATCTGTCTTTCTCTCCGAATGTTTAATCTGTCACTGTGTCACGTTACTGTCAAACCGCTTGCACCTCACAGTAAATTAGGTAAAAACATAGATGTCTGTGGTGTTTGTGTGTGGAAGGGTGGGAGGAGAATAAGGAGCACACCAGGCTGTCAGTGGGTAAATCCTTTTGATGTGGAGCCCTTTATTTTGCCATCTGCCAAAGCTGAAGTGAGACACCAAATCCGTCCCGTTCCTAATGATGGGCGACGCCATATTGTGCATCTATTTGCATAACTGTGCAGTCAGCATTTTTGTCTCTCTTTGTAACTAATGGAGGTTTACAGCCATCTGATCAGCTCTTCGTCTGAGATAGTTACTCTGTGATTAGTCTGTAAGGTCAATGCGCCATCTAGTGGTGATGTTAGGAAGTCTTCATTACGGTGTCCTGAGTAATGCTTTCCATTCTATGAACAGAATCCTAGAATTCAATGAAAACAGCTGTTCCCACATTGCATTTGTGTGTGTGTTCAGGTTTCGTGCTGCAGTATTCAGTAGATAACACTGAGGAGTGGAAGGATGTCTTCATTAGCTCAAGCGAACGCTCTTTCAAGTTGGACAACTTGCGCTGTGGAACCTGGTACAAAGTCAAACTGGCAGCTAAAAACAGTGTGGGAGCCGGTCGCATCAGCGAGATAATTGAGGCCAAGACTCACGGCAGAGGTGAGTGGTTCTAGCTAGCTTATTTTCTTCCCAGAAGTTCACTTGTACCTTTTATCAAGATTCTTGCACCAAAAACGATTTTGTGGAAATCGTGATACATTTTTTTCAGCATTCTTTGATGAATAGAAAGTTAAAACCACATTTATTTGAAATATAAATATTTTGTAACATTATAAATATCATTACAGTCACTCGTCAATTTAATGTGTCTTTGCTGAATATAATTAATTTCATTTAAAAAAAAAAACTTTTGAATGGTAGTGTATATCCCTTTAAGGAAGAGTTATGTGAAGGATAAATCTGAAATATCTTGTATGTGACATTTAAAAGTAAAAAGTAGACTTTCATAGATTAAATCATAACCAATCTATTGCATCAATACAACACATTATTATAGTATGAACTCAGCCAATCATTGTTATAGATGTTATGTATTATATGGTATATAACACATTAGTATATTGTAGTATGAACTCAGCCAATCATTAGTTTTATTTCTTGTTTTTGCAGAGCCGCAGTTCAATAAGGACCAGCCCCTCTTCACTCACATCAACTCCACCCACGCCCGGCTCAACCTGCAGGGCTGGACGAGCGGCGGCTGCCCCATCACTGCTGTCCTTCTAGAGTTCCGTCCCAAAGGCACCTGGGCCTGGCAGAGCGTGCGCACCAACGCCTCTGCTGACATCTTCCTCGCTGAGCTGCGTGAGGCCACCTGGTATGAGCTGAAGATGAAGGCGTGCAACAGCGCCGGGTGCGGGAACCAGAGCTCCCAGTTTGCCACGCTGGATTATGATGGCAGTACGTCCCAGCTATAATAAAATAACATGATGTGAATGCACCATCAGTCAAGTCACTCAATTGTCATTCAATACTTGTACGGATGTCCAGATATATTTCCTCCAGGGCCAGGGCATGTACTACAGGACGACACAAAAGAACATGTACAATTAGCAGCTAAATCAATTAATTAATCTGTTTTTAGGCCTGAATTTTAGCGATAAGAGCCTTGACATGAGCTTTATCTCGATCTCTTCACTTATCTCTATTTCCTTTCCTCCGCAGGCACTATTCCGCCTATTAAGTCAGCGCGAGGGGAAGGGGACGATGTTAAAAAGCTTTTCTCTATCGGATGCCCAGTCATCCTGGTCACGTTAGGCATGGCGCTACTCTTTATTGTCCGCAAGAAACGCAAAGAAAAGAGACTCAAGAGACTCAGAGGTAAGTAAGAGAGTGAAAGGCGGGAAACTGTATTGAAAGAATGGAACGTTGTTTAATATTTGATACTGTATGTATTTTTAATGTGTATGTGTGTGTATATATATGTATATTACATGATGAGAATCAATTTACAGGTTTGAATAAAAGAACTCTGTTTGCTTCTGTAGATGCTAAGAGCTTGGCTGAGATGCTTATCAGGTAAGGATATAGTTAATAGTCTGTGTAAAGATTAAACTCCAAAATTAAAAAGTTGATCTCATTCATTCCTTATGAAATGTGTGTGTTTAAGGAAGTGGCAGTGGCAATACTTTTTTGTGTGTGTCTTTCTGTGGTTGTTTTGCACCTGGAGCAGTAAGAACAATCGAAGTTTTGACACTCCAGTTAAAGGCCCACCTCAGGGACCCCGACTGCACATAGATATCCCTCGCGTGCAGCTGCTCATCGAGGATAAAGAGGGAATCAAACAGATAGGTCAGTGTATGTGTGTGTATGCATGTGCTGTTATATGGTCATATGGAAGTCATAGCAATATACCTGTAAGAAATATATACGATAGATAGATAGATAGATAGATAGATAGATAGATAGATAGATAGATAGATAGATAGATAGATAGATAGATAGATAGATAGATAGATAGATAGATAGATAGATAGACGGACAGACAAAGATAGATAGATAGATAGATAGATAGATAGATAGATAGATAGATAGATAGATAGATAGATAGATAGATAGATAGAAAGATGGACAGACAAAGATAGATAGATAGATAGATAGATAGATAGATAGATAGATAGATAGATAGATAGATAGATAGATAGATAGATAGATAGATAGATAGACGGACAAAGATAGATAGATAGATAGATAGATAGATAGATAGATAGATAGATAGATAGATAGATAGATAGATAGACAAAGATAGATAGATAGATAGATAGATAGATAGATAGATAGATAGATAGATAGATAGATAGATAGATAGATAGATAGATAGATAGATAGACAGACAGACAGATAGATCAGAGATAAAGATAGATGGATAGATGATGAAACCTGGCTAAAGAACTCCTGAACTATAAAAGTAAAACAACATCTCTCTGTTTTTCTCTGTTGTGTGCGATAGGTGAAGACAAGGCCACCATCCCTGTGACGGACACTGAGTTCAGCCAATCAGTGAACCCTCAGAGCTTCTGTACGGGTGTGTCTGTGCATCACCCCGCCCTCATCCAGAACACCGGCCCTTTGATTGACATGTCAGACATCAGGCCTGGCACCAGTATGTCATAGCTCACCCACTTATTCCATATTAGATAGAAGATGGTATCATTTGTGAATGTTTCATATACACTCTCATTTGACCTTTTCTCAGATCCAGTGTCGAGGAAGAGCGTGAAGTCTGCGCACAGCACAAGGAACCGCTATTCCAGCCAGTGGACTCTGACGAAATGCCAGGCCTCCACACCTGCTCGCACTCTCACCTCAGACTGGCGGACAGTGGGCTCCCAGCACGGCATCACGGTCACAGAGAGTGACAGCTACAGTGCCAGCCTGTCCCAGGACACAGGTCAACACACACACACACACACAAATTTCAGTTTTAATTATATTTATGGTCTCATTAATCAGACTTGAAAAACTGTCCACTTTAAAAGAAAGGAGCCGTTTGACCAGCATATGAAGTGATCGACCACAGTTTAACAGTGTGTTCACACTAACTCTGTTCTCTCCTGTCCTCAGATAAGGGACGTAACAGTATGGTGTCCACCGAGAGTGCGTCTTCCACGTACGAGGAGCTGGCCCGAGCGTACGAACACGCTAAGCTGGAAGAACACCTGCAGCACGCCAAGTTTGAGATCACAGAGTGCTTCATCTCAGACAGCTCCTCTGATCAGATGACCACCGGAACCAATGATAACGCAGACAGCATGACCTCTATGAGCACACCATCCGAACCGGGCATCTGTCGCTTCACTGCCTCCCCACCCAAACCACAGGACTACGACCGCGGCAAAAATGTGGCAGTGCCCATTCCCCACCGCGCCAACAAGAGTGAGTTGATGACACATTTAGGTGGTTTTAAGGGGGTAATCTTAAGCGTTTAGTGCTGGAGCTGTGAAGTCCAGATTGTGTCATTTCCAGAACTGTTTCTCCCTTTTTATAAATAACAAAAAATATTATAGATTTCACATTTTATTAAATAACTATTTATTGTAATATTTTTTAATAATAGTTATTATTCTGATATTCCTGAAGGGGTTAAATTAAATATAAAAAAATGGTTTGCAAAAGTTAAGATCTCAGTAAAGTGTGAAATATAAAAAAGGCGTATATACTTAATACTTTACAAATATTATATTATAATAAAAAAAACATGGTTTAAATGTTTTTGCATTATGTATAATTTCAGTGAAAGTTTTCTGATATTTCTGAGGGTTTATTTTAAAAAAGTTATACAAAATAAATATTTATATAAGTTAAAAAAAGTATTATATTTTAAATTTTTTTATATTTTTTCTAATATATTCTTACAATTTTTTTTTTTTTTTTTTAAACAAATACAAATGTTTTGTATATTTTCATTATTATTTATATCATAAATATAAAATGTCTTTGGTTTTTTTTTTTTTTATGTTTGCATATGCTATAATTTTAATTATAAAGTATTTTAAAAAAATATATATTTACATAATTGAATTATTTTATATAATTTCTGATATTATAAAAATAGATATAATTAATAACTATAATAATGTCTAATAATTTAATATTTCTGATGGTTTACATTTTAAAGAATGGGTCCACAGGTATGACTTTTGTGTATTGTTGCAACAAAATCTCTGCATGCTAAATATATATTCATTTTAAAAAACAATATCTATACAACAGCCTCCAACTACAGGGGCTGAACACTGTTCAACTGACACTTCCCTCTGTCCTGCAGGTGAGTACTGTAACCTCCCCCTATACATGAAGACGGACCCTTTCTTCCGGAAACAAGCAGAGCTGC